>NC_092379.1:12225971-12849721 GCF_030028105.1 Mobula birostris
TGCCTATCTCCACCACTGCTTCAACCCTAGTACTGACTGAATTGGTCCCCCATATGTAACCTTCCATATAATCTCCTTAGTGTAGTAGCTAAGGGGTTGTCTTGAGGTTGTTTTAGTGGTTATCTATCATGCTGATTGACAGGCAATTGATGTGCCTTCTCAGTAATCTTATTTATCTTAACTTTGGACACATTTGACTCTGTGCAGAGTGCTCAGAGAGCAAAAGCGTCGCTCAATGGGGCAGACATCTATTCTGGATGTTGTACTTTGAAGATTGAGTATGCAAAAGTAAGTTACTTGTTAAATTGATATAGTGGCTAATATACTAATGAATGACAGAACTGATCTGTGTAGAAGTGAGATGTCAGGCTGAATATCAGTTATGCTACTTCCAAAGTCATCAGTGGATATCTGTGTCTCCATTTCCAACTGATCTTGAGGTTATCAAAGGATTCATTTATTATTGAAGTATACAACTGAGGTTCTTCTCCAGATAGCCAGGAAATCAAGGGGGGGGGGAAATGTCAATGCAATCATAAACTCCCAAACACTCTTCCCCCACCTGTACAAAAAGCAACCAGCTCCCAAATGCCCCTCTCCCCCAGGAAAAAAAAACAAAACACAACAGGAGCATCAGCCCTCAAACCCCCTCCTCCCCACACAAAAGTAAATGAGAAGGAACAAGCAAAAAACATTGAATGTGAAAAAGATATAAGACTTGGGGAAAAAGCTCCATAGTCAACACCATATCCACAATGCAGAAAACCCTGGTAACATTCTCCAGGCACAGTAACAAGCCTCATATTCTCCCCTATCTGGCAGCAGAGTAATCTCACCAGCAATTGGAAGACAGGCAGCTGATGCTCACCTTCCACGTACGCCTCGATGTTTCAATCTCCGTCACTTTAGAAGGCGAACAATGGAAGCCTTAATTGGCAAAATGGAGTTGGACCATTGGCTCACGCCCTCTGCAGCCCCCTCACCTTGAAGCTCGCTGCTCCCCGAATCCTCTTGGAGATGGCAAAGTTCTGGATCACTCAAGCTATCTCCAAACTGCAAATCACAGGTGCCAACAGTTCAAGAAGCACATTCAAGGCAGAAAACGGAAGTGAAATAGTTTTGTGGTCTAGCCAGAAGATGTCGACTGTGGGAGCATTGTATGCAGTTGCCATCTTGACCATTGGGATGATGTCAGTATACTGTGAATATGAAGCTCCATCGGAGTTTGGTATCTGTCACTCAGGACCGTGTGCAGGGCGGCTCCAAATTGGCACAGAGCTTGGTTTGTATTGAATACAGATGTTCAGTATTTTGGCTTGAATGTGGTTGTTGACTGGAAGGTATATTCATTGAACTAATCATTTTAATTCCACTCTGTAGCCTACTCGTTTGAACGTCTTCAAAAATGATCAGGATACTTGGGACTATACAAATCCTAATTTGGGAGGACAAGGTAATAAAAATTTGGTGTATATACATGTATATGCATATGTCCCGTTTAAAATTACATTCAGTTCTTGAATTTGAATTTTTATCACTTGTTTTCCAAATTACATTCCATTTAACCCAACACCATGTTTTACAGTTAAACTTTGGTGCTGTCAATTATTGGAATTCGGAAAAGCTTCCAGCAACATTGGAATACTGCACCCTGTAGGCTTCTAATAACTGGCCAATCTGTTTTATGGTGGTGGGTTCTTGGTGAATAGCTTTCATTTCCAATCATGGGGTGGATTTGGAAGCTCTCATTAGCTTAACAGGCAAGCACCTAGGAAGGACTTGAGTATATTTATAAGTTTAAGTTTCCTGACTGCTGGCAAGCTTTGAAATGATTCTTGCCATGTAATAAAACTACCCTGATGATATTTCTGATTTAGATTTGAGCTACAGGTTTCGCTCGTGAATCACAAGCACTGGGACTGAAGGCTTTTCCTTACTGTTTGTTTAGTAAAATGGGGTTCTTGCTTTGAAATTATAAACCTGGCTCTTGTTTTGAAGTCTTTAAAAGACTGGGGAACAGATCTATTTCCGGAGCTTACTTTTTAATCTGTAAACCTTGAGTATTTTAGTTTCTCCATTTTGTTTCTGCTTGTGTAATAAATTTAAATTTGATGATGTCGAGCTTATTCACAACATGTTTTTATCCTCAGCAGCTACCAGTGTCGAGATTCACAGAATGGTGTATTTGTACCAGCTAACTTGCTTTTTATATCATCATAGCATATTGGCCTCACCAATGCACAACAGTTGGGTCTAGGTTTAATTAGCAAGAGATACTTGAACTTGCCCTCAACATTTTTAGTAGGGCTGTGGGATTTCTTGCATATAGATTTGAACAGTTGTATTTTGATTGTTTCTGAAGCTTGGCTGCAGATTACAGAATGTACAATAATAATTTACAGTATAATTTGTAATTCGTATAGGCTTTTATGATGGAGATATTTTTACTTTTAATTCCATGTAAAGTGATCACAGATTAGGGAGATTTATTTGTCTTAGCTTAAGTTCTTAGTAGTCCCTACACTCCAGCTAGACATTGAATGGTTGTGGGGCTATTGGGCTTGATCATTTGCAGCTTTGATTTCTAAATTTGGATCTTAGTGCTTTGCATATGAAGCTACAAGTTACTTTAAATTAATGTTTCCCTCCCCCACCAACCGAAGCTTGTATAAACTAATAGATTGGACAATGGATTAAAGGTTTACAACTTTGAGTTTGTCCCTGTCAGTTTTAACTATTGAAGCAATCCACACGTTTTCCAAGGATACTATTGTGTATTAATAAATGAAATTGAAACTTGAATGTTGTCCATTAACTCTCAGTACAATGGCTGATTCCAGGTTTGCTCTTTAAATTGTGAATGATGCAGTAATAAGTGGATTGAAAGTTGTACTTTCTGGTGCTTTGTGCACTATACAATGTATTTAATACAATAGGAAATGCAGCGAAAACAGTGGCTGGGGGAGGCAGTGAGGGCTAAATCCAGTCCACTTTGACTCATGCTGGATACAGATGGCAATTTTGAAAGGTCAAAGAATACTGATTTTTGCATTCTAGGAATGGAAACCTATTTGAACTGTTGCTAAGCAGTGAGATTTAAAGCTCATTCATTTTCACTGAATAAGTAGGTAACAACCCTGAAAGTCTGAATTTGTTTGCAAATAATTTTTTTTAATAGAAATGTACCAATGTGACCCCAATATTTGTGTGAATTAGCTACTTTTAATGTTTTCATCTTTGCAAATACAGAGATTTCTAATACCTGCTTTGTGGTTGTCCATGTCTAAAGATGTCAGGAAACCTGTGCAAGAGTTTTAAAGTGGCAGTTCTACTCTCTACCTCAGAAGTCCAGGTCCAGTAGTACAAACGAGCATCAAACTGGAATCTGTCTTGGTTGCAGTGACATGTTCTGTGCCTTGTCATGCCCCTTTGCTCTCCACAGAGCATTTCTGTCCATTGGTTCTCACTGTAAATCTCATCAGCCCAGTCCGCTAGAGCTGACTGCATGCGAAGACAGGCATCTCTTTCTCACCGGGGTATGAGGCCGCCAGCTATCCTCACCTGCTTTAGTTTGCCTGTTAAAGTAGTGTGCTGGGGTGTGGCTGCTGTCGCATGCAAACAGCTACAGGTGAGAGCAGAGTGTCTGGTGTGGGCCAAAGGTGAGTGTGCTACTTCAGAATATGACAGGAGCAGAATTGGGCCATTCGGCCCATTGAGGATGGACAAGACAAGCCCCTTCACTAGTGCTGCTGTCCCTCGGTCACCCTATCCATCTGATCACTAATGAAATCGTAAGCTAATATATGAAGTACAAATTAGTAGCAAAACTCTAGGCCAAGCCATTCATGAATAAATTTTCAAATCTTTTCAAAAGGTATTGTACTCAATGCAAATTAACGTCTGAATGCTGCAATTCTTTGTCTTGTTTTAAAAGGGTGACTTGATCACGTGGAGTTATTTTGCAGGTGTGAAGCAATTAATAGGCTGGTGTTGCAGAGCTCTGAATATCTAATTAAGCATATACTGGGAGTTGTGCACCTATTTACATTTTCTCCTTCATGGTCTTGGGTAATGACTTCAGTCACACAAATGTGTCCAGAGATTTCCAAAATGGGTGACCTGGGTTTTAAAAAATTACCAGTTAGTGCTTCAAATTAAAGTGGTGGAATGCAGTATAAATATTTACTGTGCTTGCTGGGCGAGGGCCTATGTGCAATGTGTTTTCTTTCATGCCACTGACTGCATTTTGTGTCCAAGCACAATGTTGCTGAAAGTTTTCCACTAGGTTTGACTTTCCTGATGATAGGCAGGTCTTTCCTACTGAATGTTCAGGGATTGTGTTTAGTTATCCTATTGTCTGCATTGACTGTCTTTGGACTGTGCCTATTAAAATATCTTTTGTATTTTGACATTAGCACCACACATTAACAAAAAAAAAACAACCATGCTGTTCGCAGGAAATTTTGGACTATGTTGGTATTGTTCATTTCTAAAGTGTAGGCATCGTAGGCTTCTTATGCACGGATTTCACACAGTTTGTGTTTAAAAGAAGATCTTCAAGATTAAAGTTTATTTGTCATGTGTACATGGAAATATGCTGTGAAATACATCATTTGCGTTAACAACAAATACATCCCAGGTTGTGTTGGCAACTGTCCACAAGTGTCACCACACATTCCAGCACTGTCCTGACTATTTTTGGCTGCTTTGTAAAGGCCGCCACTTGCTTTTAAATATTCAAATTAATAAATTATTTGGGGATGCTCCTCTACCGAGGAAAGGAGCAGTCTTTGAATTCAAGATTTGACCTTTTTCTGTGTGAAGTTAAAATGAATACACAGCTGGATATGGAGTTACGCAGCTTCTATAGGTTCAAAATATTAATCCCAGGAAGACAGTGATACTTTGCGGACTTTAAAACAAGGCTGCTAATTTTCTCTTGCAAGTAAACATACACTCTCATGTTAAGAGCTAGTTGGCCTCTTTATCTGAGCCCACACATTACTACAACAGTAGTAATGTGCTGGGGTTTTGTCACAGGTGATCCACAACCTGTGCCATGATGAAATTCATCACGGCATTAAACTGAAGCGGAAAGTCAAACCTCAGATCTTGGCAGCCCAAATGATGACTGTAAATTATGATTAGCATGTGTTTAACCAGCTTTGTATAATTTCATTGAATTCCACCATTTAATGCATAATGGAATTCGATTTGGGTATATTGAAGACTACCTGAATCTAATCATGGTGTAACAAACACATCTAAAGCAGCAGTAATATTATATAATGGCTTTAAAAATGGAATGCGTGTATGTAACCCACTATTCGGAAACAAATATGCATAGCTTAAAATTAACAGCATTTTAAGTTTGCTAATAACTCAACTTAAATCTCATATTGGATGGTTTTGTTTAACTGTGGGTATTTGTATGATTACAAAATCTGCAAATGTATATT
This sequence comes from Mobula birostris, assembly GCF_030028105.1. NCBI lineage: Eukaryota > Metazoa > Chordata > Chondrichthyes > Myliobatiformes > Myliobatidae > Mobula > Mobula birostris. The sequence continues at coordinate 12,231,431 of NC_092379.1, forward strand.
TTTGTTAAATGCTGAACTGTGATGCTGATAGTCTGTTAATTTTAAACTCTGCTTTTGCATTATATAATCAAACCATTTGCTGGGTAAGGGCACACAGTGCAACAGTAATAGGCAAACCTTTCTGGAGAAGCAAGCAGAATTCTTACTGAACAAGAACAAAATCCTGGTCCAATACATCGAGTGTCATACATTGATCCAAGATTACCTTGCAGCCACAGCGATACGACATGCCATGACTTACATACTGTGAGGCAAATCACCATTTTCCTAGACTTCTGAAGTGAAGGTAATGGAGGCAAACAACATGAACATATTCGCCAGAGACGTAACTGTTTCATTTTCAAGATTTCTTCAAAAAAGGTCAAAAACACTGCCTCATGTGAACTGATACAGAATTGTCTCAGGGGTTTCCCCTCACTTTGCTTAGAGGAGTTTCGTCATAAGACAAGCGCATTCATACAACGCTCTCGAAGTACATGCTGAATTCCTTCCACCAGTCAAACCAACCTGTCGAAACACCAGTTTTCTACATTCCTACATTCCAAAGAACATTCAGATATCTGCCATAAACAGACGATACTCGGCAACATGCAGCTTCAACAGGAGGGATAAGAGACACATTGTGGGAGGCACATCAGCACAGCCATTTTGCTGCATAAATGATACATTACCAGTGGTACATTACTTCATTTTGGACACCTATGTGGGAGATGTACACAGATCCTTCCCAAGTAAGCCTTGCTACCACAAAGCCCAAGAACAACACATCCAACACTACTTTCAGGAGAGCGACATGGAGGAACACTGGGTTTTCATATTCACCACTTTTACTGAACCATTTGACATCTGTGAAGAATCTTTTACCAGAACTGTGAACGTTTAAGAAATTGTTGCTAGATGCAATTGTTAGAAGCTAGTACTGTCTTTGTAAAAAATGTCTATTCATTGCTGTAAAACGTGTAATGCAGGGTTGAAGCATATGTTTGGGGCGCCATCTTTCAAAACTGCAATAAGTTGCTGTTGAAGCATTGGGTGGTAAGGAAAAAATGCAGAAATTTTGTGCACATGGACGTTGTTCTCTAACTCTGGCTGTAAGTAGACCTTTTTATGCTTGAACCTTTGTGGCATTAGAACTATTAGACTACAACGTTGAATAAATTCAAAGCCCAAGTCTTTAATATGTATCTCTACTGTGGAAAAAAAAATTGTAATTCTCTTAATGTACTCTGCTTCCCCCTTGATGTTTTGTTTTTCTTTGCTAATGCAATTTTCTTGAGTGGCATTGGCAATATGGAATTCATTTTAACTTTTGTTTTCCTGCACCCATTTACTTTTTCTAGGAGAACCCAACAAGCGTCAGCGACAACCAGCATTGCTTGGAGATCATCCTTCTGAGTACGGTGAGCATATAGAACTGGTGGGGTTCTGGTAGCTGGCTCAAGGCCTTGCTTAAATGTATTTTGAATTTATTTTATTTCCCCCACACATCAAAAAAACCATTTTACACTAACCCTAGAGTCCCTCATTTGCTTTGGCCTTTCTTTGCATCTTTGATAATTCGTCTAGCTAACTGGAATCCAGCATAACCATAAGATGTGGGAGCAGAATTAGGTTATCCAGCCGATCAAGTCTGCTTTGCCATTCCATCATGACTGATCCTGGATCCCACTCAGCCCCATACACCTGCCTTTGATGCCCTGGCTGATCAGGATATCACCATATCCTTTGATGCCCTGGCTGATCAGGAAACCGTATCAACTTCGCCTGAAATATACCCATGGTTTTGGCTTCTGCAGTGTGTGGCACTAATGCGAGCATCCCACAGATTCTCTAAGCTGGCTAAAAAAAATTCCTCGTCTGTACTAAAAGGTCGTCCCTCAATTTTGAGGCTGTGATGTAGTTGTGTATACCCCCTCACCATTGGAAGCATCCTTTCCACATCCACCCCTCTAGTCCTTTCGTAGGTTTCAATGAGGTTCTCCCCCCCCCCCATCCCGCATTCTTCTAGATTCCAATGAGTACAGTCCCAAAGCTGCCAAATGCTCCTCGTATGTTAACCCCTTCATTCCTGGAATCATCCTCTTGAACTTGCTCTGGACTCTATCCAATGACAGCACATCCTTTCTGAGATGTGGGGCCCAGAACCGTTGACAGTACCCCCAAGTGCGGACTGACTAGTGTCTTATAAAGGCTCAGCATTATCTCCTTGCTTTTATATTCCTTTCCACTGTAAATAAATGCCAACATTGCATTTGCCTTTTCTACCATAGACTCAACCTGTAAATTAACTTTCTGGGAGTCTTGCATGAGGCCTCTCAAGTCCCTCCGCACCCCTGATTTTTGAACTTTCTCCCCATTTAGATAATAGTCCGCACTATTGTTCCTTTTACCAAATTGCATCATACATTTCCCAAAACCGTATTCCATATGCCACTTTTTTGTCCAAGTCCTGCAATCACATTGCTTCCTCAGCACTGCCTACCCTTTCACCTGTCTTCGTATCCACAACTTTGCCATAGTCATCAATTCCATTATCCAAGTCATCGACAAACAATGTGAAAAGCAGCAGTCTCAATACTGACCCCTGAGGAACATCACTGGTCACCGACAGCCAACCAGAAAAGGCCCCTTTTATGCCCACTCGCTGCCTCTTGCCTGTTAGCCATTCCTCGATCCATGCCAGTATCTTTCCTGTATCACCATAGGATTTCACCTTGTTGATCAGCCTCATGTGTGGCACCTTATCAAATGCCTTCTGAAAATCCAAGTAAGTGACTTCGTCCACTCTGCTTGTTACTTCCTTGAAAAATTCCAACAGACTTGCCAGGCAAGATTTCTCTCAACAGGAACCATGCTGACTTCGACTTATTTTATCATTAGTCTCCAAGTACCTGAAACCTTTTGCTTAGTAATGACTCCAGCACTTTCCCAACCACTGAGGTTAGGCTAACTAGCCTGTAATTTCCTTCCTTAAAGAGTAAGAGTGACATTTGCAATCTTCGGTCCTTTGTGACTATGCTAGAATCAAGTGATTCTTGAAAGATCATGATAAATGCATCTGTTATCTCTTCAGCAACTTCTCTCAGGATTCAGTTGTCCATCTGGTCCAAGTGACCTCATCTACCTTAAGACCTTTTGAGTTTGCCTAGCACTTTTTCCTTGTAACATTGACTGTTACACATTCCTGCTCCATGACACTCACGGACTGTGGGCACATAGGTAGTGTCTTCCACAGTGAAGACTGATTAAGTTCATCTGCCATTTCTTTGTCCCTCATTACTACCTCACCAGCATCATTTTCCACTGGTCCAATATCTACTTCCCTTTTGCTCCATATAACTGGAAAAACTTTTAGTATTGTGCTTTTTATTGTTGGCTAGTTTGTCCTCATATTTTGTCTTTTCCCTTGTAGCTTTTTTAGTTGGCCTTTGTTGGATTTTAAAAGCTTCCCAATCATCCAACTTCCCACTCACTTTTGTTACCCGCTTTTATGCGATCCTAACTTCCTTTGTTAGACATGGTTGCCGACTTTTGCATAGTGGCACAATGTGTGCAGTTGCTGGGAGTGGAAGGGGATTAAGTCATTCTGCCCTGATTTTGAAAGGCAGAGATGGGTGACTTACACTTGGGAGATATCTCTCCTCAACAGTCTTTACTGCAGTTTTAGGGAGAATTATTGACACTGAAGGGATCCATTGTGATGTGATCTTGATGGTTTTTGTAGTGTGTTAATTCCTTAATAGAACAGACTGTAAACTTGCTTTGATTTCCTCCTAAGGAGCCCCACAAGGAGGCTATAGTCACTATCCGGATGATGACTATGGCCCACCGGCCCATTATGAACGCCGTAGGATGGGAGGTCCACCCCCTCCTCATCGAGGCCCGCCCAATCAACGTTACGGACCTCAGTATGGTCCTCCTCCGCCACCTCCACCACCAGAGTATGGTCCTCAAGCAGAAAGTCCAGTGCTGATGGTTTATGGGTTGGACCCTTCCAGAATGAATTGTGACAGAGTGTTCAACATTTTCTGCTTGTATGGAAATGTGGAGAAGGTGTGTATTCTGAGAGATGGGGAACATAAATGTCTCCTTGTATTTCAAATTTATGAGTAGGTTTTTGGATGTGTGATAAATGTTATCTCATTGGATTAAGTGATAATGCCTTGTTCATCTTGTGTCTCAGCAATGCAGCTTTATCTCAGTATAATTATTTTGATTATTGGTTCTGTGCTTTCAAAATATTTCAGTTGTGTGTTGCGTCTTCCAGGTGAAATTTATGAAGAGTAAGCCAGGAGCTGCCATGGTCGAGATGGGTGATGGATTTGCAGTGGATCGTGCTATCAGCCATTTGAATAATACTTACATGTTTGACCAGAAATTAAATGTGTGGTACGTTTGTTAGGAAATTGGGGAAAGTTGATTTTTTTTCCCAGGACTTGAAAGGAGAAGCTGGGGTTCAATTGGTTGTTTTGCTGCTACCTGTTAAGGCTATAATCAGTGCTTGGTTAAACATCTGCCATTATCCAGTAGATTAGGGTGGGGTCTTTTCAGATTGGTGCGCTGTTTTTGGTTAATGCATGGAAGGGATAGCTGTCAGATCAGCATGACTGTATCTTGGGCAGAATCAGATTTGTTCCTATTTGAGAGGTGCTTGAGATAATCAGATATGAGGACCTGGACACTATAAACTCGGTTGATTTGAAGCATGGAAATTAAATCCTTTTGGGGCTGCTGGTTTTAAAAATAAAATGTCACCTTTGGGTTATCTGACAACAGTCTAAATATCCTTGTTTTGTGAGGACTATAGGACTTGCACAGGTTGTAGTCGGTATTTGTATTAATGTTATACTGAGCTCAAATAGGCAGGAAGATTCATTACAGTTCTCAAATACTGTAGTAAATACCTGCTGCAGTCTATGCTATAGTCATAGTCAGTTAGCAATTATTTTTGGTATGTAGCATTTGGTACACGCATTTAGAAATTGTGTGCTTGTGTTCAGTGTATCCAAACAACAGGCTATAATGGCTGGTCAATCATACGAACTTGAAGATGGCTCTTGCAGTTTCAAAGATTTCTCTGGCTCGAGGAACAATCGCTTCACCACTCCAGAGCAGGCTAGCAAGAACAGAATCCAGCATCCAAGCAATGTGTTGCATTACTTCAACGCCCCTCCCGAGGTGACAGAAGATGCTTTCTGTGAGGTACTGTTAATCTTTTCATACTATACTGCATAGGTTACCAGCTTGCCCTGTGACATTTTATAATCATTGTTTGGAGAACATGGTGCTGTGAATGCTATTTTCAGCTTGTTCTCTGAATTAGATATTGGACATTTATGATCTTGCTTGGAGACTACACAGGAACTAAATTGGAGATTGTTTTAACAATTTTTGGCATACAGCTGAATTATTGACAATTCATGGGGCTTGGCAAAGATGAAATTATGACTAGTATTCCTTAACGTTGCTTATAGAGAGAGCAGCGTTGTGCAGTACAGAAGTACTTCCCCAGCCCCTGAATCAATTCAAATAATAGCTCAGGGGTTCCCAATCTGTGGGCTATTAGCCCCCTTAATGTTCCATGGTGTAAAAAGAGGTTGGGAACCCCTGGCTTAAAAATTAAGTTATGTTTCGCTTGGAAGGTGGGGATGTGATTTCAGAGAATTAAAAATAGCTTCAATTGTTACTCGTTTCAGGTGTGTGATGAGCTGGGTTTGAAGAGACCATCTGCTTTCAAGTTGTTTTCTGGAAAGAGTAAGTACTTGACATTTGTCAGTGTGAAGCAGGGCTTTGCATTCTGCTGTGAAGTGCAGAGGTGATAGTTGGAAAGCACATCCTAAATGAAACCTCTGGGCTTCTGCCTGTGATACTCATTTACTTCCTGTGCATTTTAGATTCTCAGTTCTATAGTTTTCTTCAATCAAAGGTCCAAGTCACCAGCGTCCAGATGAGAAATGTCAGTTGTTAATTTCCCTTCACAGGTGCTGCCCTGTGTGTTGAATCAATGGTGTTTGTGTGTTTGATTTTTCATGTGCCTGGCTGCTCTGCTGACTGCAGTGATATTTAGACTTTGAAAGCTGGTGGCTTCAGTTTTTTTTCCTCGATGGTTTAGGATTGCATGATTGTTCTGCAATGCCATGCGTCATCCAGTTCAGAAGTGTGGACTAACAGGGCTAATTATCAAGCTTTCTATCGAAAGCCAATTGAAACAATTGTTGGTCTCAAATTATACCATTGTCTGGGCTGACAAGTCTACCAGTCACCATTGCAAATATTCCAGGATCTGGGAGGGTGTCTGTAATTAGCTGCATAAATTTTTGCCTTAAGCACTGCTTTCTCAATTGATTGTAAAGAATTTGCTGTGTTTGTCAACAGGGTATTATTGGAGTTGGTGAACTTGCTGTAGGTTGCAGGCAATCTAGCCTGCCCTTAGTTTTCATTCTAGTTTGATATGATCACCCATCAATGTAGACAACTCCTGGCCACTGCTGTGGTTATTTCAGCTCTTAGCCATCCAGGCTTTGAATAACTTAATATGTCGCTTGGTCACATTGTTTCAGTGCTCTGTGGTTTGAATCAGTTTTATTATTGTAGGTGAGAGAAGTTCTTCTGGTCTGATTGAGTGGGACACAAAGAATGATGCCATGGAATCGTTGGCTCTGCTGAATCACTATCAAATGAAAAACCCAAGTATGTCTCTGGTTAAAATCTTGTTGGTTGTTCATCACACAGTGCTAGTTTCTATTAACTTTGTGTTCAAGGCCCTTAAATCACTGAATGTTTTCCTTGTTTTCAAAAGCATGGCATTTGGTCTACACGGCCTTGCTCACTGTCTGATCTGTTTTGGTAATATAATGAGCATTATAGGCACTTGTTAATTGTATACGTAAATCTACGCAACCGTTCGGGCAGCAGCTTGCTATATGATTCAATGTGCAAAACCTTGAAACAATTTATCATAGACTCTTAACTTCTGGATTAACATTGCTCCGATTGTGGTACGACAGAATTCAAGTTTCATTCCAAAACACATCACTATTAGCCATTTATCAAAATGTGATGTCTAGCCCAGGGAGTTCTGAAGGTCCCAGAGTATTGTTATTCAAGCTCTTGTATTCAGTCTTTAAAAAATTCCGTAGATAATTGGTTAGGTTAATTGGTCATTGTAAATTGCCCTGTGATTAGGCTAAAGTTTCTGGATGGTGCAGCTCCCTGGGTAGAAAGGGCCGTAGTCTAAATAGAATGAAATTAAAAATACATTTAAAATCTTTTTGAAAGACTGAAAATTAACTGAAACTAATAAACAATGGTTTGGTAGACCTTCTGAACTCCTTATAATTCAGCAGTATCGTGATAGTGGATAAATTGGATTTTTGGTAGTGAAGGGGTTAGTAATTGTGCAGTGCTTGATTAGTCTGACTACAGCTGGATGTTCACTCATCTGAAGCTAAGTGTTTCTTAGATATACACTCTGGCCACTTTATTAGGTACACCTTGTTAATGCACATCTAATCGACAAATCATGTGGCAGCAGCTAATGCATAAAAGCATGCAGACATGGTCAAGAGGTTCAGTTCAGACCGAACATCGGACTGGGGAAGGAATGTGATCCAAGTGACTTTGACAATGGAATGGTTGTCGGTGCCAAATGGGGCGGCCTTTAGCGTTTATGTAGGATGCTGTGAAAAACAAAGCGTTCAGTGAGAAGCAGCTCTGGGTGAAAACGTCTTGTTACTGAGGTCAGAGAATGGCCAGACTGGTTCAAGCTGACAGGACAGCAACTATAACTCAGGTAACCACAGTGGTGTGCAGAAGAGCATCTCTGAATGTGCAGTGTGTTGGGCCTTGGGCTCACTGGGCTCAACTCCTTTTACCTCATAAAGTGGCCACTGAGTGTATGTAGGCCTTTCAAGCCATAGTCAGGCTGAGCATGTCTTTGATTTGCTATGCTTGTGTTAATGAGACTAACGCCTCTTTCTCTTCACTCCCCAGGTGGTCCTTACCCTTACACCCTGAAACTCTGTTTCTCCACAGTACAACACGCAGCATAGAGATCTGAAGAGGTGGACTGCTCTCCACTATTGTGACTTGTATTTTAGTCTTTTTATTCTGTAAGGTGCAGTGACCTTTTCATTCAGAAAGAAGTAATGAGCCACAGTTTGTGATGAGTATTACAGTTCATTTTTATTTTCTAGTTAATTGGTTTAATTTGTTTTAGAAGTAAATTGTATTGTAGAAGTCAAATACCCTTCATTTTTATTAGCTGTGATTGGATGATCAAGGATCGACATGTATTAGGAATTTGTTGTGTCCTGGGCACCAACAGAAATGTCCAGCAATAATAAAGAATTGTATAAAAATAAAGATATGGAATAAAATGTGCATCAATACATAAATTTCAGCATGTATTTGAGAGGAACACGAAGAGTAACTTCACTAAGATGGTGGTGAGTGTGGCCAGCTCGATTTCAATGTGTAGCTAGGTACTTGGATGGCAGGACAATGGAGGTAGGCTGTTTAAAAGGGCATGGCACATAATCAGCTTGTTAAACTAGGCCCTATTCAGCAGGATTCAAGAAATCTCTTATTCCAATGTCTCCCTCTTCTCTCCCCCCCCCCCCCCACCACACACAGACACACACACACACAAACACACAAATCAAATATCACTGGACTCGGTGACTACAGTCCAGTTTCAGTGGATTTGACTATAATCCAGTTGCACTCACATCAGTCACAATGAAGACTTGAAAGGCTGGTCAGGTCATCCCTCAAATCCGTAGCTGAAAATTTTCTGGCTCTGCAGTTTGCCAATAGATCTGCAGTTGATGCAGTTACTGGTGTGGACCTCGCCCATACATATGTCAGGATCCTCTTCAATTTCAGTTCAGCCTTCAGTACCATCATCCCTGAGCTTCTGCAAGAGAAGTTCTCTAAATTCAATGTGCCAGGTATCTGCAGGTGGAATCACATACTCCTCTCTTGACAGGAGGCAGTGTGTGAGAAACCAGGCAAGCACATCTCCACATCCTGTTCACTCAGTACTGGTGTACCACAGGGATGTGTTCTCTCACTTTTCCTATTTTCTCTATACACCAATGAGTGGTTCCAGTGATCCAACATTTAAACTGATAAAGGATCTACTGTTTTCCCAGCACATATGATGAATAACCTTTCAGACTTCAAGCCAGGTACAGTTATCGATTATAACTTGAAGTAGATGGCAGTTTGTCATTGAAACATTGGTTATAATTGATGTCTGTACCTGGCTCAAAGCCTGAGAAGAGTTCATTAGTTAAACTGATAGTGGTGAAGTCTGTGAACTGTGAGGACTGGCCATCAGAAGTGATTGATGGAAGTATCCCAGGAAGTAAACCATCGTTGTGCAGTCAGGACAACCTGGACTGAGTGCGCTCAAACTTGTGGACCAGGAGAAATGTCACCTCTCCACCTACTCATTAACTCAACAATTAGCACTGTTTTAACAGCCAGGTTCCTGGGCATTGTTATTTTGCAGAACCTCACAGCACATTTGTACCTTTATTTTCCAGCTACAATTGAAGGGATTTCTGAGTCCTGGACTAAGTACTGCCCTGTAATGTTCACATTTAGAGATAGAGCATGGAGCCCCTGACAAACCCTGAGCCTAATCATGGGACAGTTTATAATGAGCAATTCACCTAATTAGTATGTCTTTGGGCTGTGAGAGGAAACCAGGGGACCCAGGGAAAACCCACTTATTCCACAAGGAGGATGTACACACTCCTTAGAGGATGCTGGGATTAAACTCTGAGCTTGGACACCCTGACCTGTAATAGTGTTGCACTAACCATGATGATAGTGGCACCCAATTGGTTATACCAGTTTTGGTTATAAGTGGACTCCTTTTCAGTGGTTCCTTGTTACTCAAAGTTCAACGTAACGTTTATTGTCTAAGTCTGTATGCCATATACAACCCTGAAATTTGTCTCTTCCCCTGCCCCCATGGACAACCATGAAACAAGGACAACCACAGAACCAACCCTTTCAAGTGATCTGGATGATGTGGTTAACTGGATTAGCAAATTTGCAAATGACACCAAGATTGGGAGTGTAGTGGACTGTGAGGAAGACTATCAAGGCTTTTAGAGGGATCTACATCAGTTAGTAAAATGGCAGATGGAATTTAATGCAAGGTTTTGCACTTTGGTAGGACCAACCAGGGGGTCATTCTTACATGGTGAGCAGTAGGGGGCACTGAGGAGTGTGGAAGAACAAAGGGATCTGGGAATACAGGTCCATAATTCATTGAATGTGGCATCATAGGTAGATAAGGTCATAAAGCTTTTGGCACATTGGACTTCAGAAAGCAATGCATTGAGTACAGGAGATGGGATGTTGAAGTTGTGAGGCTGAATTTGGAGTATTGTGTGCAGTTCTGGTCATCTACTGACAGCAATGAGTGCAGAGAACGTTCAGAAAAATGTTGCCGGGTCTGGAGGACTGGAGTTATAAGGAAAGATTGAATAGGTTAGGACTGTATTAAGAATGTAGGAGATCTGATAAAGTAGAAAAATTGAGGGGTTTAGATGGGTATCAACCATGCTTTTTCCACTGAGGTGTGGGTGGGACAACAACCAAAAGTCATAGATTAAGAAAAGTTTAAGAGGAACATGAGGGTAAACTTCTCCACTCAGAGGTTGGTGAGAGTGCGGAACGAACTGCTAGCACAAGTGGTGCACGTGAACTCAACTTCAGCACTTAAGTTTGGTCAGTTACATGGATAGTAGGGATGTGGAGGGCTATGGTCCCAGTGCAGGTTGATGGTAGTAGGCAGTTTAACTGGTTTTGGCATGGATTAGAGGGACTAAAGGGCCTGTTTCTGTGCTGTTCTTCTCTATGGCACTAAGTTTATTAACAAAGTATGCAACCCTGAGATTCCTTTTCTTGTGGGCACACAATAAATCCACCAAAACTTCCCATTTTTCTGAACATTCAGTATTGCAGAGTAACCAGTTTGGAGATTTCAGTGACTGTATCATTGCCCTGTAGAGGTGCATTTGAACGTGGAAAGTTATGTATTTTCTGATCCGTTAGAAAGCATGACTCGGCTTCTGGGGAAAGGTGCAGCTTGAGAAGCTTGCGGCTCAGTCATTTGGATCACTCTTTTGCTCATGTGACAGAGACCAGCTGTACTTGGAGTGATCTAACCCGAGCACTTAACCAGTCAGAATCCTGGCAGCCTTTCACTTGAAGTAGGTGCCAGCATCTGGATTTGGTTTGAGTAGAGGTTTCTGCAGTAGTCTGGTGTTCCTCGGAATGCATGTGGTGTCTGATCTTTATTCGGTGGACATGGTCAGTAACTTTGTTTAATTGATGTCTGCAACTTAGCCTGTACTCTGTACTTTATTTAGCACCAAGCAGAAGTCTTGAGAGCAAAAGTTCAATCCTGGATTCAAACTAACATCAGCATTTTTGTGTGAAATAAATAGAACTGGAAGAACTGTTACTATATTGGTTGATCAAGTGAAAATAGACATCACACTACAGAATATTCATTAACCATGCTCTTCGGCTGTTTAATACTCCAGTAACCACAGGATCATAAGATAGAGGAGCAGAGTTGGGCCACTTGGCCCATCGAGTCTGCTCTGTCATTTCGTCATGGCTGATCCATCTTTCCTCTCAGCCCCAATCTGCCTTCTCGTATCCCTTCATGCCCTGACTAATCAAGGATCTATCAACCTCTGCCTTAAATATACATAAAGACTTGGCCTCCATGGCTGTTTGTAATAAAGAATTCCACAAATACACCGCTCTCCAAGATGAGGAAATCCCTCCTCATCTCCATTCTAAAAGGATGCCCCTCTATTCCGAGGCTGTGTCCTCTGGTTCTTAAACTCTGCCACCATAAGAAGCATTCTCTCCACATCAAGGCCTTTCACCATTTGATAGGTTTCAATGAGGTCACCCCTTCTGAATTCCAGTGAATACAGGTCCAGAACCATCACTCTTCATATGACAAGTCATTCAATCCTGGAATTATTTTCCTGAACCTCCTTTGAACCCTCTCCAGTTTCATCACATCCTTTCTAAGATAAGGAGCCCAAAACTGCTCACAATTCTCCAAGTGAGGCCTCACCAGTACTTTTAAAGTCTCAATATTCTATCCTTGCTTTTATATTCTAGTACTCTTGAAATGAAGGCTAACAGCATTTGCCTTCCTCACCACAGACTCAGCCTGCCTATTAAGCTTAGGGAATCCTGCATAAGGACTCCCAAGTCTCTTTGCACCTCAGTTTTCTGTATTTTCTCTCTGTTTAGAAAATAGTCAATCCTTTCATTTCTTCTACTAAAGTGCATGACCATACATTTCCTGACACTGGATTCCATCTGCCATTTCATTACCTAATCTGTCATCTGTCTACATCCTTCTGTAGCCTGTCTACTTACTTAAAACTACCTGCCCTTCCATTTATCTTCATATTGTCTGCAAACTTTGCAACAAAGCCATCAATTCCATCATCCAAATCATTGACATATAATGTACCAATATTTAGACCATAAGATATCAGAGTGTCGTTAGGCCATTTGGCCCATCGAGTCTGCTCCACCATTTCATCACGGCTGATCCGTTTTCCCTCTCAGCCTCAATCTGCAGCCTTCTCCCCGTATCCCTTCATGCCCTGACCAATCAAGAATCTATCAACTTCTGCCTTAAATATACATAAAGACTTGGCCTCCAGAGCTGTCTGTGGCAACAAATTCCACAGATTCACCACTCTGCCTAAAGAAAGTTTTCTCTGGGTTGGCCAGATTAATTTCACCGAATGTACCAGTTTCATCACATGGCCATCTCCTTGCGTGTTTTTCATTGAATGAGCCACAGCGCCATCACCTGACCATTTTTTTAACCAATTCAGTCTTTTTTTAAAAAAAAAGCCTTAGGTCATTTATGGTGGGATGAATAGATAAGGGCTCTTTACCCACATCGCTGATATCAATCTTCCATCGCATAATTTCAGTTCTGAGTTCAACATTCAAAGTTGATGTGAGTAATTTAGGGAGGGTGTTGGACAGATGTATTTTAATGCTGTGTGAAGTATTTGCTCATATAAAATAGTAGCTAACTGGAGCATTGTTAAGAAGATGTAAAAATTGGGGTACAGAGATGATCTATATAGATGGTTAAATGGAAACCTTCATAACTTAAGTGGTTTACATCCCTGGGTTCTGCTAGAGTTTTTGAGGCTCCACGCTTCAGTCAAGGGTAGGGCACCTTTAGAGAGAGAAGCATAGATCTTGTGTGCATCTGGAGAGGCTAGAGCTGTAACTGGTGTCATTTAAAGGATTCAAGGTCGCTTTTTTAATGAAGGGGAAGCTTTCGAGTGACGAGCAAGTGATCACTGGGGCACTGATTGTGATGATTGGGGAAAGAACTGGCGATGTGAGAATTTTAACCTTGATGTAAGGGTGATTAAACCAGATTCAGCAATTTGTAAAATGATTGGGTAAATCCTGAAAAAGGGGATGAATTAAGTTCAAAGTACATTTATTATCAAAACACGTATACAGGTACATCATACAACCTTGAGATTCGTCTCCTAACAGGCTGCCACTCGAAAGAACCCATTTAAAAAAGACCCAATGTGCAGAGAGAGAGAGAGAGAGACAAATCATGCAAACAATAAATGCAAGCAAATAGTGTTCTGAACTGAGATCCACAAAGAGAGTCTGTTCACAGACGCTTAATTCAGCGCAGAGTGGAGCAGCGAGCTGAACTGGCCCGTCCCTCACCCCGGGCTCCGAGAGCCTGACTGAGCCTGTCCAAGCGTCAGGTTCAGTCGCTTTGATATGCTCTGGGACCCTGGACCCCGCAACCTCGATTCAGCCTGTACCCGACCTTTCCAATTCAACCCAGCGCTTCGATCGATCGAGCCTCGGGTCTTCCTTGCTCTCAGCGACGGGCCCACTGCCTCGCCTCGGTTCTGTCACATTGAGTTGCCTCCAAGGCTGAAGGGAAGTTACAGGCTATTGCCAGAAGAAGTGTGATTAACAAAGTACTTCATTGTTACTGAATGAAAGGAGATAGAGATCTACAGGTAGGTCCCTTTCACAACCTACTTGTCTCAGTATTGTTCATTGAGGCTTTTTTTTTGCCCTTGAAATATGTAGTCTACTCGAATTTCCAAATTACCTGTGGTCTGGTGTATATGATACCAAAGTAGGTGAGAAATTGATTGGATTATCATAGTATTTCCAATGTTGATGAGTTTACAAAATCTCCCTCTGGTTCAGTGATGTGGTTCAGGAAGCAAACTTAACTGGTCTGGCCTGTAAGTCACTCCAGAGACAGGCACCAGGACATCGACTTTAACTGCTGACTCAGTTCAGCAACATTGAGGGAACTGAGATGACAGTAAACACCACCACTGACAGTACCATCCACATCCTGTGAACAACTACAATACTGTGTAAAAGTCTTAGGCACACCAGATTTTTTATCTTGTTTCAGAGGGTATGGCCTCCACAGAGCCCCGATCTCAACATCATCGAGGCTGTCCGGGATTACCTGGAGAGACAGAAGCAAGCGAGACAGCCAAAGTCTGCAGAAGAAATGTGTTCAGTTCCGGTCACCTCACTACAGGAAGGATGTGGACACTATAGAGAGAGTGCAGACGTTGCCTGGATTGGAGAGCATACCTTACGAGAATAGATTGAGTGAACTGGCCCTTCTCTCCTTGGAGCAACGGAGCGGAGGACGAGAGGTGACCTGATAGAGGTGTATAAGATGATGAGAGGCATTGGTTGTGTGGATAGCCAGAGGCTTTTTCCCAGGGTTGAAGTGGCTAACATGAGAGGGCATTATCTTAAGGTGCTTGGGAGCAGGTACAGAGGGGATGTCAGAGGTAAGTTTTTCACACAGAGAGTGGTGAGTGCGTGGAATATACTGCCAGCAATGGCGGTGGAGGCGGATACAATGAGGTCTTTTAAGAGACTGTTAGGTAGGCACGTGGATCTTAGAAGAATAGACACTATATGATAGGGAAATTCTAGGCAGTTTCTAGAGTAGGTTACATGGTCAGCACAATATTGTGGGCCAAAGGTCCTGTAATGCGCTGTAGATTTTCTATGTTTCTAAGTTCCCTGAAATACTTAGAAACTATGTACCAGCCAATTTCCTTATATGATAGTGTACCTAAGAGAAATGATGCATTTTTAAAAGCAAACGGTGGTCTCACCAAATATTGATTTGATTTTTATTTACTGTTTATTGCTCTTTATAGTAAATTTTCTGATATTTATGAACTTTTCATTATTTTGAAAGCATTTTCGCTTCACAGAATTTTTTCTAAACATGTGCCTAAGAATTTTGTACAGTTCCGTAGACTTTTCTTGCCAATTTATTATTCCTAAACAGACAACTGACCCGCCACTGCCTGGTTTCCCACTTGCATTAAATAATGTATTGACATGTGTAGCCTACTATTGTTTCCTCTCTTAACAACCCTCCTGTTGATGCTTATTGTCAATCCTGTACTTGGTGTCTAGCTGTGCTTTGTCAAATCTTCAAATACAGAGTGAGGCTATTCAATAATCTCCTGTGCCCATACCTATCATGTTGACTTGCGATCCCTCTTATCCAACCCCGTGTAACCGTCCCACTGTGTCTCGTAACAAACTTGACTTGTTAGCTAACTCTACCAGCAGCCACGTGACTCAGCATTCCATGGGGTAACGTTGAGAAGGCCACCTTTAATAAGCAACACACATCTAGGGTCAGCATGATTCAGGTTCAACCAAACAGGGAAGTTGCAATGTTCCGATGGGAGAATAAAAATTGCGGGTGAATGCCGTGTAAGTACTGTCCCATGCAAAGTTATCAGTTCACTGGGAAATAACAGGTCGTACACCAGAATAAAATTACAATGGACTTATATTTACCAATGTTTCAACTTTAATAAACAATTAACAAAAAATGAAAAGTAAAAAAGGCCCATTACAGTTAAACTGTTTTGTGCACATAAACGTTGGAGCTCGTTTCTGTAGTAGCTGGGTGTATCACTTTACTCATAGCACTGAACACCCATCACCAGCCAAAGGTTGAGCTTCCCTCAAAGAACGTCACAAACAAGCTGACCAACTTAGAAGTATTGGCACTTCCTCCTTGGAACCATTCATCTGCACAAAGCACTCCATGCAATAGAGTTGCCCCTTCGGTGGGATCCTCCGGGCATCTTCCATAAGACATAGGAGCAGAAATTAGGCCATTTGGCCCATCGAATCTGCTCAGCCATTCAATCATGGCTGATCTTTTTTTTTCTCCTCCTCAATCCTATTTTCCAGTCTTTTCCCCATAACCTTTGATGCCATGTCCAATCAAGAACCTGTCAATCTCTGCCTTAAATACACCCAATGACCTGGCCTCCACAGCTGCATGTGACAACAAATTCCACAAAGTCACCACTCTCGGGCTAAAGAAATTTCTCCGCATCTCTGTTCTGAATGGATATCCATCTATCCTGAAGCTGTGCTCTCTTGTCCTAGACTCTCCCACCATGGGAAACATCCTTTCCACATCTACTCTATCTAGGCCTTTCAATATTCAAAAGGATTCAATGAGATCCCCATTCGTTCTTCTAAATTCCAGTGGGTACAGACCCTGAGCTCTCAAATGTTCCTTGTATGATAACCCTCTCAATCCTGGAATCATCCTTGTGAACCTCCTCTGGACCCTCTCCAATGCCAGCACACATCTTTTCTAAGATGAGGGGCCCAAAACTGTTCACAATACTCAAGGTGAGGCCTCACCAATGTTTTATAAACCCTCAGCATCACATCCCTACTCTTGTATTCTAGACCTCTTCAAATGAATGTGAACATTGCATTTGCCTGCCTCACCACCAACTCAACTTGCAAGTTAATCTTCAGGGTGTTCTGCACAAGGACTCCCAAGTCCCTTTGCATCTCAGATTTTTGGATTTTCTCCCTGTTTAGAAAATAGTCCGCACATTTATTTCTACTAGCAAAGTGCATGACCATGCATTTTCCAACACTGTATTTCATTTGCCACTTTCTTGCCCATTCTCCTAATCTGTCTAAGTCCTTCTGCATCCTACTTGTTTACTCAACACTACCTGCCCCTCCACCAATCTTCGTATCATCTGCAAACTTGGCAACAAAGCCATCTACTTCATCATCTAGAACATTTATATACAGCACAAAAAGAAGTCCCAACACCGACCCCTGCAGAACACCACTAGTCACTGGCAGCCAACCAGACAAGGATCCTTTTATTCCCACTTGCTGCCTCCTTCCAATCAGCCAATGCTCTAACAACATTAGTAACTTTCCTATAATACCACAGGCTCTTAACTTGGTAAGCAGCTGCCTCATGTCTGGTATCTTGTCAAAGGCCTTCTGAAAGTCCAAATATACAACATCCACTGCATCTCCTTTATCTATCCTACTTGTAATCTCCTCAAAGAATTCCAACAGGTTTGTCAGGCAAGATTTCCCCTTAAGGGAACCATGCTGACTTTGTCCTACCTTGTCCTGTGTCACCAAGTACTCCATAACCTCATCCTTAACAATTGACTCTAACATCTTCCCAACCACTGAGCTCAGGCTAACTGGTCTATAATTTCCTCTCTGCTGCTATGTTCTTCGCACCTCCTAACAAAAGACTGCAAATCAGATGACTGTCCTTCAGAAGTCTGATCCTGCCTAGCTCTCTCGAATCTTCCATTGCATCCCACTGGGCAGAATATAACAACATGTTACCAAGACAAACCTGACTGGCTGAACACAACATTCCTAAGTCTGGTAAATGGCTCCTTATCTTCCCCAGAACACTATGAAGCTTGCTAACAGAAAACGTTTGCAGAAAACGGCTAAAATAAAAAGCCTGACAGCATAGCAGCGGAAATACAATTTTAGCCAGGGCATTGCTATATTGTACAGTGGCTAGATAACTTGCACAGGAGATTGAAAAGAAATTACAAATTGTTCAAAGCATTCAGCTGGTGAACTCTGTCTTTTTGTGTGTTTCCCCCCTCCAAGCTGTCAGTCTGTGGTTTGTATCGCCATGTGCTCCTGTCCCTGCTCCTATTCTACTCCGGCCCCTGTATTACTGAGTACTCCGTCTCTCATCTGCTTCTCATTATTACCTGTGTTGCTGCCACCTGTGTCTCATTGTGCTCCACCTATCATCTGCCTCGCTGTTTGTTGCTCACTGTATTTTAGTCCTACACCTGTTTAACGCCAGATTGTGCTAGTGAGTTTTCCTGAGCCTTTCCAGCACTTGTATCTGAACTCTGTCCGTCTGAATATCAACTCTGCCTGTTTCCCGATTCTGGGTTTTGGATTTCTCTGGATGTTTTGCTCTCTGTCTGAACTTTGACGCTGACTTTGTTTGCACCTCGGGAGTTGTTACTCAGTTAATATCACTGTGTGCACAGTACTGGGTCTGCAATTGGATCCCTGCTCCAGCGTCCTGACAGCAGGTCAGGGAGTTATGTGAGGAATGAAACAGGAGACTGTTCACCTCTTGAATCAGAGTTGCTTTCATAGCGTTGTGATTAGTTAGGAGATAGAAGTGATTCTGCAGATGCTGGCTATCTTGAGTGAACACACACAAAATGCTGGAAAACTCAGGAGGTCGAGCAGCATCTATGGAGAGAAACGACCAGCCAATGTTCCAGCCCAGGTTTACACGCTAGGGAAATTCTAGGCAGTTTCTAAAGTAGGTTACATGGGGTCGGCACAACATTGTGGGCTGAAGGGCCTGTAATGTGCTGTAAAATTTCTATGTTCTAAGTACTTCGTCAGGCAGGAATAGCAAGGAGGGAGCCAGAAAATATTTCTGGGGCTGCTGAGTGTTCTTGGTTGAGTTCCTGAAGCGTATGTGGCTCAAGTTGTGGATTTTCATCTTCTCCCAACTTAATGAGGATGTTTGGACTGAGACTATCACGGCTCTTGGATTAATCTTATTGCCAACTATTTCTCCAAAACCCATGCTCCTACCGTCGACCTCCATCACTGGTAAAGCCCCAGCCGCCATTGAGCACACCTGCAGGAAAGCAGCATCCGCCATCAGCGACCCCCTCCATCCGGGCCACGCTCTCTTCTCGCTGCTGCCATCAGGAAGAAGGGACAGGAGCCCCGGGACTCACAGCATCAGGTTCAGGAACATTTATTACCCCTCAACCATTAGACTCTTGAACTAAAGGGATAACTTCACTTGCCCCATCATTGAAATGTTCCCACAAGCTTTGGACTCACTTTCAAAGACTCTTCATCTCATGCTGTTAATATTTACTGCTTATTTATTTATGAGTATTATTAACGTAGTGTTCACACAGTTTGTAGTGTTTTTGCGTGTTTGTCCACCTGGTTGGATGTGGTCTTCCATTTTGATTCGATTGTGTTTCTTGTATTTACTAAGTACGCCGGGCCGGGTTGGTGGCGCAATGGGATCAGCGCCGGACGCTGGAGCGAAGGCTCCCGAGTTCGAATCCAAGTCAGGCCACCCCCCCGAACACGCTTTCCATCCGTGCCAGTCAGGTTGAGCGTCGAGCTAGCCACTCCAGCCTTAAGTTGAGTCAGGAACGTTCACACCGTGACCCGGTTAATCTGAAAGGAGACCAATCCTGACACCACGTGCCAGCCAAGAATGGCTGACTGTCTGGTGCGACACGCTTAAAAAAAACAACTAAGTATGCCCACAGGAAGACGAATCTCAGGGTTGTATATGGTGACACGCACATATGGACTTTGGTAATAAGTTTGAACTGCGAACCCACCCAATGGACAATTTATAGTACCAAAATAACCTCCCGCCCAGCACGTCACTGGAAGGTGGGAGGAAACTCGGGGTCACAAAGAATGTGCAAACAGTACTCGGACAGCACCCAAGGTCAGGTTCAAACCCCGCCTGCTGGAGCTGTGAGCTGGCAGCGTCAGCTTCTCTGCTAGCCAACGTACAACACTGAAACTCTGCCTCCCGTACGCTTCTCTCCAAGTGTCACGCTGTCCAACCCAAGGAAATATGTCATCCTCGCTTGCTATAATTCCTGGAACTCAGACTAATCTCACTGGTTTTGAGCACTCAACTTAGAACATAGAACAGCACAGGAACAGGGGGGAGGGAGGGAACGTTGACTCAGACCGTGAGAGGCCTGTGTCGGGCATTTTCATGCCTTACAAGCCGCAGATTGGAAGTCCCCTCGCACAGACACTAGAGCAATGTGTGGTTAAGTGTGGTTAAGCACACAAACACGCTGCCACAGCTGAGGCGCGAGCTAGTGACCTTCAGATCGCTAGATGAACGCCTTAACCACTTGGCCACGTGCCCAACACAGGAACAGAACCAGCTTTAATGCCATTGGCATATGTTGTGAAATTTGTTAACTTAGTGGCAACAATACATAATAATATAGAAAAATAATTAAATCGATTACAGTAAGGATATATGTGAATTAAATAGTTAAATTAAAAGTAGTGTAAAAACAGAAATAATATAAAAAGTAAACAGTGAGGTAATGTTCACGGGTCCTATGTCCATCCAGAAATCGGATGGCAGAGGGGAAGAAGCTGTTCCTGAATTGTTGAGTGTGTGTCTTCAGGCTCCTGTACCTCCTCCCTGATGGCAGAGGGGAAGAAGCTGTTCCTGAATCGTTGAGTGTGTGCCTTCAGGATTGTACCTCCTTTCTGAGGAACAAGGAGAGGGCATGTCCTGGGTGATGGACATTGCCTCCCTGAGGCATCGCTGCTTGAAGATGGCTCGGATACTAGTGCCCATGATGGAGCTGGCTAACTTTACAACTTTCTATAGCTGCTTTCGACCATTCGGCCCACAGTGTTGTGCCGAACCAGCTGAAAAGCAAATCAAAAACACCCAAACACTAATCCCTCCTACCTATACCATGTCCATATCCCTCCATCTTCCTCACATCCACGTGCCTATCCAACGTCTCTTAAAAGTCTCTAATGTATTTGCCTTCACCATCATACCAGGCAGCACATTCCAGACATCCACCACTCTCTGAGTAAAAAACTTACCCCTCACATCCCCCTTTGAATCTGCCCCCTCTCACCTTCAGTGTATGCCCCCTGGTATTAGACATTTCAACCCTGGGAAACAGATATACCCTGTCTACTCTGTCTATGCCTCTCATAATCTTGTAAACCTCTGTCAGATTTCCCCTCGGCCTCCGGTGTTCCAGCGAAAACAACCCAAGTTTGTCCAGCCTCTCGTGATAGCGCATGCTCTCTGAACCAGGCAGCATCCTGGTGAACCTCCTCTGCACCCTCTCCAAAGCCTCAACATCCTTCCTACAGTGGGGCGACCAGAACTGTATGCAACGCTCTAGATGTGGCCTCACCAGAGTCTTATAAAGTTGCAACATAACCTTTTTGAACTCACTACCTCAGTAAATAAAAGCAGAAGCTGTCGCCACTACCTTCACAGCGCACATCCCAGATATGATAAATAATTGGTTCAATTAGTACCACTAAATTAGATCAAATATCAAGATGCAGACACTGGGGCACTAATATTCACCACCGACAGCTCACAATGACTATTAATTCCCACTTTATGCTTGAAAAATATTGCATGATTTTTCTTTGTGCAGGGAGAGGGATATTGAGGGCAATATTCTTGTTACGTTTCATGTGGGGGGGGATTAGGGGTTGATGATCGTGTTGCCGTTCTTGGATTTGTGACTATCTGGAGAAGAAGAATCCCAGAGTTGTTTACTTTAGTAATAAATGAACCTTTGAATCCTTTGAAAAGACCGATTTTCTTTGTATGACCACTTACCCCCTCGCCCACCGTCCTACCTGCAGATTAATCAGATGAATAGACATTAAGCTGAGCGCCAGGGGGTAACAGAGGCCGGGAAAGCTGTGGAACAAGCTGCCAGCACAAGTGGTGTGTGTGAGCTCAATTTCAAGCAAAGTTTTGACGGGTACATGGATGGCAGGGGTGCAAGGTGCAAGTTGACGGGAGAGGGCAGTTTAAAAGTCTCAGTATGGACTAAGTGGGCAGAAGGGCCTGTTGCTGTGCTGTACATTTCTATGATTTTTAGGAAGCTGGCAGATTGATTTTCCACGAGTACCCAGGATGTGAAGGAGGGCACTGGGGCAGCAGCGGACGATCACAGAAACACCACACACCACCAGAGATCTGGGATGAACTTCACCATCAAAGTAAATATATTATCAAAGCACATATCCGTCACCATATAGAACCATGAGATTCATTTTCTTTCACAGTAGATCCAAAGAAGCACAACAGAATCAATGCAAAATGACACACAGCAATGTTCCCTCTAATTTCTAATGACCAGCGTGCACAAAAATCTTGTGCCGTGTAACTTTCCTGCCCAGTGACGACAACAGGTGCGCGCTGAGTTTTTAAGTGGAATTAAACCTGAAGCTACTCTAAGGATAATAAACTACCAAGTCCAGTTTGTTGTTCATTGTTTAAAATAAATAAAATAACACACATCAATCGGCAGGGACTAGAAGGGCCGAGCTGGCCTCTTTCCCTGCAAACTGCTGGAGGAACTCAGCAGGACAGGCAGCACCAGTGGAAAAGAGTGAACAGTCAACGTTTCGGGCCCGAAACCCTTCGGCACGTCGCTGAGTTTTATTTCTCATAGACTATCCGACAGCATGTAACAATATCAATCTTTTCACGTTATTAAAGTTGTTTGAAATGGTCATTAAGCCATTCCGCTTTAAGTGAACTCTCAGTTCTTTTGCCTTCGACGCCCTCTTTCTTTGGAATTCGACATGATAAATCAATGATTTCCTCAATAAAAGACAGTATAAATAAGCCAGTTCTAAAATCTGCTGGCAAATCATCACAAACTCCACGCTGCCAGCACCGTCCGCGTCGGAAACTGGGAAAGGAAATGTGGTTGTGTACGACCCTGAAATATGCTTAACCCGCCGACGAGGTATAGAGAGTGACAACCCTTTTGCGCGCAGTTTAAATTCCTTTGTGAGCTCGCACCTGAGCGGGAACTTCGCTTTCAAGCAAAAATGGATAAACAAGCAACGTGCAAGCGAGGACAAACTGTAAATACGTACAAAAAGAAAATCAGTAAATAATAATTGAGAACATGAGTAGCGGAGCCCTTGAAAGTGAATCCACAGGTTGTGGGAACAGTTCAGTGTTGGGGTGAGTGAAGATGTCCACGATTTTCTAAGACAGTATTCAAAGATCTGAGATGCAAAGGGACTTGGGAGTCCTCGTGCAGGATTCCCGAAAGGTTAATTAGCAGGTTGGGACGGTGGTGAGGAAAACAAATTCATCCATTCTGAAAGCAAGGATGTAACGCTGTGGCTTTATAGGGCCTCGGGTCAGACTGCGCTCGGAGTACTGCGGGCAGTTTTGGGGCTCTTATCTAAGCAACGGTGGCATTGGAGAGAGTCCAGGGGAGGTTCATGAGAATGATTGCAGGAGAGAAAAGGGTTAATGTATGAATTATGTTTGATCCTGGCCGCTACTTTCAGCTGTGGCTGGCGCCGGGCAGCGTGTGGAAGCGAAGTACTGTGCGTGGGCACCCAGAGCCACGATGTTCCACGACTCCATCTGTTCCCGGTGCTGCGAGGGTTGAGCCTGGCCCCCCCGTTACCGCGCAACGCCCCAGTCAGCTGCACATTGTCACACTACCTGTCTTCCATGTGGAAAGTTCTTCCAGACCAACACTTCTAACCACAGGCGGACCGGGCAGTGGTCGGCGTGGAACACCATGGGGAAGTTCCCCGTGCAAGTTCTCCAGGTGCCTCACAGCCAGAAATCCCCAACAAGCACTGAAAACTTGCTTGGCTGGCAGTGGCGGTGCAGTCAGATCCTCCCTGCGCGGTCGGAACATCACCCCCAACAAGCGCAGTTCCGGGATACCGTAACTGCCCCGGGGACCAGCCTCTGGCTCACCTGTTTGCGGGCTTGACACTACCCGACTTGCCAAGCTCTCGGGTCGGGTCGGAACGTTGCACGGGGATAATGCTGCTCTACCCGCCGAGTTGCTCCGGCAGATTGTTCATTGCTTCGGGCTCAGCTGTGTCGCCCTGCGTTTCCGCCGGCTGCTCGCTGACTGAAGGCGGGACGACCTCCATTCTGGCGTCCTGCCGACGAGCTGGAATCTTGTTGGAAGTGAGGTGCCGCCGCGCGTTGAGGAGGACTAAGCTTTGCTTGTTGCGACCCTGTTCTGAGATTGGATCACGGAGTCTTAGAAAAGTACAGCACAAAAACAGGTCTTTTGGCCCATCTAGTCCGTACCTGGTCATTTAACTGCCTGTCGCCATCGACATGAACCGGGGCCATAGCTCTCCCCTACCCCAGACATCCCATCCTGCAAAAACTAATTTCAGGGAGGTAGCACCATCAATTTACGGGAGACTCCCGGAATTTCCGGGAGAGGTGGGATGTTTGCAATAGAGTAGCTCCTGAGCAGCTAGCCAGCTAGTTTAAATAACGTTAGCTATGCTAATGAACGAATGACACCTGGTAAACTCACCTCAACATGAATTTTACAGTCTTAACCCACCATGGGCAATCGAAAAGTCACTGTTGCAAACAGTGCAGCGATCAACACTGTCATTATTTTGACCCCTATTAGGCAGGGGTACACTTTAGTGTAGTCTGGGGTGATTTACGTTTTATATTTTCTTTTTTTGGATAACTGCCATGGCGTGCTCTTACTCTCTCTCTCTCTATCTCTATCTCTCTCTATCTCTCTCTGTCGCTCTCGTGCTCTCGCTTTCTCTCGCACGCGCTCTTTCTCGTGGTCGCTCTCGCGCTTTCTCTCGCTCGCTCTCAAAAAATTGATTTCCATGATATTGTATATAATTTGCGGGCATCAGGGAGCCACTATTAATACGCAGGAGACTCCCGGAACTTCCGGGAGAGGTGGGATGTCTGCTACCCTTACCATTCATATATCTATCCAAACTTCTCTTAAATTTTCCAGTCAAGCACACATACACCACTTGTGCTTGAAGCTCGTTCCACGCTCTCATGACCCTCTGGGTGAAGAAGTTTTCCCTCATGTTCCCCTCAAACATTTCACCTTTCACCCGTCACCCATGACCTCTGGTTGTAGTCCTGCCCAACCTCAGTGGAAAAAGCCTGCTTGCATTTACCCCTCATGATTGTGTGAACCTCTCTCAAATCTCCTCTCAGTCTTGTCCGTTGCAAGGAATGAAATTCCAACCTCTGATGAACCTGCAGTGAGATGGAATAAACTGTAGTGGGCAGCCATACTGAAGAAGGACGTTTCACAGTCTCTCTTGATTGATTGGAGTTAAAGGTGTTTCTAAGTTTAAAAAAAGGTCAAGTATAGTGCAAAGTTACCACACAAAGCCAACACTGCATTTCAGGGAGTAACAGGGAGGAAATGTCTGAGGAGGAGACTGGTGGGGATCTCACCTGCTGTCTGTTAAGGTGGTGTGCGGACAGAAGATGTTGTGGGGGACGGGGTGGTGCTTCAGCGATGTTGGTAAATTTTCAGTGAGACAGTGACAGATGCTGGTGAGCTTCCTGTGATACAGGACAGATTTTGGTGATGTTTAAGTGATACAGTGACTGATGTTGCTGAGGTTTCAGTGATAACAAAGAACATAGAACATAGAATAGTATAGCACAGTACAGGCCCTTCGGCCCACAATGTTGTGCCGACCCTCAAACCCTGCCTCCCATATAACCCCCCACCTTAAATTCCTCCATATACCTGTCTAGTAGTCTCTTAAACTTCACTAGTGTATCTGCCTCCACCACTGACTCAGGCAGTGCATTCCACGCACCAACCACTCTGAGTAAAAAAACCTTCCTCTCCCTTGAACTTCCCACCCCTTACCTTAAAGCCATGTCCTCTTGTATTGAGCAGTGGTGCCCTGGGGAAGAGGCGCTGGCTATCCACTCTATCTATTCCTCTTATTATCTTGTACACCTCTATCATGTCTCCTCTCATCCTCCTTCTCTCCAAAGAGTAAAGCCCTAGCTCCCTTAATCTCTGATCATAATGCATATTCTCTAAACCAGGCAGCATCCTGGTAAATCTCCTCTGTACCCTTTCCAATGCTTCCACATCCTTCCTATAGTGAGGTGACCAGAACTGGACACAGTACTCCAAGTGTGGCCTAACCAGAGTTTTATAGAGCTGCATCATTACATCGTGACTCTTAAACTCTATCCCTCGACTTATGAAAGCTAACACCCCATAAGCTTTCTTAACTACCCTATCCACCTGTGAGGCAACTTTCAGGAATCTGTGGATATGTACCCCCAGATCCCTCTGCTCCTCCATACTACCAAGTATCTTGCCATTTACTTTGTACTCTGCCTTGGAGTTTGTCCTTCCAAAGTGTACCACCTCACACTTCTCCGGGTTGAACTCCATCTGCCACTTCTCAGCCCACTTCTGCATCCTATCAATGTCTCTCTGCAATCTTTGACAATCCTCTACACTATCTACAACACCACCAACCTTTGTGTCATCTGCAAACTTGCCAACCCACCCTTCTACCCCCACATCCAGGTCGTTAATAAAAATCACGAAAAGTAGAGGTCCCAGAACTGATCCTTGTGGGACACCACTAGTCATGACCCTCCAATCTGAATGTGCTCCCTCCACCACCACCCTCTGCCTTCTGCAGGCAAGCCAATTCTGAATCCACCAGGCCAAACTTCCCTGGATCCCATGGCTTCTGACTTTCTGAATAAGCCTACCATGTGGAACCTTGTCAGATGCCTTACTAAAATCAATATAGATCACATCCACTGCACTACCCTCATCTATATGCCTGGTCACCTCCTCAAAGCACTCTATCAGGCTTGTTAGACACGATCTGCCCTTCACAAAGTCATGCTGACTGTCCCTGACCAGACCATGATTCTCTAAATGCCCATAGATCCTATCTCTAAGAATCTTTTCCAACAGCTTTCCCACCACAGACGTAAGGCTCACTGGTCTATAATTACCCGGACTATCCCTACTACCTTTTTTGAACAAGGGAACAACATTCGCCTCCCTCCAATCCTCCGATTCCATTCCCATGGACAACGAGGACATAAAGATCCTAGCCAGGAGCTCAGCAATCTCTTCTCTCAACTCATGGAGCAGCCTGGGGAATATTCCGTCAGGTCCCGGGAACTTATCTGTTCTAATGTATTTTAACAACTTCAACACCTCCTCTCCCTTAATATCAACATGCTCCAGAACATCAACCTCACACATATTGTTCTCACCGTCATCAAGTTCTCTCTCATTGGTGAATACCGAAGAGAAGTATTCATTGAGGACCTCGCTCACTTCCACAGGTAAGGACAGATATTAGTGAGGTTTCAGTGAACCAGGACAGATGTTAGTGAGGATTCAGTGACACCGGATGGATGTTGATGTTTCTGTGATAAAGAAAGATGTTGGTGAGGTTTCAGTGATACAGTGACAGATGTTGGTGATGTTTCTGTGATAAGGACAAATGTTTATGATGTTTCTGTGATAAGGACAGATATTGGCGAGGGTTTAGTGATACTGTGACAGATGTTGGTGAGGTTTCAGTGATACAGGACAGATGTTGGTGAGGATTCAGTGACACCAAACGGATGTTTGTGATGGTTCCGTGATAAGGACAGATGTTGATGTTTCTGTGATAAGGACTGATGTTGGTGATGTTTCAGTGACACCGAACAGATGTTGGTGAGGTTTCTGTGATAAGGACAGATGTTGGTGAGGTTTCAGTAATATGGGACAAATGTTAGTGATGTTTCTGTGATACTGTGACAGATGTTGGTGAGGGTTTAGTGATACTGTGACAGATGTTGGTGAGGTTTCAGTGATACAGGACAGATGTTGCTGAGGATTCAGTGACACCAGACGGATGTTTGTGATGGTTCCATGATAAGGACAGATGTTGATGTTTCCGTGATAAGGACAGATGTTGGTGAGGGTTTAGTGATACTGTGACAGATGTTGGTGACGTTTCAGTGATACTGTGAGAGATGTTGGTGAGGTTTCAATGATACTGTGACAGATGTTTGTGATGTTTCTGTGATACTGTGACAGATGTTGGTGAAGTTTCTGTGATACTGTGACAGATGTTGGTGATGTTTCAGTGATACTGTGACAGATGTTGGTGAGGTTTCAGTGAGACCGGACGGATGTTGGTGATGTTTCTGTGATACAGTGACAGATGTTGGTGATGTTTCAGTGATACTGTAACAAATGTTGGAGATGTTTCAGTGATACTGTGACAGATGTTGGTGATGTTTCAGTGATACTGTAACAGATGTTGGAGATGTTTCAGTGATACTGTGACAGATGTTGGTGATGTTTCAGTGATACTGTAACGGATGTTGGTGATGTTTCTGTGATACTGTAACAGATGTTGGTGATGTTTCTGTGACACCAGATGGATGTTGGTGATGTTTCAGTGATAAGGACAGATGTTGGTGATGTTTCTGTGACACCAGATGGATATTTGTGATGTTTCAGTGATAAGGACAGATGTTTGTGATGTTTCAGTGATAAGGACAGATGTTGGTGATGTTTCTGTGACACCAGATGGATATTTGTGATGTTTCAGTGATAAGGACAGATGTTTGTGATGTTTCAGTGATAAGGACAGATGTTAGTGATGTTTTTGTGATACTGTGACAGATGTTGGTGATGTTTCTGTGATACTGTGACAGATGTTGGTGACGTTTCAGTGATACATTGACAGATATTGATGATGTTTATGTGATAAGGACAGATGTTGGTGAGGTTTCAGTGATAAGGACAGATGTTGGTGAAGTTTCTGTGATACTGTGACAGATGTTTGTGATATTTCAGTGATACTGTGACAGATGTTTGTGATATTTCAGTGATACTGTGACAGATGTTGGTGTTGTTTCTGTGATAAGGACAGATGTTGGTGAGGGTTCAGTGACACCGGACGGATGTTTGTGAAGTTTCTGTGATACTGTGACAGATGTTTGTGATGTTTCTGTGATAAGGACAGATGTTGGTGAAGTTTCTGTGATACTGTGACAGATGTTGGTGATGTTTCTGTGATACTGTGACTGATGTTGGTGAGGTTTCAGTGATAAGGACAGATGTTAGTGAGGGTTCAGTGATACAGGATAGATGTCTGTGAGGTTTCTGTGATACTGTAACTGATATTGGTGAGGTTTCAGTGATGACAGATGTTGCTGAAGTTTCTGTGATACTGTGACAGATGTTGCTGAAGTTTCTGTGATACTGTGACAGATGTTGGTGATGTTTCTGTGATACTGTGACTGATATTGGTGAGGTTTCAGTGATAAGGACAGATGTTAGAAACATAGAAACATAGAAAATAGGTGCAGGAGTAGGCCATTCGGCCCTTCGAGCCTGCACCGCCATTTATTATGATCATGGCTGATCATCCAACTCAGAACACCGCCCCAGCCTTCCCTCCATACCCCCTGACCCCCGTAGCCACTAGGGCCATATCTAACTCCCTCTTAAATATAGCCAATGAACTGGCCTCAACTGTTTCCTGTGGCAGAGAATTCCACAGATTCACCACTCTCTGTGTGAAGAAGTTTTTCCTCATCTCGGTCCTAAAAGGCTTCCCCTTTATCCTCAAACTGTGACCCCTCGTTCTGGACTTCCCCAACATCGGGAACAATCTTCCTGCATCTAGCCTGTCCAATCCCCTTAGGATCTTATACGTTTCAATCAGATCCCCCCTCAACCTTCTAAATTCCAACGAGTTGGTGATATTTCAGTGATACAGTGACAGATATTGGTGAGGTTTCTGTGATAAGGACGGATGTTTATGAGGTTTCAGTGATACAGTGAGACACGGTGATGGGAGGTGGGTCGGCGTAGCTGCAGTGACCAGCGGCCGCCACGAGGTGGCTCTGCGCCGCGATAACGTGTGTCACCGCTGGGCGGCGCTGCGGCCTCAGTGTCGAGGTCGAGTTGATGGCAGCGGGAGTCGTTCGTGAGTGTCCGGTGGAGAGTAATCGGGGCCGGGGGCGAGTAATCGGGGCCGGGGGTCGGTGACAGGGAGGGTGGGAGGGGGAGAGACCGGGGACGGGGGAGGAGGCGGACTTTCCGGGACCTAATCCTGGCAGCGGAAGCACTTTGAACGCCCGGGCGACCCCGCGCTGCTACCGGGAGCAGAGGGCAGAGGCGCCGGGATTAAACCCCGTCTGGGGGTCATTACCGACCCCCACTTGGGGAAAATGTTCAGTGGGGCAAATCCCCAGATATAAACTGTATCCCGGGGTATGACCTGCATCCGGGGCAAATCCACGGGTATAACCTGCAACTAGGGCAAATCCACGGGTATAATCTGCATCTGGGGCAAATCCCGGGGTATAATCTGCATCTGGGGCAAATCCCGGGGTATAACCTGCAACTAGGGCAAATCCACGGGTATAATCTGCATCTGGGGCAAATCCCGGGGTATAATCTGCATCTGGGGCAAATCCCGGGGTATAACCTGCAACTGGGGCAAATCCCGGGGTATAATCTGCATCTGGGGCAAATCCCTGGGTATAATCTGCATCTGGGGCAAATCCACAGGTATAATCTGCATCTGGGGCAAATCCCTGGGTATAATCTGCATCTGGGGCAAATCCCGGGGTATGACCTGCATCTGGGGTAAATCTCGGGTATAATCTGCATATGGGGTAAATTCCCGGGTATAATAATCTGAGGTAAGTCTCTGGAGATAATTTATATCTGGGGTAAATCCCAGGTTGCAATCTGCTGCAGTTGTAGTGTAGTTGGGTACAAATGTTTCAGTTTGGGATAAGCATCTGGGTATTTCGTATTCAGTGGGGGAAATGACCGGGAATAAACCTTTACAGCTGGGACAGAGCCCTTGGTTTAAACTTCAGTCAGACTCAGCTCCCTGGTGTAAACAGGCGAAAACATCAGGGCAAGTATTGGTGGTAAAGTCCTGGGTGCAAGTTAAATCAACTGGGATTTTCAAACTGGGACTTTATAAAAACCTGGTTAGGCTGCGCCTGGAAGACTACAAACAACATGACAGCACAGTGCAGGCCTGCGATGTTGCGCTGACC
Source organism: Mobula birostris (assembly GCF_030028105.1). Classification (NCBI taxonomy): domain Eukaryota; kingdom Metazoa; phylum Chordata; class Chondrichthyes; order Myliobatiformes; family Myliobatidae; genus Mobula; species Mobula birostris. The sequence continues at coordinate 12,262,488 of NC_092379.1, forward strand.
TTTTAAACTATTCCAATTAGATCTAACCCTTCCCTCCCACATCAACCACCATTTTTCTTTCACCTGTCTGCCTCTCAAAGAGTCTCCTGAAATGTTCCTCATGTATCTGCCTCCAGTATGACCCCTACTAGCGGGTTCCACACACCTACCAGTCTCTGTGTTTAAAAAAAACCTGCCTCTGACAGCTAATACTTTTCTCCAGTCACCTTTAAATGATGTCCTCTTTGATTAGCCATTTTAACCCTGGGGATAATACACTGGCTGTCCACTCTACCATCTTGTGCACCTCTATTAAATCACCTCTGGCCTTCCTTCGCTGCAAAGAGAAAAGCCCTAGCTCGCTCAACCTTTCCTCTAATCCAGAGGAGAGACGTGCTCTCTAATCCAGATGGCATTGTGGCGAATCTCCTCTGCACCCTCTCAAAGGCTTCCACATCCTTCCTGTAGTGAGGCGACCAGAACTGAGCACAATACTCCAAGTGGGGTCCGACCAGGGTTTTATAGAGCTGCAACATTACCTCACGGTTCTTGAACTCAGTCCCCCAACTAATGAAGTCCAACTAAGTGGAGTGAAGTCAAGTTTCGGCACTCCTTCAGGCAGTCCCTCCTGGGTCACAGCTCATCCTGTAACTGATCAAGCAGTGGAAATACAAGTTCAAAGGAAATGTATTATCAAAGTGCAGAAATGTCTCTTTATACAGCACTGTGTAAAAATCTTATACATATAAAAGACTTGAAGGCTTGCACAGTACTGTATTTGTCAACATGTTTGTAAGTCTGGCGGGAGCAAAGGATGTTGGGAATGGTGAGGGTGGAGGGGTGTGGGACAGGTGGCAGAGAAGGAGTGCCGGTAAGTTGGGGGGGGGTGGTTGACAGGGGTGCAGACACACTCTCTCCTGAGACAACAGGGAAGGTCAGTTGATTGCAAGCAATTGGTTTATTGATCATTACAGAATGTCTCTCTGGTGCTTCCCGCTCCCTCCCCTCTCCCTTTCCCTTTTCTCAACCATGATTCCCCTCTCCCTGCCCCCTTCCTACTCTCAGTCCACAGTACAGACCCATATCAGAATCAGGTTGGGGGGGATCTCATTGAAACCTTTCGAACGTTGAAAGGCCTAGACAGAGTAGATGTGGAAAGGATGTTTCCCATGGTGGGGGAGTCTAGGACACGAGGGCACAGCCTCAGGATAGAGGGGCTCCCTTTCAGAACAGAGATGCGGAGAAATTTCTTTAGCCAGAGGGTGGTGAATTTGTGGAGTTTGTTGCCACAGGCAGCTGTGGAGGCCAGGCCGTTGGGTGTATTTAAGGCAGAGATTGATAGGTTCATGATTGGACACGGCATCAAAGGTTATGGGGAGAAAGCCGGGAACTGGGGTTGAGGAGGAGACAGAAAAAGAGTCAGCCATGATTAAATGGCGGAGCAGACTCGATGGGCCAGATGGCCTAATTCTGCTCCTATGTTCATGAAATTTGGTTTTTTTTTGTGCGACACATAAAATTACTACAGTACTGTGCAAATGTCGTAGGCACCCGAGCTATATATATGTGCGTAAGACTTCTACACAGTGCTGTATATCCCTGAGATTCGTTTTCTTGCAGGCGTATTCAATACATCCAAGAGCCATAATAGAATCAGTGAAAGACCATACCCCACAGGACGGGCAAACAGCCAGTGTGCAAATACAAAAGAGAAAAAAAATCAATAAATAAACAATAAATACCGAGAACACGAGGAGAAGTGTCACTGAAAGTGAGCCCATAGGTTGTGGAAACAGTTCAGTGAGGTTGGGAAGGTAACTGGTTGGATGACAATGGCCATCTCTGTCACATTGCCCACTGGGATTGCCCCCTCTCCCTGGCCTGCCCTGAGGTGACCTTGTCCCATTCTGCTTTCTCTCTGTCTCCCCTTTATAATCTGCAGGCAGACTGTCGGGGGTGCTGCAAGGGTGGACGCGGAGCATGTCGGCGGAGGCTCAGAATGCGGCGTCCTCGTACAAGTTCGAGAGCCTGCGCGTGACGGGGGTGAGGGACAGCGTGCTGCACGTGGAAGTGAACAGGCCCGAGAAGAGGAACGCGATGAACAGAACCCTTTGGAGGTTGCCTTCCATCTATTACTCTGTGTTTGAGGAATCGGGTCTGGGTGCCTGTTGCCTAAAGTGACCTCAGTGTAATCCATAAGGAGCAGGTTTAAGCCATTCCGCCCATCAGGTCTGCCCTGTCATTCAACCATCACTGATTTTTTTCCTACCTTCTCCCCGTAACCCTTAAACTGCCTTACCAATTAAAAAAAAATCTATTGAACCTTGTCTTAAATACTCCCAGTGACTTCCTCCATTGTTCTCTGTGGCAACAAATTCCATAGATTCATTACCGTCTGGCTGAAGAAAATTCCTCGTAATTTGGTCCTGCTTGAATTGAATTGACTTGAATTGACTTGACTTGAATTGAATTGAATTGAATTGACTTGAATTGAATTGACTTGACTTGAATTGAATTGACTTGAATTGAATTGAATTGAATTGACTTGAATTGAATTGACTTGAATTGACTTGATTTGACTTGACTCGAATTGCCTTGATTATTTACATCCTTCATATACATGAGGAGTGAAAATCTTTACATTACTTCTCCATCTAAATGTGTAATGTGACTCAAGTGTATCACTGACCCCCCCCCCCCTACTGTTTATAGAACCTCGGTGTGGTGGCGGTCACTCCTGCTTGCGTGTCTTTGATGTAGACCAGATTATTGTTTAAAGGGATGTCCGCAACAATGGCCGCTCGCTGCCCTCAGCAGCTTGCCGAAGTGTTGATTATGTGCTGTTTGATTGTGATCTCATTCTAACGCTAATCGCACACTTCTTAAAGGGACCTCGTGCGCTACCTGCGTGAAGGGCACTCCTTGAATCGCTGGTTGAAAGCAATTCCCTCAGCCAGCGCGGATTGCCTCTTCTCAGCGTTCTTTTATCGATTGACGTACAGCAAGGAACAGGCCCTTCTGGCCCTTTGAGCTGTGCTGCCCAGCAGTCCCCCAATTCAATGCTAGCCCAGTTCACCCACCAAGTGAAACCGGAGCACCCGGAGGAAACCCAGTTAGTCACGGGGAGACCGTACAAATCCTTACAAGCAGCAGCAGGAATTGAACCTGGGTCAGCTGTACTATAAACCGCACCCCCCAGCCAGCCTAATTATGGGACAATTTACAACGACCAATTAACCTGCTGATCGATAGGTACGTCTTTGGACTGTGGGAGGAAACTGAAACACCCAGAGAAAACCCACATGTTCCACAGAGAGACCTTACAGAGGATGCGTTGGAATTGAACTCGGTCGTCCCGAGCTGTAGCAGCGTCGCGCTGACCGCGACAATGCTCGTGGTGCGTTTCTGGTTGTCGGCAGGTTAGAGGAACGTTCTGGTGTAACGGGGAACCTCCTGGTCGCTTCGGCGTTATCCCAGCTGTCCTAACCTGGGTCAGCTGTACCAAAGCCACAGTCAGCTTCGTGACGCCCAGTGTGGGGTGGGAAAGATCAGAGTGGTTCCCATCTGAGGCTCTTAACCTTTATTCCCCCCCCCCACCCAGCTCCCATTTCTGGTGAGAATTCATTGACCTGAGGCATGGAGCATGTCTCTCTCTACATAGCTGCCACCTCATCTGCTGAATACAGTTGACTCGGGTTTATTGGGAACCGTACATTTTGGCCCAATTAAGCGGCTGCCCCAATTAGTGGAAATTTCATGGAAATAGTGAAAAGGGTCTAAATAATACAAATTGAGTATCAAATTATGTATTTTAATGAAATACAGAACAAATTAGAACACTACCAAAAGTACCGCAGTACTATAAGACTGTGTATTAGTTCCTAATAGTTATCAAGGGAGGAATTTATTCAACGTACGCAATGAACAAAATCAGCGCAGACACCTAGTCCAAAGTTAGAAGTACATTTATTATCAAAGAATGTATAAATTATACAATCTTGAGATCCATCTGCTTCCAGGCAACCACAAAGCAAGAAACCCAAAAGAACCCGATTTTTGAAAAAAGACCCAACACCCAATGCGCAGAGAGAGAGAAAAAATAACAAATCATGCAGACAATAAAAGCAAGCAACAGCATTCAGAACCAAATTGAGTCCATAGACCTGGAACGCAGAGCAGCCGGAGTAGGCCCATAGATTATCTGTAAAGATGCTGCAGATAATGGACTGCCTTCATACAACTATTGCATCCTCCAAATCTTCATTTTCATTGAAACATTCAAGGTGATTGTCGATACCTTCAAAATCTTTGTAGTTCCTAACTTGTTGAAGTAGAGAAATTGTTTCATTTTCACTCCAGGCCGTTTCTGGAATCTCAAAGCTTGAATGCTTGAAATCGCAGTGACCAAAACAGTTCTGAATTGTCTTACTGCTTATTTCTCGCCAACTATCAGTGACAAACATCAATGCTTTTTGGACATAAACACACCCAACTAATAGTAATTAAAAACTCTTCGCTATAAGCACAGTGTGGTGTCTAATGGCTGCACAAGTACACGCAACTGATGCTACTGAGAAACTGTTCAGCAAAATTCGCCTGCCGGATTAAGTGGCAAAGTGTCCCAAATAAGCAAAGGGAATGCCGGCAATTATCTCAATTAGTTCTTGTTCTTTTAACAGTTGTCCCAAATAAACAGCAGCCCCGATTAACTGATGGCCCAATTAACCAAAATAACTGTATGTCCATCATTTTCAGTTTTTATTTCAGATTTTCGCCATCTGCAGGATTTTATTTTGACGTAGTTTCCATAATTGTTAGAAGTTTACTTTCACTATTTTGTGATGTTAAAAGAATTATTGTGAAACTTGACGTGGTTTTGAGACAGAGACTCATTACTTACCACTCACCCATCTACAGTGCTCACCTGAGTGAGAAGTTATTTTGGATAAAGGTTGCAATTCCTGTGTATGTCACTCGCCTCGCAAAGGTAGTTTAATCCTTTACACTTTATCCTGCTGCATAATTCGATGACCAATTAACACTGTGAGTTTGTAACTATTTTTGCTCATTGATAAACTCTGTTGCTCCTGGGGTTACTGAGATTCAATACCCTATGACCTCCCACAGAGGAAAATCGTGAGACATTCAATGATTCAATAATTCCATTTAATATTGGTAGGGCATTGAAGAATGCAATAGAACAGAGGGATCTAGGAATAATGGTGCATAGTTCCCTGAAGGTGGAATCTCATGTGGATAGGGTGGTGAAGAAAGCTTTTGGTTTGCTGGCCTTTATAAATCAGAGCATTGAGTATAGGAGTTGGGATGTAATGTTGAAATTGTACAAGGCATTGGTGAGGCCAAATTTGGAGTATTGTGTACAGTTCTGAATTATAGGAAAGATGTCAACAAAATTGAGAGAGTACAGAGAAGATTTACTAGAATGTTGCCTGGGTTTCTTCACCTAAGTTACAGAGAAAGGTTGAACAAGTTGGGTCTTTATTCTTTGGAACGTAGAAGGTTGAGGGGGGACTTGATAGAGGTGTTTAAAATTATGAGGGGGATTGATAGAGTTGACGTGGATAGGCTTTTTCCATTGAGAGTGGGGGAGATTCAAACAAGAGGACATGAGTTGAGAGTTAAGGGGCAAAAGTTTAGGGGTAACATGAGGGGGAACTCCTTTACTCAGAGAGTGATAGCTGTGTGGAACGAGCTTCCAGAAGAAGTGGTTGAGGCAGGTTCGATGTCGTTTAAAGTTAAACTGGACAGCTATATGGACAGGAAAGGAATGGAGGGTTATGGGCTGAGTGCAGGTCGGTGGGACTAGGTGAGAGTAAGAGTTCGGCACGGACTAGAAGGGCCGAGATGGCCTGTTTCCACGCTGTAATTGTCATATGGTTATATGGTTATTATATTAGAGAATATATACAATATGCCACCTGAAATTCTTACTCTTCACAGACACCCACGAAACAGAAGAAAAACCTCAAAGACTGAATGGCAGGAGAATGTTAGAAGCCCAAAGCCCCCTCCCTCTCCCTTCCCATGCGCAAGCAGCAGCAAAACGCCAACCCTCCTCCCTCAGCAAAAGAACAGCCCCCCCACCGTCCAGCATGCAAGCAATAGTGAAGCCCCAAAGGGACCGTGACCTAGAGTCTACATCAAAAACCCCTGTTCACCCAACAGTTTGACATGCCACCACAGGTGCTCGTTCTCCCCATCCCCTCCCTCCTTCCCACTCTCCCTCTCTCTCTCTCACACTCACTCTATCTCTCACTCTCTCTCTGTCATTCTCTCACTCTCTCTTATACACACGAGGGAGAGAGAGGTACCACTCCTGCCAGGTTGGGAGTGGAGACCGGCGGTTCGCTCTTCGATGCTACAGGCTGCAGCGTCGCTGTTTATTTCAAGTTTCTCCGACTTGAGAATTGGCGGCACCGTCGTCGTTTTAAATTAGAGTCGGTTAAAAAGGTGGGCACAACGTTGTGGGCTGCGGGATCTGTACCATGCTATAGTGTTCCATGGCTAAAATTACTCAAGGTCTTTCCCTTCAGTCACTGGAAGTCAAAGCACTAACAATGCTGTCTTGATCCAACAGAGAGATGGTGGAATGCTTCACCCAAGTATCCCAGGACAGTGACTGCAGAGTCGTCGTGATATCAGGAGCTGGTCCACTGTTCACTGCAGGTAACACTGTACAAGATCCAGTGCAGTCTGTGTGAAAGTTCATCTTTATTGATGCATATGTTAACCATGGTAATTAAAACATGCAGCTTCCCGCAGAATGTATGCACAGATTGATGGGCTGAGTGGCCTTTGACCACTTTAATTGTGACTAAATACATAATCCAGGCTCCAATACTTACTGCCCGTTACACCGCTGGTACTTAGTGCAGCAATGAAGGTCCTCCATCTTGGTCAGTCCTTGGCCATCTCCTCTACTGTGCCCCAGGCGTGGTTCAGGGTCCTCATTTCTGCCCCTGCCCTACGGCGCCAAGTTATCTTTGGTCTGCCGCGTTTCCTCTGCCCTTCAGGGGTCCAATGAAGTGCTTGATGATGGTGTTAGCCTCTCTTCTCATCACGTGCTTGGTCTTGGCGGTGTTCAGGGCTTCCTTCATCATGTCAGTAGTTTCCTCTCGGTTTTCACTGTCAGTCATACAGATCCCGGGTGGAGACTCAGGAATACCGTCACACTCAGATGTAGAAGGATTCTTCATTGCTGTTGCCATAACAATTCTGTTTGACCAGTCAGGGTTATTAGCCCTGAGTTGAACCCCCGAACCTGGAGGACGGGTGGACCACTCTTAGTCTAGCTCTACCCTTTAACCTGTTTGGCATGGGTGACCCTACCAAGAACCAAAGCATAAAGCCTGGACTCCAGCCAATGTAGCTCTCTGGGTCATTGAGGCAGGCAAGTCTCCAAACCCTCCGACCTCTTGGAGGTCAGGCTCCATTATCACCCTACTGCAAAATATGATTTCATTCCTTGATGTGGGATTTTTGTCTGCTGGGTGACAAAGTGTGTGTCACCCACTTTGAGTCATGGAGCACAGAAACAGGCCCTTCAGCCCATCTAGTCCGTGCCAACCTATCATGCTGCATAGTCCCAATAACCCACACCTGGACCATAGTCCTTCGTACCCCTCCCATTCATGCATTTATCCAAACTTCTCTTCAATGTTGCAGTCAGACCCCCACCCACCACCTCCGCTGGCGGCTCGCTCCACACTCGCACCTCCCTCTGAGTGAAGAAGATCCCCCTCAGGTTCCATTTTTTTCTCGGCTTGTACGTTTTCTCCACGTGGACCATGTGGGTTTCCTCCGGGTGCTCCGGTTTCCTCCCACAGTCCAAAGACGTACTGGTTGGTAGGTTAATCGGTTATTGCGAACTATCCTGGGATTAGGCTAGGATTAAATTGGAGGATTGCTGGGCAACATGGCTCGAAGGGCCGGAAGAGCTTGTTCCATGCTGTATCTCAAATAGTAAATAAATAAATGTTTGCAACACACATCAAAGTTGCTGGTGAACACAGCAGGCCAGGCAGCAACTCTAGGAGGAGGTACAGTCAAGTCCTGATGAAGGGTCTCGGCCTGAAACGTCGACTGTACCTCCTCCTAGAGATGCTGCCCGGCCTGCTGCGTTCACCAGCAACTTTGATGTGTGTTGCTTGAATTTCCAGCGTCTGCAGAATTCCTCGTGTTTGCGTAAATAAATGTTTCACCTTTTACCCTTGACCTATGCTCTCTTGTTCTGGTCTCACAAAACCCTAGTGGAAAGGCCCTCACTATCCCCTTCATAATTTTGTGTATCTCTATAAAGTCTCTCCCCATTCCTTTAGGCTCCAGAGGAAAAGTCCTAACCAATTCAACCGTTCCCTATAACTCGGGTACAGGTGAGGTTTGACTCGGAGGAACCGTGAGGGCATCGAATTCTCGCTTGTGAGCCCAGAATCCAGAACTTGTTGCAAGTTTGTGGTTACGCTAAAGCTCTGTGTCACAGCTCCCCACCTACCCCGGTTTGACCCCGAACCTCGGCTGCGGTCTGTATGCAGTTGGCAAGTTGTTCCTGTGACCGTATGGGTTTCCCCGGGTGCTCTGTTTTCCCCCACTTCCGGATGGCAATGGTGCAGGAGGGTCATGGTGGATTAGGTGGGCATTTGAAGGAGAGTAGGTTATAGAGAAACTCAAGAGCATCACGGGCGAAACACTGGAGGAACTCAGTAGGTCAGGTCGCATCCATATAACCATATAACAATTACAGCACAGAAACAGGCCATCTCGGCCCTTCTAGTCCGTGCTGAACACTTACCCTCACCTAGTCCCACCGACCTGCACTTAGCCCATAACCCTCCATTGGTGGCATCTATGGAGGGAAATGAAGAGTTAACATTTTGGGCCGAGACCCTCCATCAGGACTGGAAAGGAAGGGGGCAGACGGCAGGATAAGTAGGGGGAGAGGCACAACTGGCAGATGCGGCAAAGGCAGAGGAACTGGGGGAAGAGAACAGCATTTTTAGAACTGGCGGGATGGGAAGAGGAACGGAGGGTGGAGGTAACTGTGGGAGTCAGTGGGTTCACAAAAGGTGTCAGTGGGTAACCTGTCTGCAGAGATGGAGACAGGGAGATTGAGAAAGGGGAGAGTGGTGTCAGAGATGGATGAAGTAAGTTTGAGGACAGGGTGGAAGCTGGAGACAATGATGTTGAAATAGGCGAGCACCAATGCAGTCATCGAAATATTGGAGGAGAGTAGGGGAGGATTACCGGTGTAGGGTTGGAACGTGGACTGTTCGATGTGCGTAGCTGATGAAAAGGCGGGCAGAGCTGGGGCCTATGCGAGTGCCCGTGGCTGTGCCTTTGGTTTGGAGAGAGTGGGAGGGGGAAACTGTTGCGGGTGAGGACCAATTCTGCTGTACAGTATAGAGGTGGGTGGTAATGGACGGGATCGAGTTGGGTCTAGTTGTCAGGAAAGAAGTGGGGAGCTTCAGGACCTTCCTGATGGGGGCATGGAAGCACGCAGGGACTGGATGTCTGTGGTGGGAAGTGGTGGGGGCTTGTGAAGTGTCGTGGATGTAGGTGGTAAGGGACTGAACCAAAGGGGACGACATGGAGTTGAGAAACGCGGACATGAATTCAGTGGGGCAGGAGCCGGTAGAAACAATGGGCCTAACTGGGGCAGTCATGTTTGCGGATCCTAATGTGAGGTAGAAATGTTTACAAGGAAATGTGGGGAGAAAGCTAATGCTTTAAGATAGATTTTGATGGCTTGAACAGCCTCCTATTTTGAGTACACAGTTTCTGTATAATAGTTGGGTGAATTGGTTGTTCGAAAATGTTTTTCTTTCATATATTGATTGCTCTTCTCTTTGGAGAGGTTTTTGGGACCTGTTAAAGGGAATCTCATGTTTATGAATTGCTAAAACTCCACTGGGGGACGAAGGTATGGGAGTGCAGGTGACGAATTCCTTACAGTGTTCGGAAGGCTGCTTTTAAAATCGAACATTTAAACCGCGTGTTTCACAGTCCCAGGCTTTGTAGCAGCCAAGAATTACAGTCTGCACAAGCCAGCTCCCAGTGCCACGTGATCGAGGCCCCAAATGATCTACAGGATGGAGTCAAACACTGGCGGGGGGAGAGTGAGGGGAAGCCCCACTTCTCCGTCAGACAGTGGGTTCACTCACGAGAGCAGGTGGATCTTTCAGGGGAGGGGTGAAAAGGAGTAGATGCAGGACCCGAGGCGCAGGTTTTTTTCCTGAAGCTTTGGTAATTCCTCAACCCCTCGCCCCCAACCCCCAGAGTTCCGTTATCACATTGCCTTATTGCTTTCTGTTAATGATCCACTTGAAAAATGTCAATGGTCAGTAGCTGGCACAGACTCTGGACCAAAAGGCGGCCTATGTATTTATTTGTTCTATCTTTAGAGATCCAGCGCGGAGTTGGCCCTTCGAGCTGAACCCCAGACAGCCCGGATTCAGCCCTAACCGAGCCACAGGACCGTTTACGATGACCAGTTAACCTACCTTTGGACTGTGGGAGGAAACTGGAGCTCCCGGAGCGAACTCTCGCATTCCACGGGGAGGTTGTACGGAGGGGAGGCTGGGATCGAACTCAGAACTCTTGATAGCGGGCCGGCTGGTGGCGCAACGACGTCGGCGCCGGACCTGGGAGTGGAGGTTCCCGGGCTCGAAACCACTCGGGTCCGCTCCCGAGCGCGCTTTCCATCCGCGCTGGGTTGAGTGTCGAGATCGCAACTCGCCCTCGTAAAATAAAAGGGAAAAAATACTGCGAAAAAGTCTGTGTGGGGAGTGGCACGCTGCACAGTCTCTCTCTCTCGCTCTACGCCTTGTAAAAGCCGTGAAAGAGACATTATCACGGACGCATGCATGCACGCGCAGACGCGCACATGCAGGCACACGCCAAAAAAAGAGAACTCTTAATAGCGTCGCATTAACTGCTACAGTACTGTACTGTTTCTGTGCTGGATGACTCCAGGAAGAAATTAACACAGGTAGAGTCACAGAAGATTACAGCACAGAACCAGGCCCTTCAGCCCGTCCAGTCAGTGCCGACCCATTTAAACTACCAAGTCCCATCAGCCTGTACCCCTCCCATTCACGTCCCCATAGAAACATCTCTTAATGCTAAAATCGAGACCGCGTCCGCCGTTGGCGCTGGAGTCAGTAGTTGTGTGAACTGTTTGCAGGGATTGACCTGATGGACATGGCCGGGGGCATACTGCAGTCGGAGGAGACGGACACCGCCCGAAAGGCGTGGCACTTGCGGAACAAGATCCTCCAATTTCAGGAGAGCTTCAGTGCGATTGAAAAGGTAAAGCCTTCTATTGCCGTTAGCAAGGAACCCACAGTAAGCATTAGGAGAGAGAGCTTGTAATGTCGATGATCCAGGAATTTCGAGGTGCCTTTGGAAAGCAGTATAAACCACACCTGCAAGAGCTGTGCACCAGATTTGTGTCACTCATCATCCACAAAATAATCTGCAGATGCTGTTGTCAAAGGAACACTCACAATGCGCTGGAGGAACTCAGCAGGTCAGTCAGCATCAGTTGAAAAGATTAGTCGACGTTCTGGGCTGAAACCCTCTGTCTCGGTAGTCTCTAGCCCCTTGGTATGAACTGACCTGCTGAGTTCAAACAGACCTTCCAGGTGAGGCAACACTTCACTTGCGAATCTGTTGGGGTCATCTACTGCATCCGGTGCTCCCGGTGCGGCCTCCTCTACATTGGTGAAACCCAACGCAGATTGGGGGACTGCTTCGTCGAGCACCTCCGCTTCGTCGAGCACCTCCACTCCGTCCGCCACAACAGACAGGATCTCCCGGTAGCCACCCACTTCAACTCTGCTTCCCACTCCCATTCAGATATGTCCATACATGGCCTCCTCTACTGCCATGATGAGGCTAAACTCAGGTTGGAGGAGCAACACCTCATATACCGTCTAGGTAGTCTCCAGCCCCTTGGTATGAACATAGAATTCTCCAACTTCCGGTAATGCCCTCCCCCTCCCTTCCTCTATCCCTATTTCACATCACCTCCCTCATAGTTCCGCCTCCTTCTACTACTGTACATTGTTCTCCTGCCAATCACCTCCCTGCTTCCCCTCCCTCACCCCTTTGTCTTTCAAATTACTGTTTCTTGCAACTACCAGCATTCTTCAAACCCTCCCCAAAGTTCTTACTTCAGTCCTGACGAAGGGTTTCGGCCCGAAACGTCGACTAATCTTTTCAACTGACGCTGACTGACCTGCTGAGTTCCTCCAGCGCATTGTGAGTGTTCCTCACTCATCATCCTTACGTGTGCACACTATACACAGGCAAGTGTTTGTTTGTCTGTTTATTTGTCAACAAAACAACCTCTCCCTCAATGTCGCAAAAACAAACAAGCTGGTGGTCTAAAGGAGGAATGGAGACAGGCTCACCCCTATAAACCAATGGATCTGGGGTTGAGAGGGTGAACAGCAGAAATGGCGTAGTATTTGCATATAACCTGCGCACGTCCTCCCGTATACTTTAAATCATCTCTAGATTACTTATAATACCTAATACAATGTAAACGCTTTGTAAATATTTGTTATACTGTATTAGAACATAGACCATAGAACATAGAATAGTACAGCACAGTACAGGCCCTTCGGCCCACAATGTTGTGCCGACCCTCAAACCCTGCCTTCCATATAAGCCCCCACCTTAGATTCCTCCATATACCTGTCTAGTAGTCTCTTAAACTTCACTAGTGTATCTGCCTCCACCACTGACTCAGGCAGTGCATTCCACGCACCAACCATTCTCTGAGTAAAAAACCTTCCTCTAATGTCCCCCTTGAACTTCCCAACCCCTACCTTAAAGCTATGTCCTCTTGTATTGAGCAGTGGTGCCCCGGGGAAGAGGTGCTGGCTATCCACTCTATCTATTCCTCTTATTATCTTGTACACCTCTATCATGTCTCTTCTCATTCTCCTTCTCTCCAAAGAGTAAAGCCCTAGCTCCCTTAATCTCTGATCATATTGCATACTCTCTAAACCAGGCAGCATCCTGGTAAATCTCCTCTGTACCCTTTCCAGTGCTTCCACATCCTTCCTATAGTGAGGCGACCAGAACTGGACACAGTACTCCAAGTGTGGCCTAACCAGAGTTTTGTTTAGGGAATAGTGACAAGAAAAAAAAAGTCTGTACACATTCAGTACGGACGCAACCATCGCGATCCATGAGCTGCGGTTGATATTTTCATCTGCGGTTGGTTGAATCCGTGGATGCGGAACCTGTGGATACGGAGGGCTGACTGTGTGTGTATATATATATTAAAATAGTTACACTTAAAAAGTAGTGCAGAACACACACACACACATATCTGTAATTCACTTATTGTAATTCCTTACATTCCTTAATATTGTAATTACTTAATGTAATCCACTGTTTCGTTATTACGCATTGCATTATACTGCTGCTGCAAAAACCAATACATTTCACCATATATGCCTGATTCTGACTCTGCTCAGTTATAAATCTTCCCCACCGTACAATGTCCAACCTCTTGGAGCACTGTTTTGCCTCGCTGGAATGATATTTGTATTTCTGTTATTCACTTTGTTTTCCTGCTTTACGACTGAGAGGATCACAGGGGTCTCCCTACCATCCATCGGGGACATTTATCAGGAGCGCTGCATACTCTGGACCCTTAGTGTTATCGAGAATCCCACCCATCCATCCAGCACCCTCTTTGACTTTCTACCATCAGGCAGGAGTCTCCGATGCATAAAAACAAGAACGGTCAGGGTGGGAAGCAGCTTCTTCCCTCAGGCCTTTAGTCTTCTGAACTCCCGGCCGCATTGCATTCGAAGTGTCGCTGGTTAATCTGTTCTGTACCTCACAATATTTAATTTATGCACTTTAGTTTGTTTATTTGTGCGTGATTAATCTGTAGATTTTATCCTTACTTTCATAAATTATTGTGTGCTATGAGTACTAGTGTGCTTTACACCCTGGTCCAGAGAAAAGCTGTCTTGTTTGACGGTACACGTGTATATAGTTAAATGACAATAAGCTTGACTTTTTTGTTCTGGCCGCTGTTCCCAAGCTCGTACTTCGCACAGGTCGGCGTAGGAGATGACCTCCTACTCTGATCCCTCCTCAAAGCGCAGGAGAATTCCTGCACGTCTGCCGGGAACTCCGGACGGTGTGAGAACGTCTGCTCCTGCCTGCCCACTGATCGTAGATTTGCCTTGTGTTCTCTTGCAGTGCCCGAAGCCCGTCATCGCTGCAGTTCACAGTGGCTGCATCGGGGCAGGTGAGTGCACACTCTCTTCAATCATCAGAAAACCAGAGAAACCAGGGGCAGGTAGACAGGGTGGTGACGAAGGCTTTTGGCATGCTGGGTCTCCATCTATTAGGACGGAGAGTCTAGAAGTTGGAATGTTACATTGCAGGTCTACACAACATTGGTGAGGACGTGTTTGGAATACTATGTTCAGTTTTGGTCCCCCTGCTAAAGGAAAGATGCTGCTAAACTGCAGGGAGTATGGAGGAGATTTATGGGGATATCACTGGAATTTGAGGCACAGAGCTACGGAGGGAGAGGCTGAGCTGGCTGGGATTTTAGTCACTAGACGTGCAAGAGAATGAGGGGTGATTTTATGGAGGTGTATCAAATCATGAGAGGCATACTGTAGACAGGGTGAACGCACACTCTCTTTTTCCCGGGGCTGGAGAATGTTGCCGGGACTCGAGGAGTTTTGGGAAAGGTTGAAATGGTTAGGGCTTTTTTTTTCCTGGACCATAGGAGAATGAGGGAAGATTTGATAAGGGATAAAAAATGATCTTTTATTAATTTTAAAAATTGAGACTTTGAGCCATACCGCCCGGCAATCCCTCGATTTTAATCCTGGCCTAATCACTGGAGAATTTACAATGACCAGTTAACCTACCAACCGGTTGGCCTTTCGACTGTGGGAGGAAACCAGAGCACCCGGAGGAAACCCACACGGTCATGGGAGAACATACAAACTCCTCACAAGCAGCGGCAGGAACTGAACCTGTGAACCTGTGTACAGCATTGTGCTAACCACTACACTATCGAAGCCATAGCAATAGTAAACACGAGCAGCATTTTTCCGCTGAGGTTGGGTGAGACTAGAACTAGAACTAGGAAAGACATTCTTGCCGTAGAAGAGTACAAGGAAGGTTCACCAGATTGATTCCTGGGATGGCAGGATTTTTATATGATGAAAGACTGGATCGACTAGGCTTGTACTCTCTGGAATTTAGAAGATTGGGGGGGATCTGATTGAAACGTATAAAAGCCTAAAGGGATTGGACAGGCTAGATGCAGGAAGATTGTTCCCGATGTTGGGGAAGTCCAGAACGAGGGGTCACAGTTTGAGGATAAAGGGGAAGTCTTTTAGGACCGAGATGAGGAAAAACTTCTCCACACAGAGAGTGGTGAATCTGTGGAATTCTCTGCCACAGGAAACAGTTGAGGCCAGTTCATTGGCTATATTTAAGAGGGAGTTAGATATGGCCCTTGTGGCTAAAGGGATCAGGGGGTATGGAGAGAAGGCAGGTACAGGGTTCTGAGTTGGATGATCAGCCATGATCGAAATGAATGGCGGTGCAGACTCGAAGGGCCAAATGGCCTACTCCACCTATTCTCTATGTTCCTCTGTTTAAAGGACGTGGGTTTTAGGTGAGAGGTAAGGGATTTGAGAGCAACCCGAAAGACAATCCTTTCTTCCAGACGGTGGACCACAGGTGGGGTGAGGTGTGTGAGACAGGCACGTCAGCAACATTTAAAAGACATGGATAGGAATTTTAGAGGGATATGTGTCAAATACAGGCAAATGGAACCCTGCCAAGGATGGTCCCAAGCCTGGCTGTGGATGGAGGAGGGTTTAGACATGGGCCTAGCAACCATATCCCATAAAAACCAAGAGCTGCAGAAACACCAATAGAAGCCCCAAAGACCTTATTTGCTGGGAGAGGAAGGACCTCCATCGAGAACAGGGACTCCCAACCTTTTTTTTTATATATGCCATGGACCCCTACCATTAACCGAGGAATCTGTGGATCCCAGATTGGGAACCCCCGGCCTAGATGTTTGACGTCAAGCAGAAGCCACAAGGCCGATCGACCTTCGGCCCAGGACAGAGGCCTCTGGCAAACTGCTGCTGGTGGGCTCGGGGCGATGGCCTTAAGAAGCAAGAAGGCAGGCAAAGGGGACGAGCTTAGGTGGGTCACCTCGGTCAGCACGGACCAGCTGGACTGCAGGGTCTGTCTCTACGCAGTAAGACACTGAATGTTCAAGTCAGAAGGCGTCCATTCAGCCCGTCGTTTCCTTTCTAAGTAGAACTTCCCAGTCCCACGTTCCAGCTCTCTGCTTTGTGACCCTTTCTGTTCTGTTCCAGACACTCACCACTGCTTGGGTGAAAATGGCTTTTCCCCTTTCCCAAATACTTCCAGCAATTAACTTTTTTTTGAGCTCTCCCCCATTATTAACCTCTATGTCAAGTGAAGGGAGACCTTCCTTGTTTCCTCTGACTCAACCTCTTATAACCCTAGTTAACCGTCCCTCTCACCTCCTTTGTACCAAAGGAGACTAGTCCTGCCTAACCAGCCTCTACGAATAACTATAATGCTGCTGTGCAGATAATGCCCACGCAGCCACCGTCTGCACCATCTCCAGGGAGAAGTCCTGCGAGCAGCAATTCATAATGCAGGGACCAAATCCTTCATGGGGTCCCCTCCCACCCAGGCATTCTCCTGTCTCCCCCTTCCCATCGGGCAGAAGGTACAGAAGCCTGAGATCACACACCACCAGGCTCAAGGGCAGCTTCCACCCAGCTGTTACTGGATCTCTTGGACACCAAGAAGGTGAATTCTTCATCTCCCAATCTCCTTGTACTTTATTTGTCTGCCTGCACAGCACTTTCTCTGTAACTGCCTCCTACCACCTCGATGCACTTCTGTGTGTGACGAACTGTCTCGATGTCTCGATGGTGTGTAAACAAGGTTTTCACTGTGTCTCAGTACATGTGGCAACGTAAGCACCTATCTTCTCCCTCCCTACCTCTCACCCAATCTCCCCATGTCTCCTCCCTCCCTCTGTCTCTTCCCCCTTTGTCTCTCCCCGCTCTGCCTCTTGCTCCCTCGGTCTCTTCCCCCTCTGTTTCTCCCTCCCTCTCTCTTCCCCCTCTTCTCTCCCCCCCCGTTTCTCCCTCCCTCTCTCTTCGCCCTCTTCTGTTCCTGCCTCTGTTTCTCCCTCCCTCTCTCTTCCCCCTTCTCTCCCCCCGTTTCTCCCTCCCTCTCTCTTCACCCCTCTGTTTCTCCCCCGTCTCTTCCTCCCTCTGTTTCTCCCTCCCTCTCTCTTCACCCCTCTGTCTCTCCCCGCTCTGCCTCTTGCTCCCTCTGTCTCTTCCCCCTCTGTTTCTCCCTCCCTCTCTCTTCCCCCTCTTCTCTTCCCCCTCTGCTTCTCCCTCTCTCTCTCTCTTCGCCCCTCTGTCTCTCCCCTCTCTGTTTCTTCCCCCCGTCTCTCGCTCCCTGTCTCTCTCCCTCTGTCTCTCTACCTCTCTTTGCCTCTCCCCCTCTCTGTTCCCCCCTGTCTCTCGCTCCCTGTCTCTCTCCCCTCTCTGTCTCTCGTTCCGTCTGTCTCTCCCCCCTCTGTTTCTCCCTCCCTCTCTCTTCCCCCTCTTCTCTTGCCCCTGTTTCTCCCTCCCTCTCTCTTCCCCCTCTTCTCTTCCCCCTCTGCTTCTCCCTCCCTCTCTCTTCACCCCTCTGTCTCTCCCCCTCTCTGTTTCTTCCCCCCCTCTGTCTCTCGCTCCCTGTCTCTCCCCCTCTCTCTCCCTCCCTCTCTCTCATACCTCTCTTTCTCTCCTTCCCAGGCGTGGATTTGATTACAGCCTGTGACATCCGTCTGTGTTCACAAGATGCCTGGTTCCAAGTGAAGGTGAGCGTGTCTGTTTGCTGAGTTGAACTCCCAGTGGGTGTTCGGTGATGTGGAACTTTTGCACTTGCACAGTGATCGTTGTGGGGGGGGGGGAGTGTGTGGTGGTGCTTTCTAAGTTAGACCCCACACCTTATCTCAGTAGCAGTTACAGGAGCCGCAGGTGAGGTTTCCTATTCACAGTTGATGCCCCAGGCGGCAGGAAACAGCCGCTGAAGGACGGCGCCTGTGACAGCAGAGGATTTGCTCTGTACTGCACTGGGAGTGCCGGCCTGCCGCTCCTGGGGCTGGACTTGAATTTGCTGAGTTCTGAAAGAGAGGCAAGAGCGCCACCATGAGGCCACTGCTGGTACCTGGCCACTAAACAGCTGCCTTGCCCTCAGTCAGGAACCATGCATCTCAGCTATAGTTTCCCGGTAACACCTTCCACCACCTTTTCCTCCTCAGCCACTGCGGCACAGCAGGGTAGATAATCCAAGGCTTGTTGAACCTAGATCTGAATATACAGTACTGTCTTGGTGGCATCCGTTGGTCTCGCGAGACCATGGATCTGCGCCTGGAAGGTCTTGCGTCAGTCTGTGTTGGAGCAGCGTCTGTTGTGGCTGTAGAGGCCCACACAGGAGTGACAGTCGCGGCTGCAGCGACCGCACTCGAAGGCGCTGTCCTCCAGTGTTGTCTTGGTGCTGTTTTTCCGACGAGTGCGATTTTCTTCAGCAGCAAGCCTCAGCTTCTCTTCTCCTCTTTTTAGAACCCTGCGTAGTTCCAGCCTCCAGTGAGAGCGATCGCGAGGAGAAGTACAGTCTTAGGCACATATTTATGTATCCATCTATCTATCTAGAGAGAGAGAGCTAGAGTGCCTAAGAATATTGCACAGTACTATGGTAATTTTACGTATCGCGCTGTATTGCAAATTATGTACTGCAAATTTCATGATGTATGTGAGTGGTGATAATCCTGATGCTGATATGGGTTTCTATTGTGGACTGAGAGTGGGAAGGGG
The DNA here is from genome assembly GCF_030028105.1 of Mobula birostris. Lineage (NCBI taxonomy): Eukaryota > Metazoa > Chordata > Chondrichthyes > Myliobatiformes > Myliobatidae > Mobula > Mobula birostris. The sequence continues at coordinate 12,281,411 of NC_092379.1, forward strand.
GCAGGGAGAGGGGAATCATGGCTGGGAAAAGGGGAAGGGAGAGGGAAGCACCAGAGAGATATTCCATAATGATCAGTAAAGCAATTGTTTGGAATCGAATGACTTTGCCTGGTGTCTCAGGGCTGGGTGCGTCTACACCCGCCCCTGGAGCTCCTTCTCTGCTACCTGTCTCACACCCCTCCCATGACACACCACTCCCGCCATTCCCAACATGCTTTGCTCCTGCCAGATTTACAAGCTTGCTCTCTGCTCCACATTGATAAATACAGTACTGTGTAAAAGTCTTAGGCACCCTAGCTATATATATGTGCCTAAAAATTCGCACGATACCGTATGGTCAAGCCGATAATAAAGTGCATCTCCAGCAGTGGGTATCTGGAAGAGCAGGAAGTCCCAAACAAGGACTATAGTGATCTCTGAAAAATTTCCTCTGCACCAAACAGGCTTGTCAGAATGCATTAGCTAGCTGTCTCTCCACTGCCTTTCCCTCATCTTCTTCAGAATTATTCACCACGACTTGTTCAGATTCAGTTATTTATCACACGTACATAGAAACATACCGTGAAATGTGTCATTTGAATTAACAACCAACACAAGTTGTGGTCTGCTGCGGGCAACAGATTCTGGTGTCAACATTGCTAACCTTTACCAGAACAGCACACGCCACAGCAGCAATTAAACAGAACAGCAGTAGCAAAACCAGGCCATTAAACACGAGGAAATCTGCAGATGCTGGAAATTCAAGCAACACACATAAAAGTTGCTGGTGAACACAGCAGGTCAGGCAGCATCTCTAGGAAGAGGTACAGTCGACGTTTCAGACCGAGACCCTTCGTCAGGACTAACTGAAGGAAGAGCTAGTAAGAGATTTGAAAGTGGGAGGGGGAGGGGGAGATCCAAAATGATAGGAGAAGACAGGAGGGGGAGGGATGGAGCCAAGAGCTGGACAGGTGATTGGCAAAAGGGATATGAGAGGATCATGGGACAGGAGGCCTAGGGAGAAAGACAAGGGGGGGGGGAACCCAGAGAATGGGAAAGGGGTATAGTGAGAGGGACAGAGGGAGAAAAAGGAGAGAGAGAGAAAAAGAATGTGTGTATATAAATAAATAACAGAGGGGGAGGTGGGGCATTAGCAGAAGTTTGAGAAGTCAAGGTTCATGCCATCAGATTGGAGGCTACCGAGATGGAATATAAGGTGTTGTTCCTCCAACCTGAGTGTGGCTTCATCTTTACAGTAGAGGAGGCTGTGGATAGACATATCAGAATGGGAATGGGATGTGGAATTAAAATGTGTGGCCACTGGGAGATCCTGCTTTCTCTGGCGGACAGAGCGTAGGTGTTCAGCAAAGCGGTCTCCCAGTCTGTGTTGGGTACTACTTTTACTTTTACCTCATTTACTACTTTCTCTCTCTCTCTCTCTCTCTCTCTCTCTCACTCACTCACACGTACATACAGACACACACACCCCAACCCCCAGGCTGCCTCCAGAGTCTTTGGCCCAGAGATCCAGACGTCAGGCTTCCAATCTCCAGTCTGTGGCTGGGGCTCCAGACATGCTGACCTACGGGCTTCGTAATCTGACATAGAAACATAGAAAACCTACAGCACAGTACAGGCCCTTCGGCCCACAATGCTGTGCCAAACATGTGCTTACTTTAGAAATTACCTAGGGTTACCCATACCCATAAGGCAGAGATTGATAGGTTCATGATTGGACATGGCATCAAAGGTTATGTGAAGAAGGCCGGGAACTGGAGTTGAGGAGGAGATAGGAAAAAAGGATCAGCCAGGATTGAATGGCGGAGCAGACTCGATAGGCCAGATGGCCTAATTCTGCTGCTATGTCTTATGGTCTAACACAAAATTATTGGTTCATATCCTGTCCTTTCCAGGTAGAGCTTCATCCAGTTTAGGGCATCCACGGTGGTGAAACTGTGGAGTTTGCTGCCACAGGTGGCTGTGGTGGCCAGGTCATTGAGTGTATTTAAGGCAGAGGTTTATAGATTCTTGATCAGTCAGGGTGCAGAAGGTTACGGGGAGAAGGCAGGAGATTGGGTTTGAGAGGGAAATGGATCAGTCATGATGAAATGGTGGAGCAGACTCGATGGGCCGAATGGCCTGATTCCGCTCCAATGTCTTGTGGTGGCGTAGCAATTAGTGTGATGCTATTACAGCTCAGGGCATTGGAGTTCACGCGCTCCATTTCCCTCCCACAGTCCAAAGACGTGCCAGTTAGTAGGTTGATTGGTCATTGTAAACTGTCCCGTGATTGGACTAGGGTTAGTTGCTGGGTGGCGTGTCTCAGTGGGCTGGGAGAGTCAATTCTGTGCTGTATCCCTAAATAAATAATACTTCTCTTTCTGCCCAGGAGGTGGACATCGGAATGGCAGCTGATGTGGGAACATTGCAGCGTCTCCCCAAAGTTATAGGAAATGCCAGGTACTCTTTTGCCGTCACTAAGCCTTGATCTCTGTCCAGGTTGCACGCTCACCCTCTGTCTTACACCATTGTGACTGCTCTCCCTTGTTGACTCTCTCCAATTCTTTGCTGACAGTCTCATTCTCTGCACCCAGCCTCCCCTATGTCGCTGATCAGCTTTCCTCGGTTAGAAAATTATGCAACTAATTTGCCCTGTTTTGTTGTAAGATACGCATTTTTGTTAGTGTGACGATATCCCAGAAAGTGACATAGAGTTTGCATTCAACCCGACATCCGTGCTGGTGTTTCTGGGCCACACAACTCTCCTCCCAAACTTTGTTAATCTAACTTTGATCGGTCTAAACTTTCTCCTTCATTATTCATCGGACCTCCTCTCTTAAGTATGACAAACTTCATCCAGAAGTAGATTTATTGTTCAAAATTAAATTTTAAGATCAAAGTACATATATAAAACTCTGGGATTCATTTTCTTGTGGGCATTCGCAGTAGATAGAAGAAACAGAATAGAATCAATGACAGAACTGCACCCAATAGGACGGACAAAAAGCCAGTGTGCAAAAGACAACAGATTGTGCAAATGCAAAGAAAATAATAATCGTCATAAATAAATAAGTAATAAATATCGAGAACATGAGATGAAGTGTCCTTGAAAGTGAGTCTATAGGTTGTGGAAACAGTTCGGTGAAGAGTTGAGTGAAGTTATCCCCTCTGGTTTGCTATTATCACTGACAGTTCAAAGGTCAAAGTAAATTTATTATCAAAGTACACATATACTTCACCATATACTACCCTGCAGGAATTTACAGTAACTACAAAGAAACAGAACAAAATCACTGAATACACACACACAACAAATATCGACCAACAACCAGTGTGCAAAAGAGTGAAGTTATCTCCTCTGGCTCAGGAGCCTGATGGTTGAGAGGTAATAACTGTTCCAGAACCTGGTGGTGTGGGACCTGAGGCTCCTGTACCTTCTCCAGCCAGGAGAGAGCATGGCCAGGATGGTGGGGGTCCTTGATGATAGATGCTGCTTTCCTGCAACAGCGCTCCGTGTAGATGTGCTCATTGGTGGTCATGTTGTGAAATTTGTGGTTTTACAGTACAGTGTAGATGTAACAAATTGCTTTGAGTTACACTGAAGAAAAATAAGTGATGCAAAAGAGCATTTAGGCATTCGAACTGTACCAAGCCAGATTCATGAATTCAGGGCCGTTCGGAAATCTGATGGCAGAGTTGAAGAAACTAATCCTACAATCTTCAGGCTCCTGCATCTCCTGCTTGATGATAGTAATGAGAAGAGGGCTTGTCCTGGACGGTGAGGGTCCTTCGTGAGGGATGGCTCCGTCTTGAGGCACCGGCTTTTGAAGATGTCCTCGATGATGGTGAGGGCTGTGTTTGTGATGAAGCTAGCTGAGTTCACAACTCTGCTGCCTCTTTCAATCCTGCACAATTGAGCCTCTATACCAGACGTTGATGCAGGCAGTCAGAATATTCTCCACTGTTCATCTGTGGAAATTTTCTAGAATATTGGTGACATACCAAATTTTAAACTCCTAATGTATGGCTGCTGGCGTGCCTTCATTGTGATTAGATCAAAATATTGGACCCAGGACACATCATCAGAGATATTGACACCCAGGAACTTGAAACTGATTTATTTATGATTATGAGGACACGCAGTCCCCTTTTATTGTCATTTAGTAATGCATGCATTAAGAAATGATAAAAATGTTTTTCCAGAATGATATCACGAAAACACATGACAAACTGACTTAAAAACTAACAAAACCACATAATTATAACATATAGTTACAACAGTGCAAAGCAATATCGTAATTTGATAAGAACGGACCATGGGCACGGTAAAAAGTCTCAAAGTCTCTCGAAAGTCCCATCATCTCACGCAGACGGTGAACCTCCAGCACCGCAAACTTGCCGATGCAGCATCCCGGAAGCATCCGACCACAATCCGACTCCGAGTCCGTCCGAAAACTTCAAGCCTCCGACCACCTCCCGACACCGAGCACCGAGCACCATCTCTGCCGAGCGCTTCGACCCCGGCCCCAGCAACAGACAATAGGCAAAGCCGAGGATCTGGGGCTTTCCCCTCCAGAGATTCTCGATCGCACAGTAGCAGCGGCAGCGAAGCGGGCATTTCAGAAGTTTCTCCAGATGTTCCTCCGTACTTCTCACGGCTGTCTCCATCAAATCAGGATTGATGCACGGCACCCTTAGTTACACATATCGATATTCATTCGGAACGGCCGTGCGTCGCGCTGCCATCTTCTCCTCCCTCCCTCCTTGTAAACTCACCCTCTCAGTGAGGATTGGTGATGCTCTCCCAACTCTGCCTTCCTGAAGTCTACAATACATCCTCGCTGATATTGAATATTTACTGCCTGTTACGCCACCGGTGTTTCAGGCAGCAATGAAGGTCCTCCATCTCTGGCAGTGTTCAGGGCTTCCTTCGTCATGTCAGTAGCTTCTTCTTGGTTTTCACTACTGTCATTCACGCAAGTCCCGGGTGGAGACCCAGGAATAGCGTCACACTCAGATGTAGAAGGATTCTTCATTGCTGTTTCCATAAAAACTTTGTTTGGCCGGTTAGGGTTGTTAGCCCTGAGCTGAACCCCTGAATCTGGATGACAGGTGGACCACTCTGAGTCTGGCCTTTGCTCTTTGACCTGTTTGGCATTGGTGACCCTACCAAGAGCCAAAGCATAAAGCCTAGACTCCAGGCAACATAGCCCTCTGGGTCATTGAGGCACGCAAGCCTCCAAACCCTATGACAAGGTTGTGGTCCTCTTGGAGGCTGTTGTTGAGTGCAGGGTTGACATTGTGACACTACTTGACGACCTATTTTGCTCCTGTGCGCCTTCTTGTCACCGACTGAGATTCTGTCAACAACAGTAGGTTTCATTTGCAAATTTCTAGTTGGCGCTTGAGGTGCGTCTAGCCACCCAGTAACGTGTGTATAGAGGAAGTCGAGCAGTAGGCTAAGCACACATCCTTGTGCTGCGTCTGTTCGTCGTCAGTGAAAGAGGAGATATTATTACTGATCCCTACTGCCCGTGCTGTCCAGATGAGGAAGCCAAGAATCGTATTGGTGGGCAAATTGCAGCGGGTCCAGTTCCTTGATCGGGCAGAGTTAGGTCTAACCATGACCAACCTCTCAAAGCACTCCCCGTGACTGCTGGTCCTGCATTCTCAGCACCTTGTGGTTCTCAAATCCTTCGTGGATTTATTGGTGACTAACATATATAGAGGGTGACAGGGTGGAGATACGTCTCTGCCAAAGGAGGTGTAAGGCTCTCCTTCCCTCCGCCAACCTGCAGGTCACCCTTGGGCAAGGTGTAGCACCTGTTTAACCCCGTGATCAGGGCCACGTGAAGCCATGAGGGCAGGTGGTGGACGGTCGTACGAGCGGCTGGTGCAGATCACAAGTCCTGGTTATGCGACCACTGACACCAGGAGGACAATCTCTGAGGAGTATTGATAATAGCTGGGGTCACCCGTCTTGTAAAGACACTGCCCAGAAGAAGGCAATGGCAAACCATTTCTGTGGAAAAGTTTTGCCAAGACCAGGATCGACCACGAGCTACGACACGGCACATCATGAAGGTGATGAAGAACACTTATAAAAATCCAGGTTTTCGTTACCCACCCAGATTCCTCCAATTCCCACAAACTTGAAGCAGATTTCACACTGTAATTGTGTTGGAAACTGAACAGTGGACAGATTACAAGATTAACCACTCAGAGCCTGCTTGTTTGAGAAAGCTTTGTTTCCACAGCGTGAAAGTTTGGAAAGTTACTTTTCCAAGCAATTTGTTAGATAAGGTTTAAACATTTGCTAGCTCCCATTTTCATCAGAGTTCCTCCCCTTGTCTGGATTGATCTAATCAACTTCAAGTTTTGTTACCCTTAAAGCTCACCAGATGTGAGCAGTGAATGCCTCTTCCATTGATGCTGTCTGTGTGTTTAGCTGCAGTGAAAGTCCATACTGCTTTTTAATTTCAAAATATACTTTATTCAAAAATAAAATTATATACAATAAACCATTCAATGCCTCTCAATCCTTTACATACATTTCCCTTATGCTCTCTAGATATCCATACTTTTGGCCACCCACGTGGCAATCCGTTGGCTCACCTTACCACACCATTGTGGAGGGGTATACTCCCCACCACCCGACCCCTCCCACTCCCATGGGTGAAGAACCCTAAACTGTGGTCCTTCCCCACCGGGCCCTTGTAGTGTTACTTTGCTCAATTAACCACTGATTGTTCATAATACTCTGTTCCCTATCTATAAATTTGTATCAATCCCAAACTAATCCCCCCTTTGTGTAAAGGTGAGTGCTGGAATTGATGGGAACGTCGGGAAAGTAAATGGGATGAGTGCAGGATTAGTGTAAATTGTTCCGACTCACTGAACCAAAGGACCTGTTTCTGTGCAGGTCTTCTGGGTGGAGCTGTGAGCACTAGTAGATAGCTATTAATTGGTTCAGCAAGACAGGACAGGATGGAAGAAATGCTGACTGAGTTGAAAGCATCTCTGAGCACTTGACAGGAGCCATGTATCTACTTTCAGTCTGTGTTGTAGTTTATGGCGTGTTTATTGTGGTAACATCTGCAGGCATCCTGACCTCTGCAAGGGACTGGCAGCTGTTGGTGGACCTCGAAGGGCAGCTGAAGTTCCCCAACCATATCGCAGCCACTACCCTGCGACCAGACATTGTCCTAGTGTCTGAGTCTACTAAGCAAGTGGTGCTGCTGGAGCTGACAGTCCCATGGGAAGATAGCTTGGAAGAGGCCTTTGAAAGGAAGCTCTCCAAGTAAGCAGGACTGGTCAGCAACTGTCAGCAGGCTGGATGGAGAGCGAGGTGTCTCCCAGTGGAGGTTGGTTGTAGGGGATTCGTAGCCCGTTCCTTAGTTAGAGCCTTCAACATTTTGGGCATCGAGGGAGAGAGGAAGAGGAGAGCCATCCGCAGTACCACCGATGCGGCAGAGAGGGCCTCAAGATGACTGTGGCTCAAAAGAGGGGAGCCATGGAGTCATAAGTAGCTAGCCATCTGGACACAAGCTGGGGTCTGATTAGCCCCGGCTGGGTCACCTGGAGGAGGTTGTATGATGTTGAAAGACCCGAAACACCCGATGATTCCAGGAACCTCACTGAAGATGTGTCCCGAAGCATCAATAGATGTATGTACACAGTTGTAGAAGCAAATGAGTGTAGTTATGTGTTCACATTTTGTTAGTTGTTTAGTTTTGTTTGAAGCAACTGGGAATGATTTTTTTTTGGTGACCACTAATTGGGACGTTACTGGTTCGGTAACTAGAATGCTTGAATACGTGTAGAACGCTAATTGAGCTGTTACTGGAGCACTAATTTAGCTTGACTGCTTACCACGCTAATTGGGATGCTGAATGGAAAGCTTGTATACGTACCAGGTGCTAATTGGGATGTTATTGGAAACTGATTTAGTTTGACCACTTACTATGCTAACTGGGACGATGAACACTTGAATACATCTAGAACGCCAATTGGAATATTATTAGACCGCTTAATTACGCTGATTTGAATGCTAAGATCCTATATTGCTAATTGAGTTCCATTACTTTTTTATCGCTATAAGATCGTTCCTCTTTGCTGGTTTCATAACGAAGGATTGAACGTACCTTTTTCGACTTCAGGGCTTCGCTATTTGGAAGTGCATTGTATGATGTCCATCTCCTGCCTTAGTCTCTCAGCGGCTTTGGTTTGTTTTAAAGTAACCGCTCTACATTTCTTCATCTTCTCAACTGGGACTGAATGTAAGAGTCAGGGCAAAGGGCACCCCAGGCATGAGATTCTTGCTGCCACACCACCAGGTTCAGGAACAGTCATTACCCCTCAACCATCAGGCTCTTAAACCAGAGGGGATAACTTCACTCGCCCCATCACTGAACTGTTCCCACAACTTTTGGACTCACTTTCAAGGACTCTTCCTCTCATGTTCTCAATATTGTTCCCTTTTTCCCCTCCTTGTATTAGGACAGTATGTTGCCTTTTCTATATTGGTTGTCCGTTCTGTTGGGTGCAGGTCTTCCATCGATTCTATTGTGTTACTTGTAAGTGCCCGCAAGAAAACAAATCTCAGAATTGAATATGGGTGACAGAATGCACTTTAATAATATATTTATTTTGAATTTTCAACATTCGCTCCCACTGAAGTCAAAGAGGTAGTCGGATGTGGCAGGCTGCCTGTTGGGGTGGAAGTCTGTTTTTCAATAATTCCCCAGCCCTCTCACCGGGAACTGTGAGCGGGGCACTGTGAACAAGCTCAGCCGATGACGCGGCCAGGTCCTCCTTGGGTGCCGTGCGGATGCCAAGCAGCACCCAGGGGAGTTCGTCAACCCAGCCTGGCCCTCGGAGGCGTGCCAACAGGGCTGGCTTCGAGCACCTGTGGAAGCGTTCCACCAGGCAGTTGGAGTGCGGGTGGTAAGCAGTCATTCGGTGGAGCTGGGTTCCGAGGAGTTGTGCCACAAAGCCGATGTGAACTGTGCACCCCTGTCTGAAGTGAGGAATTTAAGGTGGGGGGGTTATATGAGATGCTGGGTTTGAGGGACGGCACAACATTGTGGGCCGAAGGGCCTGTACTGTACTGTGTTCTCTGGAGGAAGGCCCCATGCTGCTCCTGGACTCAAACTACACTGTTGATGAGTGTGAACCAGGTAAGATCCGCCTCATCTCATTAATCAGCAGGCGACAGAGACTCAGACCGGCGTCGTACTTCCTAGTAACCTGGTGCAGGATGAGAGGCGACTTGATAGAGGTGATAAGAGTGGATACTTTTTTCCCCAGGGTGAAAACGGCTAATATGAGGGGGCCTAACTTTAAGGTGTTTGGAGGAAAGTTGGGGGGAATGCCAAAAGTAGGATCTTGACACTATTGGAATTAGTTGTTCTTTTATAATTTTTTAAGATGTTAGTTGAATTAATGAAGGGCTAAAATCATAGTTTTAATCATAGTTTCTTTTTTTACTGACATACTTTGTATCTAACAATTTGTATTTTTAACAAACTCATGTATTTTTCACAGTATGTGGTGCTTTTTTCTTCACTTACTAGGCAATTATGTAACAGTTTATCACCCTTTTCATTTTTCCAACTTTTCATTAATCAATTTTTGGTTAATGAGGTTAGGTGAATCTCTGTCTGGTTCAGACCCACCAACAGGCGGTTTGAGTGTAGGAACATCACTGGCCAACTGTCAGCACGTTACCCACATGTTATAATTGTGTAGCCATGGATTGGATTTTCTTATCTGAGGAACTGCTGTTACCTCGAGTAGAAAGGGGATAGATTTTTCAAGCACGCTGTGTTGAATCCGTTTAGTTTCTTGTCTGTCATCTGCTTTGTATCACCGTTCCTGGCCTGCTTAGCAGCTGTCCTTGGTTTAAACTTTACAGTAAACGATCGTGATCTCACTCATTCCTGAACTCCTAAAAGAACCTGGGGATCGAAAATAACTGAGATCCGACAACACGGGGAATAGGGGCATGGAGCACACTGCCAGAATGGTGGCCGAGGCGGATACATTAGGGCAGGGGTTCCCAGCCTTCTTTAATGCCCTGGGGCCTTACCATTAACCAAGGGGTCCGTGGCCCCCAGTTTGGGAACTCCTACATTAGGGACACTTAGAGACCCTCAGATAGGCACTTGGGTGAAAGAATAGTGGAGAGAAGTGCTAGATGGATTTTAGAGCAGGTTAACAGCTCAGTACGGTATCGTGAGCTGAAGGACCTCTACTGTCCCATCCTGATCAGTGTTCTAATACTTTTAACTCTATTTATGTTATGTGGGAGAGTTGGGAAACTTGGGAACAATTTAGTACGGCTTCATGGTCTCCTCCTGCTTGTGTCTCGTAGCCTGGTGAGTGAGCTCGTTTACACGGCGAGGAAGATGATGGCCGATGAAGCAGTGCGCTGTGGGCTGGTGAGGTAAGCTGTTTAATGTTTACGCGCTCTGACCCCGCGAGGACTGTCACTCCCCCGCCACCGGGCAAGGGAGGCCGGATCCACCCCACTGCCGGCGAGCCGGTTACTGCCGCTACTTGAATCCGCAGCTCGAGCGTACCCACGCTCCTCATGATCTGCTCCACGACGGTGGACCAGAGTTATGTGTGGCTCGCTGGCGACCCTCTTGCTGGGGCTTGGAGGTCCTCCCCACGACCTGAACAAATCGCTTTGGCTGCAGCACCAAGGGAGAGCTGCATTGTTAGAAGTACCGTCCGTCAGGTGAGTCATCGGACCGAGGCTCCTGCTTCCCTTCTCTGCGATGCAGTGGATCCCCCTCCGCTGTTTTGGCAAAGTGAGGAGGGTTCTCCCTGAGATCCGATGGCCAGAGGCTTTCCCTGATTATTTGCTCATTGGCACGTTTTTGGGACCTTGCTGTGTATCAGCCGGACGTTGAACTTCCCGCTATCAACGACAGCCGCACAAAGCACGTGATTGACAGGAGGGTGCCTCCAAGTCCAGTGGTCCTACATCGCTCAAGCCGCACCCGGCTCTTTGTGCAGTGTGCTGGACTGTCCTTGTCTCAGTCCAGCTTCGGTCCCTGGAGCAGGACAAGACACAGGAGACGCCCTGGTCGTCCACTGCGCCTAGTCCCATCTCCAGCCATCTCGACTCTGTCTTGCCACTGGATCCAGACGGGAATTGGGAAGATAGAGCGAGGCTGACGCTGCGCAAATCTCCCTCACTTAAATCCAAGTCACGCGCTAGTCTCAACACCATCATAATGGTGTCGAGGTCTTCACCGAAGTTGACAATGGAGGAACACACTTTGGTCCCACCCTCATCTATTTCTCGACCCCCACATTGGTGCTGCTCCCCACAGAATGCTGGGAATCCAGAGTAACTCACACACACACGATGCTGGAGGAGCTGAGCAGGTCAGGCTGCATCCATGGAGATGAATAAACAGTCAACGTTTCGGGCCGAGACCCTTCTTTCAGGATTGGAAAGAAAGGGGGAAGGCACCAGAATAAAGACAGGTGGGGGGAGGAGAAGGAGGATAGCTGGAAGGTGATAGGTTAGACCAGGTGGGAGGGAATGGTGAAGGGCTGGAGAATAAGGAATCTGATAGGAGAGGGCCATTGGAGAAAGGGAAGGAGGAGGGGACCGAGAGGAGACAATAGGCTGCATATCGAGTAAGACTGAAGCTGACAACCCCGGTTCCACCCACCCCCCCCCATCACCTAGTATAAGAATGGACGGTGCTGTTGGATCTGCTCTGCACAACCAGGCCAAATGTCACCAACTTAACTTCTCTCTTCTTGTCCAAAGCCGAGTCTTCAAAGACAAGGAAGCCATGTTGGACGGTGCCTTTGACTTGGCTTCTGAGATCTCCAGCAAGAGCCCCTTGGCCGTGCAGGGAACTAAGCTGAACATGATCTACTCCCGGGATCACTCGGTCAAGGAAGGCCTGGATTACATTGTGAGTACCGGTACATGGTTAACGATGAAGTGCCATATCGCAGAGCAAGGACCTTGACGTCTCATCACCACCCTCTACCCGTCTCCCCCTCCAACCCCCAGCTTCCGCTTTGCCAAAAGAGTGTCTGTGTCACTGAAGATTAGGATGGCACCTCACTGGTGAAGACGTGCCATAAATTAGATCATGGGAGACCTCCATCGGTCAGGGTTGATGATGGATGTTGCTTCCCAGCTGTCCAGATACGCAAGCCTGGGCAGTACGAAGTGGAGAGCGAGCTGCTGCCCATGTGGCAAACTCCCCCTCCCTGCCCACCTGATGAGCCCAAAGGATCGGCAGACCAATACAGTTTAGCACCAGCCGCGTCGCAGGAGTTGCCAGCCAGTGTTGAGCTCAACGTGGGACTGCAGCTCCAGCTTCATCTTCTCCGGGTAGCCACGAAATACAGACATCAACCGCCCTCCCCCCCAACACGAAAAAGAAACAAAACCCACAACCCCTCCACCCCCTCCCTCACTCAAAAACCTAACAGATTGCTCGCATGTAAAATGGCAGCTGGAACATCAAACCCCAACCCCCTCCCTAGCAAAAAAAAACAGCGACAATAACGTCAAACCCCCGACTCCCCCCTTGCAAACAAAACAACAAATGCATCAACCCCCCCATACCCCTGTCTCACACACAAAAACTAACAGATCGTCCCCACAGAAAAACACCAGCAAGAACGTCAGACCCCAAATCCCCACGCCCTCCCTCTCACACAAAGTAAATATCACCCGTCTGTCAATTGGCAACAAGAAAGAAAGCACTGAAAACTGAAGGAGACCGATATAAACTCCAGTCCAATAATCATATTTCAAAACCATTCCCCCTCCTCCCCCGCCGGTCAGCATCGAGGAGAGCGGCTGCATGAACCTTCCGTGAAGAGTGACCGCCACGTTGCCGACCCGGCTACCGACCGTCGTCGACCCCCTGGTCTCTGTGGCCCACACAATCGCCTCGACGCTTCGAAATGGAGCCGCTCGTGAGCTGTGGTCTCTTCTCCGCGAGACAGCTCATGCTCGTGCTCTTGGTCCTCTCCGGGGACAGCTGAGCGCTGGATCATTCGATCGAGCTCCAAATTGCGCGCCGGAGGCGCCGACACACAATCAGGACAAAAGGAACCGTCTTTCCCCTTCTTTCCTGAAAGCCTCTTCCTTCCCGTGCTCTCTGTAGAAAAAAAATAGCTACCCATTCTGATCGGCCAAAATGTTAACAAGACAAATCCTATTGGCTAATTGTGACAAGCCTAACTTAATAATCATAGTCATAGTCATACTTTATTGATCCCCGGGGGAAATTGGTTTTCGTTACAGTTGCACCATAAGTAATTAAATAGTAATAAAACCATAAATAGTTAAATAGCAATATGTAAATTATGCCAGGAAATAAGTCCAGGACCAGCCTATTGGCTCAGGGTGTCTGACCCTCCAAGGGAGGAGTTGTAAAGTTCGATGGCCACAGGCAGGAATGACTTCCTATGACGCTCTGTGTTGCATCTCGGTGGAATGAGTCTCTGGCTGAATGTACTCCTGTGCCCACCCAGTACATTATATAGTGGATGGGAGACTGAACTTTTATTCCAAACAGCAAAAATGAAATAGTCGATTATATAATGTAATTAAAGGAACACTTTTTATAGAGACTTGCATTTTGAGGAGATCGGCAAAAAAGAAATCAAATGCCCAACAGCGTAACTGTATTAATAACATAAAGGACGGTCTTATACCAGGGTATTACATAGGCAGTGACTGTGACCAAGTCCTCTATGGTAAGAGAAAGTTCCATGGCTGTGTAGTTTGAGTTACATGGACAAATGCACATTGTGTTTGGAAACCACAGTGGATTTTGTGTGTTAGAAGGCTGGGAGAATCCCCTTTATTGCTTAAGGACTGCTTTCCCCATCTTTGCTCATTTCTTTTGAAGTGACCCCTTGTTGGTCGTTGATGGTCCCTGTTTGGTGGAGGTGCTTATCCCCCAACCATAGCACACGTACTCAGTCACCGTCACTTTGTTGTTTGCAAGGCCCGGATCCTACTGCGCTTCTGCTTTGCTCTGAAGGTCTATTAAAAAAAAATTTGTAACAACGAAAGGCAAAACATCAGTGTATTCTCTTCATAAGTTTGTCGGGTTTTAATGGGACCTGGAAATTCTGTGCTCCCTTGAGCTAGCATTCACGGAGACAATTTTCAACAGGCTAAAGTTACTCAGCACTATTAGCTCATAAGAACACAAGACATAGGAGCAGGAATCGGCCAGCTCCGCCATTCATAAGATCATGGCTGATCTGGCCATGGACTCATCTCCACCTACCTGCCTTTTCCCCATAATTCCCCTACTATGCAAAAATCTATCCAACCATGTCTTAAATATATTTACTGAGGTAGCCTCCACTTCTTCATTGGGCAGAGAATTCCACAGATTCACCACTCTTTGGGAAAAACAGTACCTCCTCATCTCCGTCCTAAACCTACTCCCCCGAATCTCCCCTAGTTCTATTCTCACTTACCAGCGGAAACTCTCTCTTTCTTATCTATCCCTTTCGTAATCTTATATGTTTCTGCGACTCATCTTCTGCAGCTTGGCTTATGAATAGTTTGAGTTTTGACCATAGTTTTTCAGCTTTGTTGCTGGTCTGTTAAAGGCCATTGCTCAGTCGCTCCCATTGTGAAGTGGTTTAAGTAGATTGTGAAATCACTCAGAGTACAATCACTGTCTGAGTTAAACATAGAATTTTCAAGTGCTCACAAGTTTTCAGCTACGGCTCAGTTTTAAAAGAAGTGCTCCCTTTTGGGGGTCTTTGATGGTGCAATATGACATCGGATGCTATTACCACTAGGGGGCGTCAGTGTTCCGAGATCATTTCCGGTGTCCTCTGTAAGAAAGTTTGTACATTCTTCCTGTGTGCACTTGGGTTTCCTCCGGGTGCTGTGGTTTCCTCCCACAGTCCAAAGATGTACCGGTTCGTAGATTAATTGATTATTGTAAATTGTCCTGTGATTAAGCTGAGGTTAAATCAGTGGGTTGCTGGATGGAAACGGGCCTATTCCATGCTGTATCTCAAAATAAATAGATAGATAAATCTGAATCCTGGAAAAAATCTTGTACATTGATAGATATTTTAAAAAAAGCAATTTTAAAATATTAGCGAATCTGCCACTTTTTACTTACCTTATAATCTCATGAATGTGTGGGCACGTGGCCAAGTGGTTAAGGCGTTCGACTAGCGATCTGAAGGTTGTGACTTTGAGCCCCAGCCGAGGCAACGTGTTGTGTCCTTGAGCAAGGCACTTAATCACACAGTGCTCTGCGACGACACTGGTGCCAAGCTGTATGGGTCCTAATGCCCTTCCCTTGGACAACATTGGTGTCATGGAGAGGGGAGACTTGCAGCATGGGCAACTGCTGGTCTTCCATACAACCTTGCCCAGGCCTGCGCCCTGGAGAGTGAAGACTTTCCAGGAGCAGATCCATGGTCTTGCAAGACTAACGGATGCCTTTAACTTTAACTTAATCTCATGACCATAAGACAAAGGAGCAGAATTAGGCCATTCAGCCCATTGAGTCTGCTACCCCATTTCACCATGGCCGATCTATTTCCTTCTCAACTCCTTTCTCCGATAAGACCATAAGACATAGGACGTTTATCCCAAATCAAAATAAATATTATCAAAGTACATAGACCTCACTATATACAACCCTGAGATTCATTGTGGGCATATTCAGTAGGTTTCAACAGGTACATTTAATGTCAGAGAAATGTATGCAATACATATCCTGAAATTCTTTCTCTTTGCAAACGTCCACGAAAACAGTGGAACACCCCAAATAATGAATGACGGTTAAATGTTAGAACCCCAAAACCCCCCCACCCACGTGCAAGCAGCAGCAAGGCAACGACTCCCCCCAGCAAAAAAAAAGCATCTGCACCCCCCACCGAGCACTCAAGCGTGCAGCAAAGCATCAATAAAGACACAGACTTGCAGTACCCCAAAGACTACTCATTTACCCGGTATTCGACATACCACAGGCTCTCTCTCTCTAATAAGGGAAAAAGGGGTGTCCCCATTTCACAGCAAGAGGGGAGACATATAATGAACAACATAAGTTAATCCATAATAAAACAATGAGCATAATAGGATCAATGAAAGACCGCACCATCTTAGGCGTGCAAAAAACAACAAACTGCAAATACAAAAAGGAAGAAATAATAATATTATCATTATTAACAATCAAGTAGCAAACATCTTCCATCAAAAGCTTGCCCTAAAATACAAACTCATAAATGAAATCACACCTTACTATGAATACAAGCCTGATCCAGTTTCGGAATCAGAATACTGCAAATTATGTTATGAACCATCAGTTATTACAGATAGGAAAATCCATAATAACTGTCCAGATATAATAATGCAGAATGAACAAGCAAGTACAACTTATTTAATAATAAGGAGAGGTATTCTCTCTCTCCTTTTTCTCCCTCTGACCCTCTCACTATACCCCTTGCCCATTCTCTGGGTTTTTTCTCCCCCTCCCCCTTTTCCTTCTCCCTGGGCCTCCTGTCCCATGATCCTCTCATATCCCTTTTGCCAATCACCTGACCAGCTCTTGGCTCCATCCCTCCCCCTCCTGTCTCCTCCTATCATTTCAGATCTCCCCCTCTCCCTCCCACTTTCAAATCTCTTACTCACTCTTCCTTCAGTTAGTCCTGACGAAGGGTCTCGGCCTGAAACGTCGACTGTACCTCTTCCCAGAGATGCTGCCTGGCCTGCTGCGTTCACCAGCAACTTTGATGTGTGTTGCTTTCTTTCTTTGATATACAGCTTTTTTGGCATTTGACACCAGACTAAGAAAAGATGTATACTTATGTGCACATTTTAACACTAATATATTTATATGTGTGTGTGTTATCACCAGTTATATCAATATGTCTCAGAAGCCCAGTGGCCAACACCCACCTTACACACATCAAACAGCACTAACGGAAACCTTTGCTCAATTTTCCTCAGGCCATGTGGAACATGTCGATGCTTCAGACTGAGGATATTGTGAAGTCTGCTGAAGCTGCAATGGAGAAAAAGTCTCCCAAAGATGTAACTTACTCCAAACTCTGATGGAACCAAGTCTCTGAATATATCCAATTGCATCCCCTCTCTCATCTGAATCCTGCACTAGAATCTTACTACTTTGATTAATTTTATTTTCAAAAAAGAACAAATCATTCACAAAAAAACTATTGTAATTAAATATTATATTGCCTCACTCTTGTTTTGTCAATCAGCTGCCTTTTTTCTGATTTGCTGATGTACCACAGGGATCATGTAAAGATGAGTTCAAATCCTCTCAGTAACGTGCAGTGCGTCCAGCCTTATCACTCTATGTCCTGGCTGATATTGATTGCTGAGGCTTTATAAGGGTGTTGGTCAGACCACACCTGGAGTAATTGTGAGCAGTTTTGGTCCTTTTATCTGAGAAGCGATATGCTGCAAATAGAGAGGGTCCAGAGGGGGTTCACAAGAATGATCTCGGGAACAAAAGGGTTAATGTATGAGGAGCGTTTGATGGCTCTGGGCTTGTACTCACTGGAGTTTAGAAGGAGGGGAGGATCCCATTGAAATGTATCGAATATTGGAAGGCCTCGATAGAGTGGATGTGGATAGGATGTTTCCGATAGTGGGACAGTCTGCGAACAGAGGGTGCAGCCTCCAGAGTGGAGGGATGTCCATTTGGAATAGAGATGAGGAGGAATTTCTTTAGCCAGGGAGTGGTGAATCTGTGGAATTCATTGGCACAGACAGCTGTGGAGGCCAAGTCATTGGGTATATTTAAGGCAGAGGTTGATATGTTCTTGATTAGTCAAAGAACAAAGGGTGTCAAAGGTTACGGGAAGCAGGTAGGAGAATGGGGGTTGGATAATCACCCATGACTTTTGCACAGTACAAAGAGTAAAAGAGAGGTGAGGGTAGATATCGGACCGCTGAAAATGACGCTGGGGAGGTAGTAATGGGGGACGAGGAAATAGCAGACACACTAAGTGAGGATTTTGCACTGTCTCCACTGTAGAAGGCACTAGCAGTATGCCTGAAGTTCGAGAATGTTGCGGCAGAGCGTATACAATCGCTAGCGCTAAGGAGAAGGTGCTTGGGAAGCTGAAAGCTCACCAGGACCAGATGGACTACATCCAGGGTTCTGAAAAAGGTAACTGCAGAGATTGTGGAGGCATTAGTATTGAGCTTTCAAGGATCGACGGATTCTGGCGTTGTTCCGGAGGACTGGAAAATGACAAATGTCAGCCCACTCTTCAAGAAAGGAGGGAGGCAGAAGAAAGGAAATTATAGGCTGGTTTGCCTGACTTCATTGGTTGGGAAGATGTTGGAGTTGGTTGTTAAGGATGAGGTCTCAGGGTACTCGGAGGCACATGATAAAATAGGTCGTAGTCAGCATGGTTTCCTCAAGGGAAAATCGTGCCTGACAAATCAGTTGGAATTCTTTGAGGAAGTAATAGGCAGAATAGGCAAAGAAGAATCGGTTGGTGTTGTGCTCTTGGATTTTCAGAAGGCCTTTGACAAGGTACTGCTTAACAAGGTAAGAGCCCATGGTATTACAGGAAAGATACTAGCATGGATAGAGCATTGGCTGATTGACAGAAGGCAGAGTGGGAATAAAGAGAGCTTTTCTGGCTGACTGCCAGTGACGAGTGGTGGTCCACAGCGGTCCACGTTGTGACCATTTCTTTTTACATTGTATGTCAATAATTTGGACGACGGAATCAACGGCTTTGTGACCAAGTTTGCGGACGATATAACGATAGGTGGAGGGGCAGGTAGCGTTGAGGAATCAGGGGGGCGGCAGAAAGACTTGGATTAGGGGAATGGGCAAAGAAGTGGCAGATGGAATATGGTGTATGGTCACGCGCGTCGGTAGAAGGATCAAAAGCATCGACTATTTTCTAAGCAGGCAGAAAATTCAGAAATCCAAGTTGCAAAGAGACGAAGTTGCAGGATTCCCTGAAGGTTAACTTGCAGATTGAGTCAGTGGTGAGGAAGGCAAATGGAATGTTAGTATTCATTTCAAGAGGTCTAGAAGATAAAAACAAGGATGTAATGCATAGGCTTTATAAGACACCATTGAGGCATTGCTTGGAGTATGGTGAGCAATTTTGTCCTTATATAAGGAGGGATGTGCAGACATTAGAGGGAGTGCAGAATTGTTCACGAAAACAACTCTGGGATTGAAAGGCTTATATGAGGAGCGTTTGATGGCTTTGGGCCTGCACCCACTGGAATTTAGAAGAATAGACAATAGGTGCAGGAGTAGGCCATTCAGCCCTTCGAGCCAGCACCACCATTCACTGTGATCATGGCTGATCATCCACAATCGGTACCCTTTTCCTGCCTTCTCCCCATATCCCTTGACTCCGCTATCTTTAAGAGCTCGATCTAACTCTTTTTTGACAGAATCCAGAGAATTGGCCTCCACTATCTTCTGAGGCAGAGCATTCCACAGAACCGCAACCCTCTGTGTGAAAAAATTTTTCCTTAACTCCGTTCTAAATTGTCTACCCCTTATTCTTAAACTGTGGCCTCTGGTTCTGGACTCCCCCAACATTGGGAACATGTTTCCTGCATCTAGCTTGTCCAATCCCCTCATAATCTTATATGCTTCAATCAGATCCCCTCTCATCCTTCTAAATCTCAGTGTATACAAGCCCAGTCGCTCCAATCTTTCAACATATGACAGTCCCGCCGTCCCGGGAATGAATCTCGTGAACCTACGCTGCACTCCCTCAATAGCTAGAATGTCCCTCCTCAAATTTGGAGACCAAAACTGTACACAATATTCCAGCAACACACATCAAAGTTGCTGGTGAACGCAGCAGGCCAGGCAGCATCTGTAGGAAGAGGTGCAGTCGACGTTTCAGGCCGAGATCCTTCGTCAGGACTAACTGAAGGAAGAGTGAGTAAGGGATTTGAAAGTTGGAGGGGGAGGGGGAGATCCAAAATGATAGGAGAAGACAGGAGGGGGAGGGATGGAGCCAAGAGCTGGACAGGTGATAGGCAAAAGGGGTACGAGAGGATCATGGGACAGGAGGTCCGGGAAGAAAGACAAGGAGGTGGGGGGGGGGGGATGTAGCCACACTCAGGTTGGAGGAACAACACCTTATATTCTGTCTGGGTAGCCTCCAACCTGATGGCATGAACATCGACTTCTCTAACTTCTGCTAAGGCCCCACCCCTCCCTCGTACCCCATCTGTTACTTATTTTTATGCACACATTCTTTCTCTCACTCTCCTTTTTCTCCCTCTGTCCCTCTGAATATACCTCTTGCCCATCCTCTGAGTTCTCCCCCCACCTCCTTGTCTTTCTTCCCAGACCTCCTGTCCCATGATCCTCTCATATCCCTTTTGCCAATCACCTGTCCAGCTCTTGGCTCCATCCCTCCCCCTCCTGTCTTCTCCTATCATTTTGGATCTCCCCCTCCCACTTTCAAATCTCTTACTCACTCTTCCTTCAGTTAGTCCTGATGAAGGGTCTTGGCCTGAAACGTCGACTGCACCTCTTCCTACAGATGCTGCCTGGCCTGCTGCGTTCACCAGCAACTTTGATGTGTGTTGCTTGAATTTCCAGCATCTGCAGAATTCCTGTTGTTTGTGACAATATTCCATGTGTGGTCTCACCAGAATGGGGGTGGGCAATCTCATTGAAATCTATTGAATGTTGAAAGGCCTTGATAGTATATGAGGAAAGGATTTTCATGTAGTGGGGGAGAATAAAACCAGAGGTCACACCCTTAGAATAGAGGGACATCCATTTAAAATGGAGGATGGTGAATCTCTGAAACTTGTTGCCACAGGTGGCTGTGGAAGCCTGGTCATGAGATGTATTTATGTTGGAGGTTGATAGGTTCTTGATTAATCGGGCAGAAGGTAGGGGAATGGGGTTGACAGGGAAAATGGAGCAGCCATGATGAAATGGAGGAGCAGACTCGATGGGCTGACTGGCCTAATTCTGCTCCTATCTCTTATGGTCTTATGATGAAACGGCGGAGCGGACTCGATAGGCTGAATAGCCCAGGACTTTTGCACGGTACTGTATTTGTTGGCGTGGAGAGGAGAGCGAGTTTGGATATCTGGCGGGAGCAAAGGATGTTGGGAATGGCAAGGGTGCAGCACTGTGGGACAGGTGGCAGAGAAGGAGTGCCTGGGGTGGGGTTGGGGTGTGTGTAGACACACCCAGCCCTGAGACACTGGATAAGGTCATTTGATTCCAAGCAATTGGTTTATTGATCATTAAAAAATGTCTCTCTAGTGCTTCCCTCTGCCTTCCCCTTTTCCCCGCCGTGATTCCTCTCTCCCTGCCCCCTTCCCACTCTCAGTCCACGATAGAGACCCATATCAGAATGAGTATATATGTATATATATATATATATATACACACACACACACACACACACACACATATGCACGAGGGGTGATTGATAAGTTGGTGGCCTAAGGTAGAAGGAAATGAGTTATACAGCTCTCGTTACACGCACGTGCAGTTCAACCCTTTGAGTGATTATGCAGAAAGTTTGAACTTAATAACTCATCGGGGTGATTGATAAGCTCCTGGCCTAAGGCAGAAGGAGATGAGTTATTAACTTCAAACTTTCTACACAGTCACTCAGAGTTGAACTGCATGTGCGTGTAATGAAAGCTGTATAACTCATTTCCTTCTACCCTAGCCCATGAACTTATCAATCACCCCTGCTGTGATTCAAGACGCCGACTTCTACAAAGAAGTGATCCTTATGCTCCATGACTGCTGGACTAAGTGTGTAAATGTAGGAGGGGACTATTCTGAAAAATAAATGTGCTAGGTTTTCTACAATTGACTCCTTCTACCTTAGGCCACAAACTTATCAACCACCCCTTGTGTGTTTTTTTTGTGTGTGTGTGTATACACCTAAGACTTCTGCGCTGTACTGTGTTTATAGATAGATATAGATGTATTATTGTGATTTATGGTTCTGTATGTATTGCATTGTACTGCTGCCGCAAACCAACAAATTTCACGACATATGCCAGTGATTTTAAACCTGATTCCCATTCACTCCACTAACAACGGTTAAAGTTGGGATTCTACTCTGAAACAGAGTCAGCTGTTGGTGTGTGTGGTTTTGCTTCTTCTGTGTATCAGTTAGAGTGAGGTGAAAACTTTTGATTTTTGGAGCTAATTGGTTCCTGGTTGCATTCCGCCGAACACTGGTGACTGTAACGTGGGGGTCCCTGCAAATAGAAACACTCAGCTGGTCAGGCAGCATCTGTGGAAAGAGAGCCGGTGAGCGTTCAGTTTCGGGGCGCTTTGTCACGAGGGTTTCAGCAGCTGGGAAACATCTGGAGAGAGAGCAGGGGTGTCACAGAGCTGTCCAGCAGGAAAACAGGCCCTTCTGCCCACTGAGTTCATGCCAACCATCAAACTCCTGCAGCTCAAACATCTAGCAGAAGGAATGAGCTATCCCACAGATTCAAAGAAATCAAAGCACGTGCACAAATTGTACAGCTTGAAGTTTGCCTGCTCACAGGCAGCCTCGAAGCAAGGAACCCGAATAACCCAATTAAAAAAAAAAGACCGATAACCACTGCGCAGAGAAAGAGAAAGAAAAAAAAACACAAATCATGCAAACAGTAGAAGCAAGCCGTGGTATTCCAAACCAGGCCGAGTCCTAGGTCTGCTCCCAGAGCAGCTGGAGTAGGCCCAAGCCTGGGTCCCCAGTACTCACACCAGCAGGGCAAAAACTGCAGAGCGATAGACAATAGGTGCAGGAGTAGGCCATTCAGCCCTTCGATCCAGCACCACCATTCACTGTGATCATGGCTGATCATCCACAATCAGTACCCTTTGCTCCCCATATCCCTTGACTCCGCTATCTTTAAGAGCTCTATCTAACTCTTTCTTGACAGAATCCAGAGAATTAGCCTCCACTGCCTTCTGAGGCAGAGCATTCCACAGAACCACAACCCTCTGTGTGAAAAAGTTTTTCCTCAACTCCATTCTAAATTGTCTACCCCTTATTCTTAAACTGTGGCCTCTGGTTCTGGACTCCCCCAACATTGGGAACATGTTTCCTGCCTCTAGCGTGTCCAATCCCTTAATAATCTTATATGTTTCAATCAGATCCTCTCTCATCCTTCTAAATTCCAGAGTATACAACCCCAGTCGCTCCAATCTTTCAACATATGACAGTCCTGCCATCCCGGGAATTAACCTTGTGAACCTACGCAGTCGGATCAGTTCACAGCCTCGTTGCCACGGAGAAAGGAATGAACATTTGCAGGAGAGTAAGCAAAACCAGCCTGACCCTCTCCTCTGTACCCGACACTTGGGCTTCCAGACTATCTGGGCTGCCGTTTAGATTGTCCAAGCACCGGGTAGTGCCCGGATCTAGGGCCCGGGTCCCGGCACAGCGACATGCTAGGGCTGCCTAGCCCGAAGCCGTGCTCAATCTCACCAAATCGGCTCGGCAGAGGAGGGTCATTGCAGAAGGCCAGCAGCCAAGAAAAGGCACAAGGGTCCTTGATAGAGGAACAAGAGGTCCTTGCAACACGGACACGCATGGGTGCAGGATAAATGAGTCACCGAGGCTGAAACAGCTGGCAGAAAGAACCTCATGGCTCCTGTAGTCAGAAACATCTGGCAGGAAGATGTTAGGAACTCTGTCCAGGAACACCTGGCGGGAACGCTGGGATCCCCGCTGGACGAGGCAAGCACGTGACCTCCTGTTGACTGCAGTTTCTGTTATTTTAACTCGGCGTGTTAGGCAGAGAAACGCGAGCTCTGCCAAATGTGCACAAACAGGGATACAGTAACACGGAAACATTAACGAGGCACTTGGGAAATAGCCCATATTCTCAAAGAGCCAACGTACTGTTCATTAGAGACACGATACGCCTGTGCTTAATGGAGTGAAGTACTGAGTCTGTGTGTAAGAGGAGATCTTTTGGACGTGTTCCAGTTAGCTGCTACTCCTTGGAACTCTTGTTGCTAACTCGTTGTTGCTATCTTGTTTCAAACTCAGTAGATCCGCTTCCTTCCTGGTTCCTATAATGTCTCCATATTTTTGTTCTGAAGATGTTTATTGAATTGATATTTCAAATAGTTCCATTTCATATCAGAGAATGTATACAGTATACGACCTGAAATTCTCACTCTTCACAGACATTGACAAAACAGATTAAAAAAACCCAAAGAATGAATGACAGAAAACATTAGAGCCCCAAAGCTCCCCTCCTCCTCCCAAACTCTCTCTTGTTGCAAGGTGAATACACCAGTTAAAGCCATTTCCTGTGTGCGTGCTTTTACAAGTGCGTCTGTATTTAATGGATGTGTAGTTGTGCACAGGCACAACAAAAAAAAAGCATCATCCCTCTCCCACCTTGTTCCAGCTGGAAGCATCAGCCCCAGCACCCACAACGCAAGCAATAGCAAAGTTCCCCAAAGAGACTATGATCTATAATCCATCAGAAACTACTGTCCCATCCCATAAGTTTGACGTCTCAGACAGGCTCCCTCTCACCAGCAAGGGAGAGAGAGATATCACTCCTGCAACAACGACTGGGGAGACCAACAGCTCGCTGTTTCCACGTTACAATCTCCTGCATCGCCTCTCCCACCCTTCCCCACCCCCGACTCGAGGACCAACAGACTCTCACTCACCATCAAGAGAGCGAGAGGGAGATCACTCAGGTGCAGGCACACCGCCCGCTGTCTCGATGTTTCAATCTCCCGCGATGTCTCAGTCGGCGACTTCAGTGAGGAACTGGGTCGTCCAAGGGGCCACACCCTGAAGGCGCACATCTTCCACCTGGAGGTATCAAACGGCAGGTCCGAGAACCAGAACTCACCGCCCGCAGAGAACCATAGTTTGAGCTGCAGCTGTAGATCCCGGACTCCGATGGGACCCCAGCCTCCTTGGAAAGACGAGAGACGAGAAAAAGGAGAGGAATAAACCGTTTCGCGGATGAACTGGAAGAAGTCACCTGGGTTTGCAAAAATCCTCTGGAACCGGCTTTAAATCCTCCCTTTATACAATCATCATTCATGAGTCACATTGAGATTAGTTGCCTCATGCCCAGGGCAGTTACGGACAGCAGAGAACTTTCAATTGTTTTTAATAAAGTATTTTGGAATTGCAGTTGTAAGGTCAGGATCGGGTAAATGCACACCTCTCTTTAGTGCCTCATGGTTTATCACCCTTCAGCACAAGAGATCCTGGGAGACCAGAGCAACACACACAATACGCTGGAGGAACTCAGCAGGTCAGGCAGCATCTATGGAAATGAGTAAATATTTGACGTTTTGGGCGGATACCCCAATGAGGGTCCACGGTGACTTAACGTTCATCTGACATACAAAGAGGTCTGGCCATTGGAGTTAATACCGGATGCATACAGATTATTGGGGAGAGAATGAAATACATTTAAAATTATAATAGGATATTGGAGAGAGTGGGAAAGGGAATTGCTTTTGCTTTGACAAACATTTGGGGAGAGACATTTTTAATATTATTTCCAAGGTATTGAATATAGATATCTCTCCTCACCCTATTACTGCTATCTTTGGACTACCTAAAATTTCCAGTAATCTTTCTCCTTCAGCCCGTAGAATGATTGCATTTCTTACTTTAAAGGCGAAAAGATGTATCTTACAACATTGGAAAGAGCTTAATGCTCCAACTACCTTTTTTTGGTTTTCTCAGACGATATTATGCTTGAATTTGGAGAAAATTAGAAGCAATCTTTATGACTCCTCATTTAAATTTGAACAGACCTGGAGATCTTTTATTCAATATTCTCATTTAATGTAATATATACCCTTCTTGTTTTTTTTTACTGTTTTTAGTGGAGGTCGGGATTGAGGACGTGATTTTAAGTTTTTTTAACTCTGTTTGGTTTCAAGTTAGCCCATTGCTTTGCTTTGCTTTTAGTTAGTTGCACGGTGGGTTTTTTTTTTTCCTTTTCTCTATTGATATATATATAAAAATTAGTATACTATTATGTTACCTTGGTACGTTATGTTTAAATTACATTGTATCATTTTTTTTGTATTAATATCTCCTGTAATTTTATTATATTCTAACAGTGTATTAGTGCCTATATGGCTTACCTTTTTGTATACTTATTCAATAAAAAGATTTAAAAAGAAAGAAAGACAAACATTTGGGGAAAATGATATCTGTGAGGTTGAAATTTTTAACTACAGCTTTAAATCTTACAGAGCTCATTTTGGCAAAAGCATTGATATGGAATCTCCAAGACCACCTTGTCGTGGGGTTTGGAGGGTTGCGTGCCTCAATGACCCGGAGAGCTACGTTGGTTGGAGTCAGGGCTTTGTGCTTTGGCTCTTGGTAGGGTCACCCATGCCAAACAGGTCAAAGGGTAGAGGCCAGACTAAGAGTAGTCCACCGGTCCTCCAAGTTCGGGGGTTCAGCTCAGGGCTAACAACCCTGACTGGTAAAACAAAATTGTGACGGAAACAGCAATGAAGGATCCTTCTGCACTTGAGCGTGACAGTATTCCTGAGACTCCACCTGGGACTTGCCTGACTGACAGTAGTGAAAACCGAGTGGAAGATACTGACATGATGAAGGAAGCTGGAACACCACCAGAGATGGAGGATCTTCATTGCTGCCCGAAATGCTAACGGCATAACGGGTAGTAAGTAAGTAATTGATATGGAAGGAGTGTGTTAGCACAATATGATGCCACATTCAGTTATACAGGGTGTTCCCAACTTTTTATATGTCATGGACCAATACCATTAAGCAAGAAGCCTGTGGACCCCAGGTTGGGAACCCCTGAGTGATACATAAAGTTTGGTGGATAGTTCTTTCACCACTGTTTCATGTGCCATTTTCAAGAATAGATGTTGATCAGCCATGATCATACTGAATGGCGGTGCAGGCTCGAAGGGCCGAATGGACTACTCCTGCACCTATTTTCTATGTTTCTGTTTCTATTTCGACTCCAATAGAAATTAAAGATGCCATAGGACCATTTCAAAGACAGTAGAAGAGTTATCACTGGTGTCCTGGCTGCTGTTAATCTATCAGTCAAAATCACTCACTCAGAAAAATATACCAACATCACATCAGAGCTGAACCCGGAAGGGGCGAAAAGAGAAATGGAACAAACACTTTTTACAAAAAAGTGGCAAGCATTTGGAAGAGATTACTGACACACTGAATGAAAGGAGCATTAACTTCCAAGAAGGAACCAGATAGTTTCTCTCAACCTGCTGGAATTTAAGGTGTGTAAACAATGAATCAGAATTGGAATCAGGTTTAATATCACCAGCAAATGTGAAATTTGTGGCGGCAGTACAATGCAATACACAATAAATAGAGAAAAAACATGAATTACGGTAAATATATATATATGTTTGTGTGTGTGTATCTTTTTTGTCTTATTTTGCACATTGGTTCTTTGTCAGTCTGTGTGTGGTTTTTCATTGATTCTATTGTACTTGTTCTACTGTGAATGCCTGCAAGAAAATGAATCTCAGGGGAGCATGTGGTGACATGTACTTTGAACTTTGAACTCTCTCCATGCCTATCAATGTTACTCGTCAAAAAATCCCTCGGGATGCGGGTGCGCTGGTGGGTCCATCAGAGGCGATGGTGGTTCCCTGTAGTGCTCGTGGTGAGTGTACTCTCATAGGTAGAGTTAAACAGGACTGGAATGGTTGATGTCACGAATGGTTCAATATTATTGCATCTTGCCTTTTCTTATTTCCCTGAAAAGGACACTTCCAACCCTGCAAACTGCCTTTTTCAAAAGCTCCCTTCTGGAAAGAACTGTAGGGCTATCAAAACAAAAACTTTTAACACCATCTTGAAACTTTCTTACCCCGGGCAGTTAATCTAGTCCACCCCCAACCCCTCACTATCTTTTACCTCATTCGCTGCACTGTGAGACCTTTCAAGCACTTTGTTATAAAGCTGTTTACACCGTAAATACATGCTGGTATTTATTTATTGAATTATTTTACACAAATTTTATTCCGTATCTGTCCTTTAACCTCAAACAGTATTAGATTTTTAATATATAATTATTACTCTTTATATAATTCTTTATAACTGTTGAATGTTGTTGTTTTTGTTGTGTTGAGTTACGGTGTGGAATCGGCGTATTGGGCACGTCGAGCCGCGCTGCCCAGTGATCCCCGATTTAACCCTCGCCTAATCACGGGACGATTTACGATGATCAATTAATTTACCAACCAGTACGCCGTTGGACTGCGACAGGAAACTGGAGCACCTGGAGAAAATCCACCCACATTCCACGAGGAGAATGTGTAGGTTCCTTACAGATGATGTCGGGATTGAACTCTGAACTTCTGATGCCCTGAGCTGTAATTGCGTCGCGCTAACCCCTACGCTACTGTGGTGCCGTGACGAACACACCACAACAAATTCCTAATACATGTACAGTACTGTGCAAAAGTCTTTGGCACATATCGTGTACATAGTCAGGGTGCATAGTCATAGCGTGGGCACGTGGCCAAGTGATTAAGGCATTGGACTAGCTACCTGAAGGTTGTGAGTTCGAGCCCCAGCCGAGGGAACGTGTTGTGTCCTTGAGCAAGGCACTTAATCACACATTGCTCTGCGACGACACTGGTGCCAAGCTGTATGGGTCCTAATGCCCTTCCCTTGGACAACATTGGTGTTGCAGAAAGGGGAGACTTGCAGCATGGGCAACTGCTGGTCTTCCATACAACCTTGCCCAGGCCTGCACCCTGGAGAGTGAAGACTTTCCAGGCACTGATCCATGGTCTCGCAAGACTAACGGATGAGTCAGGGTGCCTAAGATATTTGCACAGTACTGTCATCGTCATCACCATTACATGCTGCGTCGTATTGACGTGGGCGATCGTGGGCTTTCCATGACCACGATTGTTCTTGGCAAATTTTTCTATAGAAGTGGTTTGCATTTGTCATCTTCTGGGCAGTGTCTTTGACCCCAGCCATCATCAGTACTCTTCAGAGATTGTCTGCCTGGTGTCAGTGGTCACATAACCAGGTTGATATGCACCAGCCGCTCACACGACCATCCACCAGCGCACCCCATAGCCATACGTGACCCTGATCGGGGTGGGAGGGGTGCTAAGCAGGTGCTACACCTTACCCAAGGGTGACCTGCAGGCCAGCAGAGGGAAAGAGGGCCTTACGCCTTATACCTCCTTTGGTAGAGACGTATCTCCACCCCAGGCATGTACAGTACTGTCTATGTCAGATAAAGTTGATGCTTGAGCTACAATAGATTCTGCTGACAGAGATGTGATTCATGGGGAAACTGTGCGTGTAAATCTAAACATCAGTGTATTTAATTCTCAGAGTGAAACTTATTAAAATGAGTCACTTTTAATAATCTGTCACAGATAACATTACAAAAAACAAGCTGTTCAAGTCACATTAACATGAGCTGGGTATCACTTTCCTTTGATCTATTGGTGTTGTCAAAGTAGAACCACTATGGAACTGCAGTTGCTTAACCCCCTGCCTCTGCAATTAGCCATGCTCACTGCTGATCACAGCAGAAACAATGGCTGCTTTTTTCTCTGATGGGGTTATTGGACATACTCAGAACTGCACACAGCTTCAGAGAGGAAATTAGGCAGGACATAAGCTAACACGTGAAAGTAACAATCCTCCAAGGGGACCTCAACCTCGTCTTTGGGTTTGGAGGCTCGTGTGCCTCATTGACCCAGAGAGCTTATGTGGGCTGGAGTCAAGGCATAATGCTTTGGCTCTTGGTCGGGTCATCCATGCCAAACAGGGAGACAGTAGAGGTCAGACTAAAGGCTGATTTATACTTCTGCATCAACTCGGTGTCGCCACAAACCCTACGCAGAGCCTACGCGATCCCTACGCCGTAGCCTGACGAGCACCTCTCCCAAAATGTAACTACGCGTCGCGGCGACGCAGACCAAACAACTGTGATTGGTCCGCTTGGTAGCATCGCATTTCCTCCTACGCTGCAATAGCTTCCCATTGGGCGACTGAAGGGCAGGGAAGGAACTCTGGCTGCAATGCTTTCCATAAAGCTTCACAGACCTCTGAAATTATGGAGGATACATTTCGCTTTTATGAAAAAAGACACTCGCTTTAAACTTGTTTACCCCGAGAAAGACTACCATGACCGTGAAGCCTTGCACGGGCAGGTGTGTGCGCATGTGCGATGTGCACGAATTGCAGAACGACGCAGACACACCAACGCACAAGTATAAATGCTCACAACACGCGTAGGCCACTTGCGTAGGTTACGGCATCGAGTTGACGCAGAAGTATAAATCAGCCTTTAGAGTGGTCCACCGGTCCTCCAGGTTCAGGGCTTCAGCTCAGAGCTAACAACCCTGACTGGTCAAAAAACAAAATGTTACGGGAACCGCAATGAAGAATCTTTCTACATCTGAGTGTGATGGTATTCCTGAGTCTCCACCCAGGACTTGCATGACTGACAGTAGTAAGAACCTAGAGAAGTAGCTGGCATGATTGGGGAAGCCCTTCATTGGGGAGGACCTTCACTGCTGCCCTAGATGCCAGTGGCATAATAAGCAGTAAATAAAAAAGCAACACTACTATCTCCAAAGGTTTTTAATTAGAAGAAACGTGGTGATTTTCAAAATACATTTATTATCAAAGCACGCATGCAGTATACAACCCTGAGAATCGTCTTCCCACACACAGCCACGAAACAGAAAGAACACCATGGGATCCGTGCAAAGAAAACATCAAATACCCAGCAGGCAAAATTAGAACAAATTGCATACACGGCAAGAAACGATCGAATAGCACGCAGAATATTAAACGACAAACCACAGGGTCTATGAAATAGTCCTTGTTCAGTTTAGTATTTGGTCTTTAAGATATTTCTCCCATTCCCTTACTATATAAAGAGGTGCCATTCGGTGCATTAAATTCATTGCTAGCTCTCTGAACAATTCCATGAATCCATTCCCCCATGCAGTTTTGCACTATTCTACGATATGTAATGAGCCAGTCAGATCGCTGCCCCAGTTCGCCTCTCACCCACACATAAACACAAGAGATTCTGCAGATGCCAGGAATCCAGAGTAAAACACACACACACACACACACACACACACGCTGACCATTCATCAATGGAATTAGATCAGGAAATTCACTACATAACTTGTAATTAATCAAAGCTCACACTTTCTTGTCTCTGCACAAACAACAAAGCAACTATGTTGATCCCAGACCAACAGCTTAGAACATGAATTCGACAGTTCCCTTTGTACCAATACTCACTTTTCCAATTTATAACACTGTTAGGAGGAGGAGAAGATGGCGGCGCGACGCAGTGCGCAGCGGCCATTCCGGTGAATGATATCTGTTATCTGTCAAGTAGGGTGCCGTGCACAATCCTGATTTGATGGAGACGGACGTGAGAGCACGGAGGAACATCGGGAGAAACTTCTGAAATGCCTGCTTCGCTGCCACTGTGACCGTGTGATCCAGAATCTCCGGAGGAGAAGGTCCCAAGTCCTCGGCTTTGCTTGTTGATCGGCGGCCGGGGCGGGGTCGAAGCGCCCGGCAGAGGATGGTGCTCAGAGAGGCTGTATCGGAGGGGCTGGTCAGAGGCTCGAAGTTTTCGGACGGACTCAGAGTTGGCTGTGGTCGGGTGCTTCCAATGCATCGGCAGTTGTCGGCGCCTGGAGGTTTATGTCAGGGAGAGTTTCTCCCTTCTGCCGCCTGCTATCGGGGACTATCGGGAGTCGATCGGAACTTTGAGACTTTTCTTTTTACCGTGCCCATGGTCTGCTCGTTATCAAATTATGGTATTGCTTTGCACTGCTGTAACTATATGTTATAATTATGTGGTCTTGTCAGTGTTAGTCTTTGGTTTGTCCTGTGTTTTCTTGTGATATCATTCTGGAGGAACATTGTATCATTTTTTAATGCATGCATTTCTAAATGACAATAAACGAGGACTGAGTGTCCTCATAATCTAATCTAAAAAATAGGGGATCTCCTTTGACCAGACAATCGATCCTTCCTTCTCCCAGCCCCTGGCACGGGGGTTCTTCCTCGCAATGGTGATTATCCAGCATTATTGCTGATTGCACACTCGAAGCGTCCACTTTTATATCCATTCCTCACCAATTCAAACGTGTTCCAGTGTCATTGGCTATATGTCACCCGATTGTCCTTTAACACCTCTTCAATGATTCAGCTCAAGGCAGCATCCATTTATTGCCCTCCTTCCAGCAAGTGACAACCAATAATTCATGGCTCTTTGTTTAAAATCATTTACCAAACCAGCAACCAGGCCAAAGCTCTCGAGGCAGACAAAGACCCCAACATTCACAAACGCTCTTGTTATGTCAAACCAAAGAACACCTCACAAGTAACTCCTTATTCAGAAATAATCTTGAAACCAGCAGGTTACCTGGAGCAATACTGTGTCTACTTTAAAAAGCTTATCAAGCCAAGCAACTTCAGCTCACAAAATGGAGGACGTTAAACAGTTCCACAAAATGACAGCATCCATCTCCAAGCACATGGCAAGAACAAAGACAATTGGTCTGTTTGCTTCCAGTGTCTTTGACCCTTTCAAATTTGACATTTTCTTCCATATTTTAATTTTGCTATGGCCAATACACACACACACACACACACACACACACACACACACACATACACACACATAATTCTGGAGGAAGTCAGCAGGTCAGGCAGCATCAATGGAGTGGAGTACTTTATACTTTATACTTTATTGTCGCCAAACAATTGGTACTAGAACGTACAATCATCACAGCGATATTTGATTCTGCGCTTCTCACTCCCTGGATTACAAATATTAAATATTAAAGATATTAAAAATAGTTAAAATTAGTAAATATTAAACATTTAAATTATAAATCATAAATAGAAAATAGAAAAATGGGAAGTAAGGCAGTGCAAAAAAACTGAGAGGCAAGTCCGGATATTTGGAGGGTACGGCCCAGATCCGGGTCAGGATCCATTCAGCAGTCTTATCACAGTTGGAAAGAAGCTGTTCCCAAATCTGGCCGTACGAGTCTTCAAGCTCCTGAACCTTCTCCCGGAGGGAAGAGGGATGAAAAGTCTGTTGGCTGGGTGGGTTGTGTCCTTGATTATCCTGGCAGCACTGCTCCGACAGCGTGCGGTGTAAAGTGAGTCCAAGGATGGAAGATTGGTTTGTGTGATGTGCTGCGCCGTGTTCACGATCTTCTGCAGCTTCTTCCGGTCTTGGACAGGACAACTTCCATACCAGGTTGTGATGCACCCTAGAAGAATGCTTTCTACGGTGCATCTATAAAAATTAGTGAGGGTTTTAGGGGACAGGCCAAATTTCTTTAGTTTTCTCAGGAAGTAAAGGCGCTGGTGGGCGTTCTTGGCAGTGAACTCTGCTTGGTTGGACCAAGTCAGGTCATTTGTGATATTGACCCCGAGGAACTTGAAGCTTTTGACCTGTTCCACTTGCGCACCACTGATGTAAATTGGGTCGTGCGGTCCGCTACTCCTTCTGAAGTCAACAACCAATTCCTCCGTCTTGCTGACGTTGAGGGATAGGTTATTGTCTTCGCACCATGCCACCAGGTTCTTAATTTCCTCTCTGTACTCAAACTCATCATTACCCGAGATACGGCCTACAATTGTGTCATCAGCAAACTTATATATTGAGTTTGATGGAAACTTGGCTACACAATCATGGGTGTACAGTGAGTACAGCAGGGAGCTGAGTACACAGCCTTGTGGGGCACCAGTGCTCAGAGTGATTGTAGAGGAGAGCTTGTCCCCTATTTTTACAGCCTGGGTCCTGTCTGTGAGGAAGTTGAAGATCCAGCTGCTGATCTGAGTGCTAAGGCCCAGGTTCCGGAGCTTAGGAATCAGTTTATTTGGAACGATGGTATTAAAGGCAGAGCTGTAGTCAATGAATAGGAGCTTTGCCTATGTGTCTTTATTCTCCAGGTGTTCTAAGGAGGAATGTAAGGCCAGAGAGATGGCATCTGCCGTTGACCTGTAGAGTTAACACTTCAGGCTGAGACTGCCTTGGCCTGAAACGTCAATTCTTTATTTCTCTCCATAGATGCTGCCTGACCTGCTGAGTTCCTGCAGAACTGTGAGTGTGTTACTCCTCTTGCCCTGCTGCACCCCGAGGTGCGATTTGTAGACCCGCCAGCTGGGAAGCAAGAGGAAACTTGAGCACCGGAGGAAATCCAGACGTGTACAGGGAGAATGTACGAACTGCACACAGCACCCGTGGTCAGGATGGAAATGTGAGACAACCACGGCAATTCATTACAGAAATTCACCGCTGAACTAAGTGTGAACAGTGTCTGCTTTCCCTTATTACCACATTGGGGAAGTGGGAGATTTCTGCACAGTCCTGGGTCTTGGGCAAGGTTCGATTGGTGCGGTTTCTGGATCAGACTCTGTCGTTCACATTCCGATGCGTTTCTGATTTCTGGTTGTTCCTTTTTTGTGGCTATTTTGGACAATTTTGATTGGGGTGGTCTGGCTCTGTGGCCTGTACTCAATGATTGACACTGAGCTAGATTGAACAGAATTTGAACTGGACTGAAGATGCCTGGACCGGTTGGATGATTTGTGTTTTGATGCTTTTCCGTTCATTTTTTTTGCTGTTTGCACGACTTGTTCTTTTTTGTTTTGCATGTTGGGTGTTTGACGTTTTCTTTGAAGGGGTTCCACGGTGTTTCTCTGTTTCATGGCTGTATGCAGGAAGACAAGTCTCAGGGTTGTATACTTTGATAATAAAATGTACTTTGAACCTTTGAGATACTGGGTGATGCTCAGTGACGACTGAATGCAAGGGCATCGATTGTTCTCCTTTAATCCTGAACGTATATGTTTGGGTTTCATGGTCACTTCAAAACATTAAACTAATTCAAAAGGAAGATGCGGGGGTCCGAAATGTGGGTCTAACTCTGTGTTTACTTTCAGCGAGGCGTGCTTGTATCATGTGGTAGGGTGATGACGTATGCAATCCATATAACCTGTGATTAATTATTTAGACGAACCGCTTGCTGCTTCGTGACACTTGCCGTGAGCCTGCTCTGGGCTTCGTTTCTGCGGGCTCCACGACATTTTGCTCCGCTCCGTGATGAACTGAGGCTGTGGCTATGGGCCTGCTCCGGGACTCACTTTTGTTCTGAATTGCTGTTCGCTTGCTTTTATCGTTTTCATGATTTGTTTTTTCTTTCTCTCTCTCTGTCTGCACATCGGGTGTTCGTTGGTCTTTTTTTAATAGGTCCTTTTGGGTTCCTTGTCTTGTGGATGCCTGCAAGGAGATGAATCTCAAAGTTGTATCATTTATACGTTGATTATAAATGTACTTTCAACTTTGAATACTTAATCAAACAATATATGTACAAGGTTACTCAAATATTACTGAAATGTTAAATGCACAACAAGTGCCCAGGGATATTTTGAAGAATTCTTAATTTTTATGTAGCCTTCTCACTATGCAAACTTGGCTCAATAGCTAACTTGGCTAACAGCCACATGACTCAGTGGTGACAAGGTCACCTTTCTAACAATGTATGTCTTGGGTCAGTATGATATGGGGTTCAACCAAATGGGTAAGTTGGGATGTTCCAATTAACAGAACCTCAATTTGAGTGATTGTTCTGTAAGTACTGTGCATACAGAATTACTGGTCACCAAGTAATGATGAATCATTATCTAGGCATCTGTTAGTCTCATGAGACCATGGATTTGTGCCTTGGAAGGTTTCCAGGGCGCAGGCCTGGGCAAGGTTGTATGGAAGACCAGCAGTTGCCCATGCCGCAAGTCTCCCCTCTCCACGCCACCGATGTTGTCCAAGGGAAGGGCACTAGGACCCATACAGCTTGGCACTGGTGTCATCGCAGAGCAATGTGTGGTTAAGTGCCTTGCTCAAGGACACAACACGCTGCCTCAGCCAAGGCTCGAACTAGCGACCTTCAGATCACTAGACGAATGCCTTATCCACTTGGCCACACGCCAACACTGACAAATCATACACCAGCATAAAATTATAAAGAAAGTATATTTACCAATTTCAGCTTTATCAAACAGTTATTAAGAGAAAGAAAAGAAAGAAAATAAATAAATAAAAGGGCCCATAACAGTTAGACCAGTCTAAATGTGCCCACGACCGTTGGGGCTCATCTCTTCCAAAAGCTGGGTATAATCATTACTCACGGCACTAATTCTCATAATCAATCACCAGTAGAACTTCCCATCTTGAACTCTTTTGTCTCGTGGAGCACTCCTTGCAATAGCATCTTCCCGTCGGATCAAATCCTTCTCTTCTCCGTATCTCCTGCCAAAAGACTATGAATCCGACCACTGTCCGTCACAAATTTCTCTTCGCCCAGCTCCCTCTAGAATCTTCTCCCAGTCCCACCATCCTTGTTGGCTGACACAACATTCCTACGTTGAACAACATGGCTCCTTATCTTTAGCTGAAACCAAAACATTCTACCAGCAGGTCACAGTGCTTTTACAGAGACTACTAAAAGCATAGCAGTAGAAATCTTAACCAAGGCATTACATTTATATAATTCTTTATTCTTTATAACTGCTGAATGTTCTTGTCTTTTGTTGTATGTCAAGCCCTAACCAACACAATACAGCAAATTCCGAATGCATGGATTCTGGTTAATTGGGCCACATTGGGACCAGTATATTTTGGTCAATTAAGCAGCTGCCCCAATTAGCCAAAGTTTCACAGAAATAGTCAAAAAGGTATAAAAAAGACTAATTACTGTTTAACAGTAACAAATAATGTTTTTAAGTAAAATATAAAACAAAATAGAACATTGATTCTATCAAGGTTCTTGGATTTACTGAGTATGCCCACAAGAAAACAAATCTCAGGGCTGAATATAGTGACATATCGTGGTAAACCATGTATATAGGTTGTAACTGGGTTACCTGCCTGGACACGCCCCTCTGCTGACTGCCCCTGTGGCTCCTCCCACAGAGCCCTGAATAAAAGCGATTGCGCCATTGCTCCTCCCTCAGTCCAGGGGATACTCAGCATGATGGAGGGCACATTTTACTGCTAATAAAAGCCTTTCAGTACTTACTCTACTTCCAGTCTTTTGGAGTTATTGATGGTGCATCACATATACGTACTTCGATAATAAAATCTACTTTGAACTTGAAGTAGTGAAATCGTTTCATTTTCACTTGCAGCCGTTTCTGGCATCTCCAAGCCTGAAAGCTTGAAACCACAGTGAGCCAAGCAGTTCTGAATTGCCTTTAGAAACATAGAAAATCTACAGCCCAATACAGGCCCTTTGGCCCACAAAGCTGTGCCGAACATGTCCTTAGCTGAGAAATTACCAAGGGCTACCCATAGCCCTCTATTTTTCTCCATATACCTGTCCAGGAGTGGATACAAGACCCTATTGTATCCACCTCCACCACCGTCGCCAGCAGCCCATTCCACGCACTCACCACTCTCTGCGTAAAAAGCTTACCCCTGACATCTCCTCTGTACCTACTTCCAAGCACTTTAAAACTGTGCCCTCTCGTGCTAGTCTTTCCAGCCCTGGGAAAAAGACTCTGACTATCCACATGATCAATGCCTCTCATGATCTTATACACCTCTATCAGGTCACCTCTCATCCCGAGTTGCTCCAAGGAGAAAAGGCCGAGTTCACTCAACCTGTTTTCATAAGGCATGCTCCCCAATCCAGGAAACATCCTTGTAAATCTCCTCTGCACCCTTTCTATGGTTTCCACATCTTGTAGTGAGGCGACTGGAACTGAGCACAGTACTCCAAGTGGGGTCTGACCAGGGTCCTATATAGCTGCAACATTACCTCTCGGCTCTTAAACTCAATCCCATGGTTGATGAAGGCCAATGCACCGTATGCCTTCTTAACCACACAGTCAACCTGCGCAGCAGCTTTGAGTGTCCTATGGACTCGGACCCCAAGATCCCTCTGATCCTCCACACTACCAAGAGTCTTACCATTAATACTATATTCTGCCATCATACTTGACCTACCAAAATGAACCACCTCACACTTATCTTGGTTGAACTCCATCTGCCACTTCTCAGCCCAGTTTTGCATCCTATCACTCTCCCGCTGTAACCTCTGACAGCCCTCCACACTGTCCATGACACCCCAAACCTTTGTGTCATCAGCAAATTTACGAACCCATCCCTCCACTTCCTCATCCAGGTCATTTGTAAAAATGACAAAGAGTAGGGGTCCCAGAACAGATCCCTGAGGCACACCACTGGTCATTGACCTCCATGCAGAATATGACCCATCTACAACCAGTCTTTGCCTTCTGTGGACAAGCCAGTTCTGGATCCACAAAGCAATGTCCCATTGGATCCCATGCCTCCTTACTTTTTCAATAAGCCTTGCATAGGGTGCCTTATCAAATTCCTTGCTGAAATCCATATACATATACACTACATCTGCTCGCCAACTATCAGAGACAACAATTGCTGCTTTCTGAACGCAAGTGGCACGATTTAAAAACTGTTCACTCTATGCACAGTGTGGTGTCCAACGGCCACACGAGTGCACGGGTCTGACGCTAGTTTGAAACTGTTCGGCAACAGTCTCCTGCCCTAGTTAAGCGGCATAGTGTCCCAAATAAATGAAAGGAATCCCAGCTATTTTCTCAATTAGATTTTGTTCTTGAAGGGTTGTCCCAAATAACTGGCTGCCCCGAATAACCGATGGCTGAAATAGCTGGAATCCACTGTGCATGTAAATGCCTACAGCGACGCTCTGCTTTGTGAACCCCGCAATGCTACATTCCACGAATCCTCCGCGACGACCACTGCAAATAGCAGCATTTCTTATAGAACAGTTTGTCTGTCCAGGAAGTTATTGTGTTCCACAAGAACTGTATCTCCAGGCTCTTCTCCATGGATTGTCACCTTGTCGCGGTGGAGAAGCTTGTGTGGTCCTGAGATCCCGAGAGTGATGCCGTCTGGAGCTATGCTCCTGGTAGGGTCACCCATGGCGGTAAGGTCGAGGGTGAGGTCCCTGACAAAGAACAATCCAACCAAGACCTCAACGGTGGAACAGGTGGATGAAGTTACTTCGAACTCAATGGCTGTGAAGGCGGATGAAGGCTGCAACAAATCCATCAGCTCCAATCGCCGTGGTTTCCGTGCCACTGGAGTCAGTTGGTTGATTTGTGAAGTATCATGTGCTTCTTGGAGTGCAACATCAAGTACACGTTAAACGCTCTGTACGGAACGAAGACCATCATCCTTGACCTCGGGGGATAGCCACGACGATGACGATCTCCAGGCTGCAATGTGGCAGATCTGGAGCAATGCAGAAAACGCTGGAGGAACTCAGCGGGTCAGGCAGCATCTGTGGAGGGAAATGGATAGCTAACATTTCAGGTTGAGACCCTTCATCAGGACTGGAAAGAAAGGGGGGACATTGATGGGTGAGGGGGAAAGGGCAGAGCAAAATAGATCGATCCAGGTGATGGAGTGGGAGATGGGAGATGATAGAGTCATGGAATCATAGAAAAGTACAGCATAGAAACCAGCCTTTCAGCCCATCTAGTCTGTGCTGAACTGTTTAAACTACGTACTCCCTTCATCCTGCCCTTTGACCATAGCTGTCCATACCCCTATCATCCATCTACCTATCCACACTTCTCATAAACGCTGAAATGGAGTTCGCAAGCACCACTTCTGCTGGCAGCTCATTCCGTGTCCTCACAATCCTCTGAGTGAAGAAGTTTCCCCCTCATGTTCCCCTTAAACTTTTCACCTTTCACCCTTAGCCGATGACTTCTAGTTGTAGTTCCCACCCAACCTCAGAGGAAAAAGCCTGCTTGCATTTACCCTATCTATACCCCTCATAACTCTGTATACCTCTATCAAATCTCCCCCCTTAAACTTCTCTGTTCCAAGGAATAAAGTCCTAATGTACAAGGATGTTGGAGAGTGTACCTTAAGAAATAGTTTGAGTGAACTTGGCTTTTTCTCCTTGGAGCGACAGAGGATGAGAGGTGACCTGATAGAGATGGACAAGGTGATGAGAGGTATTGAGGCATAGATTGTACGGATAGCCAGAGGCTTTTTCTCAGGGCTGAAATGGCTAACAAGAGGGGCATAATTTTAAGATGCTTGGAAGTAGGTACAAGGGGGATGTCAGATGTCAGGTTTTCACACAGAGAGTGGTGGGTGCATGGAATGCACTGCCGGCGACAGTGGTAGAGGTGAATACAAAATGGTCTTTTAAGAGGCTCTTAGATAGGTACATGGAGCTTAGGTTACACGGTCGACACAACATAGTGGGCCAAAGGGCCTGTAATGTGCTGTAGATTTCTATGTTGTATTTAATCTTTCCTTATAACTCACGTCCTCCAATCCCACCAACATTCTTGTAAAACCTCTCTGTACTCTTTCAACTTTATTTCCATCTTTCCTGTAGGGAGGTGCAAAAGGACTGCACACGATACTCCAAATTAGGCCTCACCAATGTCTTATACAACTTCAATATAACATCCCATCTCCTGTACTCAATATTTTGATTTACGAAGGCTAATTTGCTGAAATCTTTCTTGATGACCCCACCTACCTTTCTCAGACTTCTTTGTCCAACAGCACTCCTCAGTGCCCTTCTGTTTTTTTCTCTTTAAGACATACCTTGGTGGGTCCTACCAAAGTACAACACCTTGCACTTGGCTGCATTAAATTCCATCTGCCATTTCTCAGCCAATTTTTTCCAACTGATGCAGATCCCTTTGCAAGCTGTGATATCCTTCCTAGCTGTCCACTTCAACCCCAATCTTGGTGTCATCCGCAAAATGGCTGATCCAGTTAACCACATCATTGTTATGGATGACAAACAACAAAGGACCCAGCACTGATTCCTGTGGCACACCACTAGTCACGGGCCTCCAGTAAGAGGGGCAACCATCTGCTACCACTTTCTGGCTCCTCACACAAAGCCAATGTCTAATCCAATTTACTACC
This sequence comes from Mobula birostris, assembly GCF_030028105.1. Lineage (NCBI taxonomy): Eukaryota > Metazoa > Chordata > Chondrichthyes > Myliobatiformes > Myliobatidae > Mobula > Mobula birostris. The sequence goes on from NC_092379.1 coordinate 12,322,386, forward strand.
CCATCTTGAATGTTGAGCGACTGAGCATTCTTGATCATTCTCTCATGCGGGACCTTGTCAAACGTCTTACTGAAGTCCATATAGACAAAATCTCCACTGCCTTGCCTTCAACTGGTAACTTCCTTAAAAAACACTAATAAGATTGGTTAGACACGACCTACCACGCACTAAGCCATGCTGACTATCCCTAAATCAGTCCATGCCTTTCCAAATACTCATATATCTGGTCCCTTCCAATAACTTTCCCACTACTGATGGGTGGCTCACCAGCCTATAATTTCCTGGTTTATTTTCACAGCTTTTCTTGAACAGTATTTGGCTATCAATCCTCTGGCACATCACCTGTTGCTAAGAATGATTTAAGTATCTCTGCTAGGGCCCCTGCAATTTCTGCACTAGCCTCTCACAGGGTCCAAGGGAACAGTTTGTCAGGCCCTGGGGGACTTATCCACCCTAATTTGCCTCAAGATAGCAAACACCTCCTCCTCTGTGATCTGTATAGAAACATAGAAACATAGAAAATAGGTGCAGCAGTAGGCCGTTCGGCCCTTCGAGCCTGCACCGCCATTTATTATGATCATGGCTGATCATCCAACTCAGAACACCGCCCCAGCCTTCCCTCCATACCCCCCTGACCCCCGTAGCCACAAGGGCCATATCTAACTCCCTCTTAAATATAGCCAATGAACTGGCCTCAACTGTTTCCTGTGGCAGAGAATTCCACAGATTCACCACCCTCTGTGTGAAGAAGTTTTTCCTAATCTCGGTCCTAAAAGGCTTTCCCTCTATCCTCAAACTGTGACCCCTCGTTCTGGACTTCCCCAACATCGGGAACAATCTTCCTGCATCTAGCCTGTCCAATCCCTTTAGGATCTTATACGTTTCAATCAGATCCCCCCTCAATCTTCTAAATTCCAACGAGTACAAGCCCAGTTCATCCAGTCTTTCTTCATATGAAAGTCCTGCCATCCCAGGAATCAACCTGGTGAACCTTCTCTGTACTCCCTCTATGGCAAGGATGTCTTTCCTCAGATTAGGGGACCAAAACTGCACACAATACTCCAGGTGTGGTCTCACCAAGGCCTTGTACAACTGCAGTAGTACCTCCCTGCTCCTGTACTCGAATCCTCTCGCTATAAATGCCAGCATACCATTCGCCTTTTTCACCGCCTGCTGTACCTGCATGCCCACTTTCAATGACTGGTGTATAATGACACCCAGGTCTCGTTGCACCTCCCCTTTTCCTAATCGGCCACCATTCAGATAATAATCTGTTTTCCTATTTTTGCCACCAAAGTGGATAACTTCACATTTATCCACATTAAATTGCATCTGCCATGAATTTGCCCACTCACCCAACCTATCCAAGTCACCCTGCATCCTCTTAGCATCCTCCTCACAGCTAACACTGCCACCCAGCTTCGTGTCATCCGCAAACTTGGAGATGCTGCATTTAATTCCCTCATCCAAGTCATTAATATATATTGTAAACAACTGGGGTCCCAGCACTGAGCCTTGCGGTACCCCACTAGTCACCGCCTGCCATTCTGAAAAGGTCCCGTTTATTCCCACTCTTTGCTTCCTGTCTGCTAACCAACTCTCCACCCACACCAATACCTTACCCCCAATACCGTGTGCTTTAAGTTTGCACACTAATCTCCTGTGTGGGACCTTGTCAAAAGCCTTCTGAAAATCCAAATATACCACATCCACTGGTTCTCCCCTATCCACTAGTATAGGATCCATGAAGTTGATGCCGCTTTGCCTCACTTCCATAGACTCTGTATCTGTCTTCTGGATAACTACAGATGCAGAAAAAGATCTATTTAAGAGTTTCCTCACCTCTTTTGGTTCCATGCGTAGATTACCATTCTGATCTTCCGGAGGACCAATTTTGTCCCTTGCAATCATTGTGCTTTTAACATATCTGTAGAATCCCTTAGGATTCTCCTTCACTTTGTCTGCTACAGCAACTTCTAGCCTTCCTGATTCCTTTATTAAGTGTTCTCTTGTTTATCTTGTATTCCATAAGTACCTCAGTTGTTCCTACCTGCTATACCTGCAAGATGTCTTTTTTTTCCTTTAATCATGGCCTCAATATCTCTTGAAAAGCAAGGGTTCCCCGAACCTGTTATCTGTACCTTTTATTCTGACAGGCACATACAAGCTTTGCATTCTCAACGTTTCACTTATTGTGGACTTCAGGAAGGGTAGGATGAGGGAACACAAGCCAATCCTCATAGAGGGATCAGAAGTGGACAGAGGGAGCAGTTTCAAGTTCCTGGGTGTCAGTATCTCTGAGGATCAAACCTGGACACAACATATCGATACAGTTATAAAAAAAGCTAAAACAGTGGTTATATTTCATTCAAAGTTTGAGGAGATATGGTTTGTCAACTAAAACTCTCGAAAACTTCTATGGATGTACCATGGAAAGCATTCTGACTGGCTTCATCACCGTCTGGTGTGGGGGCGGGCTAGGCACAAGATCGAAGCAAGTTGCAGAAAGTTTTAAGGTTAGTCAGATCCATCATGGGCACTAGCCTCTGAGGTATCCAGGACATCTTCAAGAATTGGTACTTCAGCACAGCGGCGCCCATCATTAAGGACCCCTGTTACCCAGGACATGCCCTCTTCTCATTGTTACTGTCAGGTGCTTGTGTGGCCCTGAGATCCCGAGAGCGATGCCGTCTGGAGTCACCCATGGCGGTAAGGTCAAGGGTGAGGTCCCTGACAAAGAACAATCCAACCAAGACCTCAATGGTGGAGACAGGCGGACGAAGTTATTTCGTACTCAACGGCTGTGAAGGCGGATGAAGGCTGCAACAAATCCATCAGCTCCAGTCGCCGTGGTTTCCATGCTACTGGAATCAGTTGGTTGATTTGTGAAGTATCGTGTGCTTCTTGGAGTGCAACATCAAGTACACGTTAAACAAACACACATTCTGTGGGTTTGGGCTCATAAGCCACTTGAGAGCCCACAAATAGCTGGATCTTCGACTTCCTCACAGACAGGACCCAGGCTGTAAAAATAGGGGACAAGCTCTCCTCTACAATCACTCTGAGCACTGGTGCCCCACAAGGCTGTGTACTCAGCCCCTTGCTGTACTCACTGTACACCCATGATTGTGTAGCCAAGTTTCCATCAAACTCAATATATAAGTTTGCTGATGACACAACAATTGTAGGCCGTATCTCGGGTAATGATGAGTTTGAGTACAGAGAGGAAATTAAGAACCTGGTGGCATGGTGCAAAGACAATAACCTATCCCTCAACATCAGCAAGACGAAGGAATTGGTTATTGACTTCAGAAGGAGCAGCGGGCCGCACGACCCAATTTACATCGGTGGTGCGCAAGTGGAACAGGTCTAAAGCTTTAAGTTCCTCGGGGTCAATATCACAAATGACCTGACTTGGTCCAACCAAGCGGAGTCCACTGCCAAGAACGCCCACCAGCGCCTTTACTTCCTGAGAAAACTAAAGAAATTTGGCCTGTCTGCTAAAACCCTCACTAATTTTTATAGATGCACCGTAGAAAGCATTCTTCTCAGGTACATCACAACCTGATATGGAAGTTGTCCTGTCCAAGACCGGAAGAAGCTGCAGAAGATCGTGAACACAGCGCAGCGCATCACACAAATCAATCTTCCGTCCGTGGACTCACTTTACACCGCACACTGTCGGAGCAGTGCTGCCAGGATAATCAAGGACACGACCCACCCAGCCAACACACTTTCCGTCCCTCTTCCCTCTGGGAGAAGGCTCAGGAGCTTGAAGACTCGTACGGCCAGATTTGGGAACAGTTTCTCTCCAACTGTGATGAGACTGCTGAACGGATCCTGACCCGGATCTGGGCCATACCCTCCAAATATCCGGACCTGCATCTCGGTTTTTTTTGCACTACCTTATTTTCCATTTTTCTATTTTCTATTTATGATTTATAATTTAATTTTTTAATATCAATTTGTAATCCAGGGAGCGGGAAACGCAGAATCAAATACCGCTGTGATGATTGTACGTTCTAGTATCAATTGTTTGGCGACAATAAAGTATAAAGTATAAATAGATCAACGGAATGAAGACCATCATCCTGGACCTCGAGGGATAGCCACAACGATGATTTGCTTCTTCAGTCCTGCTGATGGGCCTCAGCCCGAAACGTCGACTGTTTAACTCTTCTTCATAGATGCTGCCTGGCTTGTTGATTTCCTCCTGCATTTTGTATCTGTTGCTTGTATTGCCAGCATCTGCAGATTTTCTCTTCTTTGTGATTAATATTAAAGTGTCTGCAGTGTACTCTTTTTTAAATAGTGATTAACTTATTTGTTACTAAACCCGGCCCACCGGTGCACGTGTCTATTTGTTTTCTGTGTCACCTCGTTCTGTGAAGAACCTGTCAGGCATCCTCTTTGATTGACATCTGCGTGGCCCTAACCACGGAAGGGTTTTGTCAACATCTGGAATTCGGACACCCAATCGCGGCGTAGGAGAGGCGGGATATCAGTCAGCGCTGCAGCTGATTTGGGAATTACTCCAGATGACCCGCCCACTATCGCCTTGTGAAACGCTGCCTCCGATTGGATCAAGCCGGCAGCAGGCTGAAAATGTTTTTTTCTCCCCACCCCCTCCCCCACCCCAGCTCGCTTAGCGGTGTCGGGGGGGGAGAATTGGACCAATGGGGAGCAACGACGCAAGAAAGAGGAGGGGGATGGCTGTGGGATTTTAGAAGCTCATTTGGGATTGGTGGATTGGTGAAGAGCGGGCTCATAGTGTGCAGAGGCTGACCAATGGGAAGTCCGGAGAGAAAAATGGGTTGGCCAGGCCCGGCTGGCGCCGTGACAGCGGGTGAAGGGAGTAGGCGGCCATTTTGTCGGCCAGGAGCAGCAGCGAGTAAGGAGGAATTTTATTCCTAGTCCGACCCGTTCCTTCCTCCGGTCGTCTAAGCACTGATTTTTTGGGGGTAATTATTTATTTAAGCACCGCGTGGAGTTCGGGGTGCGGCGGGTTTGTGATTTTAACTCCCCGAGATGAGTTCGGTGGACATCCGGAAGCTGAAAGTGAATGAGCTGAAGGAGGCGCTGCACAAGCGGGGCCTCGACACAAAGGGCCTCAAGGCTGACCTGCAGGAGCGGCTGCAGGCCGCACTCGACCGCGACGCCGCCGAGGCGGCGGAGGAGCAGGAAGTCGTCGCGGATGTTGCCAGCGACGGGCACTCGCGGGAGGAGAAGACGGAAGAGCCGGCGACGAGGGCCTGTGAGGGTGAGTGGCGCTAGGCCCGGCTGGCGAAGGCGCATGCGCGGGCCCGGGAACCTCGGCTCTCCCTTCCCCCTCCCCGTTCATTTGCCCCCTGATTATAGGATATCCACCGGGATAGTCACTTGGAACCGCACACAATATGCTGGAGGAACTGGTGGGTTAGTAAATTTACCGGTGACACGAAGGTTGGTGGAATTGTAGATAGTGCAGAGGTTGTTGTAGGTTGCAACGAGACATCAGAATCAATTTTAATATCACAGGCTTATGTCGTGAAATGTATTCTCTTTGCGGCAGCAGCACATTGCAATGCATAATAATAGAAAAGAAACCGTGATTTATAGCAAACATATATGTCTATTAAATAGTTAAATAAGTAGTTCAAGAGTAGAAGTAAAAAAAAGTAGAGTCCAGAAGAAGGGTCTCGGCCCCAAATGTGGACTGTGTTTACTCGTGTTGACTCCTTGTTTTGCTGAGTTCCTCCCGCATTTTGTGTGTGTTGTTAGTGAGGTAGTTTTCAATGGTTCAATGTTCATTCAGAAATCTGATGGGAGAGGGGAAGAAGCTGTTCCTGAATCGTTTTGAGTGTGTGATTTTAGGGGTGTGTGTATACCTCCTTCCCGATGGTAGGCATGACCTGGGGCATTAACAGGATTCCGAGCTTGGGTTGAGAAGTGGCAGGTGGAGTTCAACTGGGGAAAAGGGTGAATTTGATTCATTTTGCATGGTCAAATTTGAAGGTTGATGGAAGGATTCCTGGTGATGTGGAACAGAGGAATTTGGGATCCACATCCATAGAATAAAGTAATGCTGCAGCGCTGTAAAACCTGGTTCTTGTTGCCTCATTATAGGATGGATGTGGAAGTGTCAGAAAGGGTGCAGAGGAGATTTACCAGGGTGCTGCTTGGACTAGAGGGCATGCCTTATGAAGATAGGATGAACAAGCTAGGGCTTTTCTCTTTCAATCGATATAGAGGTGTAAAAGATGAGCATAGTTCGAACGGATAGCCTGAGACTTTTTCCCCAGGACAGAAACGGAAAGTATTGGGGAGGAGTTAGAGGCAAGTACTTTACATAGAGAGTTGGTGCTTGGAACACACTGCCAGAGGTGGTGGTAGAGGCAGATGCATTAGGTGCATTTAAGAATCCCTTAGATAGGAATATAGGTGATAGTAGGGGTGGTTTAGATTGATCTTAGAGTAGGTTTAAAAGTCCAACACACATCATGGGCCAAAGGACTGTGCTGTGCTGTGCATCTCAGCTGCCAGGCAGCATCTGTGGAGGGAAATGGAGAGCCGACTTTTTGGGTAGAGACCTTTGCTCTGTCTCGACCTGAAACTCGACTTTCCATTTCTCTGCTTGACCCACTGAGCTCCAGCTTTTTGTGTCTTGCTCCATATTCCTGTATCTGCAGTCTCCTGTATGTCTGAATCCATAGAATGTTAGGTATATTCTTGCCTTTTTTGTAAGTTGTTGAGTAAAGTAACCTGGATTGAAAGTGTTGTTTTTGATTTGGAGTAACACACTGGATGTTCGATGAACTCCATGGGTCAGAATGCATCTATGGAGCGAAGTGGGCAGTCAGCGTTTTGGGTCAATACTTGTCATCTTGACTGTCATTAACACAAGAGATTTTGCAGATGCCAATGAAGGGTCTTGGCCCACAGTGTTGACTGTTATCCCTTCTTCACAGATTCTGCCTGGCCTGCTGAGTTCCTCCAGCATTTTGTGTGTTTTGAGCCGGAATTAACTGTCTTCCCTCTATAGAGGCATCCTGACCTACTGAGTCTCTGCAGCACCTTATGGCTTTATGGTCTCCTGTGCCTCCATTGTTTTGATTTTTGTTTGAGATCAGTTTTGTTCAAGATGTCTGGATTTGAAGGACTTTAGTCATTGGGAGAGATAGTATAGGCTGAGCTAGTTTTTTTTCCCCCTGGAATGGGTGGCCCGATTTGTGTTAGAACTGTGTATTGGTCAGGATAAATAAGGTATGCAGGACTGTATAGTCCGATGTAGGGTTTCAACCCAGATCATTATCAATTCCTTTTGCCCTACCAATACTGCTTGACCTACTGAATTCCTCCAACCTTTTTTATGCCATAGACCAATGCCATTAAGCAAGGGGTCTTTGAACCACAGGTGGGGAGCCCACAGTTGCATATGTCTCCTAGATGAGTGCGTGAAAGGGGTCTTTTACACCCTGTACCTGAAATGCATTGTCAAACAAGGTAATGAAATCAGATTCAAGCAGTGTGTTTAAAAGATGTTTAGAAAGGCCTTTAACTGAAAGCTAGATTGGACGGAACTGACTATGCCTGGACTCTTTCAATTTTGTGTTTTATATTCTGTTTTTCTTTTTTTTTGCAGTTTGCGCGATATTTTTTGAGTGTTGGGGGGGGGTTTGGTGTTTTTCTTTGAAAGGGCTCCATGGTTGTTTCATGGTTGTCTGTGGGAAGTCGAATCTTGGTATTGTATATTGCATACATACTTTGATAATAAATGTACTTTGAATCTTTAAATAGACAAGGCATTAGGAGAATATAGTCTTTGTGAGGGTAAACAGGATTAATGTACTCTACATAAGTGGAAGGTCAGCATGTATATTTATGGACTGAAAGATCCATTTCTTTAAGTGACTGGTGGTACAAATCTAATGTTACCTGGGACTTAGCATTGTTCCCAGCATTCTTGCCTACAAAGGGAAAAAAAATGGTTGAAATTACATTATAGTTTCCAGTGCAAACTCTAGATCAGGGGCTCAAAAATTTTTTTATGCCATGGAGCCTTACCATTAACCAAGGGAACCATGGACCCCAGGTTGGGAACCCCTGCTCTAGAGACTACAGTGTGCTAATGTGGAAGTACTTTTTTTTTTAGGGCTTATCTACACTCTCCAAAGGTGGTAACAAACACTGGGCTATATTGGAAGAAGATTTCAGACCAGTGTTTATTCTTCAATATTAGTAAAACAGACTAATAGGAAAATGGTATGGGTCACCTGCCCCTTGATTCAACATGATCATGGATGATCAGGGCTGGCCTCAGCTTCTGTTTGCTCCACAACCTCAATTTGCATATATGTTTACAGTGAAAGTACATTAATGATCTGGCCTCTGCCTCCCTTAGTGGCTGAGAATTCTAGAGATCCACCACCCTTTGAGAGAAGATACATCTATTCAAATCTGTTTTAAATGACTTCCCCCTTATTTTGCAGCAGTGCCCTTGTTAAGTCAAGTTTATTGTCATTTAAGTGACTTTCCCACTCATGAAAACATTTCCACATGTACCATGTCAAGATCCCTTGGGTCTTGTATGTTAGAATCGGGTTACCTTTGTCTCCAAGGAATATCGATCCAAAATGTCTAGGCTCTCCTTTTAGGACAACCGTATCATCCCAGGTCATTTTCGCATTACTGTGTGCGGGATCTTGCTATCCAAATCAAATTTAATATCACTGTCATATGTTGTGAAATTTGTTGTTTTGTGGCAGCAGTACAATCCAGTGCCATCAAAAAAGAGGGAAAATAATGGGGTAGCGGGGTTCATTGTCATTTCAGAAATCTGATGGCGGAAGGGATGAAGCTGTTCTTGAAACGTTGTGTGTGTCTTCACCCTCCTGTACCACCAGCATTGATGGTAACACTGGGAAGATGGCATGTCTTGGATGATGGGGGGTCCTTAATGGGGATCCCTAATGATGTATACCGCCTTTTTGAGGCATTGCCTTTTGAATATGTCCTCAGTGGTGGGGGGGGGGAGAAGGGGCATACTGGCTGAGTTTGCAACTTTTGCATCCTTTTTTGATTCTGTACAGACCTCCATACCAGGTGGTGATGCAACCAGTTAGAATGCCCCCAACAGTACATCTGTAGAAATTTACTGGAGCCTTTGGTGACGTACCAAATCTCTTCAACACCTAGCCGTTGTCATGCCTTCTTTGTAATTGTATCAATGTGTTGAGCCCAGGAAACACCTTCAGAGATGTTGACACTAGAAACTAGATCAGCTTTTCCACTGCTGATCTCTCAATGAGGATTGTGTGTTTCCTCGACTTCCCCTTCCTCAAGTCCACAATCAGCTCCTTAGTTTTACCAACATTGAGTGCAAGGTGGTTGTTGTGGCACCACTCAACTAGCTAATATATCTCACTCCTGTGTGCCTTCTCATCCCAATCTGAAACTCTGCTAAGAATAGGTGTGTTATTGGCAAATTTATAGATGGTGTTTAAGCTTTGCCTAGCTGCGAGTCATGATTGTGTAGAGTAGAACAGTGAGCTAAGCACACATCCTTGAGGTGCGCCTATGTTGAATGTCAGCGAGGAAGAATGCAATTTCTGATCTGTACTGACTGTGGTCTTGCAGTGAAGAAGTCAAGGGTCCAGATGCAGAGGGAGGTACAGACTTAAGTTTTGGAGCTTGTGGATTAGAACTGAAGGTATAATGTTGAATGCTGAGTTGTAATCAATCAGCAGAATAGGTATTGCTTTTGTTCAGGTGAGGAGCTCTGTAACTTTTTGCAGGCCTGGGTGTACTTCCAGTTACTTAGGATCAGAAATTTTCTTCTCTAATTTCATTGCCCCTCCAACTCACCTTTTATAACAATTAATCTCGTGCTTATCTCATTGAACAAATATTCCAGGCCACACCTGGAAAACTGCGGAGTATTGATCACCTTCTGTAAAAGGGATTACACTTAGCACAAAGGCAGAGCAGCAAGGATGCACCAGAGTAGTTCATGGGATGTTGAACAGAATAGGTCTGTATTTACTTCTGTTTAGAGGAATGTATAGTTATTTTATTACAGAATCCTTGGACAGTTTGATTGGGTGGATGCTGTGATGGTGTTTACCTGGAGCCTAGACTAGGGGTTGTTGTCTCAGAGTAAGAGATATGCCATTTGGAATTGCAATGAGAAATTTCTTCATTGAGAGAGGAGGTTATCGGCCAGTTAGCCTAACCTCAGTGATTGGGAAAGTATTGGAGTCTGTTATTAAGGATGAGGTTTCCAGTACTTGGAGAGTAATAAGAAAGTAAGTCAAATTCAGCATGGTTTCTGTCAAGGGAAATATTGTCTGGGAAATCTGTTAGAGTTCTTTGAGGAAGTAACAAGCAGGGTGGGGAAAGGATAGGCATTTACTTGGATTTCCAGAAGGCATTTGATAAGGTGCCACACATGATGCTGCTTAACAGATAAAAATCCTATGACGTTACAGGAAAGATACTGCATGGATAGAAGAATGTCTGACAGGCAGGAGGCAGCGAGGGGAGTAAAGGGGGCCTTTTCTGGTTGGCTTCCAATGATTAGTGGTATTCCTGGGGTCAGTATTCGAACCGCTACTTTTCACATTGTTTGTCAATGATTCCGATAACAGAATTAATAGCTTTGTGGAAAAATTTGTGGATGATACGAAGATAGATGGTGGGGTAGGTAGTGCCGAAGAAGCAATGTGATTGCAGCAGGACTTCGACAAATTGGAAGAATGGGCAAAAAGTAGCAGATGAAATACAGTGCTGGGAAATGTACGATAATGCATTTTGGAAAAAGGAACAATAGTGCAGACTATTAGCTAAATGGGGAGAAGGTTCAAACATCAAGGGTGCAGAGAGACTTTGGAGGCCTTTTGTAAGATTCCCGTTAGGTTAATTTACAAGTTGAGCCTGGTAAAGAAGGCAAATGCAATGTTGACATTTATTTCAAGGGGAATAGAATATTCCCGATATTCTAAGCAATAATGCTGAGCCTTTATAAGACACTAGTCAGCCGCACTTGAATGCTGTCAACGGTTTTGGGTCCCATATCTCTGAAAGGATGTGTTATTGTTGGAGAGAGTCCAGAGTAGGTTCACGAGGATGATTCAGGGAATGAAGGGGTTAACAAATGAGCACTTAGCAGCTTTGGGTCCTGTACTCATTGGAATTTAGAAGGATGTGTGGGGATATCATTGAAACCTACCGAATGTTGAAAGGACTAGATGGGTGGATGGGGAGAGGATGTTTCTTATGGTGGGGGTACTCAGAATTAGAGGGCACAGCCTCAAAATTGAGGGGCAAAGTTTGAGGTGAGGAGGAATTTTTTAGCCAGAGAATAGTGAATCTGTGCAATGTTCTGCCACAGACTGCGGTGGGGGCCAAGTCTGTGGGTATACCTCAGTGTGCTGCTTAATGATTGGACCTGAATGAACAAGTCAAGCTTTTCACTCAATCTTGGTACATGTGGCAATAATATTCTTGTTCCAATAGATATATTGATATTAAGGAAATCGAGGAGTTGGGGACTGTGCAGAAAAAGGTCGCAGAAGCAGCCATAATCTGAACGAATGGTGGAGCAAGCTGAAAGAGCCGGATAGCCTAATTCTCTTAATTATGTTTGGTATCTTATCTGTTTTCTTCTATGGTGTGATGTAATTATCTCAGATGGCTTGAGAACAATGTTGTATTACTGAAATACAACCTGTTATACCAGAATCAGGTTTAATATCACTAGCATATGTTGTGAAATCTGTTATTGTTGCATGGCAGTGCAATGCATGATGAATATAGGGAAAAAACTGAATACCAGTAAGTATGTTTATGTATCTCAAATAGTTACATTAAGTCAAGTAGTGAAAAAACAATTTTAAAAAAAAGTGGTGCGGTAGTGTTCATGAATTCACTGTCCATTTACGAATCAGATGGCAGAGGGGAAGAAGCTGTTCGTGAGTTGTTGAGTGTGTGCCTTCAGGCTTCTGTACCTTCTTCCTAATGGGAATGATGAGAAGAGGGCATGTCCTGGGTGTTGGGGGTCCTTGATGTTGGAAGCTGCTTTTCTGAGTCACTACTCCTAGATGATGTCTTGGATACTGTGGAGGTTAGTATCCCTGATGGAGCTGACTAATTTTACAGCTCTTGGCAGCTTGTTTCAATCCTGTGCAGTAGTTTCCCCCCCCCCCCCCCCAAATTAGAAGTGACTAGGAACAGGTTAATGACCAGAAGATGGATTATTACAAAATCTGATACTCTGGTGAGCCACATTTGAAAGGATTCAAAGTACATTTATGAGAAAAATATGTATGCATTATACAAGTTGAAATACGTCTTTTCCACAGACAGCCACAAAACAAAGAACCGTGGAAACCATTCAAAGAAAAACAACAAACCACCTCCCCTCATGTGCAAAAAAAATCTCCACAAATGGCAACAAAAAAAGAGTAAAGAACACAGAATATAAAACACAAATTCAAAAGGTATAGTTCAGTTCAGCTCAGTGTTCATTAATCTGCAGGCCACCCAGATTCAAAAATAGCAACAAAAGAAAAGTAACCAGAAAATAGAATGTGGATTAGTCTAATCTACAAACCATATTAATTAAACCTTGTTCCAATACCATCCTCTGATAGCATCTAGAGAGAGACATAATTCAAAATGCCCAGACCTTCCTTCTGGAGCAGCGAGAGAGAGAGAGAGAGACTGCCATGTGCAGACCCCATCCTCCGGCAGCAACGAGTGAGAGGCTGGTAGATGGCGCTGAACACGCCTGTTTCCACACCTGCCTCGTAGAACTTTGTGACCCATTGCAGTTTTAGGAATTTGCACTGTAAATTCAGTTTAGCTCCTTAAGAAACTGCTGCTACACAGGAATTGTTTGCTGAGACAGCAAGTTTAGATGTTATATTTTTTTCGAAACCTTTAAATTCTCTGAACTACTTGAACTTGTGCCTGTGATGCAAGCTACTAAACACTGCCAAAAGCATCACAATTTGTTTCAGCCATAAAAAGAACTGCAGATGGATAAATTCAGTAACCACTTTTTAGAGAAGTCGGTGACAACTAATTAGGTGAATTGTTCAGTACTTCAGGGGAAGCAGTGGTGGTTGTCTGTCGTGTCCAAGGATGACAGGAAACCTGTGCAGGAATTTGTAAAATGGGAAAACTGTTGCACTGGGGCAGTTGCACTCTTTGACCTCAGAAGTCTGGGTCCAGTGGTACGAACTGGGTTCTTACTTGGTTGTAGTGGATGACCACGATTACCTCTGTGCCTTGTCATGCATTCCCTTCGCTCTCTACGGAGCGTTGTAGAACTGCCTTCCTGACCATTGCTTCTCATTGTAGTTCTCATTCTCTCAGTCTACTGGATTTGACTTTGCGCGTTAAGACAGGCGTGTCCCCACATGGGGCTACCCTCATGCTGGCTACCCTCACCTGGTTTAGCCTGCCTGTCAAAGCAGTGTACTGGGGTGTGACAGCTGTGGCATGCAAACAGCTACTTAGAACAACAGGAGAGAGCTGAGTTTCCAGTGGGAACCAAAGGTGCGTGAGCTGCCTTAGAATGGACATGACAAGCCCCTTCATCAGAGGTGCTGTTCGCTCCCTGGACACCCCATACTCCCCCAAGGGAAACAGTACATAGTGCAATAGAAATAGGAGTAGAACTTTTAGCATCTTGAGGGTGCTATTCCATTCAGCTATGTAATGGCTGATTACCAGCACAACATTGTTTTCCATAATATACCTTGATTTTATTAATGTACAAAAATCTTATTTATCAATCTGTTTAATGTGAAATTGTTGAACATCCATAGCCCCCCCTCCCCCAATTGTAGATAATTCTAAAGATTCACCATCCTTTTGAGTGAGTCTGTACCTTATTGGAGACCTGAATGGCTTCCTCTCTGACTTGAAGCTCTCTCTCCTTCTTTGTTCTGGAGTCTCAGCTGGAGGAAAAGTCCTTCCCATGGTCTACCTCATATGTTTTAATGTGGTCTCTTGTTCTTATAAACTGTAAGAGAAGAAGCCAAAACTACTAGATATCCTCAAAACAGATTTGCCATGCCATGAACCATTCTGGTAAATCTTTGTTGCGTTCCCTCCATGGCATTATCCACACAGTGAAGTATTCTGTGAGGCATGTTGTTGCCCACTCTGTCAGCTTGTTTATGTGCTCTGGAAATCACTCTGCATCCTTTTTATTTCAACAGATTAGTGTCATTAGCAAGTAGATCTAGTGAGTAGACAAGATGAGGCCATCCTCAAGGTTCAGGAGCAACACCTTATATTCTGTCTGGGTAGCCTCCAACCTGCTGGCATGAACATTGATTTCTCCTTCTGGTAAAGATTCCATCCACTGCCCTCTCCTATTCCCCACTCTGACCTTTCACCTCTTCTTATCTGCCTATCATCTCCCCCTTGGTCACCTCCTCCTCCTGAGTCCTAAAGGAGAGTCTCAGCCCGAAACGTCGTCTGTTTGTTCATTTCCATAGATGCCACCTGGCTTGCTGAGTTTGTGTGTGTTGTGTTGCTCTGGATTTCCAGCGTCTGCAGACTTTCTTGTGTTTAAAATCCAATGAGTAGATAGGTAATTTTCTCATTTACTGTTTGACATGAGAATGAATTCTGTTTCAGTTATCTATTTACTTTAAATGCTGGGTCTGTTGAATTAGTATTTAACATTGGAGCATAGTGTTGTTGCTCTTGAAATGAAGGGCATACTGATCCGCATCAGTGGGCTGCAGGGTGTGATATCCACCCTCATTGTGCGTTGGAAGAGCTAGTCCTTGATATTACCTGGACATTTTAATTATAAACTATTGTCCTGATACTTCAGCATTCAGTGATTCCGTTGTGGAGCACGTGAGAGAAAATAAGTTGCATATCTATGTGGACAGTAAGAAAATGGGACTGATGGGAATGCTGTGCATGGACTAAATGGGTATTGTGGGCTGTGTTGTGAACAATATATGAAATAGTTGTGGGATAAGGGTCAGCTTGTCTAGGTGAACTGGGATAAGAGGGCATGACTACGAAGAAAAATGGTGGGGGGAGCTTTTGAAAGTAATAGAATGTTGCACACCTTGCTTTACAGTCTTTGGCAGTCAGTTGTGAACAGGCAGCTTAAGCAGAGGTTCCCAGCCATTTAGTACCATGCACCAGTGCTGTTAAGCAAGGTGTCTGTGGATCCCAGGCAGGGAATCCCTGAATAAGCAGGATTGGTTGAATACAATTTTTGATGTTGAATGAAGAGTCTGATTTTACTGTGGATGTTTTATCCTCAAACCAACCAACAAGTGAAACATTGACTCGTCTTTGTCACAGCTTTCACAATCCTTCAGTCTGTGCCCTTTGTTGGTTCACATTACAAGTGGTCTGGCTGTGCTGTATTTGAGACAATGCTCTCCAAGCTGAGGATTAGTTGGCAAGCTTGTCAGGTGTGAAAATACTGAAGTAGGTGGCAGTGTACTTCATTTTCAGCAGAATTAGGCAATGAACTTCTATTGATAATTCCAGGTAACAGGGCAAGAAGACAGATATCTCATTGGGTGTTCATTAGAAGACACGGGAGGCAAACAGATTTATATTAAGTCACATGATCGACTACAATATCATTAGGCTATTTGGTCCGTCAAGTCAAGTCTACAGTCATTTAACTGTATACACATATATATACCGCCAAACGAGACAATGTTTCTCCAGACCAGGGTGTAACGCACAGTAGTACACATAACACATAATAACTTATGAAAGTGAGGATAAAATCTACACATTAATTGCACATAAACTAAAGTGCATAAGTTAAATATTGTGAGGTACAGAACAGATTAACCGGTGACACTTTGAATGCGATGTGGCAGGGAGTTCAGAAGCCTAATGGCCTGAGGGAAGAAACTGTTTCCCATCCTGACCGTTCTTGGTTTTTATGCATTGGAGTCTCCTGCCTGATGGTAGGAAGTCAAAGAGGATGCTGGATGGATGGGTGGGGTCCTTGATCCTAAGGGCCCTGTGTTTGCAGCGCTCCTGATAAATGACTAGAATGGGCTGCCTAGAAGGGTGAGTGTGAGCTAGTTGAATCTCCTAATGGGCCTCTCAAAGATATTTCGGAAGGGTTTGATTGTGATCTAATGTTAGGATAAATTCTATAAGTGAGTTTGAATGGTGTTTTAGTGTTGGAGATCAAGGTAATGAAACATTCCAACATTTTTACCAGTAGTTCCTTCATATGTTACTTCTGTGACTGGTTGTAATGATATTGTAGTCGATCATGTGACTTAATATAAATCTGTTTTTTATATATCTGTTGTTGAACATTGTGGTTTTTATCAGGTTTTTTAAAATTGAACAGCACTGGATGTAGCATTTCACTTTGGTCCTTAAATGTCATTCAGCTTGCCTTGAGCTTCTTGAGGTAGTAGAACGGAAGTTAGTGAGCTTCACATTATTTTTGATTTGCAATGTCAACTGGAAGCCCCAAAATTACTTTCTCAAGATCAGTAATCTAACTTTATCCAACCTCAAAATATGTGAGTGTCTCCTGTATCCAACATTTTTAGAAGTTTTAATGTTTACCGCAAATAAAACAATTGTGCAGATTTCGGGAGAGAGCTGTTTCTCTGACTGCAAAGTTTAATGTACAGAGGACATGGCGTTAGTTCCGTTTAACCAGTGTGGCTAAGAACATGTGCAAGTGGACATGTCACTACTTAGAGTTCTTGTGCATGGACTCTGACATCCGTCCTCCTTTGGCAGTAGTAGTGTATTATGGCTAGACAGAGGGAATCACTTTTAAGCGGGGTCATGAGATATGCCACATCCAAAGTGCTCAGTATTTTATGCTTACCATAAACAGCATTTTGCAAATGCAAGTTAGTGTCCCAGATTAAGGCAGGGTTCTATTCCTGTGAACTCTTTTTAATTTGAGCAATTCTCAAGTCAAAGATCCATCTGTGAACCGAGGTCCCACATGACAGAAAATATGTGCAGCATCTAGCATCTGCCAGTCTCCAGAATTCTTGTTTATACATACAGGCTGTGCGTAAGTTAGGTGTTCATAAACTGGAGCGAACCTGTCGAAAATTGTAATGCTGAAACAGCACTACTGCTGATTTGCAGAGAACAAAGTGATACAGACATTTACACAAGAGGTTCTGCAGATGTTGGTAATCCAGGGTACCTCACACTTGCGCAGTAACATGGTGGTTAGCATGACGCTTGTATGGCTCAGGGCATCGGAGTTTGGAGATCAGCTCCGGTGCAGTCTGTAAGGAGTTTGTACTTTTTCCTTGACTGTATGGATTTCCTCTGGGTGCTCCCATACTCCAAAAAGGTACTGGTTAGTACATTGTAAATTGTCCTGTGATAATGCTAGTGTTAAATAGATGGGGTTACTGGGCAGCATGGCTTGTTTGATTGGAAGGGCCTGTTCTCCTGCACTCTCTCTAAATATCTGTTCAAGAACAGTTATTACCCCTCAACCATCAGGATTATAAATATAAAACCATCATGAAATTTTCAGATGGTAACTGCAGATAACAAACTGTTGTTTTATCATTATTTAGCAGGGTACTTAATCATGTACCAGTCTGTTGCTAATGATTGAAACAGATAACCATGAAATTAGCTATTATTTCTTACCTGGAATTCGATATAACACCTTACAGTTAGGGAAGGAAGGAGGAGGTATGGTTCTTCCTTGCCTGAGAAATTATTTTTATGCCTCACAGATAACCCCTCTGTTATATTGGTGTAATAGGGAATATACGGCTAGATGGAAGGAAATAGAATTTGGATTAGTTGACAGTTTTCCTCTACAGGCCTCAATAGCTGACAAAGGATTGACGGCCCAATTGGAAAAATTTAAAAACAGCTGGATAAATCTTACATTAAACGTATGGCAGAAGGTGATTAATTCGTGTGGAATTAATAACATGTTAAAACTCTTCAGATGGTGTGCATATGATACAGAATTCCTTCCCAACAGAGGAGATAAAAGATTTAAATTATGGATAAAGAAAGGTCTTACAACCTACCTCTCATTTACAGATAAAAGAGTATTACAAAGTTTCCAAATCCTGCAGGACAAACATGGCCTAGAACACAATGACTTTTTTAGGTACCTTCAAGTACGAAACTATATTAACCAGAGTTGTAGATATACAGACCTATCAACAGTAGAATTAGAATTTTTCAAGATCCTGAATTCGGCTTGCAGATCAATACCTAGTAAGTCAGTTTCTCGATTATATAATGCACTCTCCCATGCTAAAAATGTAAACACATTGTATGTTAAAGAGAATTGGGAGAAAGAAGCGGGGTTGGTACTTTCAGAGGAGGCATGGGGGAAAATATGCAGCTTTCAGTGGTCCTCGATTAATTCTTTGACTTGGAGAGAACACTGTTGGAAAAATATTATAAGATACTTCAAGACCCCATATCAGGAAAAATATGGAGATACAAACGTGACGTGTTGGAGAAGGTGCGGCTCCAAGGAGGCAAATCATTTTCATATTTTCTGGGATTGCCCTAAATTAAGTATATATTGGGAAAGTATTCATAGAACATTAGTTAAGGTACTTAGGTCCCAAATACGTCTGAACTTTGAGACGCTCTATTTGGGGCATGTATTGTTTCTTGAACAGAAGGAAGATATAAAGTTGCTGCAGGCCCTCTTAGTGGCAAGTAAGAAATCTATCACTAGAAAGTGGCTAAATCCAATACCACCTACATTAGAAGATTGGCATGAAATTATCTTGGAAATATTTAAAATGGAAAAGTTGACTTACTCCCTGAGAATTCAAAAAGAAAAATTTTATCAAATCTAGAATAAATGGATTGAATATATAACCCCAATGCGAGCAGATTTTAGATGACTTTCCTAATGATTTATACTGCTCTTCTCATCAATACAGTAATATTGTTAAACGTAAGCACCCCTAGTCTAAATGTTTACTGTTTTTGTTTTCTTTTGGAAAATAGAGAATTAACACAAGTAAAGGAAAAGATTTGGGAAAGGGATAAAAAATGATAAAATTAAGTAAATAAGTACACAGGGATTGGATAATTATGTCTGGGGGCAGGAGCAAGCATGAACAAGTTAGGATATAAACACCTACAATGGTTGTTACATAGGCTTACATACAACATTTTGGACCAGAAGAAATGGTCCAGAAGAGAGTTATGGAAACTATTGTTACTATGTTTCTTAACAACTAATACCATTACTTAGCCTAATAGATTAGAATTGGCACTGTACATAATTATCTATTTAAGTGTCTAATTTCCTTTTATATCATCTCAATGTGTACTTAAGAATGTATAAATAATTATAGTTTTATACATATAAAAAAATGGAAAAGGTTATAAGTGTGGAAAAGTACATGATACTTGTGAATTCCTTATCCAAATAAAAATAAAATTTAAAAAAAAAAGAAATTAGTTATTATTTCTTAAAATACCATTGACAACTTTTCAGTTTGATTTATTTTCATCTGCTTTCAGGTGATGGTACTGATGCTCAGGATCCAGGCTATGGTGGAGCCGTGAACTCCTTTAATCAATGCAATAATCAAAGCAATGATTTTGGAAGGTCCAGGCAAGAAAGTGTCGAGAGACCAGCCACCGAGCAGGCACCAGTAAAGCAGGGTAAGCCTTTAAAGCAGTTTGTGATGTAAACAAACACATTTCCTTTTCTACATTTCACTTGAGGGATGTAGAAACCTTTCAGCAACCATTTGTCAGAAGTTTAAACATCCTTTGATTCTGACTAACAAGAACTAGAGGGCACAGCTCAAAACTGAGGGGCAACCCTTTAGAACAGAGATAAGGAGGATTTTTTGTTTTAGCCAGAGAGTAGTAAATCTATGGAATGCTCTGCTACAGACTGTGGTGGAGGCCAAGTCTACATATATTTAAGGCAGAAATTGATCGTTTCTTGATTGCTCATGACATCAAAGGATATGGCTAGAAGGCAAGTTTAGGGGTGGAGTGGGATCTGGGATCAGCCATGGTGAAATGGCAGAGCAGACTAGATGGGCTGAATGGCCTAATTCTGCTTCTTTGTCTTATGGTCCAAGTGTTGCTGCCTCAAGCATGCTGAGCAGTAATGAAGGCCTTCCATCTCTGGTGGGCTTCCTTCATTGTGTCATTATCTCAGTTCTCACTTCTGTTGGTCATGTAAGTCCCAAATGGAGACTCAGGAATACCGCTGTACATGGGTGTGGAAATATTCTTCATTGCTGTTTCTGTAACAGTTTTGTTTGACCATTCAGGGTTGTTAGCCCTGAGCTGATTCCCCTGAACCTGGTGGACCACTCTTAGTCTGGCCTCTACTTTTGACCTATTTGTCATGGGTGACCCTACCAAGAGCTAAAGCATAGAGTCCTGACTCCAGCCAGCATAGCTGCCTGGATCATTGAGGCGTGCAAGCCTCTAAGCCCTATAAGGTTGTAGTCGTCTTGGAAGATGTTTGATGAGCAGATAATTAAACAAATACTTGTCCATTTCATCTGTGAATCTTTTGGGGTCGTCTGTTGTTCCCAATGTGGCCTCTACATGGTTGAGATTGTAAGTCGGGGAACCGCTTCTTTGAGCACCTGCACTCCATCAGCCAAAAGCAGTACTTCCTGGTGGCCAGACATTTTAATTACAATTCCCATGCCCATTTTGACATGTTGGTCCATGGCCTCCACATGTGTCATGATACGGCCACTGTCAGGGTGGAGGGGCAATGCCATGTATTCTGTCTAGGTAGCCTCCAACCTGATGGCATGAATATCAATTTCTCCTTCCAGTAAAAATGTTTCCCTCCTCCCTTCTTCTATTCTCCACTCTGGCCTCTTTCTTGACTGCCTATCACTTTCTTCTGCCCCCCCCCCCCTTCCCTTTCTCCTATGGTCCACTCTCCTCTCCTGTTAAGATTCTACTCTCTCCAGCCCTTTACCTTTTCCACCCACCTAACTTTACCTACCTTCGCTCCCCTCCCCCTCATTTTTATTCTGTTGACTTTCCCATTCCTTTCCAGTCAAGATGAAGGGTCTCGGCCTGAAACGCCTGACCTGCTGAGTTTCTCCAGTATTTTGTGTGTGTTGCTCTGGATTTCCAGCATCTGGCAGACTTCATCAGGTTTACGATTTTTTCCCCTTCTTTTTGTAAAGCACAGTTTTTGTATCATACAGTCAATTATATTAAGGTGGATATATGTATTTGATTATGGTTGACTATCAAGATATCAGGTTTTAAGAACCTATATTGGACCTCTCTTGTATTCTGTGAGATCATGGTTATCCTGTACCTTGGCTGCTTTAGTTGCCAGATTTTCCCTGTTTCTTGATTCCTAAAAATTTATCTGCTTCAGCCTTACATGGTACAGAATTCCAGTCTCCACAACAAAAAAAAATTAATTCCTCGGTCCTAAATGGCCAGCCCTTTAATCTGAGCCAGTTTGCAATTTCCATCATGCTCTTGCTGTCACATTGTCAATCTCTGACTCCTACCCCTGTCTTTATCTCAGTGATAGGCTCGCAATAAACATCCATTAAAAGCCTACAGAATCCCACAGCTATCTTTGCTATCTTCCTCCCATCCTGCCTCTTATGAAGGCTCCATTCAGTTCTTCCAAGTTTTCCAACTCTCTCGTATTTGCTTTGATCATGAGATTTTCCTCTGAGATGTCTTCCTTCTTTTCATGGGGCAGCCCAAGAATCAAATTAATGAATCTTCCTGTATCAGCTCCAAGGCAAGTGCAGAAAATGAAAATTAGAACTGCATGCAGTACTTTAAGCTTTCCTTGTGGCGCGTCGGACGGCAATTGTCTGTTTTTTATGAGGCAGAGTTGCTAGCTTGATGCTCAACCCAGCACAGATGGAAAGTGTGCAAGGAGCCAACTGGATTTGAACCCAGAGCTACTTGCCTTGAAGTCCAGTGCTGATACCACTACACCACCCACTGGTTAATTTTAGACATGGTTTCCCTGAAACATTGTAGAATTGCAGCAAGCTTCATTGTGTTCCAAACATACAAATGAAAGATCAATATACCAATTTCCTTTCTAGTTGTGAGGTCCCTACGTGCTGGCTTACTGGATGTCCCTGGTCACTACTAATACATGTATCTGATTTAGATCACCATGTCTCCAAAGATGCGATAGTGTTAGAAAAGATACTGAGGAAATTAATGACAAAGTTGTCAGGATTGAAGAACTTAGACTAAGTGTTATCTTTGAAATGTGGGGACATGAGGGATTTAATAAAACTAGCGAATCAGATATATTTTCCTTGTTGGGGAGGTCAATACGGCAATTAATTTGTGGTAGAAGATTAAAAGGTGGACAGGAATTTTTTTTTTATAATCCAAGGAACGATTGTCTGTATTTCACAGTCTGGATATAGAAATGTATTTGGGCGGTGGACAATAACCTACGCAGCTGGTGGTGAGGTGGCATCAGCACTGGACTTCAAGGCAAGTGATCCCAGATTCGAACCGGGCTGGCTCCCTGTATGCTATTCATTGTGCTCGAAGCATTGAACTAGCTACTCGGCCTCTTTTTTTTCAAAAAAAAAAGACAAAGTGCTAAAGAAACAGCAAGGTTGTCGCTGATGCATCAGAAGATGTGGAGAGGAGCAGCAACAAGACTCTGGGAAGCTGCTGTAATAGTTCCGTTTCAATTTGAATTGGACCTAATGCCTTGCCATGAGCTATCCCACATTAAATAGCGTCCTGCCCCTATTAGCCCAAACTTTACTAGTTTCTTATCAATACTAAGTCTGAAAAAAAAAACCCAGAAAATGTTCGAAATTCAGGTCGGGGGAAGAGTTGAAAGTTTTGAGCATTAAATGCTTTGTTTCTCTTTTTTCTCTCTCTTTCCTCCAAAGTAAGTAATGTTTGTGTTGCTATCTGCACTTTATGAACTCAATAGCAGTTGAAGGATTTCCTTAGCCAGAGAGTAATGAACAAGCAGCTGTGGAGGCCAAGTCATTGGGTATATTTAAGGCAGAGGATGGATCAGCCATGATGAAATGGCGGAGCAGACTTGATGGACCAAATAGCCTAATTCTGCTCCTGTAGCTTATGGTTTTGTATAAATCTATTTGGCTGTTATCAAATTACTTTTGAAGTCCATACTTATATTTAATATAAATCAGGGTTCTCTTTATTCATCCTGTCAATTACATACTCATAATAAAAGATGGATTTGTTAAATGATTAACCTTTAATAAATACATGTTGATTCCACAGTCACCCAATGATTTCCCAGGTGATCTGTTAACTAAAACTTAATAGATTTTGATATTTTGCTGTTGATCTCTATTGGGCCAACCGGTTTTATTTCCACCCTCATTTCTTAAAAACCATTTGGTATTTTACAAACACATGGTATTATTTCAGCATCAAGAAGATTTGAGAAGACCAAGCTTAATATATTTTCTGTAGCCAACTCTTTCAAAACCCTGAAGTGCTGAATGCTGTTTTTCCTCTTTTATTTGTTTTATTTTTCAAATTAATTGTAAATTATTTAATGTTATTAGCATCGATGCTACTTCTGCAAGTTTTCTTTTTCAGCAAAGTAAGCTTCAATAGATAGGTTTTGCTTCGTTTTTTTATTGCTTTATTTTTTCTGCCTTTTTTAAACTGTTGTATCAGTTGTCAAATTCCTTGTTTTTCCTGTGAATTTAGTCTTTTTTCCCAATCAATTTTTTGATCATGCATTGCTCTCTAAAGCTTTTCTAATCTCACTGCTTAGAAATTTTGCCAGTTCTTTTAATTTACAGTTATCCATGATGTCATTACCATACTGTTTGTGTCCTTCTGTCCAATACAGAAAATTGTGTGAAAAGCCTTAGTTAATGTAAATTTGTCTATTTAACTGTAGTTTATACCTCAGTTATTGAAGACTGGAATTTTCCCAACCCTGATTTTGTTCTTAAGAATCTTGTAACTAGAAACATTTTATAGCTGTTCCTGAAGGGACAACTTATTTTACGTCATTTATTTCCACTCTATTTTGTCACTATAGTTACCTAATATTTTCCACTCTATTTTGTCACTATAGTTACCTAATATTTTCCTTTCTAATTTTCAGAGATGCTTCTGAGGAGTATTATTAACTTTTTCCTGATAGCAAAGCATTCCATGGGAAAATAATTACTATTGAATGTTGGCATTGATTTGTGACTCATTGCAATTGAATGCGATTCTATCCTTGCTGTACGACACTCGTATATTTTCAAGCTAGTCATGTTCATAAGGCTTCAGTTATTTCTTGTATGCCAAGACTAAGGGAGTGAGCGTTCGTTTCTAGTTTCAAGGGTAGCTTTGTATGCACAGGCTTCTGTCCAGAGACTGAAAGTACGCTGATATTATAATTGGCTCACTGACTAGATGTAAAACCTCACATCATCTTAATCTTTGTATTGGCATTAAGGCTTTATGTAGGCAGTGTTAGTAGTAGAGGTTGTTACAATAGGAATTTTGAAAAGACTGTTAAATAGGCATATGAATTAGCCGGCTGGTGGTGTAGTGGCTCAGCACCAGACTTCGAGGCGAGTGATCCTGGGTTTAAATCTGGCTGGCTCCTTGCACGCTTTCCATCCGTGCTGGGTTGAGTGTCTAGCTAGCAGCTCGGTCTTGTAAAAAAAAATAGGCAAATGCTAAAGAAATGGTAAGGTTGCCACCCCTGTGCCATAAGGCATGGGAATGAATAACAACATAACATAGGCAAATTGATATTGGAAAAGTGGAATTTACAGGTTGTGTAGAGGGGAAGGGTTATATTGATCATGTATAAACTTCGTGGGCCAATGGGCCTAAATTTTGCTGTATCATTCTATGTAGACAAGCTGAACACTACAGAGATTTTGCTCTATCATAGAAGTATTAAACATGCCTGAGGGCAAAAATAATAACCTGTGTCATTTTACTAGTAACACTAAATCTGGGCTGGTGTCCAAAACTGCCTGTCAGCCAGAATTGGAGCATCTGTCTTGTGAACTTGGAGAACGTGCAAGTCTTAAACCTTGCGTGGTCCATATTTACCACCATACTCTCTGAAACTGAAAGCTAGTCTGATGGAGTTCGGATAAATATCCTGCTGCTTATTAACCTTGTTAAGATTCAGTTTTTCTTGCTGGTGTGCTCTGTTCCTTCAATCATCATGTGCAGGTAGCTCCCTTTCACACGATTTGTTTGCCAGCACAAGCCAAACACCTTTGTGAATGTCTCCGTAATTACTAGAAGTTACAACTTGGCATCAATTTTTAATCAAACCTTTGAAGGTGGAAAATGCAGCAGGCTACTTTTGTAACGATGTTAATTTTCGAGACTGCTGCATTTAAATACATTCCTAGAACCAGTCTTGATAACTATAGTCACTTGCCCTTCTATTGAGATAGTCCCACCTGCAGTGATTTCACCTTAAGAACTCTTATCTTACTATTTTGTGTTCTGGTTATTTATTGCTTTTTATTTATATTTACACTTGCACAGTTTGTTGTCTTCTGGTTGATCATTGATCCTGTTATAGTTACTGTGATTTGCTGGGTATCCCCGCGGAGAAATGAACCTCTGGGTTGTATGCGGTGACATACTGTATATGTACTTTGATAATACCATTTACTTTGAACTTTGTAAATGATGTGACCACTGTTGTATTGCATGACTGATTTCTTCCATGCCACCAACACCTGATTTGTTTTTTGCTGTTGAGTGAAATGGAAATTTATACTTTTTATCACTTGAAGTTTGTGATTTACATCTTTGAACTAAGCTTGCAGTTGCAGGGCTGTTTGTGAGTTATTACTTCAGGCTCTGAACTAAGCGTGCAGTTGAAGGACTGGTTGTATTAACATTCTATACACTGTATTGTTTGTTTAGAATTTCAACCAGTTACAGTAAAAGAGGAACCTGTGGATCAAGCGACAGTCAAACAGGTGATACCACCAACTAGAAAGAGACCCTTTGCAGACCAAGGGCATGGATATTATGAATACCGAGAGGACAGGAGTTATGCTCGGTGAGTAGTATTATCCAGGGCACTACCCCTCCCTTATTCAGTGATTAATGACATGTAGGATCCCATCTGTATCATGGTCACCCATTTTGCGGAGGGCATAGTTTGGAAATTCCTAGGAATGAAAGCTTCTCACCGGGTTGAAGTAATCTCTCTAATTTTCTTGTTAAAGGATTGCAAGATGGTAACTGTTTTAATTTGACTGAAGATCTTTCCTTTTAACTCAGAAGAAGCTAATTTTTTTCTGCCATATTTTAAACGGAAAAGGCCTCAGAAATGTAGCAGCGAAATTGGTGCAATATTTGTGATTGATCCTTCTCAGCAAAATTACCTCACAGTTTGGAAGATATTTAGCTTGGGTGGTTGATGGTTGAGTTGAGATTTCAATGATGAGATTTGATTTGATCAGCGACAAGATTTCTTCCCCACGTCACAACTGAGTTTCCAAAATCAGCTGATTGGAAAGTTATATAAAGGTCAAGCATTCGGAAGACAAACCACAATCACCTCGTATGGTGATGAAACATTTGCAAGTAAATTTGCTAAGTTTGGCGAACAACTCAACCCAACCAAATTACCTCATAAATTAGTTGTTACTTACAGTTATGTCTCAAAATGTCTTGATAAAAGAAATAGAACTAATCCTTGGCAACACACACAAACTGGTGGAGGAACTCAGCAGGCAGGTAGCATCTAGGGAAAAGAGTAAACAGTTGGCGTTTTACGTCGAGACCCTTCATCAAAACTTGAATGGGTCTTTACTTTCCACGGAATGCACAATAGTTACAAAAGCAGGAGATTCTGCAGAATTTCTCAAGTTAGAAATATTCCATTTTTTCCATGCATAATTGCTATTTTTTGGTTGGAAGGAGGTATGATTTAAAGTGTGGTGGATGTAGTTATGTTTGCCGAGAAGTTTAAAAAAAATAATTTGTGGATAGACTGAACAACAATTTCTCCTAGTGGTGGAGAATAGAAAAGAAACTTTAATAGGTATTGTGTAATCAGCATAATATTTAGTTTCTTGATCTACTGGGACACAGACTAGTTCCTAACTTCAACATTTCAGTTCAAATACTTCATGAAACAGATTTGGACATCCAGTGTGGTTGTTGCATTATTGCTGTAGCCCATGTACGTTAGGTACTGAGGGAGATTAAATCAAATCTAGCACATTGTCAGTATGGTCCATAGTATTTTGACTGCCTAATGCCAAAATTTTCAAGTTGGGTAGTGTTCAAGGCTAAACAAGATTGATAGAGAAAAATCAATAATTATGGCTTTCAGTAGAATGGAAATGGTATTTTCTACAGAATGCACAATAGTTACAAACACAAGAGATTCCGCAAATGCTGTAAGTCCAGAGCAAAACAAACAAACAAACAAACAAACACACACACACACAATGCTAGAGGAACTCAGCAGGTCAGGCAGCGTCTATGGAAATGAATAAACAGTCAACATTTCGAGCTGAGACTCTTCTTCAGGACTGGAAAGGAAGGGGGTAGATGTCAGAATAAAAATGTTTTAAAAATGCATGATGGTCAATGAGTAATTATTGCTGATAGTGGGAAGCAAACTCAGAGGTTTTTAGCTTGGGGCTCATTGCCAAAAAACAAGCTAGCTTAATGCACCATAAAAACCGATGAAGGAGCAGTTATCTCTGATGAATTCGGCCTGTATACTGTTGCCCTTTAAGAAGCTGACAGCAGCATCTTTTTTTTCACAACCCTTTAGCAGAGCAAAATCTCCCCAGCCACCTGCCGAGGATGATGAAGAAGAAATTGATGAATCTTCGGTGACAATTGATACTTGTAAGTATTAAATGGTGCCTTAGTAACAAAATATTTTCAGGCTAGTCTGAACTGGTTTAACTTAACATTTTCTTGTTTCACTGTCTTACATTTTCCCTGTTTTCAATCCTAGATAACTGTGATCTGCACTTTAAAGTAGCTAGAGACCGCTTGAGTGGCTACCCCTTGACTATTGAAGGATTTGCATATCTGTGGTCAGGAGCACGAGCAACATATGGGGTCAACAAGGGGAGAGTTTGTTTTGAAGTTAAGGTACTTACAATTTTCTTTTGAGGGCATGGAGATGCCCATTTTCTTTTTCTCCCCGTACATGTCTCCTGAACCTAAGTACCTCTGGTTAGGCAAGTGAACGGCTCCTGAGCCTCTTCCAGTGTTGCTCATGAGCTGCTTGCTGAAATGTACTTGGTAGTGACCCTACAGAACCCCTATTCTTTCCTCATGGCCCCAGTAGCAGTGTGTCTGGACTTTGTTCACTGCTTCTAGCAGTGGTGTTCAGATTTTAGAATTTAGAGTGGGAGGGTTGAAATCCTGAATCCCTGGGTTCCCTTGTTCTGCGTTGGAACTCCCCAAACAGAGCCACAAATCTGCAGAGATTTAGATGAAAGCTATTATTTCACCTTTATAATTGCTGATTTGATTTCAAAATTGCATGATAAGTAATCAGACTTTGAAGGAAACTAGTCTTCCTGCATTTTCTGAAATTTCATCCTGTTAAACACAGCCACTGTTGATTGGGTTGAGTTGTTCTCCAGTCTTGGCAATTTACTTGGAAACGTTTCTCACCATGTGAGGAGATACTGTCAATCAACAGCGCACTGACGATGTCTCCTCACTTGGTGATGAAATGTTTGCGAGTAAGTTGCCAAGATCGGAGAACAGTTCAACCAAACCTTAACCACCTGAGCTACGCATCTTCCGAATTATAGTCACTTTATTATTCTTAGGAAGACAGAAATAATGCCCAACAAGTAGTGAAAGAAAGTTTAAGATCTTTCTTCCATTTCAGCTGAGACAACTTTGTAGCTTTAAATCCACTAGAGCTTGAGGTGGTGAAGGGATAATGGTTTAAGACAGGGGTTCCCAACCTGGAATCGATGGACCCCTCGGTTACTGATAGGAGTCTGTAGCATATTAAAGGTTGGGAATTCCAGTTTATGGATTTGTTAAAGTGTGGAAAGATGTTGCACAGTTTGAAGGTTGAGTGAGGGATTTGGTTCTTGAGAACTGTAGTGCTCTGCAAAGAATTGGAGAAACAGTGCAATAGGAGAGCAAGGGTTCAGAGAGGTTGAAATGATGGAATGGAACTGGGGCTTGGCACAGATTACTAGGAGGAGTTAAGACTTTAAAATGTATGGTCCTGCTGCAAGTGTTCAGCATAGTTTATTGTGAACAGAAATAAAACATTAGTGAGATTTAGCACGAGTAAGCATGTGGATGTTGCTAATCTGGAGGTAGAGTGACTAGGATTTTGATGAGGTGGTTTGGCAATATTTCAGGACTGGAAAATGTGTTTGCTGAAGCTTCATTTAGCAGGACAATTTGATTAGATGGATTGGGGTAATATATAGTTATTGGTCATATGTGAACTTGGTGAATTCATTTACACAATAACGGAGTATTAAAAGTTCTCATGTTATTTGTTAGTAACTAAGTGGCGCATTTGCAGACTGAAGGTTTCACATCTAGATGCAAAGCAACACTGATGTTGATCTGAACACATTGTCTGGCTTAAGTGTTGCACTTTAAAATAAAACTCTCTTAAATAAGAGTAAGATCCATTCTCATGAATGGCTTAAGATGACTTGTCAGTGTGGTTTTACCTGGGAAGAGAGGTCATGGCTGTGAAAGCAACGGGTTGTAAAGTTCATGTTGTAAGAGCCACTGGGGTTGGTGTTGCTTTTTCACCACATCTGGCATGGGTATTTTCTCATACCACCTTTCATTTTCCCAGGCAGCATTTCCAAGATCTTAGACGCAAAAGGAATAATCCATTAACTCTTAATAATAGGACAGCTTGCATCCTAGACCATCTTGTTCTCTTCATTACTCAGCTGATTTATTAGGTTTTCGGCAGGTGGGTTATTAAAACTGTTGTAGGAGCAGTTCTTTGTTTCTATTGCAATTAATTTTTAAAATTTGCATTTTATTGATAATGAGAAACAAAAAAGTGGCTGTCTGTTCCTTTCATTATCATCATCATCATCATTATGTGCTGTGTTGTATGATGTAGGTGATCATGGTCCATGACCATGATTGTCCTTGGCAAATTCTACAGAAGTAGATTGCCATTGTTTTCTTTTGGGCAGTGTCTTTACAAGATGGGTGACCTCAGCCACTATCAATACTCTTCAGAGATTGTCTGCCTGGCATCAGTGGTCGCATAACCAGGCTGATAGGCATCGGCTGCTCATGTGACCATCCACCACCTGTTCTCATGGCTTCATGTGACCCTGATCTGGGGAGTGGGGCTAACCAGGTGCTACACCTTGCCCAAGGGTGACCTGCAGGCTAGCACAGGAAAGGGACGCCTTACAATTCTTTTGGTGGAGACGCATCTCCTCCCCACCACCCTTTGCATTACTTAATTACAGTAATCATGTTCATTTTCATGCTACAGGTTATCGGCCACAAGAAGCCCATGAGTTATAGATTTTATGCCGAGCCCAGAGCAGATTGCGAAAAAAAGAAGTGTGACTTCCATCATGCCTTTTTCCCTCTCTTGGATTAAATCAAAGATTTATAGTGTTCCTGTACTGTGGATGTTTGTGCTTTGAATGAGATATTTTGCACTTGTCAGAATTTTTCACGGAATCCTTTTACGACTAGCTAAATAAACTACTTACTAGTTGGTGTCAAATGGGATTCAAGCTACATTTTAATTATGCACCTCACTGTTATGTTTCTATTAAATTATTTTACTTTTGGTTCTTCTAATTTAAGGGAGCACTGAATAGCTAGAGATCCCCCCCCCCCCCACATGCTGAATCTACATTTGTGATGATTGACTGAGCTCACATAATGGAATGATCGAGTCTGTGAAGTTCCATATAAGTTGTCCTCTTAAACCTTGGAGCTCCAACGTGGAACACATTATTTCCATTAACGATTTCAGGCATCTCTTGCCTTGTTACGGAAATATTTTTACTGAGCTGTTTAACAAAGCTAGGTCTTTACTTTTAAACTGGATTAATCAGTTACAACTACCTCTGAACTCTCCCCATTTGTCTAAATCTCAAGCATTACCATTTATCTTGGGACTCTATTGCACAGATATTGACAGTGTGATTTCTACTATGCATCTAGCCTTTTGTGTCAGTACACTATTTTATTTGGATTTAAATTGCACATTATTTTAGGCATGACCTATACCTGTTGCCAGTTTATATGAAATATCCAAACTCCTGTGCAGACCCTTAGCTCTCACCTGTATCTCTGGAGCTGTCTGCATACTTGGCATATCCTGTATGTACATTGTTTGATGCCCTTGGCATTAAAGAGCAGTTAATGCCAAGGGCATTTATGCTCTTAAAATAGGGAAATGTGCTTGCCCAAACCATAGACTTTGCGGAGTTTAAAGGCAGTTGTAGTGAAGGAATTCGGACTCGAAGCAATAGTGAGCAATGAGAGAAAATCCGGCACGTGGCCAAGGGCAGAATTTCTATGATCTTGTAGGACTCTGATTACGGAATTGGAGGGGCAAGGCCAAGGGTGGTTTAGATCCAAGGAATTTTAAATTTGACTGCTAACTAGCAGGGTTTTGGTTAGTTAGCTGTGAGATAAGTGAACTTAACTCACCAAGTTAACACATAGCAATGATGTTTAGGTATGGGAGGAAGGCAGACCAGGTGACCATTGGATGTCTAAGACTGAAATAATAATAGTATCACTCAGCTTTTAGTAGTTATTATGAAGACAAAAATAGTTTGGAAGAAATCCAGGCATTAAGTTCAATGTCATCTGCATACTTTGAAAGTACGTGTTATTTTTATTCAACTTAGTTTTCAAATCAAAGTGATAATGCATGTTATGACTGTTTTGGAATGCTCTTTGTTAGCTCTGGGGTAAGCACTTTGTTTTAGTTGCTTTGTACGCCTGTGACAAGCGTATTCTAAGTACATCAGGATTGTTGTTCTGTTCCCTCTGGTTACTTGAACTACCTATGACCTGTTTTCAAGTTCAAGTTAATTGTCACTCAACCATATACATATATACAGCTAAAGGGAGCATCATTCCATTGGGGCCAAGGTGCAAAACACAGCACGTATAGTCATAAAATAGCAATCACAAGTCCCTGAGTGGCCTGATCTGTAGACTGACAGGTTGACATGAAGTGCAAGGTGTATGTTTATTTGAGATGGTATGTTACTGACACTATAATAATAAAATAACTTACAGCTGCTACGCCGCTGTCTTTTAGTGTAGCAATGTACAGGGCTTCCTTTATTGTGTCAGTAGTTTCCCCTCAGTTTTCACTATTGTCGGTCATGCAAAACCTGGGTGGAGACTCAAGAATACCATTGCGAGTAGATGTAGAAGGATTCTTCATTGCTGTTTTCGTAACAATTTTGTTTTACCAGTCAGGGCTGTTAGCCTTGAGCTGAACCCTGAACCTGGAGGACTGGTGGACGCTCTTTAAGGCTGATTTATGCTTGTGCATCAACTTGACGCTGTAGGTATGGTGTCGCTGCAGAGCCGACGCAGATCCCTACACCGTAGTCTAATGTGCACCTCTCCCAAAATGTAACTACACATCGCGACAACGCAGACCGTAACAACTGTGATTGGTCCGCTTGGTAGCATCGCATTTCCTCCTACGCTGCAATAGCTTCCCTTTGGGCGACTGAAGGGCAGGGATGGAACTCTGGCTGCAATGCTTTCCATGAAGCTTTACAGACCTCCGGAATTATGGAGGACACATTTCGCTTTTACGAAAAAAGACGCTCGTTTTAAACTTGTTTACCCCGAGAAAGACCACCATGACCATGAAGCCTTGCATGGGCAGGTGTGTGCGCATGAGCGACGTGCCCGAATTGCAGAACGATACAGACACACCAACGCACAAGTATAAATGCTCACAACGCACGTAGGCTGCTTGCGTAGGTTACAGCATCCATTTGATGCGCAAATATAAATTAGCCTTTAGTCTGGCCTCTACCCTTTCACCATAAGGCCCTGATTCCAGCCAACATAGTTATTGAGGCATGCAAGCCTCCAAACCATGTGTAGGTTGTGGTCCCGTCAGAGGATAATCAAGTAAGCAGCAGTATAAGGAAATGAACAGTTTGTAGTTAATCTTCCATTCTCTTAAAATCTATACACTT
Organism: Mobula birostris; assembly: GCF_030028105.1. Classification (NCBI taxonomy): domain Eukaryota; kingdom Metazoa; phylum Chordata; class Chondrichthyes; order Myliobatiformes; family Myliobatidae; genus Mobula; species Mobula birostris. The sequence goes on from NC_092379.1 coordinate 12,355,523, forward strand.
CAAAACAAACCTTATCAATGGCAGGAGCAGAGGGATATTTAATCAAGGTAACTGAAACACAAGACTAAAAGCAATCCTGTCTTTGCTTTATTTTCCCTGGTGTGGAAGTAGACAGTGTTAGGAGATGAGCATATTTTTGTATGGGATATTTTGCTTATTAGAAGAGGTATGAAAATCAGAGACGCGAGTTGGCAGTAGGAAGAAGAGCAGAGGAAACACCCTTGGAGGAGCTTAGCAGGTTGTGTGGCATCTGTGGAGGTAAATTGATAGTCGTGTTTTAGATCAAGACCTTCATCTGGATGCATTTTTGAGGCAGTGGTGAATTTGATAAAATTGACAAATTTCACGTGAGAGGCGGAAGTGTTCTTTGAAAGTCTGAGAACTGGAGTATTGAGGGCCTTGGCATTTTACCATGTGTAATGAATTATAATAGTTTTGGGATTCCTCAAGATACTGTAAGATGCAAATGCAAGAGCATAAAGTTAGCAAGGAAAATTTAAAGATTCAGGCAGGGTGCTAACCCTTGATTATTATTGGAAATTGTTTCTGAGACGGAAGGTTTTTTAACAATATGCAATACTGTGCAAAAGGCACATATATAGTGACATGCAAAAGTTTGGGCACCCCGGTCAAAATTTCTGTTACTGTGAATAGCTTAGCGATTAAAAGATGAGCTGATTTCCAAAAGGCATAAAGTTAAAGATGACACATTTCTTTAATATTTTAAGCAAGAATACTTCTTTATTTCCATCTTCTAGTTTCAAAATAACAAAAAAGAAAAAGGGCCTGAAGCAAAAGTTTGGGCACCCTGCATGGTCAGTACTTAGTAACACCCCTTTTGGCAAGTATCACAGCTTGTAAATGCTTTTTGTAGCCAGCTAAGAGTCTTTCAATTCTTGTTTGGGGGATTTTCGCCATTCTTCCTTGCAAAAGGCTTCTAGTTCTGTGAGATTCTTGGGCCATCTTACATGCACTGCTCTTTGGAGGTCTATCCACAGATTTTCGATGATGTTTAGGTCGGGGGACTGTGAGGGCCATGGCAAAACCTTCAGCTTGCGTCTCTTGAGGTAGTCCATTGTGGATTTTGAGGTGTGTTTAGGATCATTATCCTGTTGTAGAAGCCATCCTCTCTTCATCTTCAGCTTTTTTTTTTTTACGAACTCTGTGATGTTTGCTTCCAGAATTTGGTGGTATTTAATTGAATTCATTCTTCCCTCTACCAGTGAAATGTTCCCCATGCCACTGGCTGGAACACAAGCCCAAAGCATGATGGATTCACCCCTGTGCTTAACAGTTGGAGAGGTGTTCTTTTCATGAAATTCTGCACCCTTTTTTTCTCCAAACATACCTTTGCTCATTGCAGCCAAAAAATTCTATTTTAACTTCATCAGTCCACAGGACTTGTTTCCAAAATGCATCAGGCTTGTTTAGATGTTTCTTTTCAAACTTCTGATGCTGAATTTTGTGGTGAGGGGGCAGGAATGGTTTTCTTCTGATGACTTTTCCATGAAGGTCATATTTGTGCAGGTGTCGCTGCACAGTAGAACAAGGCGCCACCACTCCAGAGTCTGTTAAGTCTTCCTGAAGGTCTTTTGCAGTCAAACGGGGGTTTTGATTTGCCTTTCTAGCAATCCTACGAGCAGTTCTCTTGGAAAGTTTTCTTGGTCTTCCAGATCTCAACTTGACCTCCACCGTTCCTGTTAACTGCCATTTCTTAATTACATTACAAACTGAGGAAATGGCTACCTGAAAACACTTTGCTATCTTCTTATAGCCTTCTCCTGCTTTGTGGGCATCATTTTATTTTAATTTTCAGAGTGTTAGCTGCTTAGAGGAGCCCATGGCTGCTGATTGTTGGGACGAGGTTTGAGGAGTCAGAGTATTTATAAAGCTTTGAAATTTGCATCACCTGGCCTTTCCTAATGATTGTGAACAAGCCATAGGCCTAACAAGCTAATTAATGTCTGAGACCTTAGTAAAAATTATCTGAGAGCTCAAATTTCTTGGGGTGCCCAAACTTTTTCATGGTGCTCCTTTTTTTCACTCTAGAATTGTACAAGACAAAAATAATACATTAATCTTGCTTAAAATGTGGAAAAGAGTGTTTCATTTTTAACTTTATGACTTTTGGAGATCAGTTCATCATCTACTCACTTAACTATTCACAGTAACAGAAATTTTGACTGGGGTGCCCAAACTTTTGCATGGGATATAACTGGGATGCCTAGTACTATAGCAATTTTATATATTGCACTGTACTGCTGCCTCAAAAAAACCCAATTTCATGACATATGGGAGTGGTGATAAACCTGATTAAGATGTGGGTTTCTATTGTGGACTAAGTGTGGGAAGGGAGTAGGGAGAGAAGAGGGAGTGGGAAGCACCATAGAGACATTCTGCAATGATCAATAAATCAATTATTTGGAATCAAATGACCTTCCCTCAGGACACCCTTGTCCTGGCACTCCTTCTCTGCCACCTGTCCCACACCCCGCCCACGGCACTTCACCCTTGCCGTTCCCGACATCCTTTGCTCCTGCCAGATTTACAAACTCGCTTTCCTCTCCACAGTGACAAAAACTGTACTGTACAGAAGTCATAGGCATACTAACTGTATATGTGTGCCTAAGACATTTGTACAGTGCAGTAGAAAAGCATCTAGGCACTACATAAAAGAAAACAAATTGTCAAGAGATCATGAGAGTTCTAAGTAATGGAATAAGTAAAAATAAGGTTGTGAGCTATTAATTGTGCAGAGCTTTGATCAGAATTTACGTAGATTAATGTGTTCAGTTTGCGTCCAAATTCCAAACAAACGTGGACGTTGGAAAGGTATGCCATGAATTCACTATAACGGTTTTAAATGATTAAATTTATATTCCATTTGTATTTTTATAAAGTTATATTTGATGGTTGAAGAGCCTTTAGTGATAAAACACTTTTTAAAAAAGTTTGTGATTAATCTAAGTAAAATTAAATTCTGTCTGTAATTTGGATCTAACCTTTCAATGTACGTATGAGTTGTCCTGACTAGGACGTCCCAAGCTTCAGTAATGCTGAGTCTTTCTGAGATACTGTGACCTTAGGTCCTTCAGTATTCAGAACAAAAGTCTTGATTAAGAATCTTTTTCTAATAGTTATCCGTTGACTTTGGATGGAAGTGCTTGTGTATGGATATGGAAGATAGTTGACTCTAATGTCCTTGCAGTTTAAAAATTGTGTCATGTTCATGCTCTTGCATAAGTAATAAATCAGTATGTAAGATATTTGAAGGTGATTTTTGTTTTGTGATAGCAGGAAATATTCAGTCTTCCTTTTAGAAATACGTAGAAAAACAGCCACTAAACTGAACTCCAGTTTAGCAAGTGCCCTTAATCAACTGTATTTGGCATTGGCCAGTGTAGAAATGGTTTTAACACAGATGGTGGCTGTTGCATTCTTTGCTGAACTGTCTGATCACATTCTGATCTCGCATTGTTCTTCATCTACTTTAACTTCAGTTCGAAACTTTTGCATGTTACACTTGTTAAGTTTTAGTATTTTCTCATTTTGTTTTTAGATTAATGAAGAAATTCCAGTTAAACATCTCCCTCCAACTGAGCCTGATCCTCATGTGGTTCGTGTTGGTTGGTCGCTTGACTCGTGTAGTATGCAGTTAGGTAAGAAAATATTAATTTCTATAATTTTTTTTTACAATTTATATATGCTGCTTTGTACTGAATTTGGATTGGGGTTCATTTTGCCATATTAACGCTTCAGTTTTTTGCAGGTACCTTTAGAATTAGTGACTTGCATTATGAGGTTTATATTCTCCTCTTTGGTGGGAGTTTAGAAGTAGTTGATTCTCTAATGCTCATTTATCTCAACCTGTTGTGAAAACAAAGAATTTAGCTTTGAAATTAATGAAATCTTGAGTTGTGGCAGCAATGTCACTTACTTTGATTTCAAATCCATTTCAGGAGTTCGAGTTTCTTTATTAATATAGGGAAGAAAAGGGCATTTACTTTTCTGCATCACTCTTCCCACCAGAATCCTTGGCACTTGTAAAGTTTTCTAACGTTGTTGGATTTGTACCTTGAATCCTTCCACACTATTATTGTCTGAAGCTAGTGAAAGATAACAGCTGTGCCTTGGCAGGTCAAGCTCTATATATAGGTTTGCACTATGTAATGCTGTTAGTCCTTGCTATCCTGCCAGGACTGCTTTTGACTCTAACCTTCCCTGTTAAATTCTTGCAACACACATAAAAGTTGCTGGTGAACGCAGCAGGCCAGGCAGCATCTCTAGGAAGAGGTACAGTCGACGTTTCGGGCCGAAACCCTTTGTCAGGATGAATAGACTTAATGCTAAACTAGATTGTTTGCTGTTCAAATCATGCCCTTAGTTATGTAGTGTGATTTACAGATAGTTTTTTTTTAATCCTTAGATTTCTTTTCTATTTGTTGGATATTCTGTTGGCTTTGGTGCCCTAGCTGCAGAGAATTATTTTGATGCTGTTGACCAGCTTTGAACCCAAGTCGACTGAAGTTCGTATTAAGTAATGCAACAAGTCAATTGATTTCTTTTACTTTTCCTGACTCTGGCTTTGCACAGTAACTTTGGTCAATATTAGTATGAGTTTTCTGTATGCAATTAATGCTTGTCATTTAAAATCCCATTGACTACAATTATTTTCTCCATTGTTTTTTCCCTATTGTGAAATTCCAGTGAGCAGAACTGCAGCGATACACATACCCATATTTTGTTGTTTTGCAAGCTCTCTAATGAGATAGAGAGTTGGTTCAGCTTTGTTTGCTTTGCCTATGGGCTATGACAGAAATAGCTGTTGCCACATTGTTAACACTTTACTTTGCAGGAGTTTTATACAATATACTTGCTCTCTGTTACGCCACTGCCACTTAAGGCAGCGGTGTCCTCCATCTCTGGTGATGTTCTAGGGTGACTTCATCATGTCAGTAGCTTCCTCTTGGTTTTCACAACTGTCGGTCATGCCAGTCCTGGGTGGAGACTCAGGAATACCGTCGCACTCTCATGTAGAAGGATTCTTCATTGCTGTTTCTATAACAATTGTTTATTGACCAGTAAGGGTTGCTAGCCCCGAGCTGAATCCCTGAACCTGGAGGACTGGTGGACCACCCTTAGTCTGGCCTCTACCCTTTGAACTGTTTGGTTTGGGTGACCCTACCAAGAGGTAAAACATAAAGCCCTGACTCCAACCACAGTAGCGCTCCAGGTCATTGAGGCACACAGGCCTCCAAACCCCATGACAAGGTTGTGGTCTTTACGTGTGTGTGTGTGTGTGTGTGTGTGTGTGTGTGTGTGTGTGTGTGTGTGTGTGTGTGCACACGTGTGTACGTGTACATGTTCGTTTGAGAACTCTGCAATTACCTGGCTTTTGGCATTAATTACTCAAAGTATTGGCTGATCTTCATCCAAGTCACAATAACAGACAAACGCAATCTGTCAAAACTAATAACACTCAAACAATTGTACTACTTCTCGTCAATACTGAGTACACCATTTAAGCAATTACAGTCTTAGTTCGAAAAGTACGTGAACCTCTAGAGCAATGCTTTCTACAAAAGCTATTTGGAGTCAGGTGTTCCAATCAATGAGATGAGATTGACAGTGTGAATTGTAGAGGTGCCCTGCCCTATTTAAAAAAAAAAGACACACAAAGTCAGGTTGCTGACAGAGCCTGCTCTTCTCAAAAAAGATCTGTTTATATGCACCATACTTCGATCAAAACAACTTTCAGAGAACCAACGAAGAATTATATAGATTCATGAAGCTGGAAAAGGCTACAAAAGCATTTCTAAAGATCTGAGTGTTCATCAGTCCACAGTAAGTGAAAATGTGTACAAATGGAGGAAACTCAGTACTGTTGCTACTCTCCCTGGGAGTGGGCATCCTGCAACGATCACACCAAGAGCACAATGTGCAATGCTAAAGGAGGTGAAAATGAACCCAAGGGCAATAGCAAAGGACCTGCAGTCATCTCCAGAACTTGCTAAAGTCTCTGTTCATGTGTCCACTATAAGAAAAACACTGAACAAGAATGGTGTTTGTCGAAGGGCATAACAGACGAAGCCACTGCTTTCCAAAATACACATGGCTGCTTGCGTTAAGTTTGGAAAAGACAACCTGAATGTTCCACAGTGTTCTGTGGACAGATGAAACAAAAGTTGAACTTTCTGGCAGAAATGCACGTGGCTATGTGTAGAGGAAAGAAGGCACTGCATACCAACACCAAAACGTCATCCCAACTGTGAAGCATGGTGAAAGGAGCATCATGGTTTGGGGCTGCTTTGCTGCCTCAGGGCCTGGACAGTCTGCAATCGTTGAGGGAACAATGAATTCAAAATTGTATCAAGACATTTTACAGGGTAGAGGTCGGACACCTGAAACTTAATAGAAATTGGATGATGCAATGAGACAATGATCCAAAAGGCAAGAGTAAATCAACAACAGAATGGATTAAAAAGAAGAAAATTTGTGTTTTGGAATGGCCAAATTAGAGTCCAGACCTTAACCCAATTGAGATGCTGTTGCATGACCTGAAGAGGGTAAGGTATCCCAGAAATACTGATGAACTGAAAGAGTTTTAAATGGAAGAATAGTCTAAAATTCCTCCTCACTGTTGTGCAAGTTTGATCAGAAGCTGCACAAAACATTTGGTGGAGGTTATTGCTGCTATAGGAGGTTCTACCAGTTATTAAACACAAAGGTTCACAAACTTTTTCCAGCCTGGATTGTGAATGATTAAACAATGTATTCAATAAAGATATGAAAAATATAATTGTTTGTGTTTTATTAGTTTAGGCAGGTTGTGCTTGTCTATTATTGTAACTTAGGTGAAGATCAGACCACATTTTATGAGCAATTCAGAAAACCAGGTAATTGCAAAGGGCTCACAAACTTTTTCTTGCAACTGTATAATGATTGGTTGCATCAAAGCCTGGGATGGAAACACCAGTGCCCTTGAATAAAAAAAAACATACGAACAGTGGTGGATATGGCCAGTCAATCATGGGTAAAGCCCTTTCCACTATCAAGCACATCTATACAAAGTGTTGTTGTAGGAAAGCAGCATTCATCATCGGGGACGCCCACCACCCAAGACATGCTCTCTTCCCGCAGTTGCCATCAGAAAGAAGGTACAGGAACTTCGGGACTTGTGCCACCAGGTTCAGGAACAGTGATTACCCCTCAACCATCAAGCTCTTGAACCAAAGAAGGTATAACTTCACTTGCCCCATCACTGAGATAATTCCACTACCTAAGGACTCACTTTCAAGGACTCTTCATCTCGTGTTTTCAATATTTGTTATTCATTTATTCTTTCTTTCTTTTTGTACTTGCACAGTTTGTTCTCTTTTGCACACTGGTTGAACACCCACATTGGTGAAGTCTTTCATTAATTCTATTATGGTTACAATTCTATTATGGATTTATTTAGTATGTTTGCAAGAAAACGAATCTCAGGGTTGTATATAGTGACATATGTACTTTGATTATAAAAAAAATTACTTGAACTTTAAACTTTTATGTCTAGTAACTAATCTGCACCCGTACAAGTGCATTACTCCCAATACCATGCACACTTTTGATTAATGATATTTTGAGAGACACTTTATAGAAGCCCTTCTGGGTGCCTTATCCTTTCTGCTGGTTACAACCTTGGGGAAAAAATGATTTGTCAAATAAGATTTCCCTTTCATAAATCTGCCCAATTCTATTGTTATTTTCTTTTGGATGTGTCTTTCTCTATCTCCCTCTTTTATTAAATAGTGTTGGGCATTCCAAAATCTGAAATTAAGGAGGATGACATGAGTACATCCTTTGTGGTCACCTCTTTTAAAACATTAGGATGCAGGTTGTCAATTCATTGACTTCTAGTGGCTTTGATCTGTCAGATACTTGAGCAGCACGTTGTGCAGCTAATGGAGCAAAAGCCTGAGTTCAAACCTGACTTTCAGCACTGTTTGTTTAGAATTTGCACATTCTCCTGTGATTGTTTGGGTTTCCTTCAAGGGCTCTACTTCCCTACCACGTTCCAAAAGTTGTGTGGGATGTTAGGTTAATGGGTCACTGTAAGTTGTCCTGAGTGGATGGTGGAATCTATGTGAGCTGATTGATGTAGTTGGAAATTAAATTAATGTATTACTGTAAGTGGTTGATTGATGATCAGTGTAGACTCACTCGGCCACTGGGTCTCTTTCTGTGTATTATCTCATAGTGATTCTGTGACTAGTTTTATAATAGTGTTACTTTTTGTGTTGCTCATTCACTCCTAGACCAGACCTGTACAACTCCATTGTTTCCATATGGTTTACTCTCAGTCAAGCAAAATACTTTAATTTTGCTGCTATTTTGTTTTAATTCCCCTGTGTAGTTTCTCCTGCTGCATTAACTGCAGCTAATATCTTCCTGTTTCTGTGTCACAGTTTTGTTTCTCACTAGCCTATTCTGCAGTTTACCACTTTGGTCCCCTTTGGGGAGATTTTCTCATGTGTAGTTGAAAAGCTTGCACACACTTGTACTCAGCCATACCATATGTCTGTTGCTTTACTTGTATCCTTTCGAATCAGGGGTTCCGAACCTGGGGTCCATGGACCTTTTGCTTAATTGTATTGGTCCATGGAATAAAAAGGCTGGGAACCCCTGCTTGGATGATGAGCCAACATCTTATCATGTAGAGGACCAAACGTTTTCAAGTTTGGTCTATTTGCCTTCAGTTTTTCTGCATCTCCTTAGTGTCATAAAGCAGTACATAAACGAAATAGGCCCTTTGGCCCATCTAGTCAGTGCAAAGCAATTACCCTGCCTATCCTCTTGAGATGCACCCTTCATACCTTTCCCATCCATGTATTTTCCAAACTTTTCAAATGTTGAAATTGACCCCTCCATCCACCACTTCTGTTGGTAGTGCATTCCACACTCACAGCCCTCTAAGTGTAGAAGTCCCCCTTCGCGTTCTCTTTAAACATTTTACCTTTCACACTTCACCGATGATGTCTAGATCTATTCTCACCCAACCTCAATGGAAAAAAACCTGCTTGCATTTGTACTATCCATACCCCTCATGATTTTATATACCTCTATCAAATCTCTCTATTTCCTATGTTGCAGGGAATACTCACCCTTTCCCTATAACTCAGGTCTTCAAATTCTGGCAGCATCCTTGTTAATTGTCTCTCTGTTCTTTCAATTGTATTGATATCTGTCCTGTAGATTGGTGACCAGAACTACACACAATACTCCAAATTAGCCTCACCAACGTTTTGTATATCTTCAACGTAACATCCCAACTCCTGTACTCAATACATTGATTTATGAAGGCCAATTTACCAAAAGCGCTCTTTGTGACACCGTTTACCTGTGGCGCCATTTTCAGGGAATTAATAGCTTCTCTTTGGTGTTTATGCATACTGCTAGATGTAGATTGTAATTTCAGTGCTAGATTTCGCAACCATTTGCTGGTGGTTTCTTTATCAGTAGACAGTGATGCTGTGTGCAATCTTCTTGAGATGGCCCAGTGCAGCAAGCTCCTCTTTGCAAGCTAGCTGATCTGACTTCTGTGCCTGTGCCCCGCAGCACACGAGTCAAACACAAGCTGGAGATCAAATGCAGGGAAATCTATCCTCCCACTCCATCTCCGGAACGAGCACAAGTATACTGAGTTGAGAGTCAGCATACTTTTATGGCTGACAAATGATGTGCAATTTATATAATGGGCTTACCAACTTTGAAATGGTAAGTGCAAGTAAGTGATTTGGTTTTATTTTACTTGATCTTACAGTTATAAATTTATAGTGCTTGAAGTTGCTTTCAGGAAATTTAATCGGTTGTCATTGTTTTTGTCATCATCGTCGTCATGTGCTGTGTTGCATGACTTGGATGTTCATGGTCTATCCATGACCATAATTGCTGCCTTCTGGCAGTGTCTCTACGAGTGATACTCTTCAAAGATTTTCTGGCAGTGTCTCTACAGTGTCTCTACGAGTGATACTCTTCAAAGATTTTCTGCCTGCTCATACGACCATCCACGGCCTGCTCCCATGGCTTCACATGACCCTGATCAGGGGGCTAAGTAGGTGCTACACCTTGCCCAAGGGTGACCTGCAGGCTAACAGAAGGAAGGAGTGCCTTCTCCTCCTTTGGTAGAGACGCATCTCCATTCCGTCAATTTAATCAATAAATTTTCTTAATTTTTTATTTATTTAAAACAATTTTGAACTGTTTTGTTCGATCTCTGATCAATTCGTATGGTTAGACAGCAGTGAAATTTAAAGGGAAATCCGTGTGGTCTGGGGCAAGACTCTTGGGATATTCCTCCTGAGTGCTAAGTTCTACTCATTGCCTCATTGCATAAAGCTCTATAGGCAAAGAGGCCTTTGTTGGTCGGTCCAACCTATTGTTTGCAGTTTACTTAAATTTCTATAAATCTTCCCTCTGGATTCCATTTTTCCACACTTCCTAGAATATCAGAGCATGGAGTTTTATTTTACTTTCTGGACCACAATTCCAAGGAATATTTGTATTCTAGATCTTTCCTGACTGGTTACGCCACTGTCTGAGCTTTACAGTCACTTTGCATGGGACGTTTATTATGTTGCCAAGTTTTCTCTGTAATTTGACTGAAAAGATCTGGCTGTGACATTACTGATATCAGGGATATCATGAACTTCCTCAGAAGTGTTTCTTGGCTATGATTATTGGAATGGTATACTCCCTTAATGACGCAGAGTAAGTGAAATTAATCTTTTACTAGCTCTTCTTTCAGTTAGTCCTGATGAAGGGTCCTGGCCCGAAACGTCGACTGTACCTCTTCCAATAGATGCTGCCTGGCCGGCTGCGTTCACCAGCAACTTTTATGTGTGTTAAGTGAAATTAATTCCTGTGCATATCTATATGCATCTCAGATTTTCTACACTCATTATCTCATTATGTACATGCGTATACTGATACCTAAAACACATCTTTTCTGGTGGTTTGATTGAGTTGTGTAACATGGACCAGATTTTTTCAAGTCAGAATCAGGTTTATTACTGCACCAACACACACTAAAATACCGGAGGAACTAAGCAGACCGGGCAGCAACTATGGCTGAAGGGTCCTGAAGAAGGAACTTGGCCCAAAACATTGTTTACTCTTTTCCTTCGTGTTTGAAGTATGGTCACACTCCTTTTCTGAGCTTGTGCTACGTGTAATTATACACTAGGTTCCTGTTACAGGGCTGACTTTGCTTGTCAGAAATGAACATAAAACACTATTTGCTAGCGTTCTTTTGAACCTGGTCCAAAATTTTTGCAGTTGTTTCTATTTTTCATTGTATCTACTAATTGCTCCAAGGCATCCAGTGCATTGCAGAATGAGATCATTATGAGTGTTAGTGGACAAATAGAAGCACTGCGGTCAAGATAGCAGATTGGGAAATGCAAACACAGGCATGCAAATTGGTGATTACTGATTGAAATAGTCTCTCAAATCCCAAATTTACGGTCTTTTTTAGGTGAAGAGGAATTCTCGTATGGGTATGGAGGGACAGGAAAGAAGTCAACAAACTGCAAATTTCAGGACTTTGGAGAACGATTTTCAGAAAATGATGTGCTGGGGTGCTTAATTGTGAGTATTGGAAATGCATTTATTGATTGATTGAGATACAGCGCTGAATCGGCCTTTTGAGCTGCACCACCCAGCAACTCCCAATATATGCTAGCCTAATCATAGGACAGTTTACAATGACCAATCGACCTACTAACCAGTACATATTTGGACTGTGGGAAGAAACCGGAGCACCCAGCAAAACCACACGTATTCCACACACAGGCTCCTTACTGGTGACATCGGAATTGAACTCCGAATTCTGATGCTGTAAGTGTTTGAATTAAAATGTTTGACGGCACCATTTCACTCAATGCCACAAGCTGGGTGGATGCATTTTGTATATATTAACATAAGGTTACGTAGTTTTTAAGGGGTCCTTGAAGTTATCATCTGAACAAATCGGTTCTTGATTAAAAATGATTTTCCTGGAGTTGCAGGTTGCATTGTGTTTAAACTAAGGAGTCAAGGTTGGGATTTGAATTGTTTTCACGTCATTTTGATGTTTCTTTTAGACCAGTAGAACAAAAGAAAAATAAAGTAATACAGGATATTTGCATGCAGGTTCTGTGCGGGAATAATGAAGCTGCTGTTCTGTGGAGACTCTGGCTGCTGTCCAATAATTATGGTTGGCAGTTAGCCACATGTATCAGACATCTACCTTTGACAGAGCTTAAAACCACTTGGTCTGTGGTGGTCTGCCTGAATTGTTCTTGCGTTAAGAACGTGATAACAGGAACATGAGTAGGTCAATCGGTCCTTCAGTACTTCTCTCTCATTCAGTAAGATAATGGATATGATGGTAAACAAGGGACAGAGGGGTATGGATCACGTACAGGCAGATGGGATCAGTTGGGATTAGTATAGACATTGTAGGCCAAAGGGCCTGTTCTTGAGATGTTATGTTGAAGTTGTATAAGATGTTGATGAGGTCTAATTTGGAGAATTTTGGTCACCTACCTGCAGGAATGATGTAAATAAGATTGAAAAACTAGAGAGAAAATTTACAAGGATGTTGCCGAATCTTGAGGACCCGAGTTATAGGGAAAGATTGAATAGGTTAGGACTTTATTCCCGAGACAGCAGAAGAGTGAGCGGAGATTTGATAGAGGTTTACAAAAATTATGAGGGGTATAGATAGGGTGAATGCAAGCAGGCTTTTTACGCTGGGGTTGGGTGGGACTACAACTAGAGGTCATAGGTTAAGAGTGATAGGTGAAAAGTTTCAGGGGAACATGAGGGGAAACTTTTTCACTCCAAGGGTTGTGGAACGATCTGCCAGTGCAAGTGGTGCATACAAGCTTGATTTCAACATTTAAGAGAAGTTTGGATAGGTACATGGATGGCAGAGGTGGAGGGCTCTGGTCCAGGTCGCTGAGAGGTAGGCAGTTTAGTTTGACATGGACTAGATGGACTGAAGGGCCTGTTTCTATGCAAGTTCTGTAACTCAAATACTGTGTTAAATTGAGTCTTCCGGATCTTGGCTTGATGGTCAGCAATAACTCTCGGGCCTCTGTTTGTTGGCTGATAACTCTTCCCTAGGCAGGATCTAGCAAACTGATGTGAAGGCAAATTTATTGTTAGCTGCTTCAATAAGTTCTGAAATTTTTCATTGCTGAACATTTCAGCTTTACTCTCCATTGCATCTTTAGAACTTCGAAGTTGGTGAAGACGTGGAGATGTCCTTTACCAAGAACGGAAGGTGGCTTGGTGTTGCGTTCAGGGTCAAAAAATCAGCTCTTGCTGGACGTCCATTGTTCCCACACGTGTTGTCAAAAAATTGCGCTGTTGAGTTCAACTTTGGCCAGAAGGATCCCTGGTGCAGAATCCCTGATGGGTTCACATACATTCAGCATGTGCCCTTAGATCAACGGATGCCAGGCACATCAGGACCAAAGACAAAGGCAGAGTGTGAAGTAGGTATACTGATAAGGTTTGAAGGGTTGCTTGGAACCTAATATTTAGTGGTCTTTTTTTTGGGGGGGGGGCGTGGGGGCGGGGAGTCATTTCCTTGTTGTTGAATTTCCAAGCTGAGACTTTCTGTTAATTTGCTTTTTATTCAATACTGTGTTGTGGATGTTGCTGCCAAAGTTCAGAGTAAATTTTATTATCAAAGTCCCATATACAACTTTTCGATTCATTTTCCTATGGGCATACTCAGCAAATCAGTGGTTCCATTTATTATCAGAGAATGTATATAGTTTACAACCTGAAATTCTTTTTCTCCACAAACATCCATGACACAGAAGAAAACCCCCAAAGAGTGAATGACAATGTTAGATTCCCAAAGCCCTCCCCCGTTCCACACACAAGCAGCAGCAAAGCATCAACACCCCCTCCCCCTCACCCACTTACTCTATAACATAAACGCTGCCTGGGCAGGGCGAAAAGCATTATCAAGGATGCATCTCGCCCTAACCATGGACTTTTTACTCTCCTCTCATCCGGTAGGTGCTACAGAAGCCTCCACTCCCACGCCAGCAGGCTCAAGAAGAGCTGCTTCCCTGTGGCCCTGCTGAACCTCACATCACCGCGCTAAGTAGTATTGCACCCATATTGTACTGTCTCAGTACTTTTATATTTGTATGCTGTAGCACTTTTTATTTGCAGTTATTTTGTAAATAATACTATTCTTTTGCACTTCTGGTTAGATGCTAATTGCATTTCGTTGGCTTTGTACCTATACTCGGCACAATGATAATAAAGTTGAATCTAATCTAAATCTAAATTTATTATACTTTCCTGTTTGACCTAATGTGCTGTCTTTTGCTACTGCTAACAGTAACTCTTGCTTTGATTACTTTAGAAATAACAGCCAGGGTAGGCCATACTCCCTAAGTTTTATATTCCTCCACACAGGAAAGCATCTTTTCAACCAATACCTTGACAAACTCCTTCAGAATCATGTTTTAGCAAGTCACCTCTCTTTTAAACTCCAGTTTATAGATCTAATATTGTCAGTCGTTCCCCATTAGACAATCTCATCTCTGAAATTAGCCTAGTGAATTTCTTCTCAAGTACCTCCAGTGTAAGTATATCCTTCTAATAATGAGTCTGTACATTGTGCACACTATTTCAAGTGGGGTTTTATCAAAGTCCTGCATAGTTATAGCAAGATTTCCCTCTGTTTATTTTCCCATGTCCTTGTAATACAGACCGGCACTTCATTTGTTTCCCTAATTCCTTGCTGTATCTGTATTCTAATGTTTCGTGTACAAGGGCATCTCTGTTTGGCAACAGCCTGTCGTCTCTTATTTGCACGTTACTCTGTTTTTCAGTGAAAATCCCTGTATTATATATGGTGTGCTGTATTTTTCACTGTACACAAACTTGTTTTTCTCCCTGTAGACTTTCCATGCCCTTCTCATTAGCTTGGGTCTCATGGATTTTTGTATTGTTAGCAAATTTGGATACATTACACCCAGTCATTAATATAGATTTGAAACCGATGATGGCCCAGCATCATTCCTTGTGATTCTAGCTCTGCTTACCAACATGGAAATGAGCCATTTATCCTTTTCTTTCTACCAGTCTTCTGTCCGTGTTAATATTACCACAATATGTTTGGTCCATTGCAGTATCTTTTTTATGCAGAATACAGTTTGATAATCTAAACACTAAATCAATTGATATTTCCTTTATCTGTTCTGCTCAGTGTATTCTTTAAAAAAAATCTTATCAAATTTCCTGACCCTGAATTTGTTTTCCCTCAGATCATTATCGCTCTGCTTAACTGTATGGTAGTTTTCTTAATGTCCTGCAACAAATGCCTTAGTATTGTGTTAAATTTTATTTTAATATTGACTCATGTTAATTGTCAGTTGCTTTGCTGTTCTGTTTTGCTCCTTCCCTCCTTCCTTTATAGAATAAGGATATTGCATATGTGGTTTTTGAAGATTGCCGCTGCGCAAAGGCACAGTCCATTCAATAGCTTTGTTGTTCCTTAACCTAGGACCATATGTGTTTATTCTTGTTGCTTTCATGTAGAAGGTTTGAGTTCAGATGTAAGATTTCTGATAAATACAGTTTGAATACAAACTAAAGCTAAGAAAGGTGTTTGGATCTAGATGCACAAATACAGTCTCAGGAATTTTGCATAGTAGTGTAGTAATGTTACGTATTGCTGTTGCAAAACAACAAAATAAAACAAATTTCATGGCACGTGAGTGATGATAAACCTAGGTCTGTTATGGATCTTTGTGGTGGGCTGTGAGTGGGAAGGGGGCAGGGAGAGGAATCAAACGACCTTGCCTGGTGTCTCAGGGTGTTTCTGCACCCCTGCCCCTGGCAGTCCTTTTCAGCTGCTCCACACCTGTCCCATGGCATTTCACCCTCGTCATTCCCAACATCCTTTATTCCCGCCAGATTTGCAAACTGGCTCTCCGCTCCACGTTAACAAATACAGTACTGTGCAAAACTCTTGGTGCCCTACTTAAATGTATGTGCCTAAGACTTTTGGACAGTATGTGTTTTTCCAGTTTTTTTATATACATTATATAAGCATTAGGTACTGATTGTGGAATGAAATTAAGCAGAATGAAGTATAGTTACATCTTTCCCATCTACGTTTGAGACTATATAGACAGATGCACAAGAAATGGGTGTATGACTGAAGCAGCATTTCTAACCCCACTTTAACTTCTCACTGGTCTTTGCAGTCTACTGATTTACCTGCAGTAGAATCATGAAAGACCTGATTTTAAAAAAAAAATACAGATTTCCATTCCTCTCTGGGCAGCCACTTTTTCAGCTGCTTACCATATCGATTTGTCTGTTGTGTCAGATTTTGTGTGACAACATTTTCTAATTACTGAACAGGTTTCACTGCATTAGAGATGCCATACATATGTAAGCTTTGTAGGTCGTTATTTATTGAAGGAGAAAAACTGGGGATAACTGGAAACTGGAGAGAATGGGAAGAGCCACGCCTTAATGAATGGCATTTTCAAAGTTGTTTTTCTGTCTTTTTTTTTAAAGATCCTGATGATGGTTGGACTCCCTGCAGCAGGGAAAACAACGTGGGCTGCAATGCACGCAGCCAGCAACCCATGGAAGAAGTACAACATCCTCGGTACAAATGCCATCATGGAGAAGATGAAGGTAGGTACATGGTGTGTAGAGGGACCTATTTTCTTAATCTATGTCCCTGAATTATATGTAGTTGAGCTATAAGTTCAGCTTTCCACAATAATATTTTAAACTTGGGTTCAGTGTGCGAAGCTTAAAAAAAATGACGCTGAAGTGAAAACTTTCTTTTGTAACATCCATTAGCGATGCTGGTTGGATTTTTCATAATGTCTGCATGGAGGAATTGCATAGAAATGTAAATCCATGATTAACCTTTTCCGTTAGTGTTGCTGCAAGAGAGTCAAAGGTCAGTTTGCAATAAATGCAGTGATGTTTTCAATTTTTTATTCTGCCACAGAAAACCGTAATACAGGTACAATCTCAAATGTTGAATAATCAATGTGGGTAGGCTGAACTTAAAATGTTATTTGATCTGTGGTTTCCTAGAATGCGAAAAGTGAGGCTTTTGCATGAATTGCGAATTGTTTTCTTTCTATGGTGTCAGAAACTGGGATGGTAAAAAAATAAAAGCTTGGTCAGTGACTGCAGAAGACGGTCTCATCTAATTGGTTTCTTAAAGATTGAGAAGCCGAATCACAGGACTGTTGCGCTGGTTCCAAGACAATGAGTCCTCACTGGGAGTGAAAGAATCCAGTCCTTTCAACTGCAGGCGTCTCTACCATTTTCACAGGTGATGGGGCTTCGACGTCAACGCAATTATGCTGGCCGTTGGGACGTCCTAATTCAGCAAGCTACGCAGTGCTTGAACCGTCTTATCCAGATCGCTGCTCGCAAGAAACGCAACTATATTCTTGACCAGGTACTGCTGTGCTTCCATGAATCACTGACACACTAGATGAGATATCTGAACTAGTCTGCATATGGAATTATAAAGTAATTATACCTCATCAGTAAACTAAATCTCTTGTAATATTTAATGAAAATGTTGTAAAAATTTAAAACGATTTTATTTCATTGCTTGGGGATCACATGAAAATCTTCACACCAAGTAAAGAACAAAAGTAAAAAAACAAGATTTAATGTTGTGCTGCTTAGAAAATAAAAGATCTATGGTGAGTAAGTGATCTCCATTGTTAATAAGTTTTAAAAGAAAATGATTTAAAAAAAAAGTAAAAGTAGTGATTGGAACTTTGATTATTAAATAATTGCTGTGCAGGTAAGTTTTAATACTAATGAACATTGGCTTTCCAGAACCTGCAAGATGGGCATGGTAAGTACTGGTCTAAAGAGCAGTCTTTGGGACAGGATAAGTGTAAGTATCCCTGGTAAGTACTTAAATGTTGTTTTGTCTGGGACAGATGCTCTATTGAAGAATTGGTGAGTAAAGGTGAGTATGTGGAGATGTAGTAGAGGTCAACAGAGTAGAACTTTTATCCGGGTAGCCCTTAAGGAGCTAGGTGACCATTTAAGTGCAACGAATGGAACCCATGTTATATTTTCAGGGAAAATCAAGCTTGGGGACTTAGCCATTTATTTTTTGAGATACAGCACAGATTAGGCCCTTCTGGCCCTTTGAGACATGCCACCTAGTGACCTGTGATTTAACCCTAGCCTAATAACGGGATGGTTTATAATGACCAGTTAACCTATCACTGGGTGTGTCTTTGGACCATGGGAAGAAACTGGTGCACCTGGAGGAAACCCACGTGGTCACAAGGAGAACGTACAGATTGCTGTCATTTCCTCCATTAGCCTCATCCAATTTGGGTTGGTTTAAAAAAAAATATGTTTAAAGGAGTTGGCCATATTTCTCCAGCATTCTTACATGAAAAGTAAATTAGGTAGCTGAGATCTTCCATGTGCTCTGAAGAAATTCCAAATAATGCACTTAGAACTTGTAAATTTCATGTGTACGCTTGGTGTGATTGTTGCAGTTGATTACTGCAAAGGTTTTTTGATACTTTCTGCTCCTTAATTTCTGCAAACCAGATGGAAAAGTACCTTGAATTCTAAATGCAAATCAAGCCAATTTTATGTCGGCTGAAAGATAGTGAGAACTTCCAGTGAAGATTACGTATATTAGTAAAAGTGCTTGAGTAAAAGGAGTTAATTATTTGTTTTACTTCTGATTCAATGAGCTCTTAATTATTGTGTAGTTTCTTATATATACACACAAATATCTAATCAGCCAATCACGTGGCAGCAAATCAGTGTATAAAAGCATGCAGACACAGTCAAGGGATTGATGGTGCCAGGCGAGTTGGTTTGAGTATGTCAGAAACTACTGATCTCAAAGTTCAAAGTAAAAATTATTATCAGAAAGCATACATGTTACCACATACAACCCTTGAGATGCTTTTTTTCTGCGAGTAAACATAACAAATCTATGGAACAATAAATGTAAACAGGATCAATGAATAACTAACTGTGCAAATGCAAATATAAACAAATAGCAATAAATAATGAAAGCATGAAATAACAAGATGAGATCTTAAAGTGAGACCGTCGGTTGTGGGAACACCAGAAATAGAATAGAAATCTCATGGGATTTTCACACACAACAGTGTCTAGAGTTGACAGAGAATGGTGAGAGAAATGAAAAAAAAAAAACCAGTGGGTGGCAGTTCTTTGGGTGAAAATGCCTTGTTATGGGAGAGGTCAGATGAGAATGTTCAGACTGGTAGGAAGGCGACAGTAACTCGAATAACTAGGTGTTACAACAGTGATGTGCAGAAGGCTATCTCTGAACGTACAACAAGTTGAACCTTGGAAGTGGATGGCCTGGCCTGCAACTGCAGAACATCACACCAGGTTGCACTCTTGTATTTATTAGAGTGGCCACTGAGTGTATGTTGCCAATAGTACAGGGAAAAGGAATTGGGCATCTTTGTGCCTGTTGAAAAGATGTCATGTTTGTTCTACACTATAAGCATACACTTGCAAATATGAAAGAACTTATGATTTCTAGCTTAGTATTCTTAAAATTTAAGTAAAGAGGTGTTAATTGCCTGAGGTTAATCTGTGGAATTTTTTGCCACAAGCAGCTGTTGGAGGTCAAGTCATTGGGTATATTTAAGGCAGAGATTGATAGATTCTTAATTAGCCGGTGCATGAAGGGATACAGGGAGAAGGCAGGAGATTAGGGCTGAGAGGGAAAGGGATAGCCATGATGAAATGGTGGAGCAATTGCAAAGGGCCAAGTGGCCCAATTCTGCTCCTGTATCTTATTATGGTCTCCATGAAGTCTATTTATGCCAAAATGTCAGCTATTCAAGTGGTTTGGCTGAAACGCCTTGCCCTTGGATTATGAAAGTACTACTTTCGTTTCAGATTAGTTTTAAATTTGGGTACAGCTTTCTAAAATTTCTGTGTTTCAAAGGGTTTTAATGAATGCTTAGATAAAAACAAGTTCAATAAAAGTCTTCAGAAAGTGTTAACTACATATGTGGACTGAACTTGATTATTTTTGATATTTCAAAACTAAGTGGTCCCAACAAAACATAGTCCCTGGAAGTTAAGCAGATAGTAGTGATTCTGAGATTTTCTACAGAATAGAATAAAATGGAACTCAGCATGGATTCCGGTAGTGCTGAGGAAACGGAGAGTCTGCAGAGAGACTTGGATAGATTGGAAGAATGGGCAGAGAAGTGGCAAATGAAGTACAATGTTGGAAAGTGTATGGTTATGCACTTTGGCAGAAGTAATAAACGGGCAGACTATTATTTAAATGAGGAAAGAATTCAAAGTTCTGAGGTGCAACGGGACTTGAGAGTCCTCGTACAGGATACCCTTAAGGTTAACCTCCAGGTTGAATCGGTAGTGAAGAAGGCGAATGCAATGTTGGCATTCATTTCTAGAGGAATAGAGTATTGGAGCAGGGATGTGATGTTGAGGCTCTATAAGGCGCTGGTGAGACCTCACTTGGAGTACTGTGGGCAGTTTTGGTCTCCTTATTTAAGAAAGGATGTGCTGATGTTGGAGAGGGTACAGAGAAGATTCACTAGAATGATTCCGGGAATGAGAGGGTTAACATATGAGGAACGTTTGTCCGCTCTTGAACTGTATTCCTTGGAGTTTAGAAGAATGAGGGGAGACCTCATAGAAACATTTCAAATGTTAAAAGACATGGACAGAGTGGATGTAGCAAAGTTGTTTCCCATGATAGGGGAGTCTAGTATGAGAGGGCATGACTTCAGGATTGAAGGGCGCCCTTTCAGAACAGAAATGTGAAGAAATTTTTTTAGTCAGAGGGTGGTGAATCTATGGAATTTGTTGCCACGGGCAGCAGTGGAGGCCAAGTCATTGGGTGTATTTAAGGCAGAGATTGATAGGTATCTGAGTAGCCAGGGCATCAAAGGTTATGGTGAGAAGGCGGGGCAGTGGGACTAAATAGGATAAAATGGATCAGCTCATGATAAAATGGCGGAGCAAACTGGATGGGCCAAATGGCCTACTTCTGCTCCTTTGTCTTATGGTCTTATGGAACATCAGCAGAAACGTTAAGATCTGTTATTTAAAGCGTGTGGGTGATGGTGTGAAAAAAGGAATTGTGAGTAATAGTCTTCTCTATAGAGACCGTTGGACAGGGCGTTGCGTGGTTTTTCCATTGCACAGAAAGACTGAAATATGCAACCAGGAATTACTGTTATTTGTAGTCAAGTGGCATCTGAAGGCAATTGCCGATGGAAGAATTTACACATTGTCATTGGGGTTCCAGATCTGAAGCAGTTACGGAGATTTTTGTGTACTGCAGAACAAGCCAGTCTTAAAAACCCAGAGCATTACTGCATTGTATCAGCCCCTGAACTGCAAGCAGAGCAAGCAATAACAAAGAGTTCACTTGTTTCTCTACCCAGCATTGTCTACTTAAATGTTACTCATGACTAAGCATACAACAGAGTGCCCTGATAAAACTGGGATTAGTTTTCCAGCAAATTGCAGTGTGGAGGGTAATTACACAATACAAATTTATTGCATAAAAGAAAACCATCACGTTCTGGCATTATTGACAGGCGAGCTACCTGATCGCTAGCAGCGTATCTGGGACTAGTGTTGCTATTTAGTTCTTTGGAACAAAAAAGTGTCCAAACTGATATTTCTGAAACATACTTGGGCCATTTTCAGATACATTTGTCAAACTTGTGTTTGTTAATTAGCCAGTTGATGCTCTAAGGGAGTGATGCAGGAGGAGCATGTAATGAGTGACAATCATAAACAAGAGACAGTCTGCAGATGCTGGAAATCCAGAGCAATGTACACAAAATGCTGGAGTAACTCAGCAGATCAGGCAACATCTATGGAGATGAATAAACAGTTGATGTTTTGGGCCAAGACCCCTCCCCAGGACAGAGTAGGAAGGGGGAAGGTGCCAGAATGAAAAAAGGTGCCGGGAGGGGATGGAGGCTAGCTGGATGGTGGTAGGTGAAACCAGGTCAGTGGGAAAGGTCAAAGACTGGAGAAGAAGGGGAGTGGACCACAGGAGAAGGGGAAGGAGGAGGGAACCCAGGGCGAAATAGTAGGCAGGTGAGAAGAGGTAAAATGTCAAGAGTGGGGAATAGAGGAAGGTTGGGGTGGGTAATGAGTGAGCTATCTTAACAAAATTACTTGAAGTATAATTGAACATGCTTTTCCTTTTTATTAATTGTTATTTATTTAGCATTTAAACTGAGCTAGTTGTATGCTATATTTTGTTTGGTCAAAATTAGATAGCTTTGAGGAAGGGATGCTTGTAGTGTTGTGCACTTTGCGTATTAGTAGTTGGGCTTATTTTGTAGCAGTTTGTTACTTACTGCTATTGGGTTGGAAATATCAATAGAGTCCTTTGACAGGTGCTGGGATAGGAGATTAACATTGTCAATCAACGTATGTGATTGAAAGATACTGTATTTCAAGTTTTTACATATTGCATGGTACTGCTGCCACAGAGGGCAAATTTCATGACATAAGCTGGTGATACTACACCTGATTGTGATGTGATTTTATTTGAAAGATCAGATGCATTGTAAAATGTAGGCGTGGCAGTTGTTATAAATGATTGACATATCAGACAGCAACTGTGGACAGGGAACTGGTTAAGCTGGCCCAATAGGAGGCAAGAAGTTTACCATTAAAGTATTGGTTGACATAAATTATGGAGCAGCAAGGAATCTTCTCAAACCTGATATTCAGTCTTGCACACAAGCCCACATCAGATTTATGTAATCATTTTAAAGAAAGTTCAGTACGGAGATTCCAAACCAAACGGTAAGTTTTCTTTTTGAGAGGAAAGGGGCAGAGGTGCCTACCCTGCCTGAAAGCTTTTGAGCTATGAGGGGTGAAAGTGTTTATTTCGTAATTTACAGGCCTCGTTGTCTGCAAGCCAAGCAACAAATAATAAACAATTTTGCCTCTTCTTTGTCACATTGCTAGACAAATGTTTATGGATCAGCACAGAGACGAAAAATGCGTCCTTTTGAAGGGTTTCAACGCAAGGCTATTGTAATTTGTCCCACGGATGCCGATTTAAAAGAACGGACAATAAAACGCACTGATGAGGAAGGAAAGGATGTGCCTGATCATGCAGTTTTAGAAATGAAAGGTAGGAATCTAGAAATGCAAATCCTGTTTTTTTATATATTAAAAAAACAGTTGGAAGGAAAAAAAAAAGTGCCAAGTCAGAGAGCTCTCTTCCCTCTCATCCTTATTCCGCATCAAACCCATTTCACCATCTTTTCCGTCTTTATCAGATGTACGCCCTGTAGACCTGAGGTCAGTACACAGAGAATGTTATGGGCATCGCCAGAATTTCTAAATTATGGGATGTCCATAACTGCGTTTTGATGATAACCAGTTTCCACATTTATGCCAAACAAATCTGCTTGGAAATTAAGGAGCAGTTTCCTGGAGGCCGAATCACCTTTTTGTTTTCTTTGAACACCGCTTCCTCCCAGTGACAAGTGGTGTTGGATCACTGGCGCCAAGGGCCCTCCTGTGCCAGCTCACTGTTTAATATTGCCAATTCTGGGTGATGCCATTAACTTCTCTCCCCACTGTGTCTTGTTTTCTCTCTCTCCCTCTCTCTCTCTGGCACGTAGCGAACTTCACCCTGCCAGTCGTAGATGATTTCCTAGAAGACGTGACTTACGTCGAGCTTCAGAAGGAGGAGTCCGAGAAGCTGGTGAGCGAGTACAACGAGGAAGGGAAACGGGCCATCCCTCCCCCTGAGAAACGCTTTGACAACCGGTCTTCTGGCTTCCGTGGCCGAGGAAACTTCAACCGATTTGATAATCGTGGCGGGCAGGGATCTCGTGGCTTTAACCGTGGTGGATTCCGTGGAGGTTAGTAATTATAGCCCATGACAACTCCAGTTTATGCTGAACTCCTTTGGAAATCCCTCTGGTAATTTGCTCACTGCTCTATTTAGCACTTCACGATTTTGAAGAGAATTATTAGGTGTGTCAAAAATCAAACTTACAGAAATTAGTAAAAATAGTGAAAAGATAAATGCCAATATTCACAAAATGATATCTACAAGAAAGCACAATAACATCTCCATACTTGTCCAGTGTGAACTCCTGGCAGCCCCTATCCCTCTCTTACTGAGGGCGAAAAGCATTTTTTTTAAGACGCTTTGACATACCATCTTTACTTACCAACAAAGTTAACTTAAGACTGTACATGAGTTAGAAAATGATGCATCACATAATGCAGTTGCAATTATATTATAAAATAAGCAGAAGTATCTACCTTAAATACAGTATACAAACAATATATGCACATTTACACATCCCCATTACTTAAGAATCCCACCGTGTATGGCGGAAAGGACACCATAAAGCCAACTCGATTTAGGAGCCAGTAGACGCCATGTGACTGCTGGGAAGTGACAGTGAAACACTAGAATACTCAACACAATCACACACTTACAGTTAGTACAAATAAAGTATAAAATTGAACTAAACTGGGTGTCTGACTCCGAATGTATGTAGCAGTGCGGGGGAAACCAGAATATACTGGGGAAGACAGTGAAGTGCTTACACTCACTGCAACGACTGCAGAGTGATAAGGCAATGTTTGTGTCTGAGTGAATATGTCTGTGTAAGGAATGCGTTTACTGAGAACAAAGCAGTAGGCTTGAAGCAGGTTATAGGTATCATTAGGTGCCAGAATTGGCTCATGGAACTGAATGACACAATCCTGTTTAACTTCTGCTAGGTAGTCTTTACTTTTTGTAAAGAGTATTTGCTCACCATGAATATGACCTGTCTGCCTTTTTATAAAAAAATAATGCAGGTTACAACCGTGGAAGTAACCCTCCGAACCGCTGGCCCAGCAACAACAACAACAACCGTGGCACCTACAATCGGACTCACAGCTACAACATGGCGCGAGCACCAACCTACAACAAGACCACCTATAATCAGAGCATGGTAATCACTGTCAAATGATAGAATGGGCTACTAGTACTGGGGGAGGGGGCTACTGCAGAAGATTGAAATAAGCTGCAGAGAATTGTAAACTCGGTCAGCTCCATCATGGGCACTAGCTCCCGTAGTATCCAGGACATTTTCTGCAAGAAGGTGGCCTCCATCATTAGGGACCCCCATCACCCATGTCATGCCCTCTTCTCATTGCTGCCATCAGGAACGAGGTACAGAAGCCTGAAGGCACACACTCAGTGATTCAGCTTCTTCCCCTCTGCCATCAGATTTCTGAATGGACATTGAGCACTACCTCACTACTTTTTATTTCTATTTTTGCACTACTTACTTAATTTAACTATTTAATAGTATATATTACTGTAATTCATGGCTTTTCTATTATTTATTGTACTGCCACAAAGTTAACACATTTCACGACATATGCCGGTGATTCTGAATAAGTAAATGAGCTGGAAATGAGGTTCTTCCCAATTTTTACTGAAGTGGAGTCAGCAGCCTGCCTGCAGGATTTCTGTCATCTACATTAATATCTGAGAAGATGAAGAGAGCTCATGTTTATACATAATATAGAAAAGTGTGGTAAGAGAAATAGTCAGTGTTTCAGGTCAGCTGTTGCTCATTTTTCTTCCCACATCCTGCCTGACCTGAGTATTTCCAACATTTTCTCCTCTTAATTTGCAGACCAGCAGTTTTTATTTTTCTCAATAGTTATGCAGAGTTTTTTGCATCTTCAAGGGAATTTCAAACTGTTAAGTTCCATTGATTGACTTTTGGTGTTTTCACTGTTCTTGGAGGACCACCTAGCAACCAATTTCTCTCAACTGAAGCAAATTATTTTTTTTTACCTGTAGTGTTTAATGGAGGCACATCACCTGGTGTATGCTCAGCAGCCATCAACATCATGTTCACCAATGCAGCTTTTCATCATTACGTCACAGAAGTGACAGCCAGGCTGTGTCAATAAGACCATAACGCATATAGTCCTGTGCAAAACTCTTAGGCGCATATATAACTAGGGTGCCTAAGACTTCTGCACAGTACTGTAATTGTCAACATGGAGAGGAGAGCAAGTTTATAAGTCTGGCAGAAGCAAAGGATGTTGGGAATGGTGAGGGTGGAGCACCGCGGGAGGGGTGTGGGACAGGTGGCAGAGAAGGAGTGCCAGGGCGGGGAGTGGCATGGGTGCAGACACATCCAGCCTGGAGACGCCATCATATAATATGCCATCATTGCTGATTTATTTTTCTCCACTCAACCCCATTCTCCTAATCAAGAGTCTATCAGGCTCTGCTTTAAATATACCCAGTGATATCACAGCTGCCCGTGGCAATGAATTCCTCAGATTCACCACCCTCTGGTTAAAGAAATTCCTCCTCATCTCTATTCTAAATGGACGTCCTATTCTGAGGCTGTGCCCTCTGATCCTAGACTCTTCCACTATTGGAAATATTCTCTCTACATCCACTCGATCTAGTCCTTTTAATGAGGTCTCCCCTCACTCATCTTGTGAGTACAGGCCTACAGTCATTAAATGCTTCTCACTCATTAGCCCTTTCATTCCCAGGTACATTCTTGTAAACCTCCTCTGGACCCTATCCTTTCTTACATATGGGGCTCAGAACTTCACAGTTTCTACTGCCGTGTCATATCTAGCGTTGGGCTTGAACTGGATAAACTTCATGGAACTAGAAGAATGTTATTTGACATTTAACTTTTGATTTGGCCTCTGGCAGCCATTTGGCCCATTAGGACTCCAGGAAAGGTCTTCCATCCACCTGTCCAGTTGTACTAAAGGGGTATTTGCCCAAGTTTAGAACATCTGTGTGTCTGTAGTACAAATGGCATAAAACTGAAGCAACTAAACCTGCAGCAAAACTTACCATGTTTCATACCCGCTTCAGCCAACGCCAGTCGCACCGACAACGACACCGGCTCCTGCGCCACCTCCGCCACCACCAGCACCGGCTCCTGCACCACCAGCGCCAGCGCCAGCTCCAGTGACGTATGGGCAGACCTACGGCCAGGGCTACAATCAGGCATACAATCCTAGTTACAACTATGGCACCTACAGCAGCTATGGGAACTACAGCCAAGGCTACACTCAACCCCAAACTGCCACACAAACCTACAGTCAGCAGTATCCAAACCAGTACCAGCAGGTGAGTTCCTCCAGCCATGCATTTTCTGATTGTTGTCACATTTAATATGAAATTAAAGTCAGGGTATAAACAGGCCAGAAATGGCCTGCTAAGATTCTTGATGAGGCATTGTGTAGGCTCTGTTTTGGAGGTACTGTGTCTTTGAGATAGATTGTGTTCAAATGTAACTCTGTGCCTGTTAGGCGTTGGCTGTTTATGTTGATAGGGTGGTAGAGAAGGGCATGGCTTTTTGCCACAGAACATAGAAGAGTACGGTACAGAAACAGACCCTTTGGCCCACAATGTTGTGCTGAACCAGCTAAAAATAAAAAAAAAAACAATCCCTTCTACCTATACAGTGTCAATATCCCTTCATGTTCATCACTGTCATGTGCCTATCAAAATGTCTCTGAAATGCCTCTAATTGCCTACCGGTGGTGTAGCGGCATCAGCACTGGACTTCAAGGCGGTGGTCCTGAGTTCAAATTCGACCAGGTCCCAACCTGGGCAACGACAGAATCTTCACGGAAGAAAGGCCTGGCAATCTACTTCTGTAGCTTGCCATGAAAAATCTCTGGGCAGCTATACTATCCATAGGGTTGTCATGAGTCAGCAATGACTTGATGGCTCTCAACAATGACAACATTTGCCCCTATCACCATACCAGGCAGCTCGTTCCAGGCATCCACCACTCTCCGAGTAAAATACTTACCCCTCACATCCCTTTTGAAACTACCTTTCTCTGCTTCAGTGCACACCCTCTGGTGTTAGACATTTCTATCCTGAGAAAAATATAATTCCCTGTTTACTTTTTTCTGTGCCTCTCATAATCTTATAAACCTCTATCAAGTCTCCCCTCACCCTCTGCTACTCTTTTATTAAAAAAAACCCAAGTTTGTCCAGCTTCTCATGATAGCACATGCCCTCTAAGCCAGGCAGTATCCTGGTAAACCTGCACCCTTTCCGAAGCCTTAACATCCTTCCTATAGTGGGGCGACCAGAACTTATGAAGAATCTCTGCCTGAAATGTCAACTCTTTCTTTTTCTTCATAGATGCTTTCTGACCTGCTGAGTTCCTCCAGCACTGGACTCCAGATCTGTAAAAGCTCTTTGATTTTGCCTTTTATAAGTTGTGGCATTGAGTTCGAGTCAGGAAATTGCGTTGCATCTTTATAAAACTCTGGTTAGACTGAATTCAATTCTTGGTCGCCCCTTTGTGGTAAGGATATGGTGGCTTTGGAGACGGTGCAGAAGAGGTTTGCAGGATGGTGCCTGGATTAGAGAGCATGTGCGAAGGGAAAGGTTAGACCAGGGGTTCCCAGCCCCTTTTATGCATGGACCAGGACCATTAAGCAAGGGGTTCCTGGACCTCCGGTTGGGAACCCCTGAATTAGACAAATTGGGATGGTTTTCTCTGCTGAGGTAAGGGCTGAGAGGAGACCAGAAGTTGATAAGGTTATGAGAGGTATAAGTAGAATACATGGGTTGAAATATCTAATACTGGAGGGCATGCATTTAAGGTAAGAGGGGGTGAATTTAGTTATTGAGATGCAGGCTCTTCCAGCCCTTTGAGCCACACTGCCCAGCAACCCCCGATTTAACCCTAGCCTAATCATGGGACAATTTACAATGACCAATTAACCTACCAACTGGTACGTCTTTGGACTGTGAGAGGAAACTGCAGCACCCTGAGGAAACCCACGTGGTCACGGGGAGATCATACAAACTCCTTACAGACAGCGTGGGAATTGAACCTGGGTCACTGATACTGTAAAGCATTGTGTTAACCACTGTGCTTTTACAACGCAGGTGTGCAGGGCAAATTTTATTAACTCAGTGCCTGGAATGTGCCACCACAGATGGTAGTGGAGACAAATATGATGCAAGTTTTAAGAGTCTCTTAGATAGGTACATGAATATGCAGAGAATGGACGGATATGGACAATGTGTAGGCAGAATGAATTAGTTATGTTAGATATTTACTTGTTTTACTTAGCTCAGTACAGTGTCATGGGCTGAAGGGTCTGTTCCTGTGCTGTACTGTTTGATGGCCTATCATGCCCAGTCTCCTAGAACAGGAGTTCCTGACCTGGTGTCCACAGACCCCTCAGTTAATGGTAGGGGACCATGGCATAAAAAGGTTTGGGGAGCGCTGTCCTAGAGGCATTGTCCTCAGCCAACCGAATGCTGGCTTTAAATATTTTTTAGAGAGATGCTTTTGAAATGTCTCCCAAGGTCTGCAAATGCAACTCAGGAGTATGAATGTAACTTTGTTTGTTCTGCAGTACGCTCAGCAGTGGAGCCAGTATTACCAGAGCCAGAATCAGTGGAATCAATACTATGGGAACTACAACTACGGGAATTACTCAGGAGGATCGCAGAGCTCCGGCACGCAGTAGAACCAATGCTGAAGCTATTATCCAAACCATTTTTTAAAAGATTAAACACAAAATAATTCTATGAGCAGTCAGTTGTAAAAAGGTTTTAAAAGCTCTGTTTGGGTGTGTGATACACCTCAATTTTCTGGCATTTTGTGTCATATAGTAGTAGTAATTGTAAAATTAAAGAAAAGATGCAAAAGAAAGAATCAAAAATTTAAGATTCTGAGATGTTTAATGTAATGACGTCTTTTTAGATTTTTATGTAACTTTTTACTGTCAGTAAGCTATTTTGTCAAGATAACTAATGACAAAACTTCAAAAACAATTGGGTGACACTTTGAACATGTTAACTTTTTTATATAATGTATAAGGTTTATGTCTGCTTGTGCTTTTCTGTTGAGTCTGTTTGAAACCTGCTTTTGTATCTGGGATAAAGTTAAGAGTTAACAACCTTACAAAGCTTTTGGTGTTATTGCTCTCAATTATGTCTTATCAAATTTTGTGTTTGCGTGGTATGTAATTAAGGGCCCAACAAATTATTTGGATCATTTTTAGTATTGTATTGACATGAAGTGACAAGGAATGTTCAGAACTATCTCTAAAACTGCAGCAGCTCCAGAATTTGTACAATACTAAGACAGGAAGTCACATCACTAAACAAACACTCCATATTATGTACAAACATAAACACTTCACAGTATCTCTCAGGCAGTTTGCTTTCTATCACTTTCAGTTTCGCCAGTAAACTGAAAGAATTGTCTTCCATCTCTCAAAGTTGACATAACATTCCGTTAATAAAACAAATCTGCCTATCTCTCAGTTTTGGCTGTTTTTTAACCTCACTTGCTCTACTTAAATCTCTGTTTTGGAACAGATGTGTGAGAGGTATCACTCAGTCCTGGTGAAGGAAATGGATGGTTGACTTGGCTCACTGTCTCCTGTGGAGTTGTGCATGTGACAGAGCCTGTAACTCCATCCTTTTGTCTCGATTTCATTGTAGTTAATCAAAACAAAGAACCTAAATTCTGGAAAGTATAATTTGTTCACCAGTTCCTGAGCATGATTGTTGTGTTTGTCGAACTCAGCCTCTGAATTCCAATCCGATGCTCAAACTGTTATTCTCTCTCCCTGTATGAAACATGGAATGGGCAAAATGGCTTCCTTCTGTGTTGGATGGTTTTTGAAATGGGAAGTTGATGTACTGTCTCCGCTTAGGATGCCTTGCCGATGGAATTTTTGGTTACGTCAAATTACAGCCACTCCTTGAGGCTCGAGTTTATCCCAGAGAATGAGAAGCTGCTTGGCTTTCCCGAGGTGAAGAAGCAGTGTCTGAATAACCTGCTGAACGGCACAGACCAGGGTTATTCCAGCTTTGATTCAGATCAGTACCTGGTTAGGTAGGCACTCTACAATTAGATTTCTGATTTCTCAGTTGGAATTTAAAGTTAAATGTCAAATTGGGATCTCAAAGGTAAGTAAATGAGAGTTCTAGGAACCACTATTGCTTTGGGAGGTTGTAAAGAGTGGTGAAAAAGGCTGGATCTTTGGTTCCTATTGATGCTACGTTAGTCACATTCTGTGGTGCATCTGTCACGGTGATAAGAAAGTACACTCACCGGCCACTTTATTAACTTCAGGAGTGGAACCTGGTGTGCCCTTCTGCTGTAGCCCGTCCACTTCAAGGTTCGATGTGTTGTGTCAGGGGTGCTCATCTGCACACCACTGTTGTAATGTGTGGCTGAATTGCTTTCGCCTTTCCGTCAGCTTGAACCCGTGTGGTCATTCACCTCTGACGTCATTAACAAGGCATTTTTACCCACAGCATAGCCACTGGCAAGATGTTTTTGTTTCTCACTCCATTCTCTAAACTGTAGAGACAGTTGTCTGTGAAAATCTCAGCCGATCAGCAATTTCTGAGATACTCGAGCCACCCCGTCTGCCACCACCAATCATTCCACTGTCAGTCACATTTCTTCCCCATTCTGAACCTCTTGACCATCTCAGCTTGCTTTTATGCGTTGAGTTGCTGCCACACGATTGGCTGAATAGATGTTGCAGTAACGGACAGGTGTACCTAATAAAGTGACCACTGAGTGTATGTGTGTAGTTGGAAGGAGATGAGTCATGAGGGGCTTAAACCAAGGGATCCAGTGGGAGAGATTTATGCTAGGTACACAAAGTGGTCTGCCGCTCTTGGTGGCATTAAATTTCATTTTAACATGAGTATAAACATTGTTCATCGTGTTACACTGTAAACGAAGGAATTGAATTTTGTTTTCCATTAGTCGCTGTGTATCAAAATGGCTGATAAATCTCTGAAAAGACTAGTTATTGCCAAGAGTTTTATCCCAGTGGTTTTTTTAGTGCGCATGTTATATGATCAATCAATAACAGTCATGAAAATGCTTATGTACTGTCAGGCTGTTGACGTGGACTGGATGCTTGATAGTCAGAATGTTTGCTTTCTTGCTCACGCCTGCCATTTAACTTTACGTTTGGTTAAGTGCTGAAGTTGTTGCTCTGTGATTATGTTGGTGTTTTGTTACACTGCCTAAAACTAAACAATGTCTCAGCAGAAATAATCATTAAAAAGTACATTTTTTTAAACTCAGCATATATTGTTTGCAATTAGTGTTTTACAGCTGATTTCCACCCCAACCCCCAGTCACCCCTCCAAATCAGATGGCCTTGTGGAGCATTGAAAATGCTCCGTGTTTAATGGAGACCGGTTTGCTAGCTGGCTATTGGAGCTTAAGCATCATATTCCTGTGTTCAGAGAAAATGCTGGAGGATTTCGGCAGGTCAGGCAGCCATCTGTGGCAGAAGAGATCCCCTCTCCTCCCCCTCCCTTCCCCCCCCTCTCCTAGTGAGACAGGGGGCCTGTTGAGATGTGGAAGTGTTGGGATGGGCACTAGTCTTTGTTGGACTCTTGATCATGGTCTCTTTGGGGAGCTTTGCTGTGCTTGCATGGTGGATGGTGGGATTGATGCTCTGCTGAAATAGGTGGGGGAAGAGGAGGGGGGAGGGTTGATGCTTTTGCTGCTGCTTGTGCATGGGGTGGTTGGTGTTGGGGTTCTTAACATTTTCTCTATCATTCATTCTTTGGGGTTTTCCAGTTTCAAGGAAATCTGCAGACAGTAAGAATTTCAGGTTGTAATTGTATACATTCTCTGATATTAAATTGAACAATTGGAAAGGAATGAACAGTTGGCGTTTTGGGCCAAGACCATTCATCAGGACTGGAAAAGGTAAAGAAACCAGAACAATAAGGTGGAGGGGGGCATTGGGAGCTCAAGCCAGAAGGTGATAGGAGTGGGGAGGGGGGAATAAAGTAAGCTGGGAGGTGATGGGTGGAAAAGGTAAAGGGGCAGAAGAAGGAATCTGACAGAAGTGGGTGGACTGTAGGGGGGGGCAGCTGGGGAAAGTGAGGGGTAGTGTTTTAAATGTGTATTAAACCCTGAAAATGGCTCTATATTTGTGCTGGTGGGGCACTTATCTCTTGTAATCAGACCGGAGTGTTGCTGCAAACAGTGGCAACCTGCAGGCTTCACAATGCAGAGACACAAAGCCAGCACATTTCCCAATCAGTTCCTTGACACTGTGACTTGTCCCATTTTTGGTTACTTATGAGAGCAGTGTGACTGTTCCTGCCTTTAAGGTGTGAAATATATCACAGCCCTTACTTGCATTCACACGGCACTTCTTACATTTTTAGGGTCCCACAAAGGAAATAGTTATAATGCATACAAGGACATAGAAGCAGGAGTGGGCTATTTGGCTCCCCTATCCCTGTTTCATTATTTGCTGAAGTCATAACTTATCTTTTGCTGTCATGCAACTTTCTAGTGCTGACTGTGTATTCTTATATTAAAGGAATCAAGCTACCTGAATATACTCAGCAACTGTTCGAGATAAAACTCCAAAAGTTCACTAAATTCTCAATGAAGAGATTTCACATATTTCAATCGGTGGCAGCATCTTTACTAGGGAACTCATTGCTCGTTCCAGACACCACAGTCAGGCAAAGCAATTCAAGTTTTTTGTCATTCAACCATTCGTGTATACAGCTAATTCAGTGTTTGCCATCCTTCATTAGCCTAATGCTCCCATAATTGCAGAGGCAGGACCGAGGAGTTGGCCAGAATTGATTGGGAAAGAACATTGGCAGAGATGACGGTAGAGCAGCAATGGCTGGAATTTCTGAAGCAATTTGAAATCCCAAAGAGGAAGAAGTATTCTGAAGGAAAGATGACACAAAACTTGGCTAACAAGAGAAGTCAAAGCCAGTATAAAAGTCAAAGAGAAGGCATATAATAGAACAAAAATTAGTGGGAAGTGAGAAGATTGGGAAGCTTTTTAAAAACCAACAAAAGGCAATTAAGAAGGTAAAGATGGAATGCAAAAGTAGTCTAGCCAATAACATTAAAGGAGATACCAAAAGTTTCTTCAGATACATAAAGTGTAAAAGAGAGGTGAGAGTGAATGCTGGACCACTGGAAAACAATGCTGGAGAGGTGATAATGAGGGACAAGGAAAAGGTGGATGAACTGAATATGTATTTTGCATCAGTCTTCACTGTGGAAGATACTATCAGTATGGTGGAAGTTCCAGGTGTCAGGGGTGATGAAATGTGTGAAGTTAGTATAAATAGAGAGAAGGTTCTTGGGAAATTGAAAGGTCTGGAGGTAGATAATCGCCTTGACTAGATGGTGTACACTCCAGATCTCTGAAAGAGGAGCTGAAGAGATTGTGGAGGCACTAGTAATGATCTTTCAAGAACCACTAGATTCTGAATTGGTTTTGGAAGGCTGGAAAATTGCAATATCACTTCACTCTTCAAGAAAGGAGAGAGTCAGAGTAAAGGAAACTATAGCCAGTTAGTCTGACCACAATGGTTGGGAAGATGTTGGAACCAAATACTAAGGATGAGGTCTCAGGGTACTTGGAGGCACATGATAAAATAGGTTGTAGTCAGCATAGTTTCCTTAAGGGAAAATCTTCCCTGACAGATCTGTTGGAATTCTTTGAAGAAATAACAAGCAGGATAAATAAAGAAGAATTGACTAATGTATACTTGGATTTTCAGAAGGCTTTTAACAAAGTGCCACGTATGAGGCTGCTTAACAAGCTACGAGCCCAAGGTATTACATGAAATATTCTAGCATAGATAAAGTAGTGGCTGATTGGCAGGAGGCAAGGAATGGGAATAAAGGGAGCCTTTTCTGGCTGGCTGCCGGTGACTAGAGGTGATCCACAGGATTCAGTGCTGGGACTGATTCTTTATATGTTACATGTCGAGTCAGTTGATGCCTTTGCTGGAAAGTTTGCAGATGATATGAAGATAGGTGGAGGGGAAGGTAGTTCTGAGGAAGTAGAGAGGCTACAGAAGGACTTGAGTGGGCAAAGAAATGGCAGATGGAATATAGTGTCGGGAAGTGTATGGTCATACAGTTTGGTAGAAGAAATGAAAGGGTTGACTATTTTCTAAATGGAGAGAAAAACATGAAAAAAGGTGCAAAGGGACTTGGGAGCCCTTGTGCAGGATTCCCTAAAGGTTAATTTGCAGGTCGAGTCTGTGGTGAGGAAGGCAAATGGAATGTTAGCATTCATTTCAAGAGGACTAGAATATAAAAGGATGTAATGTTGAGACTTTATAAAGCACTGATGAGCTCTTGCTTGGAGTCTTGTAAACAAGAGAAAATCTGCAGATGCTGGAAATCCAAGCAACACACAAAATGCTGGAGGAACTCAGCAAGTCAGGCAGCATCTATGGGGAAAAAAGTGCAGTTGACGTTTTGGGCTGAGACCCTTCAGCAGAGGTATTGTGAGCAGGCTTGGACCCCTTATTTTAGAGATGATGTGCTGAAACTGGAGAGGGTTCAAAGAAAGTTCATGAAAATGATTCCAAGATTGAATGGCTTGTCATATGAAGAGCATTTGATGGCTTTGGGCCTGTGTTTGCTAGAACTTGGAAGAATGAGAGTTAACCTCATTGAAACCTATTGAATGGTGAAATGCCTTGATAGAGTGGATGTGGAGAGGATGTTTCCTGTGGTGGGAGAGTACGAGATCAGGAGACATAACCTCGGAATAGAGGAGTGTCCTTTTTACTATGGAGGTGAGGAGGAATTTCTTTATCCAGAGAGTGGTGAATCTGTGGAATTCTTTGCCACAGGCAGCTATGGAGGCCATGTCCTTATGTATATTTAAGGCAGAGGTTGATAGATTCTTGATTGGTCAGAGGATGAAGGGATACAGGGAGAAGGTAGGAGATTGGGGCTGAGAGGAAAATTAGATCAGCCATGATGAAATGACAGAGCAGACGCGATGGGCCAAGTGGTCTAATTCTGCTCAAATATCTTATGATGTTATGGTCTAATGGTCTAAAGCACTTTCATACTTGCCAATGCTTGATGGTTTTTAACAAGTGTTGAAATATCTGGTTCAAGTTGTGGCAACAAACGTCTTAAATTCCCATGTATAACAATGTCCAAGCAGTTTCTGGTTTTTGTGAGTATATGGTTCACTGCACTGAAGCCTCGTTCAACAAGGTTGGAGGATGGAAATGAAATGAGCATTTTGGCTCTTCTCCAAAGACCAGGAAACTTTATATGACAGTGTAGCATCATGCCACACAAGCTGACAGTTTTGAAAAGCATTTTTGTTCTTCATTCTGAATTTTAATAATTTCTTCTTGCAAGCTCTCTTCCTGTTCTTCTACCTTACAAGAGAATGGATTAATTACCCAGTCCAGAGTTTCTAATCATTCAAATCCTTGAATCGATTCTGAAAATCCTTCTTCAGTGACTGCAAGTGTAATCAGTACTCTTGCAAATCACTGTCTGTGAAAGACAGTGCTGTACTTTCCATGCAGGGAAACTGTGAGAACGTTCTTTTCTCAATGTTTTGCTTGTATATTTCCAATTTTCTGATAAAAGTGGACACCACACCTTTTCCTGGGCTAAATTGAGATTCTCACCCTGCAGTTGCATATTTAGAATGTTAATTTTGTCATAAAGATCGGTTTGCTATGCCACATCTCCGTATCGAAGTTCAATCTTATTTCCCAAGCTTTTGTCGACTTTGAGCAAAAATTCAACCAGTGTCAAAAAGATCAAACAAAAGTTTTAAGCAGCATCCTTTTTACCGCCAAAGCACTGCAGTGCAAAGAGGCAAGCATTCAATCTCTTAATCGTTGTCTTGGCATAGCTGATGAAATATTTTGCTATTTAATAGATGAGCTTTATTGATTGTAGATATTACAAGAGCCATGCCTGAAAAAAGTCACTGGCTGAGTTTTTTGGCTGTGAAATGTTGATGATGAATTACACAATGGATTGTGCAAACAGACTTGGATTTTTCCCCATAAATGCCACCAAGCCAGCATAGCATCAGTCATATATGGTGCTCCATCCGTCGCACAAGAAATCATGTTCCTAATTGGAATACTTTTATCCTCAATATAAATTCTGAGCTCAGCATAGATTAATTCTCCATTGATATTTGTTTTTAACTTTTTACGAAAGAGAATCTCTTAATAAACTTTTCAATTTTTGATAAATGTGCATATGCCATTAGCAATGTCTCATTGTTTTGCACAATTGACTCATTCAGTTTTATCCCAAATTGTTTTTTTTTTGTTTTTGTTGCTCTGTGCATAGTTGATACTCCATGTCTTTGCTCTTTACGTCAATAAGACGAGCTACAGGGTTATTGCTTGGTGAAATTGATCTTAAAATACTAGCATCCATTTTGAAAACAGTGGTGAGCACTTCTGATATAGCAGGCGTTATTAATCTTTCACCAGTTCTATGAGATTTTCCACACTTTGCTATCATTTTGGAAATGTTATAAGGAGCAATGAGACCACTATCAAGGTCATTTTTAGCCGCCTTTGCAAATAACTCCAGTTTGCAAAGCCTTTCAAATGCTTCTTTTGTTTTCTGGAACTGTGTAATACCTTAAGTGTCTTTTATGGAAGTGTTCCTGCAATCTTGATGGCTTCATGGCTTCAGTAGATAGTATGGTATTACAAATAAGACACATGGGGCATCGCTGATCTGACGGGAACGGAATAAAACCACACTCCAGGTATGTACTTTCTGTAGTTTCGATTTTTAATCAGGATTAGAATTCAAGGCTTCACCACGTTCAGACTCAGATCGCGCCGTATGTACTTATGATCTTCAGCAGGGCTAGATTAAAATCAATTACCACAAGCTGAGAATGCCTATCGGCTGTTGACGACAGCAGCGAGTTGACACGGATGGAATGATGGTAGGGACACGCAAAGGAACGGCGAGGCGAAGATGAAGACGATCACAACAGTGAAAATTACATTGACAAGGATTCCTATTGGAATCTGAATGTTAGTCGGGATAGTTCGGCAAGCTAGTATTCCAGTTGGTGGGATTGACCAATCACGTAAGGCCTCACATCCCCAGAGATGGTCCTTGACCACACAGGAAGCCGGGATCACTTTGAACACCTCGGGAGGAATCCTTGGGGTCGGCGGGTTAACTGGTTGGCTTCACTTCACCGATCAGTTCCGGCCAGCGCTGTATCGTTGCACAACCTGTAGAGAAACTTGAGAGGGTTTACTTGACTTGTCAACTGTTCAATTGCCTTAATTTGTCCCGTGCCGCGAGCCAAGGGGCTCTGTGGGGCATCCCGGTTGCTAATTTATGCATGCCCTGTTTGGTTGGTAAGGTCGGATGAGATTGCTTAGCTTCGGATGCGTTGTGACGATGAGTGCTCACCTGTGTTCCTCCTGTGTTCCACAGTCTCATCCTTCTTTTCGGGAAGTGCCTGCTCCACCTAACCGTCAGTCAGGTCCCGTGTCTCTAGTGCCTCTTACTGCCCCCCACCCCCAAGAATCTTGAACACGATCCCACCCGCAGCTCCCGATGGTTTCCATTCCTCGTAACACTACTTCAGGAAACGTGACCACCTCTGTTGCGAATCACGGAGCTAAACGAAATAACTTTGCTCTGGGGCCAGCTTGCAGAAGCGGTACGCATTACAATGCATAAAACATTAATACAATAGTATTAACATAATGGAAAAATATTCTGTAGGTGTACAAGTTGACAGTGCATATACAACATATAATTATATATAGAACCGTATAATGCTACTGGTGATTTGTACTGGCTGGTAGCCTGGTGTTCAGAAGTCTCACAGCCCTGGGGGTTGAAGCTGTCATCCACCCTAACAGTCCTCGTTCTTAAATTCTGACAGTTTTTATATAGGCATCCGTTAGCCTTATGAGAGCATGGGTTTGCGCCTTGGAAGGTTTCCAGGGCGCAGGCCTGGGCAAGGTTGTATGGAAGACCAGCAGTTGCCCATGCTGCAAGTCTCCCCTCTCCATGTCACCAATGTTGTCCAAGGGAAGGGCACTAGGGCCAATACAGATGGGCACCGGTGTCGTCACAGAGCAATGTGTGGTTAAGTGCCTTGCTCAAGGACACACACGCTACCTCAGCCAAGGCTCAAACTAGCAGCCTTCAGATCACTAGACTGACGCCTTAACCACTTGGCCATGTGCCACACCATTCTGACAGTAAGATATCAAAAAGATCGTGGGGCGGATGGGAGGGATGCTTGCGGAAGGTTCTGCGAACGCAGTGTTTCTGGTAAATGTCCTGAATGGTGGTGGGGGAAGGAGAGAGGTCCTGGTGATTCTCTCAACAGTCCTCAGCATCTGTTGTAGGGTCTTGCAGCCAGATGCCATGCAATTCCCATTTGTCATACAGCTGGGTCAGGACATTTTTGGGGAGTTGGCGGTCGCGGAGCCTCGCTTGCCTCAATTGCCACAGGAGGTGGGGGTGCTCCTGTGCTTCCTTGACTAAAGAAGTGAGGTCATCTGTGATGCGCACTCCAAGGAACTTGGAACTCCTGACTTTGACGGAAGAGCCACTGATGTGCAGTAGGGAGTGGCCAGCCTACACTTGTCCATAGTAATCTCTTTAGTCTTGGTCTTCTTTGAGACCCAAGTTGTTTTTGCATCAGTCCACAAGCTGCTCTCCCTCCTCTCTCTACGCTGTCTCTTTGACGAGTCCAACCACTGTTGTGTCATCGGCGAACTTGATGATGGATTTAGAAGTGCGGCCCTGCGTCAGCATTGAGAACATCAGCAGGCTTACCAATGGGGGGGGGGGTGGGAAGCTCCAGTACTCCGTGTGATGGAGATGGGGACGTTGCAGCCAACACGGACTGTCTGAGGTCTCTCCATTAAGAACTCCAAGATCCAATCGCAGCTGGAAGTGTTGATTGTCCAACAAGGACAGTTTGCCCACCAGCTTCTGACCAATGATCATACTGAACGCCGATCTGAAGTCAATAAACAGCATTCTCACATAGGAGACTATTCTCCAGGTAGAGCAAGACTGAGTAGAGGGCAGAGGCTATTGTATCAACAGTGATTTGGATGATAGGGAAACTAGTAGGGTACGTTCCCAATATACTGGGAAGACAGGCTTTAAAGCTGTTCATAACCAGCTATTCAAAGAATTTCATTATTATTGAGGTCAGTACCCCTGGGCGAAGTCGTTAAGGCAGGTTAACATTGGCCTCTTGGACACTGGGATGATGGCGGCAGCTTTGAAGCCTTTGGTGGCTGTTTCAGAGCGATGTTATTGATGTCTATGAGAACAGCTGCTGGCTGGGCCATGCAGACTCTCAGCATCCGACCAATTACATTGTCAGGCCCCGCGACGTCGTGTGGGTTGACCCTGACTAGGAACCTCCTCTCGTTGGCTCTGGTCAGGCAGAGTGCCTGCTCCTCTCCTGTTGAGCTCCAGAAATTGTACTTTTTGATGAGATTATTTCTTGTCATATACACACTCATTCAAAATAGAGAGAAAGAAAAAAAAACTTTGTCACTTAAGAAAACACACTTCTTTAACCCGAACGGCAAGTCCCACAAATTGATGGCTCCGGGCAATCCAGCCTGTCATTCCACTGATCAAACACTGGAGGGCAGCACCGACTGGAGTGGCCGCTCCCAACAGAAGCCACACTACACCAGCCTCCGACGTCTCCTCACCTGGACTGCAACAGCAGGCAAGCCCGTGGCTTGAGGCCTAGTCCTTGTTACAACTGTGGCTACGCTGCTGCCTCGCCACCTGTCTCACTACCAAACAAGGGAAACAGGCCTGCGGCAGTCGATGTCCAACTGGGTCTTGCAATCACAAGAGAAATGTCCAAGATTACTTTGCACTCGAAACCTTTTTTGCTGTAAAGGGCAACTTGCATTCCTAATTCCTTGCCGAATCTGCACATCTTTCTTCCAGCAATCTGTGAAGAAAGGTTACTCAGACCCCTCTGAACATCAGTACGAAAATCTCAGAGCAAAGGCTGATACTAGATGCTGAGATGCATCTTATGATGTGCTGGGAGACATCATCAGTAATGCAACCTGGAGTCATTGGGTGAAATTCACAATAAAAACCACAAAAATAATGGAAACAACAGGTGTGGCAGTGTCTAAGGATAGCAAAACAAAGTTAACCTTTTGGCTCCAATACCTTGTTCTTAACCTTGGAAAGCCAATCTCTTGCTATTAAAAAATACTGCCTATTTTATCTGCCAGTGGATTACTTCAAATATTTCCACACAATCCATCTTGTCATTCAGTGCACTATTTTTTGAAGAGTACATCTATCATGTATAAAGAAAATGTTGAGAGCAGAGGTTTGGTGGGTGATGTTTTGGCTACTATGTTTGAGGAGCTGCCAAACTGCTGCAAATGTGCAAACAAATGCTGTCTTGGTTTAGCTAATCCGAAAGGTGGCACTTCTGCCAATGCTGTTCTGCTTCATCTGCACTGGGCTCTTCTATAAGCATCATATCCGAGACGGGAGCACAAGAAACTGCAGATGTTGGAATCTGGAGCACTCTAGTGTTGTAGCGCAAGGTTAAAGTAAAAAGCTTGGGTACATTTGGACTTTTCTGCAGGCTGCAAACATTATGATCTATCAGGATCTCAGCAGGGGCCAATAAAAAAAATTGAGCGGCTATTGTGGGAGTGGGCAGTGTCAGAGTGGCCAGTCTTTGGCACAACAAGCTTAGGTGAGAACAGGCTTGGACATGCACAGGCGGAGGTTCTAACTACGCTCTTAGTAAGTTATTTTTTGTTACTACGTAGATAGTGGACCGAGAATAGGTCCAGAATCAGTGGGAACTTTGGAAGACCATCAGTCTCCCTGGTACCTACATTTGGGGTGTATGGGGTGTCAGGGAGGGGTAGCACCTCTGGTGGGGGAACATGTCGTGTCCTTTTCAGGGCGGTTAGTCCACCTTTGGTCCCCACCTGGCACTCAGCTCTCACCTGTGGCTCCCCGTAGCTGTTTGCATGCGACAGCGGCCACACCCTGGGCAACGGCTTCGACAAGCCGGCTAAACCAGGTGAGGGTAGCCGACGGGTTTCAAACCCTCGGTGAGATAGGGAGTTGTCTATCCCAGCATGTGAAGACAGACTCCAGCGGATTGAGCGGACGAGATCAACGGAAGGTCCAACGGTCAAGAAGGCAGTCTCTGCAAGCGTCGTGGAACGTGTAGAGCAGGACAAGACACAGAAGACGTCCTGGTCATCCACTGCGCCTCGTCCCATCTCTAGCCGTCTAGACTCTGTCTTACCACTGGATCCAGATGGGAATTGGGAAGAGATGGGAGCTACAGGGAGGTAGTCACTTCTAAGTTGCAAGAGGCAGGTACGTGTCAGAGAGGAAAAGGGAATGGGTAGCCAGTGCAGAGTACTCCTGTGGCCATTCCCCTCAGTAATAAGTATAGCAGGTTGGACACTGTTGTGGGGGACAACCTACTAGGCTGAAACTACAGCAACCTGATCTCTCGCACCGAGTCTGTCTCTGTGGCTCAGGAGGGAAGCGAGGAGCAGTGAAGAGGAGTGCATTAGTCGTAGGGGATTCCTTAGAGGAGCAGAAAACAGATTCTGTGGACGTGGAAGAGACACCCAGATGGTAAGGTTGCTTTCCAGGTACCAGGGTCAGGGGTGTCTTGGATCAGGTCTAAAGGGAGAGGGAGAACAGTCAGAAGTCGTGGTACATATTGGTACCAATGATATAGGTGGGAAGAGGGAGGAGGTCCTGAAGAGGGAGATAGGGGGAAACCTGACAAGGAGGACCTCCAGGGTAGAAATCTCTGGATTGCTGCCTGTGCCAAGCACCACTGAGGGCATGAGTAGGATGGTTTGGCAGATGAATGTGTGGTTGAAGAACTGGTGCAGAGGGCAGGGCTTCAGATTTCTGGCTGATTGGGCCCTTTTCTGGGGAAGGTATGACCTGTACGAAAAGGGCAGGTTGCACCTGAATCGGAGGGGGACTGGCATCATAACAGGTAGGTTTGCTAGAACTGTTGAGGTGGGTTTAAACTAATTTGTCGGGGGGAGATGTGAACCAGAGTGGTAGGGCTGAGGATGGGACAGTCGGTATACAACTACATAAGGTGCGCAGTGAGACTGTGAGGAAGGACTGGCAGATGATAAGGCAAAATTGCAGTCAGTGGGATGAGTTTAAGTGTAACGAGGGACCAAAATCGAAGAGGGCAATGAATAGAGGACTGGAGGTGTTATATTTGAACGTGTACAGGAGAATAGGGCTGGGAGGGAAATGGATCAGCCATGATCAAATGACAGAGTAGACCCGATGGGCCGAATGGCCTAATTCTCCTCCTAATGGTCTTATGGTCTAAGAGGGACAGGAGGATGGAGGCCTGATGTCTCTAAGTCCAGGGCCAAGGACTAGAGGCCCAGAGGTGGGCTGGATGTCTATTTGTGTGTTTGAGGGGTGAGTGGGAAAAGAGCTTGTTTTGCATCCATTGTTGCTGCTTGTGTTACTCCACTGAACATTTCTGGCATTCCACGTTGCCACTGGAATGTGTAGCCACACTTGTGGGCTGCCCCCACCACATCCATCCTTGGGCGCGTTGGTTGTCGACGCAAAATTATGCGTTTCACGGTGCGTTTCAATGCAGGTGCGATAAATAAATCTGACTCTGAATCGTAATGGAGGGTCTGAGGTCCAAGAGATGGTAAGATTGGTCTTGCTTTCAGAAGAAGCACACAGGCTGACAGCAAGTCCAGATGAAAGGCCATGATCTGAAATGTCAACTGTCCATTTCCTTCCACCGATGCTGCCTGACCTGCTGAGTTCCTCTATCAGGTTGATTTTTTTTTAGACATAAGACCATAAGACATAGGATCAGAATTAGGCCATTCGGCCCGTCAGGTCTGCTCCGCCATTCCATCATGGCTGACTTATTATCCGTCT
Organism: Mobula birostris; assembly: GCF_030028105.1. NCBI lineage: Eukaryota > Metazoa > Chordata > Chondrichthyes > Myliobatiformes > Myliobatidae > Mobula > Mobula birostris. Next base: position 12,399,385 of record NC_092379.1, read on the forward strand.
TAACCCCATTTTCCTGCCTTCTCCTCCATAATCTTTGACACCCTGACTAATCAAGAATCCAGCAGCCTCCGCCTTATATATATATCCAGTGACTTGGCCTCCACAGCTGCCTGTGGTGATGAATTCCACAGATTCACCACCCTTTGGCTAAAGAAATCCCTCCTCATCTCTAAGTGGATGTCCCTCTATTCTGAGGCCACATCCACTCTATTTAGTCCTTTCAACATTCGATAGGATTCAATGAGATCCCGCCTCATTCTTCTAAATTCCAGCGAGTACTGCCCCAGAGCCATCAAACGTTTCTCCTATGATATGTCTTTCAATCCTGGAATTGTTTTTGTGAACCTCCTCTGAACCATCTCCAATATTCGCACATCCCTTCTTAGATAAAGGGCTCTGTTTCCACACATAAAATCTGGATGGAACGGCAAGAAGTCCATTAGTCTATAAACAAGAGAAGATCTGCAGATGCTGGAAATCCAAGCAACACACACAAAATGCTGGAGGAACTCAGAAGGCCAGACAGCACCTATGGAAAAAAGTACAGTCGGCGTTTTGGGCTGAGACCCTCCGTCAGGACGGGAAAGAAAGAGAGGCCAGAGTAGGAAGGTGGGGGGAGGGGAGGAAGAAGTACAAGGTGGCAGGTGATGGGTGAAACTGGGAGAGGAGGAAGGGGTGGAGTAAAGAGCTGGGAACAGTCTCAAAATACTGGAGGAACCCAACAGGCCAGGCAGCATCTATGGAAAAGAGTAAACTGTTGATGCTTTGGGCCGAGACCCTTCATCAGGTGACTTCATCAGGCATTTTGTGTGTGATGCTTGGACTCCCAGCATCTGCAGATTCTCTTGTGTCGGTAAGGAGCTTCGAAGTTGATCGGTGAAAGAGATAAAGGGGAATCTGATATGAGAGGACAGACGACCAGGGAAGAAAGGGAAGGGGGAGGAGCACCAGAGGGAGATGATGGGCGGGTAAGAAGAGAAGGTGTGGGAGGGAGACAAGATCGAGGAATGGTGAAGTAGAGAGGTGGGGGGAAGGGGTGCCCATCGCCAGAAGTTTAATAAATCAATGTTCATGCTATCAGGTTGGAGGCTACCAAAAAGATACCTAACTTCCTACCTATCTATCTAATCTATCTATCTGTCTATTTATCTATCTGTCTATCTTTCTAGCTATCTATCTATCTAATCTAGTGGGCACATGGCCAAGTGGTTAAAGCATTGGACTAGCTAGGTCGTGGGTTCGAGCCCCAGCCGAGGGAACGTGTTGTCTCCTTGAACAAGGCACTTAATCACACATTGCTCCGCGACGACGCCGGTGCCAAGCTGTATGGGTCCTAATGCCCTTCCCTTGGACAACTTCAGTGGCATGGAGAGGGGAGACTTGCAGCATGGGCAACTGCCGGTCTTCCATACAACCTTGCCCAGGCCTGCGCCCTGGAGAGTGAAGACTTTCCAGGCGCAGATTCATGGTCTCGCAAAACTAACGGATGCCTTATCTAATCTATCTATCTGTCTACCTTATTGAATCTATCAATCAAATCTATCTATCTATCTATTGAATCTATTTATCTATCTAATCCTAGCCTAATCATGGGACAACTTACAATGGCCAATTAACCAACCAACTGTTACATCTTTGGACTGTGGGAGGAAACCGGAACACCCAGAGGAAACTCAGGGGGAGAACGTACAGATACCTTACAGACAGCGACGGGAATTGAACGATGCTTGCCAGCACTGTAAAGCGTTGTGCTAGCCGCTACACTACCATGCTAAAGTTGAGATTTAGTAATAATGTGCTTCTTTATTAATGCATTAAATAGCAAGAATCAGAATCAGAATCAGGTTTATTATCACTGGTATGTGATGTGAAATTTGTTAACTTAGCAGCAGCAGTCTGATGCAATAGGTAATATAGAATAAACAAAAATAATGAATCAATTACAGTGTGTGTATATTGAATAAATTAAAATCGTGCAAAACAAACAATATATATTTAAAAAGTGAGGTAGTGTTCATGGGTTCAATGTCCATTTAGGAATCGGATGGCGGAGGGGAAGAAGCTGTTTCTGAATCGCTGAGTGTGTGACTTCAGGCTTCTGTATCTCCTACCTGATGGTAACAATGAGAAAAGGGCATGTCCTGGGTGCTGGAGGTCCTTAATAATGGACGCTGCCTTTCTGAGATACCATTCCCTATAGATGTCCTGGATACTTTGTAGACTAGTACCCAAGATGGAGCGGACTAAATTTATGACTCTCTGCAGCTTCTTTTGGTCCTGTGTGGTAGCTACCCCCCATCCCAGACAGTGATGCAGCCTGTCAGAATGCTCTCCACAGTACATCTATAGTCAAGTCAAGTTGCTTTTATTGTCATTTCAACACAACTGCTGGTACAGCACACAGTAAAAACGAAACAAGGTTCCTCCAGGACCATGCTACTACATGAAACAACACCAAACTACACTAGACTGCGTAAAACAACGCAAAACTACATTAGACTTCAGACCTACACGGGACTACATAATGTGCACAAAACAGTGCAGGGCAGTACAATAATTAATAAACAAGACAATAGGCACAGTAAAGGACAAATTACAATATAATAATAAATGATGTAAATGTAAACAATGTAAACAATGTTTTAGCAGGAATTGAGAAAGAAATGAGCAAAAATTGCAAAGGGAGTGGAGTGTTCAGTTGAGTGTATGCGTGTGTGTGTGTGTGTGTAGGTTGGTGTCAGACTAGTCTCTGGGAATTGAGGAGTCTAATGGCTATATAAGTTTTTGAGTGTTTTTGTTGACATACTAAATCTCTTTAAACTCCTACTGAAGTATAGTTGCTGTCTCACGTTTAAAATATAAAGTTAACATTAAATTTTATTTTTTAAAGTCATATAGTGTTGTTGCTTAGCTTGAATAAGAACATCAAACTGCTAATTCTACTCTGGTTTGTTGCCTACATTCATCATTGAAGGAAACACTCAGTTCAAGGTTAGTGAAAATGAAGATGTGATTTTTTTTCCCCATTCAAGTTCATGGGCTCCCTGGGATCTATTCACTGACCCTCGAGGGGGTCTGTGGATCCCAGGTTAAGATCCCCTGGTCTATTGCAAATGGGCTCTAAGTCTATTTACAGAAGGGTAACCACGTGGCCAAGTGGTTAAGGCATTGGACTAGCGACCTGAAGGTCATGAGTTCGAGCCCCAGTCGAGGCAGCGTGTTGTGTCCTTTGGACAACATCAGTGTCGTGGAGAGGGGAGACTTGCAGCGCGGGCAACTGCTGGTCTTCCATACAACCTTGCCCAGGCCTGTGCCCTGGAGAGTGAAGACTTTCAGATCCATGGTCTTGCAAGACTAACGGATGCTTTTACTTTAGCACACACAGACAGTAAGGCCTAATCCTGCACCAATCTGCTCCACTATGCGCCCAATATAGAACATAGAAGTCTACAGCATATTACAGGCCCTTCGGCCCACAATGTTGTGCCGACCATGTAACCTACTCTAGCAACTGCCTAGATTTACCCTCTGTTTTTCTAAGCTCCATGTACCATATGTACCATGAAGTGCAACATGTCACTAAAGATTCATTTTCTTGCATTCCCATTTAGACTTCTTCCTTGCAAATCTTGGCACTGTCAGTGACGAGCACGGTGAAAGGTTTCACCAGGACATTGAGGTCATGGAGAAACGGTATCAGGGCAACTGGAATCCATTAGCACCGGCTGACTGTTGCTGGACACTTAAACAAGAAGCCTCAGACACAGAGTACAAATGAAAATAATCAATAAAACATTTTTAGCTTAGTTGAATGATTGCAAAGCGTTAGCACCATTATGCAATTAACACTTATATTCAATAAAAGTTAATTTTCTGTTTTTCCAAATTCCTACATAATACAAGTAGTCTGAAATTATATTTGTGTTCAGCTTCAAGTAGTCTATCATAAACAAGAACAATTCTGAGGAAGCAACACTTCCGATAAAGCAGACAACAGGAATTCTGCAGATGCTGGAAATTCAAGCAACACACATAAAAGTTGCTGGTGAACGCAGCAGGCCAGGCAGCATCTCTAGGAAGAGATAAAGTGTTGTTGTCCAGATCCTGCAGTACTCACCTTTGAACACTAGGGGGCACGCTCAGGCTTTAAATTAACACATTCAGTGTAGACTCATTGGAACGTTAAAAGGAACTTTTGCTTGTAAATTTATACAAGGTGTTAGATGCCGAACTCTAACCCGAAGCCTTTTGCAATTAACTCTATTCATAATTAAGAGGCAAATGCACATCCTTTTGGAAGAGAAGCCAAAGTCAGATGCTAGTGAGTGGTAAATCAGTGTGGGGAGGTGGATTCATAGAACTGGGGAATGCCCTTGAAAGTCAGATAGTGGACACCATTTCTGGGAGATGCAAGTTGCAGGTTGCAGTCAGTAATAGGAAAGGGGATTGACTGGTGAGTGGGGTCTTACTGCTTTCATTAGTCGAAGCATTAAGTCAAAAGTCAAGAGATTATGTTGCAAGATTATGCTGCCTAGCCTGCTGAGTGCCTCCAGCATTTCATGTGTGTTGCTTGGATTTCCAGCATCTGCAGATTTTTTCTTGTTTGAAATTATGATGCAATTTTATAAACCTCTGTTTAAGCCACATTGGAGTATTGCACACAGTTCTGATTGCCCCACTACAGGAAGGATGTTGAGGCTTTGGAATTGACTTGCATTAAATTGAATTGACTTTATTTCTTACATCCTTCATATACATGAGGAGTAAAAATCTTCACGTTACATCTCTGTCTAAATGTACAATGTGCAATTTATAGTAGTTTATAATAAATAGTATGTACAACAGGACAGTCAATATAACATAGAAATACAGTTGTATCAGCCTGAATTAATCAGTCTGATGGCCTGGTGGAAGAAGCTGTCCCGGAGCCTGTTGGTCCTGGCTTTTATGCTGTGGTACCGTTTCCCGGATGGTAGCAGCTGGAGCAGTTTGTGGTTGGGGTGACTCGGGTCCCCAGTGATCCTTCGGGCCCTTTTTACACACCTGTCTTTGTAAATGTCCTGAATCATGGGAAGTTCACATCTTCAGATGCGCTGGGCTGTCCGCACCACTCTCTGCAGAGTCCTGCGATTGAGGGAAGTACAGTTACTTTATACTTTATTGTCGCCAAACAATTGGTACTAGAACGTACGATCATCACAGTGATATTTGATTCTGCACCTCACACTCCCTGGATTACAAATATTAAATATTAAAGATATTAAAAATAGTTAAAATTAGTAAATATTAAAAATTTAAATTATAAATCATCAATAGAAAATAGAAAATTGGGAAGTAAGGTAGTGCAAAAAAACCGAGAGGCAGGTCCGGATATTTGAAAGGTACGGCCCAGATCCGGGTCAGGACCCGTTCAGCAGTCTTATCACAATTGGAAAGAAGCTGTTCTCAAATCTGGCCGTACGAGTCTTCAAGCTCCTGAACCTTCTCCCGGAGGGAAGAGGGACGAAAAGTGTGTTGGCTGGGTGGGTCTTGTCCTTGATTGTCCTGGCAGCACTGCTCCGACAGCATGCAGTGTAAAGTGAGTCCAAGGACGGAAGATTGGTTTGTGTGATGTGCTGCGCCGTGTTCACGATCTTCTGCAGCTTCTTCCGGTCTTGGACAGGACGACTTCCATACCAGGTTGTGATGCACCCTAGAAGAATGCTTTCTACAGTGCATCTATAAAAATTAGTGAGGGTTTTAGGGGATAGGCCAAATTGTTTTAGCTTTCTCAGGAAGTAAAGGCGCTGGTGGGCCTTCTTGGCAGTGAACTCTGCTTGGTTGGACCAAGTCAGGTCATTTGTGATATTGACCCTGAGGAACTTAAAGCTTTTGACCTGTTCCACTTGCGCACCACTGATGTAAATTGGGTTGTGCGATCCGCTATTCCTTCTGAAGTCAACAACCAATTCCTTCGTCTTGCTGATGTTGAGGGATAGGTTATTGTCTTCGCATCATGCCACCAGGTTCTTAATTTCCTCTCTGTACTCAAACTCATCATTACCCGAGATACGGCCTACAATTGTTGTGTCATCAGCAAACTTATATATTGAGTTTGATGGAAACTTGGCTACACAATCATGGGTGTACAGTGAGTACAGCAGGGGGCTGAGTACACAGCCTTGTTGTAAAGGAGAGCTTGTCCCCTATTTTTACAGCCTGGGTCCTGTCTGTGAGGAAGTTGAAGATCCAGCTGAAGATCTGAGTGCTAAGGTCCAGGTTCCAGAGCTTAGGAATCAGTTTATTTGGAAGGATGGTATTAAAGGCAGAGCTGTAGTCAATGAAAAGGAGACTTACGTATGCGTCTTTATTCTCCAGGTGTTCTAAGGAGGAACGTAGGGCCAGAGAAATGGCATCTGCCGTTGACCTGTTGCTCCGGTAGGTGAATTGCAAAGCGTCGAGGTTGACCAGTAGGCTGTGGTTGATGTATGCCATAACCAATCGCTCGAAACACTTCATAGCAATTGATGTCAGAGCCACAGGTCGATAGTCATTCAGGCATGCCGCCTTGCTCTTCTTCGGCACTGGGATTATCGTTGCCACCTTAAAACACGAGGGGATCTTAGACTGAAGCAAGGAGCAGTTGAAGATGTCAGCAAACAATCCAGCTAGCTCACTTGCACAGGCCCGGCGAACCCGTCCTGGGACGCCATCTGGGCCCGTCGCCTTCCTTGGATTTATCTTCAGGAAGGCCCTTCTAACGTCCTCCTCAGTGACGATGAATCTCGATGCCACCAGGTCCGGTTCATCCGGAGGGAGCAGGACGCTCCTCTTCTGTTCGAATCTTGCGTAGAACACGTTAAGTTCGTCAGGAAGTGAAGCGCCACAGTTATTGATATTCCCAGCCTTTTCTTTGCGCCCAGTGATCTCATTTAGACCCTGCCATAGTCTACTGGCATCCCTCTGGTTAGCCTGGGCTTCCAACTTGGCTCAATATTGTCTCTTGGCGCCCTTAATGGCTTTCCGGAGTTCCCAGACCAGGCAGTGATGCAGCCAGTCAGGATGCTCTCAGTTGTACCCCTGTAGAAAGTTCTTAGGATTTGGGGGGCCCATACCAAACTTCCTCAACCGTCTGAGGTGAAAGAGGTGTCGTTGTGCCTTTTTCACCACACAGCTGGTATGTACAGACCACGTGAGATCCTCAGTGATGTTTATGCAGAGGGACTTAAAGCTGTTCACCCTCTGAACCCCAGATCCATTGATGTCAATAGGGTTAGCCTGTCTCCATTCCTCCTGTAGTCTAGAACCAGCTCCCCTGTTTTTGTGAGATTGAGGGAGGGGTTGTTTTCTTGACACCACTGTGTCAGGGTGATGAATTCTTCTCTGTAGGCTGCCTCATTATTATTTGAGATTAGGCCAATCAGTGTAGTATTGTCAGCAAATTTAATTAGCACATTGGAGCTGTGGGTGGTGACACAGTCATGGGTATACAGAGAGTAAAGGAGGGGCCTTGGGACACAGCCCTGAGGGGCACCTGTGTTGAGGGTGCAGAAGAGGTTTACCAGGATGCTGCCTGTTTGAGTGGGCATGGTGCTATCATGAGAGGCTGGAAAGACTGGGGCGGGAGGAGAAGATGGCGGCGCGCCACGCGTGCGCAGCCCTCTGGTGAAAAATGATATCGCATCTGTTAAATAGAGGCCGTGGACAATTCTGATTTGATGGAGAATGGACGTGAAAGCACAGAGGAACATCTGGAGAAATTTCTGAAATGCCCGTTCGCTGCTGTCGTTACTGTGTGGTCGTGAATCTTTCGGAGGGTAGGCCTCAAAATCCCTGGCTTTGCCTGCTGTTGGCGACTGAGGTTGAGGTCGAATCGTTCGGACAGCGATGGCGCTCAGTACTCGGTGTCGGAGAGCTGATCAGAGCTTGAAGTTTTCGGATGACTCAGAGTCGGACTGTGGTCGGCATGGCAGGGAGAGTTCTTCCTTCTCCCGTCTGCGTGAGATGTGGGACATTTGAGAGACTTTGAACTTTACTGTGCTCATGGACTTCTTCATCAAGTTATGGTACTGTTGCACTGTTTGTAACTATATGTTATAATTATGTGGTTTTGTCAGTTTTTTCAGTCTTGGTTTGTCCTGTGTTTTGTGATATCACACCGGAGGAAATATTGTATAATTTCTTAATGCATGCATTACTAAATGACAATAAAAGAGGACTGCGTGTCCTCATAATCATATATGCTTTCTCTGAAGTGCTGGAGGCTGAAGGGAGATCCAATAGAGGTTTATAAGGTTATGGGAGGCACAGACAGAGTAGACAGGGAGCATCTGTTTCAAAGGGTTGAAATGTCTAACACCAGAGGGCACGTATTAAAGGTGAGAGGGGGTAGGTAGAAAGAGGATGTGAGGGGTAAGTTTTTTACTCAGAGAGCTGGTAGAAGCCAGGGATGTGCTGCCTGGTATGGTGGTAAATGCAAATACATCAGAGGCTTTTAAGAGACATTTAGATAGGCACATAGATGTAAGGAAGATGGAGGATGTGGAGGATGTGGAGGTTGTGTAGGTAGGAAGGATTAGTTTTTTGAAGGAGTTTTTGATGTATTGTTTAGCTGGTTCAGCACAACATTGAGGGACGAAGGGCCTACACCTGTGCTGTACTGTTGAATGTTGGTTGAAGTGGGCTTAGGGGCTGGGGTTCATATGGTGGGTAGGTTTGCCCAAGTGTAGGGAATGGTGAGGGGCCATTATAGGATCAACAATTTAAAAAATGTAGAGGAAAAAAGTTTCAAACACAGTGCTGGGAAAAACCCATGTAGGTGGGAGCCTTTTAAACCTGAGCAGTCAAATAAGATTGTCAAATGACATGCCACAAGTTCCTTGGGCCTGAGCGTATGAACTTTTGCATGTGGTTTCACTCAAATTACTAGCAGGAAACTGGATGTGCATCTCCCGGGAGCGGGAGGAGGAGATGGCGGTGCGATGCAGCGCGCGCAGCTCTCCGGTGAAATGATATCGTATTTGTAAGTAGGATGCCGTGGAAAATTCTGATTTGATGGAGACAGACGTGAGAAGCACAGAGGAACAGCTGGAGAAATTTCTGAAATGCCCGGTTCGCTGCCGCTGCTACTGTGCGATCGAGAATATCCGGAGGGAAGGCCTCAAAATCCCCGGCTTTGCCTGCTGCTGGCGACCGAGGATGAGGTCGAATCATTCGGATAGCGATGGTGCTCGGTACTCGGTGTCGGAAAGCTGATCGGAGCTTGAAGTTTTTGGACGACTCAGAGTCGGACTGTGGTCGGGCATGGCAGGGAGAGTTTTCTTCCTTCTCCCGTCTGCCTGAGATGTGGGACATTCGAGAGAGACTTTGAACTTTTTTATTGTGCAATGGACTGTTCTTCATCAAGTTATGGTATTGTTGCACTGTTGTAACTATATGTTATAATTATGTGGTTTTTGTTAGTTTTTCAGTCTTGGTCTGTCCTGTGTTTCTGTGATATCACACCGGAGGAACATTGTTTCATTTCTTAATACATGCATTACTAAATGACAATAAAAGAGGACTGCGTGTCCTCATAATCTAATCTAATAATATTAAGAATCATCATAATCATCATCATCATCATCATCATCCTCATAATCATCATCATCATCCTCATAATCATAATCGTCATCATCATCATTATTATCATTGTCATCATCATCATCCTCATCATCATAATCATAGATTACACTACAGCACAGAAAACAGGCTATTCGGCCCTTCTAGTCTGTGCCAAAACTTTATTCTGCTAGTCCCATTGACCTGCACCCAGTCCATAACCCTCCAGACCTCTCCCATGCATGTATCTATCCAATTTATTCTTAAAACTTAAGAGTGTCTGCATTTACCACGTCAGATGGCAGCTCGTTCTATACTCCCACCACTCTCTGAGTGAAGAAGCTCCCCCTAATGTTCCCCATAAACCTTTCCCCTTTCACCCTAAAGCCACGTCCTCTCGTATTTATCTCTCCTAATCTAAGTGGAAAGAGCCAACTCGCACTTAATCTTTCTATACTCCTCAGAATTTTGTAAACCTCTATCAAATCAAATCTCCTCTATCAAAATTTGTGTAAGAATCTTTCAAAATATCAAACAGTAATTCTATCACAAAATATTTAAAAATTAGGTACAGTTTTTTTAAAATTAAACCTCACTGGTAACAGCAATCATTAACTACAGGACACTGACAGCACAGATTTCACCTATATGTGGCCTGCTGACCACATATTGCTTAGATACCCAATTATCCTATGGTCACTGTAGATATATCTAGAAACAATATATTGCTGGACATAAGCTTCTTAAGCCTGCTCAGTGAGGCCTTGAGTGGCACAATAGACGAGGAACAAAAGCAGGACACATCAGCAGGCAATAACACCCCCCCCCAACCCACACCACCCCATCAAATTGCTTATGAAATAAAATTAAAGAGCAGCACAGCCTTGCTCCTTGCTCTGCACTTATCAAAGCTGTGATTTTTTTCAATGCTTCTATCAGAGCCATTAACAATACAAATAAAAATATAATTTTACAAATTATAAATTGTAAATAAAATCAAAAACATGTGATTTATATAACCTGAAGTTATACTTAACATATGATTTGCCTACATTTTTAACCCTTCTGTCTCCTTTGAAATTAATGGGCCACAGTCTAATTTGACAAAGGATCTGCCAGTGTATTCGCCAGTCTTTTTTTTGATGGGGAATTCCAGAAACTTCATACATTGCTACTGGATTCTATGCATTGTTCAGCAGCAAAACTTAGTGACAGATTTCCTGGTAGGAATATATCACCAAGTTTGTGACGTCTGTACTTGAATATGCAAAACATAGATAAAGACCAAAATAAATACTTTATTGATCCCAAGTGGGAAGTTATTTCGTAATAGCAGAAACATTTAAAAACACACTTAGCAGTGTGCACTTAACTAATGTAGCCCCCCCTCCGGCCCCCCCGCCACCCTCAGGGTGGCTCGGCTCGCTGTCGTCTAGGGAAACAGCCTCGGCCCCGCCAAACTGGGTAATTGGTTTGTGTGGATGCTGTGTGAGGTACCCCACCCCACCCAAATAACAGACAATACACCAGATGCAATTAAATGATTTACAGTTTATAGATATTACTGGAACTATATAATTAAGAGAGAATAAAATATAAAAGGAAAATAAAAGGCGCCACACTTATCAAAGTTCAATCTCTTCGTGCACAAAACCGTTGGAGCTCAAGGACCTTCTTCTTCACCCTGCGACCCCCTCGGACCACCTCAACCGGCCGCCTGGGACCAACAACGGTGGTCGACCAGACGCTCCACACGAGTCTGTCTCCGTCTCCTCGCCGAACGTCCCGCTCATGATCCGACCCCGTTTGCGGACTCAGCACCTCTGTCTCGCTCTCCCGCCTTCTGCCCCAAAACCCCGCGCATACAGTATCTTCAAATACACCAAAACCATAACAACTATCCCAATTGGTTAATAACATATTTCTTATCACACTCTAAACCAAAACAAGCTGCTAGCGCAAACTTTCTCAGCGCTTAACACAACAAAGCCACATTCCCCAGATTAACATAACAAAGACGCCATTTTAATTAGCCTCCGCAGGAACATAGAAGTCGAAACCCCCTTGCACTAATAATAAGGTACACAGTAATAATTTACCAATGTGCAATAATTTGCAATAATATACAATAATAATGTATGAAATAATAAAGCAGAGACTGTTGCACTATGATGTGTGCTCTCCTGTCTCTCCGTTGTATATTATGCTTCTTGCATTTGGTAGGGAAGAAACAATCTTTGTGACAGCAGAGCTGAAAGAGTCCGTTCGAAAGGGTGCTCCACTGCTTATTCAGTAGGTCATGGAGAGGATAGGCAAATTGTTCCAGACTGCCTAGAATTTCCCTAGCGCATAGCTCTCTATTTTCCTAAGCTCCGTGTACCCAAGGTAACAGTTTGTTTACCGACCTCCTCTCCCTCAACCTCGTCCTTGGGTTGTAGCCAACGATGGATCCAGCCTCTTTGATGAGTTTATTTAGAATTTAGCTGAGACAGTTAGTGGGGACAGTCCACAATGACTGGGAAGAACTTGTGGAATATCTGTGGAATTTGTTGCCACGAGCGGCTGTGGAGGCCAAGTCATTGGGTGCGTTTAGATTATGAAGACACGTAGTCCTCTTTTATTGTCATTTAGTAATGCATGCATTAAGAAATGATACATTATTTCCTCCGGTGTGATATCACAAAACACAGGACAGACCAAGACCGAAAAAACTGACAAAACCACATAACTATAACGTATAGTTACAACAGTGCAACAATACCATAACTTGATGAAGAAGTCCATGAGCACAGTAAAAGTTCAAAATCTCTCAAATGTCCCACATCTCACGCAGACGGGAGAAGGAAGAAAAACTCTCCCTGCCATGCTGACCACAGTCTGACTCTGAGTCATCCGAAAACTTCGAGCTCTGATCAGCTGTCCAACACTGAGTACTGAGCGCCATCTCTATCCGAATGATTCGACCTCAACCTCCGTCGCCAACAGCAGGCAAAGCTGGGGATTTTGAGGCCTACTCTCTGAAAGATTCCCGACCACAAAGTAACGACAGCAGCGAACGAGCGTTTCAGAAATTTCTCTAGATGTTCCTTTGTGCTTTCACGTCCATTCTCCATCAAATCAGAATTGTCCACAGCCCGTATTTAACAGATACGATATCATTTTTCACCGGAGGGCTGCGCACGCAGGTGTGCTGCTCTCTCTCCTCCCGCCTTTATTTAAGTGGAGATAGTTAGGTTCTTGATTAGCCAGGGCATCAAAGGGTACGGGGAGAAGGCAGAGGAGTGGGGATGACTGGAAGTATTGGATCAGCCCATGACTGAATGGCAGAGCAGACCCGATAGGCCGAGTGGCCTACTTCTGCTCCTGTATCTTATGGTCTTAAGAAAGCCCCTATATCCTGTTAAGGGGCATAGTTAAGAGGAAAAGAGAAAGATTTCAGCCTCTAATTTCCCTACTGTTTCCTGTACTCATGTTGGGGAGTGGAATCATTGTCTCACTGTCCAGGTGCCAAAGCCAACAGATTTCTTTCCTGTTGTCTCGGTACGGAACTGAACAATCGAATCAGTCATCAACAGGTGATTCACGTTATCATTAAGTTTACTCAGAGTAATTACAAAGAAGGCACGGCAGTGGCTGTATTTCATTAGGGGACTGAGGAGAATTGGTATGACACTAAAAACTCACACAAGTTTCTTCAGATGTACCATGGAGAGCATTCTAACTACTTGCATCACCCCCCTGCACCCCCCCCCCCCATGGAGGGGCCACCGCACAGGGTCGGAAAAAGCTCAATTTTATTTTGCTCTCTTTTTGCACGACTTACTTATTTCTTAAAATTTTTTAATTGTAATTTATGTTTTCTTTATGACTAGGTATTGCATTGTACTGCTGCCACAAACAACAAATGTCGTGACACATGTCAGTGCTTTTCACTGCTGTCTGTAAGGAGTTTGTACGTTCTCCCCGTGACCGCGTGGGTTTCCTCCGGGTGCTCCGGTTTCCTCCCACAGTCCGAAGGCGTATGGGTCAGTAGTTAATTGGTTGCTGGAAATTGTTCCGTGATTAGGCTAGGATTAAATCGAGTGGGGGGTGTTGGACAGTGTGGTTCAAAGGGTCAGAAATGCCCATTCCACACTAAATCTCAATAAGTAAAACTTAAAAATTCTGATATTGATTCAAACCTTTGAATGGTGGCACCCTCCCTCAATGATATCCACCAGTTCACTAACATCCCACAGAGCAAAATTCTAGTCCCACTAACATGATTCCAGTCCCAAGCAGCAAGACCCAGGGGGTGGGTTATGAAATACGCTGTCAGAATCTGGTTTAATATCACCGGCATATGTCGTGAAATTTGTTGTCACAAGATCACAAGACAAAGGAGCAGAAGTAGGCCATTCGGCCCATCGAGTCTGCTCTGCCACTCCACCATGAGCTAAACTATTCTCCCATCTAGTTCCAATTTCCGGCTTTTTCCCCATATCCCTTGATACCCTGACTAATTAGATACCTATCAATCTCCTCCTTAAACACCCTCAATGATCGGGCCTCCACAGCTGTTACATGGCAGTGAATTCCATAAACCCACAGCCCTCTGGCTAGAAAAATTTCTCCTCATCTCTGTTTTAAATGGGTACCCTCTAATTCTAAGTCTATGGCCTCTTGTCCTGGACTCACCCACCAAGGAAAACAGCCTTTCCACATCTACTCTGTCCAACCCTTTCAACATTTGAAACGTTTCTATGAGATCCCCTCTCATTCTTCTATCCTCTAATGAATACAATCCAAGAGCCGACAAACGCTCCTCATATGTTAGCCCCTGCATTCCAGGAATCATCCTCGTAAATCTTCCCTGAACTCTCTCCGACATCAGAACATCCCTTCTAAGATAGGGGGCCCAAAACTGCGCACAGTATTCCAAATTTGGGAACAGCTTCTTTCCAACTGTGATAAGACTGCTGAACGGATCCTGACCCGGATCTGGGCCGTACCCTCCAAATATCCGGACCTGCCTCTCGGTTTTTTTTGCACTACCTTACTTTCCCTTTTCTATTTTCTATTTATGATTTATAATTTAAATTTTTACTATATTTACTATCGATTTGTACTCCAGGAAGCGTGAAGCGCAGAATCAAATATCGCTGTGATGATTGTATGCTCTAGTATCAATTGTTTGGCGACAATAAAGTAAAGTAAGGTAAATTAAAGTAAATATGAGGTCTCACCAGTGCCCCATAGAGCCTCATCAACACCTCCTTACTCTTATACACTATTCCTCTTGAAATGAATGCCAACATAGCATTTGCTTTCCTTACTGCCGATCCAATTTGGTGGTTAACCTTTAGGATATCCTGCACAAGGACCCCCAAGTCCCTTTGCACTTCCGATTTTTGAATTTTCTCCCCATCTAAGTAATAAACTTCCCGATTATTTCTTCTTCCAAAATGTACAACCGTGTATTTCTCAACATTGTATCTCATCTGCCATTTCTTTGCCCACTCTCCTAAACTGACCAAGTCTCTCTGCAACCTTTCCTTTCCCTTGTCTTTATGGCAGCAGCACAAAGCAATACAAAAAAAATCATGAAGTACTCTAAATATAGATATGAAATAGTTAAGTAATGCAAAAATAGAAATAAAAAAGTAGTGATCATGGGTTCAATGCCCATTCAGAAATCAGATGGCAGAGGAGAAGAAGCTGTTCCTGAATCACTGAGTGTGTGCCTTCAGGCTTCTGTACCTCCTTCCTGATGGTAACAGTGAAAACAAGGCATGGCCTGGGAGATGGGGGTCTTTAACGATGGATGTCGCCTTTTTTGAGGAATTGCTCCTTAAATATGTCCTTTATCCTACGGAGGCTGGTGCCCGTGATGGGGCTAATTGAGTTTACGACTCCCTGCAGCTTGTTTCGATCCTGCGCAGTAGCTTCCCCCACCCCTCCCATACCAGATGGTGATACAGCCAGTCAGAATGTTCTCCACAATACTTACAGAAACTTGCGAATGTCTTTGGCGACATACCAAGTCTCCCCAAGTTCCTGATGAAATTTAGCCACAGTTGTATCTTCTTTGTAGCCGCATCGATATGTTGGGGCCCCAGGGTAGACCCCCAGAGGTATTGACACCCAGGAACTTGAAATTGCTCATAGTTTCCGCTTCTGATCTGTCGATGAACTGCCAACTCCTGTTGGTGTTGTTTTGAAAGTTTCGTTCCAATACTATCAATTGCTAATCAGATTGCTGGGCAGTGCAGCTCAAAAGGCTGGAAAGGCTGATTCCAAACTATATCTTAATCAATCAATAAGTAAATAAACCTTATTTCCATTCTTTATCTTACAATAATTTGTGGAGTAAGGAACGTTATGATAAAGTCATATAAGACTTTGGAGAGGCCTAATTTGAAGTAGTGTGTGTAGTTCTAGTCACCTACCTATGGGAGCAATGTCAATAAGATTGAAAGAGTGCAGAGGAAATTTACAAGGATGTTGCCAGGACTCGACAACCCGAGTTGTAGGGAAGTGTTGAATCGGTTAGGACTTTATGATCTGATGTTTGGGTGATCTAAATGCTGGGCAGGATGGATTGAAAAGGCAGGGTGTCGGGACTGGAGGTGAGGGTCAGGCCAGTTCTGCTCTCCACTCCGTGACGTTTGCTCAACTCTTCACTGCAGTATGGCTGAGGCCGTGGGCCTGTTCCGGGCCTCGTGTCTGAGGTTGCGGGCCTGCTCCGGGCCTCGTGTCTGAGGCCGTGGGCCTGCTCCAGGCCTCGTGTCTGAGGCCGTGGGCCTGCTCTGGGTCTCGTGTCTGAGGCCGTGGGCCTGCTCTGGGTCTCGTGTCTGAGGCCGTGGGCCTGCTCTGGGTCTCGTGTCTGATGTCGTGGGCCTGCTCCGGGCTTCGCGTCTGAGACCATAGGCCTGCTCTGGGCTTCGTGTCTGCGGACTCTGCGACGTTTTCCTCCACTGTGTGATGAACTGAAGCGAAGGCCGTGGGCCTGCTCTGGCTGCTCCAGGCTTCATGACACTTTGCTGTGCTGTGTGGTGAACGGAGGCTGAGGCTGCGGGCCTACTCTGGGCTTCGTGTCTACGGACTCACTTTCATTCTGAAGGCTGTTTGCTTATTTTTATTGTTTGCACGATTTGTTTTTTTTCTCTCTGCACATTGGGCGTTTGTTGGTCTTTTTTAATGGGTTCTTTTGGGTTTCCTTCTTTTGTGCCTGTCTGCAAGGAGATGAATTTCAAGGACGTATAATGTACACATACTTTGATAATAAATGTACTTTGAGCTTTATTTCCTTGACCATAGGAGAATGAGGGGAGATTTGCAGACAACCCACCCTGCAAAAACTGATTTCAGGGAGGTAGCACCATCAATTTGCGGGAGACTTCTGGGAGAGGTGGGATGTCTGCAATAGAGTAGCTCCTTAGCAGCCAGCCAGCTAGTTTAAATAACGTTAGCTATGCTAATGAACGAATGACACCTGTTAAACTCACCTCAACATGTCTTTTACAGTCTTAACCCACCATGGGCAATAGAAAAGTCACTGTTGCAAACAGTGCAGCGAGCAACACTGTCATTATTTTTGACCCCTATTAGGCAGGGGTACACTTTAGTGTAGTCTGGGGTGACGTAAGTTTCATATTTTGTATTTTTTTGGAAAACTCTGCCATGGCACGCTCTCACTCTCTCTCTCTCGTGGTCTCTCGCGCTGTCGTTTGCTTTCTCTCGTGCTCTCTCTCGCTCGTGCACTCTCTCGCTCCCTTGCTTGCTTGCTCTCGCGCTCTCAAAAAAATTGATTTCCGGGATATTGTATATAATTTGCGGGCATCAGGGAGCCACTATTCATATGCGGGAGGTTCCCGGAACCTCCGGGAGAGGTGGGATGTCTGGATTTGATAGAGTTAAGCAAAATTAGGTGGGGTACAGATTGGGGTAAATGCAAGCAGGCTTTTTCCACTGAGGTTGGGTGAGACTAGAGCTAGAGGTCATAGGTTAAGGGTGAAGGGTGAAATATTTAAGGGGAACGTGAGGGGGAACTGCTTCACTCTGAGGGTGGTGAGAGTGTGGAATGAGCTGCCAGCGGAAGTGGTGGATGCGGGTTTGTTTTCAACTTTTAAGAGAAGTTTGGTTGGGAGGGCTATGATCCGGTGGGGCAGGTCGATGGGACTAGGTTGAGACTAGATGGGCCGAAGGGCCTGTTTCTGTGCTGTGGTGTTCTATGACAGTAAACGAACATCTAAAAAGGAGTCTTAAAAAATTGGGTTTTGATTTAATGATTGTCCTCTTCAAATTTAATTCCAAAGGGTCTTACGTACATAACCAAAGACAGAGGTGTATTTTAATATTTACATCTCAAAAATAGCCACTAAAATACATATCTAGACAGATCAATATACAATAAACAAATAACAAAATAATGCAGCTGCTGAAAATATCAACTAAAAACAGAAAATGCTGGAAACTCTCAGCGGGTGGAGAAACATTTCTGACTGACGACCTTTCATCGGAACTGTTAAAGCGGGGAAAAATAAAATCTTGTTTAATGCTGCAGGAGAGGCGGGGATTAAGGAGAGGCAGGGTGTGTCCGTAGTAGGGTGGATGGAGGCCAGGATCTCTCCGAGGATCGTTGGAGAGCTACGTTGGCTGGGGCCAGGGCTTTTTTATGCTTTGGCTCTTGGTCGGGTCGCCCATGCCAAACAGGTCAAAGGGTAGAGGTCAGACCAAGCGTGGTCCACCCCCTCCTCTAGGCTTGGGGGGGTTTATCTCAGGGCTAACAACCCTGACTGGTGAAACAAAGTTGCTTAGGAAACAGCAGTGAAGAATCCTTCCACATCTGAGTGTGACGGTATTCCTGAGTCTCCACCTGGGACTTGCATGTCTGACAGTAGTGAAAACCGAGAGGATGCTGCTGACATGATGAAGGAAGCCCTGAACACCACCAGAGATGGAGGATCTTCATTGCTGCCCTAAACGTCCACCAGCGGTGGAATGGGCTGTGAGTAAGTGTGACATTTGCTATCTTCCAATTCCCTGTGACCTGCCCAGAGTCCAGAGATAGTCTCTGCCTGAGCCACTGAGTGTTCCCAGCATCTCCAGTGTTTTTTTTTTGCCGCACACTGAGATTTTACGGAAGGTTTCACCCGGTTGGAATGTCTCCGAGCGTCACTCCCTGCCTGGCCTTCTGACCGGCTTGCGAGGAACACAGTACAACTGGTAGGGGTGATGTAGCGTTGAAAAGCCGCTCGACAAGGGGTTGACGTTGATGGCAGATGGTTCCAGCGGGGAGCGGACGGTGAAGTTTTGCAGCAGGGTGGTTAGGAAGATGAAGAGCTGCGTCTGGGCCACCTCCTCACCGATACACATTCGGTTCCCTGCAAAACGCACACACAGATAACTCAGTGAGAAATCAGAACCCACCGGCAAATTTTATGTTACTTAAAGACTTTGGACTTTGGTAATGTTAAGCTCGTGCACAAAATCGTGGTGGTGAGGGAGTCTCAAGCTGTGATGCCCTCATCTTTCAGCCACCCCAAGGCTGCTTCCACTCCCATGACCACATCTGCCACACCCATGGAGTCTGAGGCCACTCCTTTGCCAAAACGCACCGCTGCCTGCAGTGCATAGTTTTACACTAACTGCAGGGCGCTGACAGATGTACTGGTTCATTATCGTCACGTGGACTGTGATAGGGTGGAAAAACATTCGTTCACATACCAGCCAGAGAGACATTCCATATACCAGTACAGCGCCGTAGGTGAGGCGTTATACCGTAGTGGTTAGCACTATTCCATTACAGCTCAGGACTATTTATTTATATTTGCATTTGCAAAGTTTGTTGGCTTCTGCACTCTGGTTGATCTTTCATTGATCCTGTTACAGTTACTATTCTATAGATTTGCTCAGTATGCCCACTGGGGAATGAATCTCAGGGTTGACATGTATGTACTCTGATAATAAATTTTACTTTTACTATACCCACTCCACCATCCACGTGAAAGCGTCTCCCCTCACATCCCTTCAAAAACTCCCCCTCTCGTAAGAATGCTTAAACACGATGAATTCTGCAGATGCTGGAAATTCAAACAACACACATCAAAGTTGCTGGTGAACGCAGCAGGCCAGGCAGCATCTCTAGGAAGAGGTACAGTCGACGTTTCGGGCCGAGACCCTTTGTCAGGACTAACTGAAGGTAGTAAGAGATTTGGAATTGGGAAGGGGAGGGGGAGATCCAAAATGATAGGAGAAGACAGGAGAGGGAGGGATGGAGCCAAGAGCTGGACAGTTGATTGGCAAAAGGGATATGAGAGGATCATGGGACAGGAGGCCCAGGGAGAAAGAAATGGGGGAGGGGGGAAAACCCAGAGGATGGGCAAGGGGTGTAGTGAGAGGGACAGAGGGAGAAAAAGGAGAGAGAGAGAAAGAATGCGTATGTGTGTGTGTATATTTGTTTACTTTAATCAGAGGGGTTGTTAATGGATTAATCAGAATTAGAATCCTTTATTATCGCCAAGTATGTGGGCACAGACGGGGAATTTGATGACGGTTTCCCTGAGCTCTCGCTGTACAGAATCAAAAAGCAAACAAAACCATAGTGCAAATAATTGTGAACTATATACAATGAGGTATACCTGTGTATGTACAGGTGGACTTGGTTTATAATAGACTTAAATTCAAGTGTTCATAAGACTGATGGCATACGGAAAGAAACTGTTCTTGTGCCTATTTGTCCTGGCATACAGTGATCTAAAGCACCTACCAGAAGGAAGGAGTTGGAACAGGTGATGTCCAGGGTGTGACTCTCCGGCACTGATTGATGACAGGATTCTGAACCGGAAATTATTCTGGGGTGGGGGGGTCATCAGTTGTGGTTAACTCCCTGAAAGAAACATAACACCAGTCTGGAACCAGACCAGCACGAGGAACAGAGCATCTCTCAGGCTCACGCGGTGACAGTAGTACATTGGGAAGTCAGCTTGGTTATCCAGGACCTATTAGTCTGAGGACTAATAGATCGGAAGAGGCTAACAGTAACGAGGTAAGAATTAATGGTCTACCTGAGGCATGGAGTGAGAGTCATATATCACGTTGATTGGCCCTTCAGACGAACTGGTCCGTGCTGAACAATATTCCCATATACCCTCGTGCCATGTGACCATGCTTGGCTCATATCCCCCTAAACCAGGGGTTCCCAAGCTTTTTTAGGCCATGGACCAATACCATTAAGCAAGGGGTCCATAAGACCATAAGACCATAAGACAAAGGAGCAGAAGTAGGCCATTTGGCCCATCGAGTCTGCTCCGCCATTTTATCATGAGCTGATCCATTTATCCTATTTAGTCCCACTGCCCCGCCTTCTCACCATAACCTTTGATGCCCTGGCTACTCAGATACCTATCAATCTCTGCCTTAAATACACCCAATGACTTGGCCTCCACTGCTGCCCGTGGCAACAAATTCCATAGATTCACCACCCTCTGACTAAAAAAAATTCTTCGCATTTCTGTTCTGAAAAGGCGCCCTTCAATCCTGAAGTCATGCCCTCTCGTACTAGACTCCCCCATCATGGGAAACAACTTTGCCACATCCACTCTGTCCATGCCTTTTAATATTCGAAATGTTTCTATGAGGTCTCCCCTCATTCTTCTAAACTCCAAGGAATACAGTCCAAGAGCGGACAAATGTTCCTCATATGTTAACCCTCTCATTCCCGGAATCATTCTAGTGAATCTTCTCTGTACCTTCTCCAACGTCAGCACATCCTTTCTTAAATAAGGAGACCAAAACTGCCCACAGTACTCCAAGTGAGGTCTCACCAGCGCTTTATAGAGCCTCAACATCACATCCCTGCTCCTATACTCTATTCCTCTAGAAATGAATGCCAACATTGCATTCGCCTTCTTCACTACTGACTCAACCTGGAGGTTAACTTTAAGGGAATCCTGTACGAGGACTCCCAAGTCCCGTTGCATCTCAGAACTTTGAATTCTTTCCCCATTTAAATAATAGTCTGCCCATTTATTTTTTCTGCCAAAGTGCATAACCATACACTTTCCAACATTGTACTTATTTGCCACTTCTCTGCCCATTCTTCCAATCTATCCAAGTCTCTCTGCAGACTCTCCGTTTCCTCAGCACTACCGGCCCCTCCACCTATCTTCGTGTCGTCAGCAAACTTAGCCACAAAGCCATCTATTCCATAATCCAAATCGTTGATGTACAATGTAAAAAGAAGCGGCCCCAACACTGATCCCTGTGGAACACCACTGGTAACCGGCAGCCAACCAGAATAGGATCCCTTTATTCCCATTCTCTGTTTCCTGCCAATCAGCCAACGCTCTATCCACGTATGTAACTTTCCTGTAATTCCATGGGCTCTTATCTTGTTAAGTAGCCTCATGTGTGGCACCTTGTCAAAGGCCTTCTGAAAATCCAAATATACAACATCCACCGCATCTCCCTTGTCTAGCCTACTGGTAATTTCCTCAAAAAATTATAATAGGTTTGTCAGGCAGGATTTTCCTTTAAGGAATCCATGCTGAGTTCTGCCTATCTTATCATATGCCTCCAGGTACTCTGTAACCTCATCCTTGACAATCGACTCCAACAACTTCCCAACCACCGACGTCAAGCTAACAGGTCTATAATTTCCTTTTTGCTTCCTTGCCCCCTTCTTAAATAGCGGAGTGACATTTGCAATCTTCCAGTCTTCCAGAACCATGCCAGGATCTATCGACTTTTGAAAGATCATCGCTAATGCCTCCGCAATCTCCACAGCTACTTCCTTCAGAACACGAGGGTGCATTCCATCTGGTCCAGGAGATTTATCGACCTTTAGCCTGAGTACTTTCTCTGTCGTAATTGTGACTGCGCACACTTCTCTTCCCTGCCACCCTTGAGTGTCCGGTATCCTGCTGTCTTCCTCAGTGAAGACTGATGCAAAAATCCATGGACCCCAGGTTGGAAAGCTGT
Source organism: Mobula birostris (assembly GCF_030028105.1). Classification (NCBI taxonomy): domain Eukaryota; kingdom Metazoa; phylum Chordata; class Chondrichthyes; order Myliobatiformes; family Myliobatidae; genus Mobula; species Mobula birostris. The sequence continues at coordinate 12,421,927 of NC_092379.1, forward strand.
CATGGTGTGGTAAACCATGTATATAGTTTGTAACTGCATTACCTGTCTGGATGCCTGGACTCACCCCTCTGCTGACTGCTCCTGTGGCTCCTCCCACAGTCCCCTGAATAAAGGCGATTGTGTCATTGCTCCTCCTCTCAGTCCAGGGCAGATACTCAGCATGGACGTTGGTCCATTTACTGTTTCAGTATTTACTCTACTTCCAGTCTTTTGGAGTAATTGATAGTGCATCACATGGTTAGCACAATGCTTTACAGTACTGTGTTTATGCATTGAGTAACTGCCACATGATTAGGTATGTTTGTTAACGAGCAGGTGTACAGGTGTACCTAACAGAGTAACCAGTGAGTGTAGGTTCAATGGGCCAAACGTTCTTTTTCTATGTCATAGGGAAATAAGGGATCAGGGATATATATACAAAGATCCAGAGTCCTGAGTATATAATTTCCTGGATGCTACTGCGGCAAGCGTTTCACAGTTATAAAGTAGCAGTTACGTTTCTGTACAGTGAAGTGCACAGTTGCATGAGATCCTGGTGAGGCCGCGCCCAGAGTATTATCTACAGTACTGGTTGTACTGTCATTAAGATGTCATTAAGCTGATAGAAGACAATTTACAACAAAGCCCTTCTGTTCCACCTGCCAGGTGCGCAGCTTCCCTGTGGCCAAACAAAATTCCTTTTTTTTTTAAATTTTATTTTTATTTGGATAAGGAATTCACAAATATCATGTACTTTTTTCACACATATAACCTTTTCTATTTTTTTATATGTATAAAACTACAATTATTTATACATTCTTAAGTACACATTGAGATGATATAAAAGGAAAATAAACATTTAAATAGATAATTATGTACTGTGGTAAATCTAACCTATTAGGCTAAGTAATGGAATTAGTTGTTAAGAAAAATGGTAATAATAGTTTCCATATAACCCTTCTGGACCATTTCCACTGGTCCAAAATGTTGTATATAAGCCTATGTATCAACCATTGTAGGTGTTTATATCCTAATTTGTTCATGCTTGCTCCTGCCCGCAGACATAATTATCCAATCCCTATGTACTTATTTACTTAATTTTTTCATTTTTTTTATCCCTTTCCCAAATCTTTCCCTTTACTTGTGCTAATTCTCTATTTCCCAAAAGAAAACAAAAAAAAAAACAAACATTTAGACTAGGGGTGCTTACGTTAGCAATATTACTGTGTTGGTGAGAAGAGCAGTATAAATCATTAGGAGAGTCATCTAAAGTCTGCTCGCATTGGGGTTATATATTCAATCCATTTATTCTAGATTTGATAAAATTTTTCTTTTTGAGTTGTCAGGGAGTAAGTCAACTTTTCCATTTTAAATATTTCCAAGATAATTTCGTACCAATCTTCTAACGTAGGTGGTATTGGATTTAGCCATTTTCTAGTGATGGATTTCTTACTTGCCGCTAAGAGGGCCTGCAGCAACTTTATATCTTCCTTCTGTTCAAGAAACAATACATGCCCCAAATAGAGCGTCTCAAAGTTCAGAGGTATCTGGGACCTAAGTACCTTAACTAATGTTCTATGAATACCTTCCCAAAATAGACTTAATTTAGGGCAATCCCAAAAAATATGAAAATGATTTGCCTCCTTGGAGCTGCACCTTCTCCAACACATCACATTTGTATCTTTATATTTTTCCTGATATGGGGTCTTGAAGTATCTTATGATGTTTTTCCAACAATGTTCTCTCCAAGTCAAAGAATTAGTCGAGGACCATTGAAAGCTGCAGATTTTCCCCCAAGCCTCCTCTGAAAGTACCAACCCCGCTTCTTTCTCCCAATTCTCTTTAACATACAATGTGTTTACATTTTTAGCATGGGAGAGTGCATTATATAATCGAGAAACTGATTTACTAGGTATTGAACTGCAAGCCGAATTCAGAATCTTGAAAAATTCTAATTCTACTGTTGATAGGTCTACAACTCTGGTTGACATAGTTTCGTACTTGAAGGTACCTAAAAAAGTCATTATGTTCTAGGCCATGTTTGTCCTGCAGGATTTGGAAACTTTGTAATACTCTTATCTATAAATGAGAGGTAGGTTGTAAGACCTTTCTTTATCCAAAGCTCAAATCTTTTATCTCCTCTATTGGGAAGGAATTCGGTATCATATGCACACCATCTGAAGAGTTTTAACATGTTATTAATTCCACATGAATTAACCACCTTCTGCCATACTTTTAATGTAAGATTTATCCAAGCGTTTTTAAATTTTTCCAACTGGGCCATCAATCCTTTGTCAGCTATTGAGGCCTGAAGAGGAAAACTGTCAACTAATCCAAATTCTATTTCCTTCCATCTAGCCTTATATTCCCTATTACACCAATATAACAGAGGGGTTATCTGTGAGGCATAAAAATAATTTCTCAGGCAAGGAAGAACCATACCTCCTCCTTCCTTCCCTAACTGTAAGGTGTTATATCGAATTCTAGGTTTCTTTCCTTGCCAAATGAAGCGGGAAATCCATTTGTCCCATTCCCTGAATTGATTATCATCCACCTCCACCGGTAAAGTACGGAAAAGATATAATAACCGAGGAAGAATATTCATTTTTATAGTATTTATCCTTGAATTTAAACTTAAAAAGGGGATAAGGTTCCATCTATGCATATCTGCTTTTATCTCTGAGATTAATGGCCCATAATTTACCTGTGACAGTGTTGAAAGATCCTTCAGCAGGCTTATTCCTAAATATTTTAATGATTTAGCTTCCCACTTAAGATCATATGTATCCTGCAATTTTTTGGATGGTGTATAATTTAGGGACATAACCTGCATTTTCTTTACATTTATTTTATAACCTGATATTTTCCCAAAGTCGTCCAACAGTGTAATCAATCCTATAAATGATTTTTCTGGTTCACTCAGATAGACCAAAACATCATCTGCGAATAACGCCACTTTCTGTTCAATCCCTGCCACCTTGATACCTTTTACGATTTCGCTCTGTCTTATTAGTTGGGCAAGCGGTTCAATATATAGCGCAAAAAGGAGAGGAGAAATTGGGCATCCCTGTCTAGTGCCTCTCTCTAAGATGAAGGAGTCAGAGAGGTCCCCATTTATCTTAATTCGGGCTGTAGGGCTGTCATATAGAGTCTGAATTACTTTAATAAACTTTTCTTGAAAGCCAAATCTTCCTAACACTCTGTATAGGAATGCCCAACTAACCGAATCAAAAGCTTTCTCAGCGTCCAATCCTACTACCATTGTCTCTGTCTCGTTCTTATTAACCTGTTCTAATATGTGCAGAGTTCTCCTTATGTTGTCCTGTGTTTGTCTTTGTTGAATAAATCCAGTCTGGTCTAAATGGATTAGGCCAGGTAAAAGCTTTTCCAATCTGCGCGCTAATATAGTTGTAAATAGTTTGTAATCTAAATTAAGAACGCTAATTGGCCGATAATTGCCACATTCTAGTTTATCTTTACCCTCTTTAGGAATAACTGAAATAATCGCTTCTCTCCAGGAAGGTGGAGTTTCTCCTCTCTGCAAGATCCAATTAAAGGTGTTAAGTAGTTATGGGGCTAACTGTGTCTTCAGGGACTTGTACCACTCTGAGGTAAACCCATCAGAACCCAGGAACTTTCCAGCCTTTAACCTAGAGATGGCCACGTTCAGTTCTTTGACAGTTACTGGTTCTAATAAACTTTCATTTTGTAAATCTGTAAGTTTAGGTAGATCTAAAAAATTCAATACACTGTCTATATAGGGCTCATTGGGGGCCCGGGGTTGGGAGTACAGCTCTCGATAATATGTTTCAAAACTCTCTTGAATTTCCCCGATTGTACTCTCCACAAGCTTTGTCTTTGGATTCTTTATTTTATGAATTGTATTGTCTGCTTGTTGTTTTCGTAATTTATATGCTAATAATCTAGTTGATTTACCTCCTACTTCATAATTCTTTTGTCTCAGGTAAAGAAAATTTCTTTGAGTTTCCAACGTATAAATATTGTCAATTTCACTTTGCAATTTCCTAATTTCCTGTTTTCGATTTGAATTACTTTTGTTGCTATCTACAACTTGAAGTTGTTTTAATTTTCCTTGAAGGTCTGCTAATTTTTGTGCATTGATTTTTTTCATGTGAGTGGTAATGGAAATAATTTTCCCTCTCAGTACAGCTTTCAATGTATCCCATAAGATCACTGGTGATGTTTCTCCCGTGTCATTAAGGTCTAGATATTCTTTGATTTCTCCCCTTAATCTCTCCATTACTTTCGGGTTATTGAGTATATGTGAGTTTAGCCTCCATAGTGTTTTCCCTCATTTTCCTTTCCAGGATTAGAGACATAGAGACTGGGCTATGATCCAACAGATCAATTGTTTCAATATTACAGTTTTTTATCCTGAATCTATCTGTATTAAAGATAAAGAAATAGTCTATCCTTGAATAGGCTGAATGAGGGAAAGAGTAATATGTATAATCTTTACTAGTAGGGTGTAATTCCCTCCAGACATCTATAATTCCCAACTCCTCCATAAATGAATTCACTTTCCGAGTCAGAGGTTTATTCTGAATAACTATTCTTGAAGAATCTAATACAGGATTTAATCTAATATTAAAATCCCCTCCACAAATTACTACCCCTCGATAACTGACCATTAGGTCAAAAATGTGTCTATAAAATGACCATTCACAACCTGGAGGAGCATAAACATTCAGCAATGTTATTTCTGTACCTTCTATTCTTCCTGTGATTTTTACGAACCGTCCTTCTTTGTCTCTAGTCTCTGAAATATGTTCATAATTAAGAGTACTTGATATTAAAGTAGCTACCCCTCTTTTGCGACTCAATTTATATGATGAATAAAATACATGCTTAAAGCCCATTCTTTTTAATTTTCCATGTTCAGATTGGCTCATATGTGTTTCCTGGAGGAAAGCTACTTGTGCCCTCTCTTTTTTCAATTTAGACATAATCTTATTTCTTTTAATTGGATTCAAAACCCTATTAACATTATAGGAAATTATTTTTACCAATTCAGTTTGCATTTTTCTCTAGTAGAAAAAAAAACACTCTCCTTTTCTAACCAAACAGTAAGCAATCCCTTCTCAACAGTAAACCAAGACATATAACCACACCCTAGGCATTTTTGAACGTGCAACATTTGAAAATTTTTCCCGACTTCCCACAGTGAGACCTGAGCACCAACCCGCCTCAGTTCAGAGGGATAACCTCTATCTTCACCATGTTAGAGGGCCCTCAGCAGTTTGAATAATCATAGAGAATTTTCTCCTATTTATGCTTCGACCATATTGCTATCATTCAAGTTATTCCGTCTAGTTTATTTTCAGTTACCAGTTTTCATTTTACCTTTAAGTCTGATTTACTCTTTTCAGTCATTTCTCTTAATTAATCTGTGTTCTCTGTACATTCGCGTCTGAATATTTGCAGCTTTTCCTTGTAGTTTGACACTCTGGTTCGTGTGGAGCGTCCTCACCCCACTAACTGCCACGACTTCTGCCGAATCCTCTCCAGTAGCGACTCCGGTTGGGTGATAACTTTAATAGGTAGTCCCCGGTCCGCCAGGTCCAACGTTGCTTCCTCCACCGTAGCGTAAGTTTTTGTCCCTTCGTCATAAAAGACTCTCAGCCAAGCTGGATACAGGGTCTGGAATCTGATGTTGTTTTCCTTCAGGACTCTCCGTGTTTCCGTATATTCCTTCCGTCTGGCAAGAATCCCCGGTGCGTAATCGTGGTCTAAACTGATTTTACAGTTGTTCCACATGAAACCTTTCTTTTGCCATGCCCTTTTAAGCACCTCTTCCTTCGTTCTGTAACTGAGAAATCTGACCAGAATCGATCTGGGCTGGGCGCCTGCTGGAGGCTGTGGTGCCAACGCGCGGTGAGCTCTTTCTATCTGTAGGTCTTTTGCGGCCGGTATATCAAGGTTCTCTCTAAGTAGCTTCTCCACGAAGGGAATCATCAATCCAGGTTTACCTTCAGTTCCTTCGGGAACTCCGTAAGTCCTCACATTTTCCCTTCTCGAGCGGCCTTCTTGATCTATTAGTTTCCACTGGAGCTGGTCTTGCAGCTTCAGCATTTCTGCTATCACCTTCTCTGTGTTTTGTAGCTTCTCTTCAATTCCAACAATCCTCGCTTCAGCTTCATCTATCCGCGAGTTAGTTTTTACTATTTCTCCTTTAATATCTTCCAGCTGTTTGCTGTTATTTTGTCGGAACTCGCGAATCTCTCCGAGAATCAAGGACAGAGTCACCGATTCCCCCTCATTATCTCCGTCCTGGCTTGCCATGGGGGAGCTAGGCCCGTCGCCTTGCTGCGTCTCTTTATGTTTATCAGCCTTCAGAGCGGACTTTTTAATCTTGTTCTTAGACATCATCCTTGCCCCTTATATTAATATAGTTATGCAATATTAAGTATTTGTCTAAATTCGATTATGGGGCAGTTTACCTTCTTTTTTGTCGAGAGACCTTTTCCTTATGCCGCCATTCCCTTGATGACCCGGAAGTCCGGGCAAACAAAATTCCAATTCCCATTCCCGTTGGTTCATGATCTCCTCTTGTGCCAAGGGCGGAGGAGCAACACCTTATATTCCGTCTGGGTAGCTTCCAACCTGATGGCATGAACATTGATTTCTCCTTCCAGTAATTTTTTTTCCCTCCCCCTCCAATCTTCCTCTGTTCCCCACTCTAGTCTCTTACATCTTCTTACCTGGCTATTACTCCCCCTGGGTCCTTCCCTTTCTCCCATAGTCCATTCTCCTCTCCTATCAGATCTCTTCTTCTCCAGCCCTTTACTTTTCCCTCCCACTTGGGATCAACTATCACCTTCTAGCTAGCCTCCTTCCCCCTCCTCCCACCATCCTACCTTGAGTTCTCTCCTTCCTTTCCAGTCCCGAGGAAAACTCTTGGACCAAAACGTTGACTGTTTCCATGGATGCTGAATTCCCCCAGCATTTTGCGTGTGTCGCTTTGGAATTCTAGCATCCGCTTTCTTGTCACATATTTATGATGGGCCATGGGCCAGAGATATAGAGAACCGCTGGACTTCATTTCTTGGAGGTGTACAAAATCATGAGGGGCAAAGAAAGGGTTAATGCCCATCAAAGTTGCTGGTGAACGCAGCAGGCTAGGCAGCATCTCTAGGAAGAGGTACAGTCGACGCTTCAGGCCGAGACCCTTCGTCAGAGCCTCCTAGAGATGTTGCCTGGCCTGCTGCGTTCACCAGCAACTTTGATGTGTGTTGCTTGAATTTCCAGCATCTGCAGATTTCCTCATGTTTGGGTATACTCCAGTTCCACATCCTTCCTATAGTGAGGTGACCAGAACTGGACACAGTACTCCAAGTGTGGCCTAACCAGAGTTTTATAGAGCTGCATCATGAGGGGCAAAGAAAGGGTTAATGCCCATCAATGTTGCCGGTGAACGCAGCAGGCCAGGCAGCATCTCTAGGAAGAGGTACAGTCGACGCTTCAGGCCGAGACCCTTCGTCAGGACTTCCTAGGGATGCTGCCTGGCCTGCTGCGTTCACCAGCAACTTCGATGTGTGTTGCCTGAATTTCCAGCATCTGCAAAATTCCTGTTGTTTGCGGTTAACGCCCATGGTCTTTTTCCCCAGAGAACGGGAATCAAAGGCTTTTGTACGTTCTCCCCGTGACTGCAAGGGTTTCGTCCGGGTGCTCCAGCTTCCCCCCACAGTCCAAAGAAGTTGTCGTAAATTCTCCCACGATTAGGCTCGAGTGAAATTAGTGGTTGCTGGACGGCATGGCTTGGAGGGGCTGAAAGGCCTATTCTGCACTGCATCTCAATAAATAAAGAAATAAAACTAGACGGCATAGGTTTAAGACCATTTTAAAAAGACCTCTGCAGCAATTTCTTCATGTAGAGGAATGAGCTGCCAGAGGAAGTGGTTGGGGCAGGTACAATAACAACAGTTAAAAAAGATATTTTGGATATTGTACATGGATAGAGCAGGGTTTCCCAATCTGGGAGTCCACGGACCCCCTGCTTCATGGTATTGATCCATGGTATAAAAAGGGGCGGGAACCCCTGGTTTAGAAGGAAATGGACCAAATGTGGGGAAATGGGGACTGGCTCAGATGATCATGGTTGAATGCTTGTCTCTAATGCCACACTAAGACGTGGGTGGCTGCCAAAGGTCAGAGTCCCGGAATTCCCTGAAGGGAAACCTGTTAGAGGGGCTTTGCGGCCTTTCACCCATAGAACCATAGAAAACCATAGAAAAACTACAGCACAGAAACAGGCCTTTTGGCCCTTCTTGGCTGTGCCGAACCATTTTCTGCCTAGTCCCACTGACGTGCACACGGACCATATCCCTCCATACACCTCCCATCCATGTATCTGTCCAATTTATTCTTAAATGTTAAAAAAGAACCCGCATTTACCACCTCGTCTGGCAGCTCATTCCATACTCCCACCACTCTCTGTGTGAAGAAGACCCCCCCTAATGTTCCCTTTAAACTTTTCCCCCCTCACCCCTAACCCATGTCCTCTGGTTATTTTCTCCCCTTGCCTCAGTGGAAAAAGACTGCTTGCATTCACTCTAGCTATACCCATCATAATTTTATATACCTCTATCAAATCTCCCCTCATTCTTCTACGCTCCAGGGAATAAAGTCCTAACCTATTCAACCTTTCTCTGTAACTGAGTTTCTCGAGTCCCGGCAACATCCTTGTAAACCTTCTCTGCACTCTTTCAACCTTATTTATATCCTTCCTGTAATTTGGTGACCAAAACTGAACACAATACTCCAGATTTGGCCTCACCAATGCCTTATACAACCTCATCATAACATTCCAGCTCTTATACTCAATACTTTGATTAATAAAGGCCAATGTACCAAAAACTCTCTTTACGACCCTATCTACCTGTGACGCCACTTTTAGGGAATTTTGTATCTGTATTCCCAGATCCCTCTGTTCTACTGCACTCCTCAGCGCCTTACCATTTACCCTGTATGTTCTACCTTGGTTTGCCCTTCCAACGTGCAATACCTCACACTTGTCTGTGTTAAACTCCATCTGCCATTTTTCAGCCCATTTTTCCAGCTGTTCCAAGTCCCTCTGCAGGCTCTGAAAACCTTCCTCACTGTCTACTACACCTCCAATCTTTGTATCATCAGCAAATTTGCAGATCCAATTTAACACATTGCTGATACCAATTTACCACCCGTGCCCCTCGTTAAAAGAACTGCTTAATTTCAGTCACTTCCAGCATTCTAAAAGTTGGAAGTTTTGAGACGCTTTCTTGTTGTGTGTGTGTGTGTGTGTGTGTGTGTGTGTGTGTGTGTGTGTGTGTGTGTGTGTGTGTGTGTGTGTGTGTGTGTGTGTGTGTGTGTGTGTGTGTGTGTGTGTGTGAGTGAGAGAGAGAGAGAGAGAGAGAGAGATGGTATTTTAAACTGCCCTGCCTGTCTATGGGTTGAACCGATTGAAAGCAAGTTTCAAAATGTGGCACGTTGCATGAGGTTTAGCTGTGTTTCAGTTCCTCAGGAAGTATCCTTTTAAGAAGCTGAGTAAGTGTGAGAGCTGAGAGATGTTTGCTCTTTGCTATTAAGTGTTAAAGTTCTTTCTCCTGTAAAACTAAACATTCTGATTTTGCTAGATAAACTTTAACACTTATACCAATGAACAAACAAAAAGCTAAAAACAAGTTGGAGCCTCAGATAGCACCCACAGTTACACAGTGTGTTTGAGCTATATAACTGATGTAGTGTAGGTTAAATATATATCTTCTAAATATTTAGTATATACAGTGCAAAAGTCTTAGGCACACACACACACACACACACACACACACACACACACACACATATATTTATGGAGCTAAGCTGTCCAAGACTTTTGTACAGTACTGTGGTAATTTTATGTATTGCACTGTACTGCTGCTGCAAAAGAAACAAATTTCATGATGTATGTGAGTGATGATAAACCTGATTCTGATATGGGTCTCTGTTGTGGACTGAGAGTGGGAAGGGGGCAGGGAGAGGGGAATCATGGTTGGGAAAAGGGGAAGGGAGAGGGGAGGGAGCGGGAAGCACCAGAGAGACATTCTGTAATGATCAGTAAACCGATTGTTTGGAATCAAGTGACCTTGGCTGGCGTCTCAGGGCTGAGTGTGTCTGCACCTGCGCCGCTTCCCTGCCCCACACCTCTCTCGTGGTGCTGCATTTCTGTGTGGTGCGGAAACTGCCCCGCGGCAGACAGGGGGGGCTCTGCAACGGGTGGTTAAAACTGCCCAACGCTTCACCGGCGCCAGCATGCCCGCCATCAAGGGCACACATACAGAGAGGTGCTGGAATTGAAGGCCAGTCACATCACGAAGGGTCTGCCCCCCCGCCCTGCTTGTGGACTGTTTGTCCTGCTCCTGTCAGGGAGGAGGCACCTGCGCCAGGACCACCAGACTCAGGGACGGTTACTGACCCCCAAGCTGTCAGGCTGACCAACAGCTCCACCCGTTAACCCACCCCACCACCACTGCATCCACATCACCTGGTGTTACTTTATGTACTCACAATCAGTCCATGTATATTACATTATATATATATAGGCATCCATTAGTCTCGCGAGGCCATGGATTTGCGCCTTGGAAGGTTTCCAGGGCGCAGGCCTGGGCAAGGTTGTATGGAAGACCGGCAGCTGCCCATGCTGCAAGTCTCCCCTCTCCACGCCACTGATGTTGTCCGAGGGAAGGGCATTAGGACCCATACAGCTTGGCACCGGTGTCATCGCAGAGCACTGTGTGGTTAAGTGCCTTGCTCAAGGACATAACACACTCCCTCAGCTGAGGCTCGAACTAGCGACCTTCAGGTCACTAGACCGACGCCTTAGCTGCTTGTGTGTTATAGGTTAGTTTCTGTACAGATATTGTGTTCTTCATACTTACTGACTGATTGATTGAGATACAGCGTGGAATAGTCCCTTCTGCCCCTTTGAGCCTCGCCGCCCAGCGACACCCCAATTTAACCCTAGTTAATCACGGGACAACTTACAATTAAGCTACCAACCGGTATGTCTTTGGACTGTGGGAGGAAACCAGAGCACCCGGAGGAAACCCACGTGGTCACTGGGAGAGTGTCCAAGCACCTCAGGGGCAGTGTTGGGATTATAATAGTAGAGGACCAACTTATCAGCAGGGAAAAGTCTTCGGCACATAAGTGTAGCTAGGGTGGCTAAGGCGTTTGCACTGTACTGTATCCTTAGAGAGGTCAGAGCAATACCAAGTAGCAAGCAACAGAGATCAGGATTGAATCCGGCTCATGCTTTTCAGCCATTTCAACGAAATATAAATAGGGAAGGCTACGCATTGAAGAAGTAAGCTTTGGTCAAACCTATTGAGAACGGCAGGAAGGCTTCCTTGTACTTCAGTTGTCCCCTCTCGTCCAGAAAGTGATTCACATTGAAGGATTCCGGAGTCTCCCAGCAACAGGGATCGTGCAAAACGGACGCGAGCAGAGGGATCACAATCATTCCCTGAAAAAAGGGGGTCAGAAGTTAAGAAAGGTCTTGCTTTGGGGCTTGCAATGATACGACAGTTGTCTCAGCTTTGTGCCCGCTAAGCCAGCTACCTCCTGTAGTTGATGCTGTAATGTTGGATCTGCTGAAGGTCACATATGCTTTTGAGGTGTCTCCCTCCTGATTTATTACACTGGGGACATCACCATTTCTATCTGACTGTACAAGTGACCTGACAGTACTATGCAAAAGCTTTAGGCACTTAAATATTCAGTAGCTAGGGTATCAAAGACTTTTGCACAGTACTGTAGTAATTTGTATATTGCACAGTACTGCTGCTGCAAAAGAAAAATCAAATTTCATGACCCATGTGAGTGATGATAAACCTGATTCTGATCTGGGTCTCTATTGTGGACTGAGAGTGGGAAGGGGACAGGGAGAGGGGAGGGAGTGGGAAGCTCCAGAGAGACGTTCTGTAATGATCAGTAAACCAATTGTTTGGAATCAAATGACCTTGCCTGGTGACTCAGGGCTGGGTGTGTCTGCACCCACGTCACCTCCTCCCACCCGCTCCCGGCACTCCTTGTCTGCCACCCATCCCACACCCCTCCCCCAGTGCTCCACCCTCACCACTCCCAACATCCTTTGCTCCTGCCAGATTTACAAACTCGCTCTCCGCTCCATGGTCATTATCATCAGCGATCATTCATAGTCGAGTACGGTTTTTCTCCTGGTGGTCGATCTGGTCACCTGTGGGTCTCGAGATGACTGAAGAGGCCTGTCTGAAATCCACAAGTCCTGTTGCAGTGTTGGCAGGTGGAGGTCATTGAGGTGGTGGTGGATGTAGCTGGTTAGGCCTTTCCCTAGTCTCTCCTCACGTTGAAGCCGTTTAGTCTCAGCGGCACGGTGGAGGCATTCATCGAGCTGTGCAGTCCCCTCATAGTCTTGTCATCTTCAGAAGTTTTCTGATGACTCTGCCATAGTTGGATGCATCAGCAAGGGAGATGAGGCTGAGTACAGGGCTACGGTAGGAAACTTTGTCACATGGTGTGAGCAGAATTATCTGCAGCTTAATGTGAAAAGACTAAGGAGCTGGTGGTGGACCTGAGGAGGGCTAAGGCACCGGTGACCCCTGTTTCCATCCAGAGGGTCAGTGTGGACATGGTGGAGGATTACAAATACCTGGGGATACGAATTGACAATAAACTGGACTGGTCAAAGAACCTTGTAGAGGCTGTCTACAAGAAGGGTCAGAGCTGCCTCTATTTCCTGAGGAGACTGAGGTCCTTTAACATCTGCCGGACGATACTGAGGATGTTCTACGAGTCTGTGGTGGCCAGTGCTATCATGTTTGCTGGTGTGAGCTGGGGCAGCAGGCTGAGGGTAGCAGACACCAACAGAATCAACAAACTCATTCGTAAGGCCAGTGATGTTGTGGGAATGGAACTGGACTCTCTGATGGTGGTGTCTGAAAAGAGGAAGCTGTCCAAGTTGCATGCCATCTTGGTCAATGTCTCCCATCCACTACATAATGTACTGGTTGGGCACAGGAGTACATTCAGCCAGGGACTTATTCCACTGAGATGCAGCACAGAGCATCATAGGAAGTCATTCTTGCCCGTGGCTATCAAACTTTACAACTCCTCCCTTGGAGGGTCAGACACCCTGAGCCAATAGGCTGGTCCTGGACTTATTTCCTGGCATTTACATATTACTATTTAATTATTTATGGTTTTATATTGCTATATTTATATTCTATTCTTGGCTGGTGCAACTGTAACGAAAAAACAATTTCCCTTGGGATCAGTAAAGTATGACTATGACTAGACAGAGCTTCTCCAGCTTTTCCTATTCTGTGCTAATTTCTCCAATCAGGCTGCCGTGGCACTTCCTCGGGTGAGTCCTGATATTGTCTTTGAACCGCTTTTTCTGCCCTCCAGGAGTGCGCTTTGCATCCTTGAGTAGGCCGAACAGGAGTGGCTTAGGGAGGCGGGAGTCAGACACACGGATGACGTGGCTGGCCCATCGCAGTTGGCGTTGGGTCACGATTGTGGCTGTGGAGTTAATGTTAGCTTCCTCCAGGATGCTAGAGTTAGTGCGCCTGTTCTTCCAGCTAACTCTCAGAATCTTCTGGAGGCATCTCTGACGGTTAAGTTGCACACACAGAATGCTGGAGGAACTCAGCAGGCCGGGCAGCGCCTCTGGAGAAAAGTGTGTCCTGCCGAAGGGTCTCTGTCCAAAATGTCGACTGTACTTTTCACCATAAATGCTGCCTGGCCTGCTGAGGACCTCCAGCATTTTGTGTGTGTGTGTTGCTTAGATTTCCAGCATCTGCAGATTTTCTCTTGTTTTTGATAGTAAGTTTCCAGGCATTTTATGTGCCTGCTGTATGTTGTCCATGACTCCACTCCACATAGCAAAGAGGGGAGGACTATAGCTTTTATAGACCAGAAGTTCAGTGTTGGTCTTGATATCCCGATCTTCAAAAACCCTCTTTCTCAGCCTGGCAAAAGCTCCACCTTGCCTGTTCTGCGATTTATTTCAAGGTCAATGTTGGCTCTTGAAGAAAGAGAGGTGCCAAGATATGGGAGATGATCAGTGTTCTCCAGAGGGATGTTGTCAACTTGGAAGGTTAGAGGTTTAGGAGCTTGATCTGGAGCAGGTTGGTGCAGGACTTGGGTTTTCTTGATGTTTAGATCAAGTCCCAGGAGCTTGTATTCTCTGGCAAAAGCTTCCATTCTGCCCTGCAGATCCTCCTCAGAGAGAGCTAGGTGGCATTGTCTTTTGCATATTGGCGCTCCATGATGGAAGTAGTTGACACCTTGCTCTTTGCCTTGAACCTGTTAAGGTTAAAGAGCCCTCCATCTGTCCAATGGAGAATCTGGACTCGTTGTGGGAGGTCTTGGCCTATGAGTTGAAGAACGGTTGCAGTGAAAATGGCAAACAGAGTTGGGACCCCTGTTTCACCCCGGTCTGAATCTTGAAAGCTGCTGTTTCAGAGCCGCTGTTGCACTCAAAAAATTGTGTAAGAGCTGCAGGATCTTGAGGTATTTCTTCAGGCGCCTGATTTTGGACAGTACCTGCCAGAGGGCAGGATGATTTACAGAGTCAAATGTTTTTGCAAGGTCTATGACGGCCATATAAAGATTTTGTTCCCAGGCTTTCTCCTGCGACTGACGTGCTGTAAAAATCACGTCAGATGTTCCTCTGGCTGGACGGAAGCCATGTAGACTCAGGCAGGAGATCTGCCAGAGGTGAAAGCCGGTCACATAAAATTCGGGTGAGCAGAGAGGAGGGAGATGCCTCTACGGTTTCCGCAGTCGGCTTTGTCACCCTTTCTGAAGAGTGTGACAGTCAAGCCATCCCTGAGTTCAGCTGGAATCTTCTCCCGGTCCCAAATCTTGACAAGCAGGTCATGAATATGATTTAAAAGAAGATTCCAGAAGGAAGAGAAGATTCCACATTGACAAATACAGTACTGCGCAAAAGTCTTGGGTACCCTAACTATATATACGTGCCAAAGACGTTTGCACGGCACTGTATGAGATTTATCCATTTTTGTTTTTAGTTCTGGGAACAACATCCAGAGATATGCATAGCATGGGATGTTGGCATCACCTGCAACATGGCAACACACCTGCAGGCTGATTTGATTTGACGCGAAGGAAGCTTCTCATCGTGTCACAACTGCGGATTCGGCACCGCAGTAGACACGGCAACTGCGCTCGTGAATATGTGCACGTCAGCTAATTGTTATTTCATTGTGATAGTATTTAACTCCACCCTTGTCGTCGTAGTGCTTGTCCGACACTTGGACGCAGCAACGCTTCGCTGCCTGCATTCGGCCTTGCCTGAGAAATTGGATTGTCGAGTCAACTGACTCTGAAGACTAGTGGTATTCGTTTTATTCTTTTCAGTCGCAGGGTAGGCTTCGTTTTCCATTTGAGAGTTTTAGCCAATGGCCCTGTTTGGCCTAGTGTTTATTGTTTTCTTTTCCCTTTAACATTCTTCGCATTAAAGTCTGTGAACTATCGACCCGCTTCACTCCGCACTTGGGCCTCTGGATGCTTTGATCTACTTGTGACAGAAAAAAATCATTCTATCTAAGAGGAACATTGGAAGCATTACCTTTGGGATCAGGAATCCCCGGAACTCTGTATCTTTTGTGACGGTGTGGGGGAGGTTGAGCGGGATAATATTGGAATAGCGCTGGATCTCGTGGATGGCTGCGTTGGTGTAGGGCATCCTTTCTCTGTCTCCGATACACGGTGTGCGTTCCATCCCAATCACCTGATCGATCTCACTTTGGATCCTTTCTGTAAAAGTACAAATCATTGTCCGTGAGGGGAGAGCCTCCCCGGATGGGTGCGGAACGGGGCGCAGAAGTTGGATTTATAAGCCTTGGGAAAGGGCATAGAGTCAGTGCACCCAGGGGAGATGAGCGGGATTAAATGGTTGTAACCAGGAAACAGCATCGGAGTGGGCCGGGAGTGCGGCTGCACAAGAATTTGAACACGTCAAGGCAAGTACCAAGGTGTGCTGAAAAAACAAAGCTTTACAAACAAAAGTGTGGATTACAAAAGCTGTTAAGACTTAATATATTAAAAAAAACACTGATTAGTTTCGACCTGAACAATCATTTCTGACCACCACACTTTTGGAAGAGAATCAAGAACAGAAGAAATAGGACCTTGAGTCAGCCATCTTCTCCGTTGAACCCAGATATCCCACCTCTCCTGGAACTTCTGGGAGACTCCCGCCTACTAATAATGGCTCCCTGGTGCCCGCAAATTATATACAATATCACGGAAATCAATTTTTTTGAGAGCGAGCGCAAGATTGACCACGAGAGAGAGTGCACGTGAGAGAGAGCGAGAGAGGGAGAGAGAGCGACCACGAGAGAGAGAGAGAGGGCGCGAGCGAGAGCACGCCATGGCAGTGTGTTCCAAAAAAATATAAAACATACGTCACCCCAGTCTACACTAAAGTGTACCCCTGCCTAATAGGGGTCAAAAATAATGACAGTGTTGCTCGCTGCACTGTTTGCAACAATGACTTTTCTATTGTCCATGGTGGGTTAAGACTGTAAAAGACATGTTGAGGTGAGTTTAACAGGTGTCATTTGTTCATTAGCGTAGGTAACGTTATTTAAACTAGCTGGCTAGCTGCTAAGGAGCTACTCTATTGCAGACTTCCCACCTCTCCCAGAAGTCTCCTGCAAGTTGATGGTGCTACCTCCCTGAAATGAGTTTTTGCAGGGGGGGGATGTCTGTGAACCTGTTCCACCATTGAATAAAAGCATGGCTTATCTGGCTGTAGACTTAGCCCTCTAACCACCAGCCTTTCTCCCATGACCCTTAATGCCACCACGATACAACAATCTGTGTCTTACATATATTTAATGGGACAACCTCAGCTGCTTCACTGGGCAGAGAAACCACACTACAGTGGACAGGAAGGCAAGTCAAAAACTGCCCAGTGCGTCACTGGCACTGGCCTACCCGCCATCAAGGACACAGAAACAGAAAGGTGCTGGAAGAGGGCCAGTAACATCATGAAGGATCCCACCCACACTTGCTCATGGTCAGTTTGTCCCACTCCCATCAGGGAGGAGGCTAGGTAGCATCCATGGCAGGGCCCTCAGACGCAACAACAGTTACAATATCTCCCCCAAGCAGTAAGGCTGATCAACACCTCCACCCACTAACTCCACCATAACTTTTATCATTTCCTGCCAGTCACCTTGAGTACAGCCCAGTGTCACTCTAGGGCCATACAATCAATCTATATATATATAAGCTAGCTTCTGTATTTAGACTTAGAGACATAGAGTCGTAGAAAAGTACAGCACAGAAACAGGCCCTTTGGCCCAACTAGTCCGTACCAAAACTACCTACTCCCATCCACCTGTACCGGGACCATAGCCCTCCATACCCCTACCCATGTACCTATCCAAACCTCTCTTAAACTTTGAAATCGAGCTCGCATGCACCACTTACACTCCCACACTCTCACCTCCCTCCGAGTGAAAAAGTTCCCCCTAAGCTTTTCACCTTTCCACCCAGCCTCAGTGGAAAAAGCCTGCTTGTATTTACCCATCTGTACTGCTCATAATTTTGTATACCTCTCAAATCTCTCGATCTTCTATGTTGTGAGAAATTTATTGTGCGTGTGTGTGTGTGTTTTTATTATTGAGATCTTTATCTTTGGTGTTTTGTTTTGCGCTGCATCAGATCTGGAGTAACAATAATTTTGTTCTCCTTTGCACCTGCAAATGACATCAAACAATCTTTAATCTTGAATCTTGTATCATATTATACCTGGCCAGGGAATAGGATGTAACTAAGGGAGAGGCTCTGTTACTAAATTTGAAGGACCGCATGTTTTAAGAGGAAGTACCCCCTTTGAGAAGTTGCACAAACGTGAGAGCCAGGTGAGATGCTTGCTCCTTGATAAATTCGTTTCAGAAGCACTGGAAGGGAGAATGAGGAGAATCTCATCTGTTGCAAGCTTTCCAGCTCTGGAGTAGATGGCTTGAAACCGATTCAATGTACTGTACGCCTTTGAAAGGGAATAGGGTGAACACTTGAAAAAGAAGAACCTGCAGGTCTTCGGGAAGAAACGGAGTGTGATCACTGGGCTGACTTTTTAAAAAAGGTACGCACGGATACAATGGCCCGAATGGCCTCATTAAGGAGTGGCATGATTTTTTAGATACCAAGCCCATCAGGAGATCCTGAAAAGTGCCAAGGCAGCTCGTCAAGGGAACGACATGGTGGAAACAGATCCTAGGGCAGACAACAGGGCCGCTCTCTCACTGCTCTAGGTTTCATTCGATCTCTGGTGCTGTCTGTGCAATGGTTCTAGCTTCTGGCCAGGACACTACAAATGTTCCCTGCACTCTGTGAACAAGGGGATTTTTATTTAAGGTCATTTCAAGTGGATGATGCAGGGCAGCAGCCCATCTAAACTCCGGCACCTTGGGTACTCCGAGTACTGGAGGGTTTAGTCAGGGGCAGCAGGTGAGTATTGAGTCCTTGGAGAGGGGAGAAGGTTATCTCTGGTTCACTGATGTGACCCTCCGAGAGCAGGACATATATAGTAAACCCTCCAAGAGCGCCACAACCTTGTCGTAGGTTTTGGAGGCTTGCGTGCCTTAATGACCCAGACAGCTATGTTGGCTGGAGTCAGGGCTTTGTGCTTTGGCTCTTGGTAGGGTCACCCATGCCAAAGGGTAAAGACCAGATTAAGAGTGGTCTACCAGTCCTCCACCCAAACAAAATTGTTAAGGAAATGGCGATGAAGAATCCGTTTACATCTGAGCGTGATGGTATTCCTGAGTCTCCGCCTGAAACTTGTGTGACTGACTGTAGTGAAAACCGAAACATAATGAAGGAAGGCCTGAACACAGCTAGAGATGGAGGACCTTCGTTGCCGCCCTAAACGTCGGCATCATAATGAGCAGAGGCAACTGAGGCTAGTTAAGCTCCCACCTTTCAGTCAAATCCAACTCATCTCAACCTTCACTCTGTTCAGGGCATCATGCCCAGAGCACCACCGTGCTAGCTCACAGGGAAGAAGATCTGCAGATAGAAGGCAACGTAATGAAGCAAAAGAAATGCAGATGCTGGAAACCTGAGACAAAAAATGAAAATGGCAAAAAAAAAACGCTCACAAGCTGTGGAGATAGAAATAGAGTTAAGGTTTCGTCAATCCTGTTGAAGGTTCTTGGCCTGAAATGTTGACTCTTTAATCCTCTCCGTAGATTCTGCCTGACCTGCTGAGCTCCGCCGGCATTTCAGGTGCGGGTTTCCAGCATCTGCAGAATCTCTTGTGTTTCAGGTGTCCGATCAGTGAATCTAAAGTGAGTCATGAACTGGCACGTGGGACATGACATGTCACACACTGACAATATGATTTCCCCTTGGATCAAGGGGATGTGTTTTTTACTCAGAGAGTGGTGGATGCCTGGTATGGGGGGCAGAGGCAAATACATTAGAGGCTTTTAAGAGACATTTTGATAGGCACATGACTGTAAGGAACATGATAGGCACATGACTGTGTGGGCACGTGGCCAAGTGGTTAAGGCATTGGACTAGCTACCTGAAGGTCGTGAGTTCGAGCCCCAGCTGAGGGAACGTGTTGTGTCCTTGAGCAAGACACTTAATCACACATTGCTCTGCGACGACACTGGTGCCAAGCTGTATGGGTCCTAATGCCCTTCCCTTGGACAACATTGGTGTCGTGGAGAGGGGAGACTTGCAGCATGGGCAACTGCCGGTCTTTCTTACAACCTTGCCCAGGCCTGCACCCTGGAGAGTGAAGACTTTCCAGACGCAGATCCATGGTCTCGTGAGACTAACGGATGCCTTTATTTTCTTTGACTGTAAGGAAGATGGAAGGATATGGACATGGTGTAGGGAGGGATTAGAGCTTGGATGTGCTTGATTTGCTTTTTGGCTGGCTTGAAGGGCCTTTTCCTGCCCAGTACAGTTCTATGCTCTTTGCTGGAGAACCAGACTACCTGCTGGAGGAATGCACACACACAGCAGGTCAGGCATGGAAACGAACAGACAGTCGGCATTTCGGGCTGACGCAGATCTTCCCTGGAATCCAAAAGGAGAACGGGCGACATGCAGGAGAGGACCTGATCCGGTGTCTACTCACCCTGTACCTCCGGGTACTTCAAGAACAGCAGGAGACCCCACCTCATGGTCGAGCTGGTGGTGTCGGTCCCGGCGAGGAATATGTTGAAAGTGGACAGGAGAAGGTTCTCGTCG
The DNA here is from genome assembly GCF_030028105.1 of Mobula birostris. Classification (NCBI taxonomy): domain Eukaryota; kingdom Metazoa; phylum Chordata; class Chondrichthyes; order Myliobatiformes; family Myliobatidae; genus Mobula; species Mobula birostris. The sequence goes on from NC_092379.1 coordinate 12,442,168, forward strand.
TTGAACTCTGACCTTGGGTTATTTTTCTCCTGTAAAACAGCAACTTCTGGTTACACCCACTTCACCGGTTCCTCTTTAATTATAAATATAGTTAAGATCTGTTATAGAAAAATTACATTTATTTGAAATAACCAGGGAGATAAGAACTTTACAGAGTGGTTTCTTTGTTATTTGCACAGCAGAACACCCAAGCACACTGCTGGACTATAAATAGCCTAATGCGGTCTCACTGACAACTCTGACAGTACTTACTGAAGTCATAAGACCATAGGAGCAGACTTAGGCTATTTGGCCCATTGAGTCTGCTCTCCCATTTCATCCTGGCTGATTAGATTAGATTAGATTATGAGGACACGCAGTCCTCTTTTATTGTCATTTAGTAATGCACGCATTAAGAAATGATACAATGTTCCTCCGGTGTGATATCACAGAAACACAAGACAGACCGAGACTGAGAAACTGACAAAAACCGCATAATTATAACATATAGTTACAACAGTGCAAAGCAATACCATAACTTGATGAAGAACAGGCCACGGGCACAGTAAAAAAAGTTCAAAGTCTCTCGGAAGTCCCATCATCTCACGCAGACCGGAGAAGGAAGAAAAACTCTCTTCCTGCCATGAGCTACTAGCGCCGCAAACTTGCCGATGCAGCACCCTGGAAGCACCCGACCACAGTCCGACTCTGAGTCGTCTGAAAACTTCGAGCCTCCAACCAGCCCTCCAAAACCGAGCACCAAGTACCATCTCTGCCGAGCGCTTCGACCCCAGCCCCGGCCGCCAGCAACAGGAAAAGCCGAGGGTTTGGGGCCTTCCCCTTTGGAGATTCTCGATTGCACAGTAGCAGCTGCAGTGAACCAGGCATTTCAGAAGTTTCTCCAGATGTTCCTCCGTGCTTCTCACGGCTGTCTCCATCAAATCAGAATTGTGCACGACCCCTATTTAACAAATACGATATCATTTCATCGGAGAGGCCACGCGCGCTGCGTCGTGCCGCCATCTTCTCCTCCCGCCTCCATTTTCCCTCTCAGCATGACAGTCGACGTTTCAGGCTGAGGCCCTTCAGCAGGAGTCGGGAGGATGTTAAGGTTCTGGTGAAGTTTCTGAAAGTGTCCTGATGAAGGGTCTCAGCACAAAAACAAAAGTCAACCGTTTACTCTTTTCCCTAGATGCTGCCTGGCCTGCTGAGTTCCTCCAATAATTTGTGTGTGTTGTTGTCATGTGCTGTACTGCTCCACACTAAAGGGACAACACCAGCGTCTCCAATCTAACCTTGCAGCCAAAACGCTCACCCGGAGCCATTCCAGTAAATCTTTTCAGAACCACAAACATGAAAAAAAAATCTGCTGGTGCTGGAAATCCAGGGCAACACACAAGAAATGCTGGAGGAACTCAGCAGGCCAGACAGCATCGATGGACAAGAGTGACCAGTCGACGTTTCAGGATATTTTCAGAACTTTCACTGGGATTTAACATCCCCCTGAAAATGAGGCTACCGAAACTGGGCAGCAGTTCAATTGTGGCCCAAACTATGTTTTAAGCAGATTCAATATATCTTCCCTGTTTTTGTACTTCGTGAGTCTATTTTTCTCAGGGTCTCCAGAGGCTCAGTAGCCATGCCTCTCAAGAAGTTGTGTGGATGTAGCCCTTCAACAGACCAATTTTGTCCGAATCGTCTTCCTCACTCAGCTCTCGCACACCACAGCAGCCGCACCCCATCACAGGCGGGCTAAACTAGGTGAGGTAGGGACATCGCTGTCCGAGTGTGTGAAGCCGGCTCTGGCGACTAGGCGGATGAGATTTACAGTGAGATCCAGCGGCCAGGAAGGCCGTATTGCAGCGCCCCGCGGAGGGCGAAGGGAATGTCAAGGCACAGGAGACGTCACGGTCATCCACTGCAACTGAGAAAAAATCCCAGTTTGTGATGCTCGCTCGTACCACTGGACTTGAGGTCGAGAGAGTGGGACCGCCTCAGTGCGGCGGTTTTTCCACTTTAAAAACTCACCTGCACAGGTTTCCTGCCATCGTTGGGCACCACTGACAGCCTCCATCTTGATTACTGCCAAAGACATCACCTCACAATTCTTGGTATTAAAACAAGATTAGCTTTATTTGTCATGGGTACATCCGAAAGTGCAGCGAAAGAGTGTCGTTTACATCAAGTTAAATCAGTGAGGGTTGTGCTGGGCAGCCTGCAAATGTCGCCACACTTCTGGGACCGACATAGCACGCCCAGAACTTACTAACTCTAACCCGTACGTCTTCGGAATGTGCAAGGACACTGGAACAGCTGGAGGAGACCCAGATGGTCACGGGGAGAACACCCACTCCTTACGGGCAGTGGCGGAGATTGAAGCCCAATCTTACAGCAGGTGCGGTAAACCACGGTGCCAACATGACAACATAAGAACATAAGAAACAGGAGCAGGAGTTGGCCATCTGGCCCGTCGAGCCTGCACCACCATTCAATAAGATCATGGCTGATCTGGCCGTGGACTCATCTCCACCTACCCCGCTTTTCCCCATAACCCTTAATTCCCCTACTGTGCAACAATCTATTATTATTATGATTATGATTATGAGGATACGCAGTCCCCTTTTATTGTCATTTAGTAATACATGCATTAAGAAATGATAAACTGTTTTTCCAGAATGATATCACGAAAAACACATGACAAACCGACTTAAAAGCTAACAAAAACCACATAATTATAACACATAGTTACAACATTGCAAAGCAATACCGTAATTTGATAAGAGCTATCCAACTTTGTCTTAAATATATTTACTGAGGTAGCCTCCACTGTCTTATTGGGCAGAGAATTCCACAGATTCACGACTCTCCATCCCAAGTCCACCCCCCCCCCCGGCCAAATCTTGAGGCCATGTCCCCTAGTTCTAGTCTCACCTATCAGTGGAAACAACTTTCCTGTCTCTATCTTATCTATCCCTTCCATAATTTTATATATTTCTCTCAGATCTTCTCTCATCCTTCTGAACTCCAGAGTACAGTCCCAGGCGACTTAGTCTCTCCTCATACGTTAACCCCTTCATCCCTGGAATCAACCTGGTGAACCTCCTCTGCTCTGTCTCACAAGTCAACCGTTATGCAGACATCCCACCCTGCAAAAACTCATTTCAGGGAGGTATCACCACCATTTCAGGGAGGTAGCATCCCCCCGCCTTCCCCATCGACATCCAAAGGTATATGTAATACTTCGTTTAGTGATTTTATCTAATCTGTAAACCAAGTTGGGTATATGCAGAAAAAGTGACATTAAAATATGTACTTATATTATATTATATTATCATGTTTATTCTATTACAACTTTAAGCAAGGCTACAGGGAGTTTGGCCTCATCACGTAGGACATCAATAGCTTAGCTCCTTAGCAGCTAACGAGCTAGTTTAGATAACGTTAGCTATGCTGTAATGACACCTGTTAAACTCACCTCAACATGTCTTTTACATTTTAACCCCCCATGGGCAATAGAAAAGTCACTGTTGCAAACAGTGCAGCGAGCAACACTGTCATTATTTTTGAGGTCGACTGTAAAACCCGCCCACAGAGAAAACTGATAGGTCTACTTAGCAGGGGTCCACAATCATTTTTGCACCACGGACCGGTTTAATATTGGCAATATTCTTGCAGACCGGCCGACCGGGAGGGGTGGTGTTAATCACGACTGGAATATAGGTGATGTCAATAGCATCATAACATTTTAAGTAACGTTTGGATATTAAACACACAGCACATATTTTCCCCGTATGAACATATAAAATCATTGCAACACACCAATATCGCTGAATCAGTGGGAGCCCTGGGCTTGTTTCCCTGCAACAAGACGGTCCCATCGAGGGGTGATGGGAGACGGCGATACTCGAAGGGGGTTCCTTGTGTCCAGTCTATTCTGCAATTTAGTTTTCGTTGCATTCATTGCAGAAAACTCCGCTTCGCAGCGATATGATATTGGAAATGGAAGCAACGTTTTCAGTGCTTTTGTGGCTATCTCAGGATATTCAGCCTTGACTTTGATCCAGAATGCCGGCAGAGATGTTATGTCAAACATACTTTTCAGCCCACTGTCATTTGCAAGCTCGAGCAGTTGATCTCCTTCCCGCGCTGACATGGATGACGCGCGGGTAATGACCTCGCGTGCGTTCAAGTTCAACAGTGGGCGTGTCAGGGAATGAGGAAAGGTGCAAATGACTCATATCGTTTCATATCGCCAAATCATATTGTTTCCTCACGGCCCGGTGGATGAGGACCACTCTTAGCACGAAGAGAGACCAATCAGGGTGCTCGCTCTCCCTCTCAAAAAAATCTATTTCCGGGTTATTGTATATCATTTCCGGGCGTCAGGGAGCCACTATCGATATGCGGGAGACTCCCAGATCTTCCAGGAGAGGTGGGATGTCTGCGTTATGTTACTTGCCAGCCCTTTCTACCTTCCATCTGTGTCCCCTTATAACAGAGCATCCCAACCCGGGATCCATTGGACACTTCCTGCTTAATGTTGTTGGTCCGTAGTTTAAAAAGCAAGGTTGGGAACCTCTTCCTTACTGTCTAATATTAAACCACGTCCTGTGGTAGGCCCCTTAGTGTTGACTGACTGCTGTTCCTTCACTTACCTCTTTCATTCTGAGGAGGAAGCTGTCGATGAAATCCTGGCGCTTCCCTTTGGTGTGCGTGTCCTTGTGAAGCTGGATCATTTCCCTCAGGAAGTTTTTAATTTTATCTGCGTTTTCGAAGAGCCTGTTGTGTGGGCCTGGGAGGTGGTCCAGAAGGTTTGGAAGTAGATCATACAACTAGAAAGGAGATAGGAGTGATTAGTGTGAGCTGGGAATCGGCTGGCAGGTGGGGCAGAATGAGGTTTTAGTTGTGAGAGGCCGTTCTATTGCCCAACATCTGATATGCATTTGTTTTGTATAAAAAGTGACAAAACTTGTACTTACATCACAAAACATGGTTGTTGCTTGAATGAAGTCACCAGCGAAAATTACTGGTAGATACAAAGCTATTAATTTCAAAACAGGGTGTGGCAGGAGACGCTTTTGGTCGAAATGTCTCCCTGGCCCAACCTGGGGCTTGGTATTTTGTGCACTAAACATCAAAGGACACTTCCATCCTTATACATATCAGACATCCCACCCTGCAATAACTCATTTCAGGGAGGTAGCACCATCAATTTGTGGGAGACTTCCGGGAGAGGTGGGATGTCTGCGATAGAGTAGCTCCTTAGCAGCCAGCCAGCTAGTTTAAATAACGTTAGCTATGCTAATGAACGAATGACACCTGTTAAACTCACCTCAACATGTCTTTTACAGTCTTAATCCACCATGGGCAATAGAAAAGTCACTGTTTTAAACAGTGCAGCGAGCAACACTGTCATTATTTTGAGCCCTATTACGCAGCTGTGCATTTTAGTGTAGTCTGGGGTGAAGTCCGTTTTATATTTTTTTTGGAACACTCTGCCATGGCGCGCTCTCGCTCGCGCTCGCTCTCTCTTATGGTCGCTCGCGCGCTCTCAAGCCCTCTCACTTGCTTTCTCTCTCGCTCTCTCGCTTGCTTTCTCTCGCTTGCTCTCAAAAAAAATTGATTTCCGTGATATTGTATATAATTTGCGGGCATCAGGGAGGCAGTATTAATATGCGGGATACTCCCGGAACTTCCAGGAGAGGTGGGATGTCTGACATACGGACGATGCTGTCTTTGAAACCACACACCAACTTCACACATCCCGATTTGCATGCACACCACAGACATTTAAGTGAGTTTTAATCAGCATTGTCTGGATTGGGATTCATGGCTTTTAGGAACCCATTGTTCAGAGCTGCACTCCAAATTAAATCCGCAATACACATTCAGATGTGAAGACTGTAGCCAAAGTCATTTGTTAAATGTAAATGTGCTAAAGCCAGAAAAATTGTTCTAACAGACATAGGAGCAGAATTGGGCCATTTGGCCCATCGAGTCTGTTCTACCATCATGGCTGATTTATGATCCCTCTCAGCCCCATCCTCCTGCCTTCTCCACATAACGAAACAAGAACCTATCAACCTCTGCTTTAAATATACCCAAAGACTCAGCCTCCACAGCTGTCTGTGGCAACGAGTTCTACAGATACGCCAGCTTCCGGCGAAAGAAATGCCTCCTCATCTCTGTTCTAATGGGACGTCCTTGTATTTTGAGGCTGAGCCCTCTGATCCTAGACTCCTCCACGACTGGAAATATCCTCTCCACTTCTACTTTGTCTAGGCCTCTGGTACTTTAACCTTCTCAATCTCTGGCCAATTGAAAATGCACTCTGGAATCAACTCTATCACTTCACTAAGGGTTGTAATATAGGAAACACAGTCAACAACTTTATGGAGCTAACACCTCGGTGGAGAGGATGTTTCCTATGGTGGGGATATCTAGGGCCAGAGGGCACAACCTCGGAATAGAGGGACACCCATTTAGAATGGAGAATGGAGCCAGAGAGTGGTGAATCTGTGGAATTCGTTGCTACAGGAGGCTGTGGAAGCTGAGACATTGGGTATATTTAAGGCAGAGGTTGATAGGTTCTTGATTAGTCAGGGCGTGAAGGGATACGGGGGGAGAAGGCAGGAGATTGTGGCTGAGAGGGAAAATGGATCAGCCATGATGAAATGGCAGAACAGACTCAACGGGCCAAATGGCCTAATTCTGCTCCTAGATCTTATGGCCTAACGCTCTCAAACAGCTGGGTGAACTGGTGGGTAGCTTGCTCGTGCGTGCCATGAGCAAACGGGGGCTGAGTCCCCTGCATTCCTCCCCAGGGCAACCCTCCACCTCTATCTGACGAGGCCGAAGGGACGAGTGAAGGAAGAGGAGAGGAGACAGTGACCGGCGGACTCACCTGCCCCCAGGGGCTGCTGATGACCTTCATGTTCTCGTCGATCATCCGCAGGAGAGCCAGCAGCTTCGGATCCTCGTAGTCGAAACGGTTCCCAAAGACAATGGCGCACATTATGTTGGCCGTGGCCGAGTTGAGCTGGAACGTGGGGTCAAAGGGCGACTCTGGTGAGAGAGTAAGAAGGAGACTCAGACCGGTTCACTGAGTAGCCAGCGGAGAGGAAGGAGGCCATCCTTGTGTCAAGCCCGGTACGTTGGATTGGAGATTTCTGGCCACCTCAGACCAACCAGCACCGTAAGGCTGGTGACACTGGAGTGTCACCAAAGAGACGATCCTGGAGTGACCTTCAGCGAGGAGCAGGCGACACTAGAACTTCTGGCAGATGCTGGAAATCCAAACCAACACTCGCAAAGTGCTGGAGGAACTCAGCGTCCACAAAAAGTCAGTCAACATTTCAGGCTGAGACCCTTCTTCAGCACCGGAAAGGAAGGGGGAAAATGCCAGAATAAAAAGATGGGGGGGTTTTGGAGGGGTTAGGGGTATTGGAAGTAGGATAGCTAGCAGGTGGCAGGTGAAGCCAGGTGGTTAATAGAAGTTTGGGAGCGGGCATCCTGTTTATCGACCATTTTCATGGTTCGCATTAAGGGAGGCAGGTCAGGAGGCCCTGGACGTTTATCGGCTTTATGTCCCATGATTCCAAGCAGGACTAGTGCAGCATGGCTGGCGACGTTAGACAGGTAACGGTAGGGTACAGAAAGAGAGAGAGAAAGAAGAGAAAGGGCCATTTGCTTCCTCGATCTTGCGCTACCAGTCAATAGCCGTGTCACAATGCCGTATATCTACAACACACATCAAAGTTGCTGGTGGACGCAGCAGGCCAGGCAGCATCTCAAGGAAGAAGTACAGTCGACGTTTTGAAGTCCTGACGAAGGGTCTCGGCCCGAAGCGCCGACTGTATCCCTTCCTTGAGTCGATGCCTGGCCTGCTGCGTTCACCAGCAACTTTGATGTGTGTTGCTTGAATTTCCGGCATCCGCAGAATTCCTCGTGTTTACGCCGTATATCTGCTGTAGGTTTGGGGTGTGGAATTGTTGTCTTCCTTGCAGTTTAACTTTCTTATGCTGCTTGTGTTTTATATAATCACCCACATTACTGAGCTAATACAAAGCTAAGTACTCTTATTTCAGTTTCCCAAACACTTTCCTCTTTTAACCAGTATTACAACACTGTGCAAAAGTCGTAGGTACCCTGGCTCTCTCTTTCTCTCTCTCTCTATATATATATGTTTATTTATTTCTAAGACTTCAGCAGAGAATGCTGTATTTAATTGTTCAGTGAATTTTCCAGTAATCACGGTACAGTTGCTTCTGTAATTTTTGAGAATTTTCTTAGTTTTCAGTAGCGGTTGTAATGCTACTTGAATTGGCATTTTACAGGTTTCCAATATTCTCTCACTCCCGTTCCAGTGTGTTGATCCATTGTGCCAAGTTGAGTCTACCCTCAGGGTGAAGGAGTGGTACCTTATGAAAGGATGGAGGGGATTAAAGGTAACATTAGCAAATTTTCAGATGACACAAGGCTGGGTGGCAGTGTGAAATGTGAGGAGGATGTTATGAGAATGCAGGGTGACTTGGACAGGTTGGGTGAGTGGGCAGTTTAATGTGGATAAATGTGAGGTTATCCACTTTGGTGGCAAGAACAGGAGGGCAGATTACTATCTGAATGGTGTCAAATTAGGAAAAGGGGAAGTACAACGAGACCTAGGAGTCCTTGTTCATCAGTCTGATATCTCCTCCACCTCAGCAACCAGTTTTGCGACCACAAGATATAGGAGCAGAATTAGGCCATTCGGCCCACTATTTCATCCTGGCTGATCCATTTCCCGCTCAGCCCCAATCTCCTGCCTTCTCTCCATATCTCTTCATGTCCTGAATTATCAAAAACCTATCAACCTCTGACTTTAATGCACCCAATGACTTGGCCTCCATAGCTGCCTGTTGCAATGAATTCCACAGATTCACCGCCCTCTGGCTAAAGCAGTTCCTTCTTATCTCCATTCTGAATAGGCATCCCATTATGCTGAGGCTGTGTCCTCTGGTCTTAGACTCTCCCCCCACAGGAAACATCTTCTCCACATCCACTCTACTGAGGTCTTTCAACATTCAATAGGTTTTAATGAGATCACCCTCATTCTCCTGAATTCCAGTGAGTACAGGCCCAGAGCCTTCAATCTGTCCTCGTATGACAAGCTTTTCATTCTTGGAATCATTCTCATGAATCTCCTTTGAACTCTCTCCAATATCACTGCGTCCTTTCTTAGCAAGTGGGCATAAAACTGCTCACAATACTCCAAGCGAGGCCTCGCAAGTGCGTTATACAGACATCCCACCCTGCAAAAACTCATTTCAGGGAGGTAGCACCATCAATTTGCAGGAGACTCCCGGAACTTCCGGGAGAGGTGGGCTGTTTGCAATAGAGTAGTTCCTTAGCTGCTAGCCACCCAGTTTAAATAACGTTAGCTATACCAATGAACGAATGACATCTGTTAAACTCACCTCAACGTGTCTTTTACAGTCTTAACCCACCACGGGCAATAGAAAAGTCACTGTTGCAAACAGTGCAGTGAGCAACACTGTCATTATTTTGATCCCTATTAGGCAGGGGTACACTTTAGTGTAGTCTGGGGTGACGTACATTTTATATTTCCTTTTTTCGGAACACTTTGCCATGGTGCGCTCTCTCTGTCTCTCTCTCTCTCTCGTGCTCTCTCTCTCTCGCCTGCTCACTCGCTCCGAAAAAAATTGATTTCTGGGACATTGTATATAACTTGCGGGCATCAGGGAGCCACTATTAATATGCGGGAGGCTCCCGGAACTTCCGAGAGAGGTGGGATGTCTGCTTATAAAGCCTCAACACATTACATCCCTGTTTTTACATTCTAACCTTTTATATGTACCGACCATTTGTCTAATCATACTCTACATGTCCTATCATCAGACCTTGTATAATAACTCAATCATATACCTCTCTGCTGGTTCTGAACCGGTTTGTAGCCCCCCGTTTTCTCCCCCTTTTGTATGGTAGAGTTATAGAAGATGGAAGCAGACATCTAATTTATGGTAAACAGCAGAAAGTTTACAGATGCAGAAGGTCCAGGGCAAGAGTCTCCAAGCGCTGGAGGAACTCAGCAGGCCAGGCAGGCATCTGTGGAAAAGAGTAAACAGTTGACGTTTCGGGCCGAGATCCGTGTTCAGCACTGGAAAGGAAGGGGTAAGATGCCTGAATAAAACGGTGGGAGGAGGGGTAGGAGGCCAGCTGGAAGGTGATACGTGAAGCCAGGTGGGTGGGAAAGGTCAAGGGCTGGAGAAGGAGGGAAGTGGGGTCCCATGGGGTGCCTCAAACACCCAGCGTGCAGAGAAGGAAAAAAAAAGCAAATCATGCAAACAATAACAATTGTGTAGTGTTCTAAACGGAAGTCCACAAAGTGAGTCTGTCCACCAACCCTCAGTTCAGCACAGGGCAGTGGGCTGAACAGGCCCAACCCTTGGGCCCCGACACCCCGACACTTTCAATCCGGCCCGGCGCCTAAATCGCCGTCCAAACATCGGGTTCAGCTGCTTCGATACGCCCCGGGGCCTGGACCCCGCCACCCCGGTTCGGCGCAGCGCTTAAATCGACCGGAACCACGGGTGTCTCTCGCCCTCGGTGACGGGCCCACTGCCTCGCCTCGCCTTGGATCTGCCGCATCGAATGGCTCAAAGGGAAGTTACAGACTATCGTTTGCGATGACCATTTGCCAGGAAAAGAGTGATTAACTAAGTATTCGGTCGTCCTCCTTGTTTCGTTAGCCACCAGCCAGAGGTCACCGAGATTCACGCACAAAGCGCTGGAGGAACTCAGCAGGTCGGGCAGCATCCGTGGAAACGAACAGTCAACATTTCACTGTTCCACGGATGCTGCCTGACCTGCTGAGTTCCTACAGCATTCTGTGCATGCTGCTTTGACCCCAGCATCTGCAGAATATTTTCTGTTTACGAATGTTATGATGAGGTTGTTGGAATGTTATGATGAGATTGTATAAGGTATTGGTGAGGCCGAATCTGGAGTATTGTGTTCAGTTTTGGTCACCAAATTACAGGAAGGATATAAATAAGGTTGAAAGAGTGCAGTGAAGGTTTACAAGGATGTTGCCGGGACTTGAGAAACTCAGTTACAGAGAAAGGTTGAATAGGTTAGGACTTTATTCCCTGGAGCATAGAAGAATGAGGGGAGATTTGATAGAGGAATATAAAATTATGATGGGTATAGATAGAGTGAATGCAAGCAGGCTTTTTCCACTGAGGCAAGGGGAGAAAAAAACCAGAGGACATGGGTTAAGGGTGAGGGGGGAAAAGTTTAAAGGGAACATTAGGGGGGGCTTCTTCACACAGAGAGTGGTGGGAGTATGGAATGAGCTGCCAGACGAGGTGGTAAATGTGGGTTCTTTTTTAACATTTAAGAATAAATTGGACAGATACATGGATGAGAGGTGTATGGAGGGATATGGTCCGAGTGCAGGTCAGTGGGACTAGGCAGAAAATGATTCGGCATAGCCAAGAAGGGCCAAAAGGCCTGTTTCTGTGCTGTATTTTCTATGGTTTCTATGGTTTCTATCGTCCCTGAGATTCAGTGCCTCTGGACTACATCTGTGTCTTTGTCTCATTCACTACGCTATCCCTGCTATCTGAAAGCCTTTTTACTTTGGCTTTTGAGCCCAAGCCAACTTTCTGTCTTAGTAATCATGAGACACAAGTGCCACAGGCTGAAAGACTACCGTCTGCGTTATCAGGTTTCATGTTTTCAAAAGTATTTAATCACAATCTCTCATCTGGCACCAGGGCAGGTAGAGTTCGGGGCATCTGGAGTTCAGAGTTCAATTTCAGTATCTTACTGACAGATAGCGCAGAATGAGTCCTCACGGGCCTTCAAGGCACACCGCCCAGCAATCCCTAGCACTCATATGGGACAATTAACCAGTGACCAATTAACCCTTTGGACTGTGGGAGGAAACCAAGAGGTCCCCGGGAGAACGTACAAACTCCTTACAGGCAGTGACAGGAATCGAACCCGGGTCGCCTGCACTGTAAAGCGTTGTGCTAACCACTACGCTACCGCGCCACCCCATGTTTCCTCCGTAAGGATTCACTATGCATCCTCACTGTGGAATATGCTGGTTTTCCCCAAAGACGTACCAGGCAGGCTAAGTGGGAATGGTAAATGGTCCTGTGATTAGGTTAGGGTTAAATCGGCATTGGCGCAATATAGCTCCAAAGTAATAGCTTTGAATATTTGGCAGTGATTGATCATTGAAGCAAAAGATTTTGTCATCGGAGTGTGTCACAGCAGGAAGCAATTAGTAATGTTGCAATCACCTTTAACAAGGATTAACAACGTCCAGAAACAGGGCCAGCCCTTTGAATAAAGAGGAAGTTTTTACAACACACCTCGAGTTCTGAGTTCTCTGAACTGATCGGCGTTTCAGGCAGAGTCAGCAGTTTGTCAGGGCGAGGTTATGGGAAAGTAACTTAGAAAAGGAGAAACTGTGGGAGGAGACGAGCGTGAGATATTCCAAGGCAAGAGATTAACTAAATAGGTTTCGCATCTAATCCTATTCAATGTTTTTTAAAGTGGAAGTTCTATAAATAACAGGAAGTGTTCAATTGGTGGTAAAGTCACAACGAATTGAGACAACGGGCTGTTGGAGGCCTCTACGCTCTCTCTCTCTCTCTCTCTCTCTCTAATTGGGGGTGGGGGAGAGTCTGCTGATTGTTGAGTCGGGGGAAATCAAAATAAGAGCGACGCTTCAGGCTGTAACATCGAAATGGCAAGCCATTGGTCTCCCCCCACAGTGTGGGGGTTGCCGGTGGTGACCTACCTCTCTCCCTTGTTAGCTCGAGAGAGAGAGAGAGAGCCTGTAGCATGTTAAAGTGCTGGGTTGTAGACTGCAATTCCTGATGGACACAAGCTCAAGATCTCTGTGGGGTTTTCTATTGCTTGCATGGTGGGTGATGGAGGGGGGGGGTGCTGCTGCTTTCTGCTGGAACAAGTAAGGGGAGGGGGAAGGTTGATGCTTTGCTACTGCTTGTCTGTGGGAGGGGGAGGGGGTTTTTGGGGTTCTAACGTTTTTCTGTCATTCATTCATTCTTTGGGGTTTTTCTTCTGTTTCCTGGATGTCTGTGAAGAGTACGAATTTCAGGTTGTATACAGTAAGCATCCTCTGTTATTAAATGCAACCATTGAACCATGGAAAGCTGAGTCCATAAGACCATTAGACATACGAGCAGGATTAGGCTATTCGGCCCATCGAGTCTGCTCCACCATTCCACCACGGCTGATTTGTTAACCCTTTCAACCCAATTCTTCTGCCTTCTCCCCGTATCCTTAATTGCCCTTACTCATCAACAAATCAGGAATATCACTGATAAAAGGCTCCTCTGTTCTTCAGGTGGATGTTTGAAAGCAAAGGACGATACCATTATCATGGAAAAAGATGAGATTATAAACAGATGGACTGAGTATATTCAAGAATTGTTTGAAGACGATTGAGGCGAAAAACCAGAAATTAAGAAGTACATTGAAGGTCCAAGTATTTTAAGATCTGAACTTTGTAATGCAATAAATAAGATGAAGAAAGGAAAGGCAGCAGGTCCTGATGAATTAGTAATAGAACAAATTATCGCCCTTGAAGATTATGGAATTGAAAAACTTATTGATTTAATCAATGACGTTTATGAGACTGAAATAATACCAGAAGAGATGAAAAATATCAGTATTTATCACTCTTCCTAAGAAACCTGGAGCAATAGAATGTGAATTACATAGGACCATAAGTTTAATGATTCAGATCACCAAGATACTTCTCAGAATTTTGATGACAGGAGCAAAAAGTAAGATACAATCTGAAATAGGTAAAGAACAATGTGGTTTTGTGAAAGACAAAGGTACAAGAAATGCAATATTGATGTTAAAGGTACTGTCAGAACGAGCTATTCAAGTACAAAAAGATTGTTTTATTGACTACACAAAATCATTTGATAAAGTGAAGCACAATAAGTTATTTGAAATATTACAGGAAACTCTAGATTCGAAAGACCTCCGCCTAATCAGAAATCTGTACTGGGAACAAACTGCTGCTGTAAGAATAGATGGAGAAGTGAGTCAGTTTACAAAAATCAAAACAGGCGTTAAACAAGGGTGTGTTTTCTCCCCTGATTTGTTTAGTGTGTACAGTGAAACGATATTAAAAAAAAATAAGAGGCATCTTGGGAATCAAAGTTGGCGGTTAAAACATCAATAATTTCAGATATGCGGATGACACTGTGTTAATTGCAAGTACGGAGAAAGAACTACAAAACTTAATTGATATAATTGTTGAAGGAAGTGCAAAAATGGGTCATCTATCAATTGCAAAAAGACAGAATGTATGGTGATATCCAAAACGAAGGAGAATCCTATCTGTAGACTGAGAACAAACAGGAAAGATATAAAACAAGTACAGAACTTTTGCTACTTAGGAAGCTGGGTGACATCAGATGGCAGGTGCGACATGGACATCAAAAGAAGAATAGGGATGGCAAAAAACACCTTTACGAGAATGAAGAGTATACTGACCAATACGAAACTAGGCATGACAACCCGCCTCACAGTACTGAAATGTTATGCTTATCCAGTCATGTTATATGGATCAGAATGTTGGACAATATCCAGTAGCATGAGGAAATGAATTGAAGCAGCAGAGATGTGGTTTTTGAGGAGGATGCAAAGAATATCATGGACAAAATGAATATCTAATGAGGATGTCATGAACAGGGCAAACACAAAAAGAGAAATAATGTGTGAGATCATGAAAAGGCAACGTGACTTCATGGGACATGTGATTAGGAAAGAGGAGTTAGAATGCACGGTAATTATGGGAAAGCTTGAAGGGAAGAAAGCAAGAGGAAGACAAAGACAAACGATGATGGAGACAGCAGCCAGAGAACTGGAAATGAATACCAATGAATTGATCCACTTGACCCAAAACAGGAGTGTGTGGGCCATGGCAGTCAAAGCTCAGACTGGGCATGGCACCTGATGATGATGAATCAAGAACCTAACAGCCTCTATGATTTTGGAATAGATTAAAAGGTTGCAACGACATCGTGGGCTGAGGGGGATTTGTGTTCCATGATTTACATAACCCTCTTCCCGCCGCTGTCTGTAAGGAGTTTGTACGTTCTCCCCGTGACCGCGTGGGTTTCCTCCGGGTGCTCCGGTTTCCTCCCACAGTCCAAAGACGTACTGATTGGTAGGTTAGTTGGTCCTGAGATTAAGCGCGTTAAATTGGGGGATTGCTGGGTGGCGCGGCCCGAGAGGCCAGAAGGGCCTATTCCACAGTGTATCTAAATAAATAAATAACGAAAAGATCCTTGACACTCCTCCTAAAAATATTGATCACACTTGTTCCAGCAGGGTGCGAACCAGTGCCTTTGTAGCACAGTGGTTAGCACAACCCTTTACAGTACCAGCGACCCGGGTTCAATTCCCACTGCTGCCTGTTAAGGACCTTGTATGTTCTGCAGCGTGGATTTCCTCCAGGTGCTCTGGTTTCCTCCCACAGTCCGAAGACGTACCGGTCGGTAGGTTAATTGGTCATTGTAAATTGTCCCGTGATTAGGCTAGGGTTAAATTGGGGGACTGCTGGTAAGTACAGCTCAAAGGGTTGGAAGGGCCTTTTCTGTGCTGTATCTCAATAAAGCAAGTAAATGAAAAACCGATAAAGCCCAGATCCCATGAGTGGAAGTCCTTGTAAGGCAGGCCATTCAACCCTAGCAGTGGATGCTGTGTCCTGTGGGGCACAATCTCTAAGAGGACCACAAACTTGTCGTGATTTAGGGGCTTGTGTGCCTCAATGTCCCGGAGAGCTACGCTGGCTGGAGAAAGTAGTGAGAATAAGGGTTTGGTATGGACTAGAAGGGCCGAGATGGCCTGTTCCCGTGCTGTAATTGTTATATGGTTATATGGTTATAAAGGGCCCTGTAGGGTCCCCCATGCCGAACAGGTTAAAGGGTAGAGGCCAGACTAAGAGTGGTCCACCGGTCCTCCAGGTTCGGGGGTTCAGCTCAGGGCTAACATCCCTAACAGGTAAAACAAAATTGTTACGGAAACAGCAATGAAGAATCCTTCTACATCTGAGTGTGACGGTATTCCTGAGTCTCCACCCGGGACTTGCGTGACTGGCAGTGAAAAGCTGAGAGGAAGCTGCTGACATGATGAAGGAAGCTGGGAATGCCACCAGGGATGGAGGACCTTCATTGCTGCCTTAAACACCAGTGGCACAAGGGATAAAAGAAAGGACGGTGCACATGAACCGACAGCCAAAGCTGCCGCAACTCTGCTATTAATATAACACTGAGAGAAACAACTGACCTCCAGTCTTCTTGAAGACCTCCACCAGGCACTCTGCTTCCTGCCGGATGAAATCCTCCAGGCTCTTGGCGCCTTTGCCGAAGTCCCTCAGGGCCGAGATGGCGAAGCTGCGAAGCTGGCGGGATCGAAACCCGTTGCTGCTGGCGATCCCTGTGGGACGGGACGGCAGAGAGCGTGGCGTGACTCGGAGAGGCCTTCTCCATGGGGTCAGAGGGACGGAGATATGGAACTCTTGGGGAAACTGTCCCCCCCACCCCCCAGCTAGATGGGTCAGGGAGATTTTCTGGGGTTTTCCCTTCTGTTGACAAGATATTGACCAAGTTGGAGCACCTACGTGAAGCTCCCTCGATCCGTGTTGTTGTGAACCTGGACAACAGTTATTACTCTTCAACCATCAGGCTCCTAAACTGGTGTGTATAACTTTACTCACCTCAACTCTGAACTTTCAAGGAATCTACAACTCATATTCTCAATATTATTTGTTTTTCATCTCTCTATGGTGTTAATCAATCAATGAATTAATTATTGATTAATACCATAGACAAAACCCACCCAAAAATTAATGAATGAATTAATTACTTTATTTGTGTTTTTTGTATTTGCAGAGTTTGTTTTTTGCTCATTGGTTGTTTGTCAGTCTTTGTGCGTGGCCTTTTATTAACTCTGTTGTATTTCTTTGTTCTTGCTGTGAATGCCTACAAGAAAATGAATCTCAGGGTAGTACATGCTGACATAGATTGTCTTTGATAATATATTAACTCTGAACCTCAACCTAATAGGAATCAGAGGGGTATTGTTTTTTTTTAAATCACAGAGGGTGGTCTGTATATTCGGTGGGTTGCCAGAGGATGTGGTTGAGGCAGCTACAATGACTACTTTTAAAGGACTGCTGGACAGGTACAGGGATTGGAAAAGTCTAGAAGGATGTGGGCCAAACATGGCCAAATGGGACTAGCTTGGATGAGCATCTTGGTTGGCATGGACCCAGATGGGCGGAAGGGCCTGTTTATGTCCGGTATGGCTCTGGGACTCAACAAACCAACCAGCAGCCGGGGTAGGATTGGGTGGTTGGCAGAATCTGACCTTTCACCTTCTGGAGCTGGCTCCCAAACCAGCCCTACAAGTAGCTCATCTTGGTATTATACCAATGCAGAGTTTCGACCCTGAATTTCAACAGTTCTTTGCTCGTGCTGCTCGACCCATAAGACCACAAGACCATAAGACATAGGAATAGAATGAGGCCATTTGGCCCATTGAATCTGTTATACTATTTGATCATGCCTGATTTATTTTCCCTTTCAACCCCATCCTCTTGCCGTCTCTCTGTAACCATTGACGCCCTTTACTAAGTAGGTATCAACCTCTGCTTTAAATACACCCAATGACTTGGCCTCTACAGCCAACTGTGGCAATGAATTCCACAGATTAACCACCCTCTGGCTAAAGAAATTCCTTCTCATCCCTGCTTTAAAGGGAAGTCCTTCTATTCTGAAGCTGTGCACTCTGGTCCCAGACTCCCCCACTACAGGAGACATGCTCTGCACGTCCACTCTATCGAGGCCTTTCAAGGCTAACTTTCTCCAGCGGATATTTTGTCGTCCCCCCTTGGTAAGTTCACTTGAAGTGGTGGGGAGTTGACCTTCTACCAATCCGTCTCTCTCTAGGTCAGGTCACACCTTGTTATGCCACGGACCAAGGGGTTCTGTGGACTCCCAGTGGGGGATCCCCTCTCTAGATTGATGTTTTAGAGTTTGCTCAGCCACCTCCCTAACATGAGGGGAAGTGACCCCAGAGCCTGGGGCTGCACGCCGAGGCATCCCGTGCCTCGCCTGACCTGGGACCTGAATGCAGACGCTCAACAGGTAAGAGAGGGCACATGTTACAGTGTACGCCTTGGGCCAAACGTCCATCCAAAGAAGTCAGCCTCAGCTCCTGTGCGCACATCAGCGATGGAGCCCCCCCTCCTGACAGCATAGTGCCCGGGTCAGTGGCAATGTGGGAAACTTGGGCCCTGAGGCCAAGGGGCGAGGAGTAAATGGAACGATTGCGTCCGGGCATCCCAAGGAGGAAGGTAGGGGGAGGGTTGGAGAGGCAGAGGAGGGGCAAAAGGTTGGGAAAGGAATGAATTAAGGGAGGGTGGAAATGAGCAGGAGGAGACATAGAAACATAGAAAACCTACAGCACAATACAGGCCCCTCGGCCCTCAGAGTTGTGCTGAACATGTTCCTACCTTAGGAATTAATAGGCTTACCCATAGCCCTCTACAAGGGAGGGAAGAGGAGAAGGGTATTGGTGTCTGTTTATTATTGTCATATGTACAGTCCAGGTGAGCCAGCGAACAACAGAACCAATGGTGACGTAATGCAGAAAGTTCACAAAACAACTACTTCTGTCAAAAATGATTCCACTACTAATCTGCCTGCGATTGGAACCCATGATTTACATTTTGATGGTGTGCTTTGGGTTCGACTGAGTGATTTGGTGCTTTGCTTTCTTCAAGGGAGTCCGGTGAGGTTTGGTGTGGAGCGTGCGGCCTGGAGACGGGGAGCAAGCCCATGATCGGCTCCATTGCTTCTCGCCCATTGAGGTATTGAGGGGGTCATTGGGGACCCAAGTCACCCCAACCACAAACTGTTCCAGCTTCTACCATTGGTAAACGGTACCACAGCATAAAAGCCATGACCAACATGCTCCGGGACAGCTTCTTCAGACTGATTAATTCATGCTGATACAATTGTATTTCTATGTTATATTGACTGTCCTGTTGTATATGCTATATATTACAAATTACATTTAGATGGAGATGTAATGTAAAGATTTTTACTTTTCATGTATGTAAAGGATGTAAGTAATAAAGTCAACTCAGTTCAATTCAATTCTCTCTGAATGAGGCGTCGAGGGAGTGAGCTCACGACTGACTCCATTGTTTCCCTCTGATTAAGCCGTTGAACAAGGTTGAAGTCAACAAGGACTTTGCTAGCTGCTTTCTGAGGAAAGTCAGGGGGTCCTGGGATCCATGTTACCAGGATTGATTGGTGAGGCTATGGACTTGTTTTGGGAGCCTTTGAGGTTCATGTTGCATGTGTTCCTGGATTCTGGTTACTCTTTTTATTTGCTGGTATTGAGTAGTTTCCTTAGGGCGATCAACGTGGACTGGGGCGCTTTGGCAAAGAACGGCCCTGTTTTGGTTAGCGACACTGAACTGAACTAACTGAATACGACTGGACTCCTGGTTTTATATTTGATATTCTATGTGTGTCACTTGCTTTTTGTTATTTGTGCAATTTCATGTTTTTTTTGTGCCTTGGGTGTTTGATGTTTTCTTGAACGGGTTCCATGGTGTTTCTTGGCTTTGTGACTGCCTGTGGGAGGACAATCTCAGAGTTGTATCCTGCATACATACGTTGGTAATAATCATACTTTCAGTGTACCTATTATACAGTGAAAAGCTTACCTTGCATACTCTTCACACACATCACATCATTGCACAGTGCATTGAAGGTAAAACAATAACACAACAAAGTGTCACACACAAAAAATGCCGGTGAACGCAGCAGGCCAGGCAGCATCTATGGGAAGAGGTACAGTCGACGTTTCAGGCCGAGACCCTTCGTCAGGACTAACTGAAAGAAGAGATAGTAAGAGATCTGAAAGTGGGAGATCTGAAATGATAGTCAAAATGAGGTCGAAAAGTTGAAGGGCCGAAAAAATTATAGATGGGGAGCAGTGAGAGAGGGTTTCACTAAACTCCCGTCGAAGAGAAGATTTAAACTTCTTCAGTGCAGGCATCACTGGAAGAGGCTTCGCAGTACTGAATTTAAAAACACAGACATGAGGAAATCTGCAGATGCTGGAAATTCAAGCAACACACACAAAAAGTGCTGGTGAACGTGGCAGGCCAGGCAGCATCTCACTGCTCCCCACCTATAATTTCTCCCGCCCTTCAATTTTTCGACCACATTTTGACTGTCATTTCGGATCCCCCCCCCCCCCCCCCACTTTCAAATCTCTCACTATCTCTTCTTTCAGTCAGTCCTGAGGAAGGGTCTCGGCCTGAAACTTCGACTCTACCTCTTCCTATAGATGCTGCCTGGCCTGTTGCGTTCCACTAGCATTTTGTGTGTGTGTTGCTTGAATTTCCAGCATCTGCACACAATAAAGTGCGAAAGCTATCGAAAAAGTGCAGGAGAACAATAAAGTGCAGATCATAGTGAGGTAGACTGTTAGGCTCAGAGTCCTTATTATAAAAGAGGATCATTCAAGAGTATTATACAGTTGGGTGGAAGCAGCCCCTGAGCCTGGTGGTCCGTGCTTTCAGGCTTTTGTGTCATCTGCCTGATGGGACAGAGGTTGTCTAGGGTGGGTGGGGTCTCTGATTGTGCTGGTTGCATTACCGAGGCAGGGAGACATATCGAGACAGTTCATGTCGGGGAGGCTGGTTCCTGTTTGGTGCAGAGCTGAGAACAGAACGTTCTGCTGCATCCAGTGGCCACGTGCAGAAGCCATAAGACCGTAAGGTACAGAAGCAGAAGTAGGCCATTCAGCCCATCGAGTCTGCTCCACCATTCATGGGCTGATCCAATTCTTCCAGTCATCCCCGCTCCCCTATCTTCTCCCCATACCCTGTGATGCCCAATCATTGGAGTTATCCATTGGTGAGCCCTCAGGTGGCTGTAGGGGCCAATCTGAGATCCACATATTCTGGTGCAGTGCGGGCCTGAGTAAGTGGTGGCTGTGTTCTTTAGTCGCTCATTCTTTCCTTTTCTATCTGCTACTTGTTCTCCTTGGCACGGAGGTCACTACATAGTCATCCCTTTCTTATTCCTCAGTTTTATCTGTAGAGCCTCAGGTGTGCCCTAGTCCATCCTGTATGAGCACTGCAGGGACATTTTCCCTGAGTGGTGATGCCACCCCTCCCCACTTTAATTCTTCCTGTTCTGCCATGTCTAAAACGGTGAAATCCCAGAATACTGAGCTGCCAGTTCTGTCTCTGCAACAAAGTCCCACTAATGGCTACAATGTCACAGTGCCACGTACAGAGCCATGCTCCAAGCTCACCCGCCTTACCTACAATACTCCTGGCATTGAAATAGATGCAACTGAGAACGTTATTCCCACCATGTTTAACCTTTCCATTCATGCAGGCTTATCAACATCTTTCCCCACAATCACTCCATCTATCTGCCCTGGCACTCTGGTTCCCATTCCCCCCACCGCAACTCTAGCTTAAACACACCCCACTCCCCCCACCCCCAAATCAGCAGTAGCAAATCTTCCAACAATGATATTAGTCCCCCTTCAGTTCAGGTGCAAACCATCCTGTCTGTACAGGTCCCACCTTCCCTGGCAGGTGCCATCTCCTTAGCCATGTGTTGAACTGTATGACATTTCCTAGTTCTGGCCTCACCGGCACGTGGCATGAGTAGCAATTCTGAAATCGGATTCCTGGACGTCCTGTCGTTTCACTTAACACCCAACTTCCATGACGCTTCCCAGACAGGGAGCCTTCCGGGCTGCTTTGATAGAAGTTGATAATGCCTGCTTTCATTGATGAGCTGTAGGAAGTGGATGGATGGTGACTTAGTGAGGGAGGAGATGAAGGATGGGCCTGAGAATGTGTGTGTGTGTGACCATGTTAGGTGGAGTTAGCAGAGGCTTGGGAAAGGGGAAGTTTGTAGAGTCATTGCCCTCTTGTGCTGACTTTGCCCTTTGCGGGTTTGGGGACACCCCTAACAGGATATTTGAACACACACACACACACACATATAAGATTATTAAAGGGATTGGACACGCTAGAGGCAGGAAACATGTTCCTGATGTTGGGGGAGTCCAGAACCAGAGGCCACAGTTTAAGAATAAGGGGTAGGTCACTTAGAACGGAGTTGAGGAGAAACTTTTTCACCCAGGGAGTTGTGGATCTGTGGAATGCTCTGCCTCAGAAGGCAGTGGAGGCCAATTCTCTGGATGCTTTCAAAAAAGAGTCAATAGAGCTCTTAAAGATAGCGGAGTCAAGGGATGTGGGGAGAAAGCAGGAACGGGGTACTGATAGTGGATGATCAGCCATGATCACAGTGAATGGTGGTGCTGGCTCGAAGGGTCGAATGGCCTACTCCTGCACCTATTATCTATTGTCACACATATTAAAAGTCAAAGTACATTCATTATCAAATTATGTATATACAGCGTACATCCCTAAGACCTGTCTTCCCGTACGCAGCCACGAAATGAAGAAGCACCATGGAACCCGTTGAAACACCCGATGCGCGAGAAAAAAGAACAGGTCGGACGACCAGCAAAAGGCGAGCGAATAACACACAGAACGTCAAACGGCAGAGTTGACGAGAAGGCGCAGGAGCCACCACCACCGAGTCAGTCCAGTTCCACGCTGTGTGGATGACTGCAGGCCTCAGCTGCGGAGCTGAAGCGCCTTGATCAGATCGCGTGAAGAGCGATTTAAGAAAAGTAGCCAGAAACAGAGGGAACGCGAACCGCGGAGTCCTCCGAAAACAAGTCCACAAGTGCTGAGGACCACAGGCCGCGGAGTCCCAGAGCCACGAGGCGATCGAACCACAGAACCATAGAACATTACAGCACAGAAACAGGCCTTTTGGCCCTTCTTGGCTGTGCCAAACCATTTTTCTGCCTAGTCCCACTGACCTGCACCTGGACTATATCCCTCCATACACCTCTCATCCATGTACCTGGCCAAGTTTTTCTTAAATGTTTAAAGTGAGCCTGCATTTACCGCTTCATCTGGCAGCTCATTCCACACTCCCACCACTCTCCGTGTGAAGAAGCCCCGCCTAATGTTCCCTTTAAACTTTTCCCCCTTCACCCCTAACCCATGTCCTCTGGTTTTTTTCTCCCCTTGCCTCAGTGGAAAAAGCCTGCTTACATTCACTCTATCTATATCCATCATAATTTTATATACCTCTATCAAATCTCCCCTCATTTTTCTACACTCCAGGGAATAAAGTCCCAACCTATTCAACCTTTCTCTGTAACTGAGTTTCTCAAGTCCTGGCAACATCCTTGTAAACCTTCTCTGCACTCTTTCAACCTTATTTATATCCTTCCTGTAATTTGGTGACCAAAACTGAACACAATACTCCAGATTTGGCCTCACCAATGCCTTATACAACCTCACCATAACATTCCATAAGACCATAACACCATAAGACAAAGGAGCAGAAGTTGGCCATTCAGCCCATCGAGTCTGCTCCACCATTTTATCATGAGCTGATCCATTCTCCCATTTAGTCCCACTCCCCTGCCTTCTCACCATAACCTTTGATGCCCTGGCTACTCAGATACCTATCAATCTCTGCCTTAAATACACCCAATGACTTGGCCATTCCAACTCTTATACTCAATATTTTGATTTATAAAGGTGACTGTACCAAAAGCTCTTTTTACGACCCTATCTACCACTTTTATAGACAATAGACAATAGACAATAGGTGCAGGAGTAGGCCATTCAGCCCTTCGAGCCAGCACCACCATTCACTGTGATCATGGCTGATCATCCACAATCAGTACCCTTTTCCTGCCTTCTCCCCATATCCCTTCACTCCGCTATCTTTAAGAGCTCTATCTAACTCTTTCTTGAAAGAATCCAGAGTATTGGCCTCCACTGCCTTCTGAGGAAGAGCATTCCACAGAACCACAACCCTCTGTGTGAAAAAGTTTTTCCTCAACTCCATTCTAAATGGTCTACCCCTTATTCTTAAACTGTGGTCTCTGGTTCTGGACTCCCTCAACATCGGGAACATGTTTCCTGCCTCTAGCATGTCCAATCCCTTAATAATCTTATATGTTTCAATCAGATCCCCTCTCATCCTTTTAGGGAATTTTGTATCTGTATTCCCAGATCCCTCTGTTCTACTGCACTCCTCAGTGCCCTACCATTTACCTTGTACGTTCTACCTTGGTTTGTCCTTCCAAAGTGAAATACTTCACACTTTGTCTGTATGAGGAACCTGCACCTTCCTCCCAGAGTAGCGAGAGGGAAACCTGGCCAAACGCGAGCAGTCGGCTCGTCTTCCGCTCTCGACGTCGTTGATTCCAATTCTGCCCAACGCTTTACTAGGCGAGGAGCAATACAGCTGACCAGGAGTGCGCGTCCCCGCCGTTAGGGGACGGTGGCCGCACACGGCGCTCCTGACCTCGCTGAATTCCCCAGGGGATAGCAGAAGCAGCAGATTGCCCAGCTGGCCCAAAAGTACATCGCCAAAATGGAAATCACAGGCTGCAATCGATTGCAGTCCGGGAGGAGAAGCGTATTTAAAAGAAGAAGAAGGAGTAGAAGCCATTTTGTGAGCTGGTTTAGGTCACTGGCGCCATCTTGACATTAGAGCATTGGTGAGATCTTGCTTTCGTCCATTCAGGAAAAGAATCTGGCAGTGATGGGGCTGGGGAGATTGAGGCTGCAGCTCCAAGTTTATGCACTGGGATCTGAATGTTCTTTGGGCCTGGTCAATACCTTACCCACTGCTTGCCTGACACAAAGGGCTAGATGGGAAGGTACTACCTTCAGCTGTATGTTGGGAAGACTGAATCCAATGTCTTCAGTCACCCTCACAGTTCCTCTTTCAATATTTTTATTAGTTTCTACATAGAAGAATACAGAGTACAAGAAAGTATATATAAAGGTTGAAAAAGACAACTACCAATTATATTATATCTGTTCATAACAATCTCAATACCCTGCATTCATGTAGGTTAGTCAAAGTTATATTGAAATATACTAATTTATTACAAAAAAAAGAGTCTAACCCCTACCAGGACCAAAGCTATTTATTAAGGAGAAAAAAAGTAAAATACCTTCTTGTATAATAAAAAATTAATAATAGCCAACATCTAAATTTAAACAACGAATTGAGGGTTTTGAAAGTTTTGAAAATAATTCAGAAAGGGTCCCCACAATGTTTGAAAGTCTTGACAAGATTCAGAAATTGAACAATGAATCTTCTCTAAATCTAAGCATGACATAACCTCGCATAACCATTGAGCATGAGTAGGAGGAGAAACATCTTTCCATTTAAACAAAAGCGCCCTCCTAGCTATAAGAGAGCTAAAGGCCAAAATACATAAATAAGATGTCTTCTACTTGATATCTTGTCCTGCAACAATACCGAATGGGGCCGTCAGAGGATTAGGCTTAAAATTGACTTTGAAAAGTACAGAAAAAGTCTGAAAAACTTCCTTCCAATATTTTTCAAGACATGGACAAGTCCAAAACATATGAATTAATGAAGCTTCCCCATTATTGGATCTGTCACAGTAGGGAGATATATCTGAATAAAAACGAGATAGCTTATCTTTAGTCATATGGTCTCTATGTACCACCTTCAATTGTGTATGAAGGAATGGCAAGCACATAGCGATGATGTTATTAACCAGTTTAAAAATTTCCTCACATGGGACACTGACTCCCCTCCTCCCCCCACCCCCTGACCCCGTTTTACCAGGGAGTCACTGGGTAAAGCTTGGACCACATATCTATAATGTCCCCGACAGCCAGTTTAATTTTAGTTCACAATACCCTACCTTGGCTCCTGCTGTAGAAGACCTCCCACTCCTCTGTTACCCCCAGGACTGTAGCCGTGCTTGTCTCTCTTCCACCTATCCGAGATATTTATTCAGAGCTCTGTGTACACAGGGCCCTTAGCATTGTCAATGATCCTTCCCATCTGTCCAGCGATCTCCTTGACCCCCTACCACCAGGCAGGAGGTACTGCAGCATTAGGTCAAGGGCTGTTATGATGGGAAACAGCTTCTTCCCCCCAGACCATGAGACTACTGTCCACCACCCGGGTCTCACCACGTTTGAAGTGTTGCTAGCCTTATACGGTTTCCTTTTTAGCTTGTGTCGTAAGTGCATCTTATTACTTGTTAATTTATTTATGGTAATATTACTTCATGTGTTTTCTATGTGTGTGTGTTATATGGGCTATGTTGCCCACCTTGGTCTGGAGGAACATTGTTCCGTTTGGTGGCATACATGAATGTGGTTGAAATGATCATAAACTTGAAATTGAACCTGCCTCCCTCGTTCTGCCCAGAAAAGGTCAATCAAAGTGCTCCTGCCCAGGTCTCATCCACTCTCTGTGCTCAGTGGCAGTGCAGTCGCCAAGGTGACCCAAGAAGACAACTGACCTCACAGACATGAGTTCGAATCCCACCACGGCACTCAAGCTGACTAACAACTGAAAGGTTTAAAGATTTGATCTCAGCACCGGCGACCGTGGGAAATCCTGGTCATAAAAGAGAGAGAAGCCTATCCTCCTTCCTTGGTCAAGACCCACACATGAATCTGTTGATCCTGAACAACCCTCTTTAGCAACCTAGAGGAGGTCAGCAATGTGTAATACCTGCTGGTTCTTCTAGTGATATTGAATTAAACAATAATAAAACATAGAATAATACAGCACAGTACAGGCCCTTTGGCCCACAGTGTTGTGCCAACTCTTAAACCCTGCCTCCCATATAACCCCCCCCACCTTAAGTTCTTTCATATACCTGTCTAGTAGTCTCTTAAATTTCACTAGTGTATCTGCCTCCACCACTGACTCAGGCAGTGCATTCCACGCACCAACCACTCTCTGAGTAAAAAACCTTCCTCTAATATCCCCCTTGAACTTCCCACCCCTTACCTTAAAGCCATGTCCTCTTGTATTGAGCAGTGGTGCCCTGGGGAAGAGGTGCTGGCTATCCACCCTATCTATTCCTCTTAATATCTTGTACACCTCTATCATGTCTCCTCTCATCCTCCTTCTCTCCAAAGAGTAAAGCCCTAGCTCCCTTAATCCCTGATCATAATGCATACTCTCTAAACCAGGCAGCATCCTGGTAAATCTCCTCTGTACGCTTTCCAATGCTTCCACATCCTTCCTATAGTGAGGCAAACAGAACTGGACACTGTACTCCAAGTGTGGCCTAACCAGAGTTTTATAGAGCTGCATCATTACCCCGTGACTCTTAAACTCTATCCCTCGACTTATGAAAGCTAACACCCCATAAGCTTTCTTAACTACCCTATCCACCTGTGAGGCAACTTTCAGGGATCTGTGGACATGTACCCCCAGATCCCTCTGCTTCTCCACACTTCTTTGACCTTCTTTGCAAATCTCACCACAAATTCCACTCCACCCTATCTTTATAACCTCTTCCTGCCATACATCAATTGCAACCTTAAAAATTTTGGTCTTCAGATTCCCAGTCTTAATTGCTCCATCCACTTATTCCTGTATGTTATGCTGGCAAATGCTTAAGTGTTAAAATTCTCACCCCGAACCTCCCTGGCACTGTAAGATGATATGCTTTCCTAAAAACATATGGGTACTCAGTTGCGGGCATGCTATGCTGGCGCCAAAAGCTTGGCAGTACTTGAGGGCTGCCCCCAGCACATCCTTGGACTGTGTTGGCCTTGATGCAAATGACACATTTCTGCAATGAGCGCTTCTGGCTTGTGTGGGGCGCTGGAGAGCATTGGGATGAGAGGGTTTCAGAGCACTTGGATTGGTTAATTGTTGTTTAATGACAATAATTAATCATTTATTTAATTGTTATTTATTGAGATACAGCATGGAATAGGTCCTTTTGGCCTTTCGAGCGATGCCGCCCAGAGACCCCCAATTTAACCCTAGCCCAATCACGGGACAACCTACAATGACCAATTCACCTACCAACTGGTACATGTTTGGACTGTGGGAGGAAACCCACACGGTCACGAGGAGAATGTACAAACTTCTTACAGGCAGAGGCAGGAATTGAACCCTGGTGGCCTGTACTCTAACCCACTACACAAGAGTTCCTTGTGTTTTCCTCAAGAGAGTCGCCCTTTGTAATGCGGTCTCCAGTGCCTTCTGTTTAACAATGTTAAGTGCATTTTGATAGGCTCATGAATTTCATGTTACTTGAACTGTTTAAGTGGACACCTAATTAGCGGTAATGGCAGGTTCCCTGTTTGGAGAACGACTTGTCTCATGGTGTTGCTCAGTCGAGCCACCGACGATATGTTGCAATTCCTATGCATAAACTCTCATTCTGTCTCTATATGGGAGTCTGTCATTCCTCTGCAAATGGGTTCAGTCATTTGCCAGTGCAAACCCGGACAATTTCACTGTATGTTTCAATGTACGTAAAGCTAATTTATTAACTTCTACTTCTGCCTTTGAAATTACATTTTGTTTGCACTATTCTGATAACTTACCTGTGAAACACCTTTCGTAACTTAATCTAACTCGGAGTTTTTGTTGGTTATTAGGTCAGGGGTCACAGGATCCACCTCAGCCCACTTCTTACCGTATCCTCTCGTGACTTTCCTGATGGAAGGAACTGTGCCCCTGGCTCCAAAATCCTCTGCCTGGTTGACGAGGGCCTCCTTCACAGCTTCGAAGCCGCACAGCACCACCGCGGGACGCGGACCAAGCCAGACTGTGAACACGGGGCCATACTTTCTGCTCAGCTGGAAGAACAAAGAGATGGGTGGGGGGGGGGTGGTCAGTGTATCCTGGAATACTGCAGGGGCATTCACCAGTGGCAGAACTGGTACTGGAACTGGTTTACTATCATCACGTGTACCGAGATACAGTGAAGAATTTAGTTTTGCATGCTGTTGTCGTGAACTGTTCAACTAGGTCTTCTACTGTACAATAACACACTATCATAAATTCAGAGTGGATCAAATTATAAGGTGCATTCATTATTTTTACTTGCAAGGGAAAAATAGCTTTGATGTTCTGTTCCAGCCAGAACACTTCAATACATTTTTTTAACAAATAACAGTGATAATGTTGCTCCATTCCATAACATTACATTCCTCTGTCATCTTCATCCTTATCTCGTTCTCACATTTGATCTTTGGAAGCTCCATCCTGTTTCCAACTGTTAATCAAAACATTCTCTCCAGCCATAAAACAAATTGCCTATCATCAAAGAAAACAGTTAGTTCCACGATAACACAAACACACTTGTAAGTTTTCTCACTCACACCAGCAAAGCAACTTAGGAGTTCATTTTGTTACATTACATTTCACAAAAGTTACAAATTCAAATTCATGAAGGATTCAGGGTTACAGACAGACTATCAACACAGATCATTCCAAACATAACACTGAACAACAAAGATTTTGCTTCCTGAATACTTTGGGTGTACCTTATTGATGCTGGGCAGCTGATCATGAAACTCACCGTGAAATTTCCCCATCACACACTGCTTTTTATAAAAATCACCTATATTTGTTACTTCAATTCATAATTCAAGTTGGAGTAAATGATGCAAAAGATTAAGGAAGGTATTTTTATTGGACCACAAATCAAACAAGTCATCAACGACAGGCAATTCAAAGAACTTTTAGGTGACTGGAGAAAATCACATTCAAAGACGTTGTTAAAAATTTTCTTGGCAACTACAGAGCACCAAACTACTTGCAGCTAGTTGACGACATGCTTCAAGCACACAAAACCATGAAGTGCAACATGTCACTAAAGATTCATTTTCTGCATTCCCATTTCAAGCTCTTCCCTGCAAATCTTGGTGCTGTCAGTGACGAGCATGGTGAAAGGTTTTGGTCATAAGAAATGGTATCAGGGCAATTGGAATCCATCAATGCTGGCTGATTATTGTTGGACACTTAGGTGAGAGGCCTCAGATACTGAGTACAAATGAACACCATCAACAAAAAATTTTTAGTTATGTAATTAAATTAAAGGCATCCGTTACTTTTGCGAGACCATGAATCTGCGCCTGGAAAGTCTTCACTCTCCAGGGCACAGGCCTGGGCAAGGTTGTATGGAAGACCGGCAGTTGCCCATGCTGCAAGTCTCCCCCCTCCACGACACCAATGTTGCCCAAGGGAAGGGCATTAGGACCCATACAGCTTGGCACCAGTGTCGTC
Source organism: Mobula birostris (assembly GCF_030028105.1). Lineage (NCBI taxonomy): Eukaryota > Metazoa > Chordata > Chondrichthyes > Myliobatiformes > Myliobatidae > Mobula > Mobula birostris. Next base: position 12,472,395 of record NC_092379.1, read on the forward strand.
GCAAAGCAATGTGTGATTAAGTGCCTTGCTCAAGGACACAACATGTTGCCTTGGCTGAGGCTCGAACTCACGACCTTCAGGCCGCTAGTCCAATGCCTTAACCACTTGGCCACGTGCCCACACATTACGTAATTATATGCATTATATTCAATGAAAGTTAATTTCTTGTTTCTCCAAACTCCTACGTGTTACAAATAGTCTGGAGTTATATTTTGTTCGGCTTCAAGCGGTCTTATCATAAAATTCTGAGGCAGCAAAACTTCTGAAAAAAGTTAGTATAAAGGGAAATGCAATAACAGAATGAAAGATACAGTCAGAGAAAAAGTGTGGAGTAGGTAGGCAAATCCAGGACAACTTCAAGGAACGACACCTCAAAAAGGCGGCATTCATCATTAAGGACCCTCATCTCCTAGGACATGCCCTCTTCTCATTGATACCATCAGGGAGGAGGTACAGGAGCCTGAAGGAACTCACTCAACAATCAGGAACAGCTTCTTCCCCTCTGTCATTTGATTTCTGACTGGACATTGAACCCATGAACATTACCTCTCTACTTTTGTCTTCTCTTTTTGCATTAATTTAATTGAACTTTTGAAATATTTATATTAAAAGTTCCCAGCACCAGTAGGGGTCTTGGTCTGGACCCCTTTGTGCTTATGCTACGTCTGTCCACAAAACCCTCCAGATGAGAGTGACAAGAACAAGAAGAGTCACGGCGGCTCGGACGTCGCCTGGATTAACAAGGTCCACGCCAATGGTTGGGGAACCGGGATCACCTGGTGAGAAATTGGCTACCGGAACAAATCATAAATGGACGAGACTGGACAACCTGGAACTAATGGAATACCACTTCAAAAGCAACCCACACGAAAGAGGATACATCAAGCGCATGTGGGGACTCTGGCAACAATGGAGACCGTCGTCCACATTCACGGCAAAACAACTGGCTACCCTGCGATCAAACATTGCCAACAGAGGATTGCTATCACACCTTGAACGGGAAGACATGCAACCGCGATGCACCGCGGCGACATCACCGCAGAACCGATCCGATCAGGGAATACGACTTCAAACCCCCACCTCCGCAACTCACAGACGGTGCAGAAGGTAATAGCGTCACCTTGCACAGGGGAAATGCAAGTTCGAGCCTCACCTCCGGGCGTATCGACGCTGGCTGCTGCAATCAGCGAGAAGATCAGAGCTAAACTGGAGGCTGTCAATCAACGAACTCGGCTCCCCAGACTCAGTGATGAAATTCCATCAGTCAGCTTGCTAGAAGCAGTCGAACAAGCTCTACTCGCAACTGCAGCATGACTGACACCAGTAACCTGACGCATGCATTGGCAGCAGCAGTCCTGGAAATGCTGGGCGACAAAATGAAATACAGTGGAGGGTGCTGTTATAAACCACTTCCCATGGAGACAACGATCGGAAGCTCAGACAAAACCACAAGGATGGAGGTCAGCGGGCTAACTGAGCTGCAGAAGGGTGGGAAGACCAAAGACTCATCTCTGCCGCTAAGGAAGTACAGAAGCATGTCCATAACTGAAGCCCTGGAAACAGCCAAGCAACGGTTAACAGCTCTGGCTACCAGACTGCAGAGGGGCACTAAGGACGCAGGGGCCAAGCGAAACAAGGGCACTGTTTTTTAAAGAACCAGGGAAAGTATTCGCACATATCCAGAGCAAAATCATGCCGGTATCTGAACCAACCAAAACAGCGACTGAGGAGTACTGGAAGGGTGTATCGGAGAGGGAAGCATCACATAACACCAGTGCCCAGTGGCTGAAGGACATATAAACAAGCCTCTGCAATCTCCCCAAGGAAAAACCAGTCACCATCACAGCAGCAGATGTCCAGCAACAGGTAGCAAATGTGAAGAACTGGACATCACCAGGGCCTGGTATGACCCATGCCTATTGGCTGAAGAAACCAATAGCATTACATACACCAGGGGTCCCCAACCTTTTTGCACCACGGCCCGGTTCAATATTGACAATATTCTTGCGGACCGGCCGACCGGGGGGGGGGGGGATGTTCAAGTAGGGTTAAACTCACCTCAACATGTCTTTTACAGTTAGGGTTGCCAACTTTCTCACTCCCAAATAAGGGACAAAAGTAGCAGTCAAATCCCGGGACACTTTGCCACAAGAGACTACCATGACCATGAAGCCTTGCGCTGGCACCGGTGTGCGCATGCGTGACGTGCGCATATGTGACGTGTGCATCCGTGTACGTGCCGATTTTTTTTTCCACAAATCGGTGTTGGCTTAATCTTCCCGATTCTGCTACGCTGTACATACATTATTTCTACTTTATATAGGCTGTGTATTTATCATATCATTCCTGCTTTTACTATATGTTAGTGTTATTTTAGGTTTCATGTGTTATTTGGTATGATCTGGTAGGTTATTTTCTGGGTCTGGGAACGCTCAAAAATTTTTCCCATATAAATTAATGGTAATTGCTTCTGTGCTTTACGTCATTTCGGCATGAATGGTTTCAAAGGAACGCTCTACCTTAGTGGGGGAAATACGGGACAAGGGCGGTCCCGTATGGGACAAACCAATTTAGCCCAATATACGGGATGTCCCGGCAAATACGGGACAGTTGGCAACCCCATGTTCAAGTTCAACAGTACATGACAGGGAATGAGGAAAAGGTGTAGCTGACTCATCGTTTCCTCACGGCCCGGTAGCACATGCTTTGCGGCCCAGTGGTTGGGGACCGCTGACAGACACGGCTTGTAGCTCAAATGAACCAGCTGCTTGAAGTAGGCTCCTGCCCTGACTGGCTAACTCAGGGAAGGACAGTACACATAATGAAGGATTCTCACAAAGGAGCAACGCCATCAAACTGCTGCCCTATAACCTGCCCGTCAACAACAATGGGAGCTCCTGTCAGGCATCATAGCTACCAAGCTGAAGGAACGTATATGTAAATTCCTGAGCCCTGCTCAGAGAGGGGCTAGTAGTCCTAGTCATAGTCAGAGTCATACTTTATTGATCTCGGGGGAAATTGGTTTTCATTACAGTTGCAACATAAATAATTAAATAGTAATATGTAAATTATGCCAGGAAATAAGTCCAGGACCAGCCTATTGGCTCAGGGTGTCTGACCCTCCAAGGGAGGAATTGTAAAGTTTGATGGCCACAGGCAGGAATGACTTCCTATGACGCTCTGTGTTGCATCTCGGTGGAATGAGTCTCTGGCTGAATGTACTCCTGTGCCCAACCAGTCCATTATGTAGTGGATGGCAGACATTGTCCAAGATGGCATGCAACTTGGACAGCATCCTCTTTTCAGACACCACCATCAGAGAGTCCAGTTCCATCCCCAAAGTCCAGTTCCATCTGGTTCCATAATGGAACCAGTGGCTCCAGGCACCAACTACCAGTGGACAAATCAGTCACGTGAGACTCCAAGACCTGACAAACCAACCTAAGCACAACCTGGACCAACTACCAGAAAGCTTACAACTCAAAGCTCCACTCATGGATCCTGGAATACCTGTCTCTGTACGAGGTCAACAAGACACTAAGGACCCTCGTCAAGAACCCAATGGGCCATTGGAGGACAATGCTAGAAGTTAATTCGAAACCTTTAGCACAAGTGACCATCTGGAATATACCATGGTGATACACTATACCAGCTGCTGTTCTGCATAGGCTTGGACCTCCCCAGCCGGATCATCTCAAAGAGTGGACATGGGTACAGGTTCAAGAGGGGTCAAAGTGCTTGGCAGAGATGGTGCTCGGTGCTCGGTGTTGGAGAGCTGGTCGGAGGCTCGAAGTTTTCGGACGGACTCGGAATCGGACTGTGGTGGGGTGCTTCCAGGATGCTGCATTGGCAAGTTTGCGGCACTGGAAGCTCTGTCTGCGTGAGATGATGGGACTTTCGAGAGACTTTGAGACTTTTTACCGTGCCCATGGTCTGTTCTTCTATCAAATTACGGTATTGCTTTGCACTGTTGTAACTATATGTTATAATTATGTGGTTTTTGTCAGTTTTTTTAGTCTTGGTTTGTCTTGTGTTTCTGTGATATCATTCTGGAGGAATATTGTATCATTTCTCAATGCATGCATTACTAAATGACAATAAAAAAGGACTGCGTGTCCTCATAATCCTAATCCTAAGAGTGGAGTGACCATCAGCCACTTCCTGTATGCCAGAAATGAAAGAGACATTACTCACTAATCCACCTGACAAGGGTGTACAGCAGACATTGGGATGTCATTTGGACCGGAAAAGTGCAGCTGGATGGCGGTGAAAAGAGGCAAACTCATCAAGACTGAAGGAGTCAAGTTCCCTGAAGGCCACACACCAGATGCACAGGACAGCTACAAATCCCTGGGGATCCTGCAGGCGCGTGGAAGCCACGATGAGGACACAAGGAAGACTGCAACATCCAAGTAGCTCCAAAGAGTGAGACAGGTTCTAAAAAGCCAGCTGAATAGGAAGAACTGTAAAGCACTCCAGTGTGTGGTGAAAACTGTCCAGCGTGTGATGAAAACTGCCCAGCGGATTATCGGCACCCAATTGCCCACATTGAGAACATCTACCATAAACGCTGCCTGGGCAGGGTGAAAAGCATTATCAAGGATGCATCTCACCCTAACCATGGACTTTTTACTTTCCCCCCATCCGGTAGGCGTTACAGGAGCCTCCGCTCCCGCACCAGCAGGCACAGGAAGAGCTTCTTCCCTGAGGCTGTGACCCTGCTGAACCTCTCATCACAGCGCTAAGCAGTATTGCACCCATATCGTACTGACTCAGTACTTTTATATTTGTGTGGTTTAGCACTTACTTTTTATTTGCAGTTATTTTGTAAATAACGCTATTCTTTGCATTTCTGGTTAGATGCTAACTGCATTTCATTGGCTTTGTATCTGTACTCGGCACAATGACAATAAAGTTGAATCGAATCTAATCTAATCTAAGAACGAGATTGGGGCATCAACACATGCACCCTACCAGTCATCAGATACCTCGCCGCGATAGTGTAACGGCCAAGGAACAAACTGGAAGCGTAATCGGTTTGCCATCAAGACCCGGAAACTTTTAACTCTACAGGTAGGATTCCACCCAATTTCCAAATTCGAGCGACTGTACACCCACTGGAATAAAGGAGGATGTTTACTTAGAAGTGTCAAGGCCACAGTCCTGGAAGAAATGCAAAACGTCCATGAGTATGTCGGGAAGATGGTCCCTAAGGATGACCTGCTAGGAGAATATCTCAGACAGCAGGCAGAGGATATGGAAATGGGAGTGGGCGAGGTGGCTCGAGGACCAGGGGCCGTGGCGGGACAAGCTACTGCATGGGACATACCATCGCCAGGTATCAGAGGCGGCTGACATAAGGAAGTCCTATCAACGGCTGGAGTTAGCAGGGCAGAGGGACAGCACAGGGACACTGCTCATGGCTGCACCAGAACTGGCACTGAGCACAACAGCAATAGAAATAGGAGTCTTATCACACCAGACAAGACCCAAGATGCAGACTGTGCAAGGAACCTGCCGAAACCATCCAGCACGTAGTAGCAGGGTGCAAGATGCAGGCAGGGACAGCATACAGCAAACAGCACAACCAAGTTGCAGGAACTGTGTACGGGAACATCTGCTCTGAGTATGGATTGGACACTCCTCAGTCCAAATTGAGGGAAAAATACACATACACACCACCCATTAGGGGTGAGAAAAAAATATATGTACTTTTTAATGTAATTTACAGTTTTTATTATCATGTATTGCAAAGTAATCTGCCACATAGCCACAAATTTCGCAACATATCCCAGTGATTTTAAACCTGATTCTGGTTCTGGTAAGTTGTGAGGGCCAAGGCAAATTGGACTGTGAAATCAAGACTTCATTATTAACATACAAGAGGTCTGTTCAGGAGTGTTAGGAGAACGGGATAGAAGCCATCCTGATCTGTTCTGTCTTCTGCCTGATGGCAGAGGGTGGGGGGAAGAAAAGAGAATGTTTAGGGTGGGAGGGGCCTATTATTATGCTGGCTGCTTTACTGAGGCAGAAAGAAGTGTAGACAGAGCCCAGGGAGGGGAGAACACACAAAACTAAAGAAATTTGACCAGTCCCCTAAAACCCTCACTAATTTTTATAGATGCACCGTAGAAAGCATTCTTCCAGGGTGCATCACAACCTGGTATGGAAGTTGTCCTGTCCAAGACTGGAAGAAGCTGCAGAAGATCGTGAACACGGTGCAGCACATCACACAAACCAATCTTCCGTCCGTGGACTCACTTTACACTGCACGCTGTCAGAGCAGTGCTGCCAGGACAATCAAGGACACGAACCACCCAGCCAACACACTTTTCATCCCTCTTCCCTCCGGAAGAAGGCTCAGGAGCTTGAAGACTCGTATGGCCAGATTTGGAAACAGCTTCTTTTCAACTGTGATAAGACTGCTGAACGGATCCTGACCCGGATCTGGGCCGTACCCTCCAAATATCCGGACCTGCCTCTTGGTTTTTTTGCACTACCTTACTTGCCCTTTTCTATTTTCTATTTATGATTTATAATATAAATTTTAAGTATTTATTGTCGATTTGTACTCTAGGGAGTGCGAAGCGCAGAATCAAATATCACTGTGATGATTGTACGCTCTAGTATCAATTGTTTGGCGACAATAAAGTGAAGTAAAGTAAGCGCTGGAGGAACTCAGCAGGTCAAGGGGCAACTATGGAGGGAAATGGACAGTCCCCATTTAATGTTGAGACTCTTTATCTGCTGCCTGATCTTTGAGTTCCTCCTGCTTTGTGTGTGTTGCTCCAAACTTGGGTATCTGCTGTCTCTCTTGTGTCACCAGAGAGCAGGGGCTCCCTACCTGGGGTACGTAGACCCTTCAGTTAATGATAAAGCTGAATGAAATTTTAAAAAAAAGGTTGGGAACCCTTGCCGTAGAGGGAAGGTTGGTTTTCATCATCCCTCCCCTTGTCTCCCACCCTCCCCTTTTCCTCCTTACACCAGCCACTTCCCCTCTCCACTCTCAGTTCTGATGCAAGGTCTCAACCTGAACTATCAATAAGTACTCCCCCCCCCCCACAGATGCTGCTTGATCCACCAGGATCCTCCGGCAGGCTATTTACTGCTCATGCCAGTAGGAAGTTCCAAGGATTTTGATCCGCTAATGATATAGGTTTAGTGATATACACTCAATGGCTACTTTATTAGGTATTCCTGTACACCTGCTCGTTAACGCAAATATCTAATCAGCCAATCACTTGGCTGATCAGCTCAATGCATAAAAGCCCGAAGACATGGTCAAGAGGTTCAGTTGTTGTTCAGAATGGGGGAGAAATGTGATGTAAATGACTTGGACCATGCAATGATTGCTGGAGCCAGATGGGGTGGTTTGAGTATCTCAGAAACTGCCTCTTGGGATTTTCACATACAAACGTCTCTAGAGTTTACAAGGAATGGTGGGCAGAACAAACAAAAAGACGTCCAGTTGTGTGGGTGAAAGCACCATGTCAATGAGAGAGGTAAGATCAGAGGAGAATGGCCAGACTGGTTCAAGCTGATAGGGAGGCGACAGTAACTCCAGTAGCCATGTGAAACAAGTGGTGTGCAGAAAAGTGTCTCTGAACGCACAACATGTTGAACCTTTGAGTGGATGGACAGAAGAGCAGGAAGGTACACCCTGTGGCCACTTTTACAAGATACATTCAACCCCACACACCTGCCCTCTCATCATATCCCAACCAATTAGGAACCTATCAATTTCTGCTTTAAATATACCCACGGACTTGGCGTCCGCCGCTGTCTGTGGCACAGCATTCCACAGATTCACCACTCTTTGGCTAAAAAAATTCTTCTTGCCTCTGTTCTAACTGGTCACCCCTCAATTTTTAGGCTGTGCCCTCTATTTTCAGGATACCCCCACCAGAGGAAACATCTTCTCCATATCCACCTTATCTAGTCCTTTCAAAATTCAGTAGCTTTCAATGAAATCCCCACACATTCTTCTAAATTCCAGTGAGTACAGGTCCAAAGCTGCCAAATGTTCCTCATATGTTAACCTGTTTATTCCCAGTATTATCCTCGTGAACCTCCTCTGGACTCTCTCTAATGACAAAACATCCTTTCTGAGATAAGGGACCCAAAACTGTTGACCCAAGAGTGCAACTTGAACAGTGTCTTATAAATGCTCAGCATTATCTCCTTATTTTTATATTCTAATCCCCTTGAAATAAATGACAACATTGCATTTGCCTTCTTTACCACAGACTCAACCCGTAATTTAACTTTCTGGGAGTCTTGCACGAGGACTCCTAATTCCCTTTGCATCTCTGATGTTTAAACCTTCTCCCATTTAGATAATAGTCCACACTATAGTTCCTTTTACCAAAATGCATTATCATACATCCCCCAACACTGTAATCCATCTGCCACTTTTTTGCCCATCCTTCCAATTTGTCTGAGTCCTGCTGTAATCGCATTGCTTCCTCAACACTGCCTACCCATCCACTTATCTTCTTATCGTCCACAAACTTTGCCACAAAACCACCAATTCCATTATCTAAATCATTGACAAACAATGTGAAAAGTAGCTGTCCCAATACCGACCTCTGAGGAACACCACTGACAGCCAACCAGAAAAGGCCCCCTTTACTCCCACTCACTGCCTTCTGCCTGTCAGCCATGTGTGGCACCTTATCAAAAACCTTCTGAAAATATAAGTAAGTGATATCCACTGCCCCTCCTTTGTCCACTCTGCTTGTTACTTCTTTGAAGAATACCAACAGATTTGTCAGGCAAGATTTCCCTTTACAGAAACCATGCTGACTATGACTTATTTTATCATTAGTCTCCAAATATCTCAAAACTTCATCCTTAATAATAGACTTAAATTGAATAAATACCAGAAAGAATTTATAAAAATCACATTGGCAGTAGCCAAGAAGGCTATAGCAGTTACTTGGAAATTGAATTCGTATTTAAGTATGGATCGTTGGAATAATGAAATTTTTAGCTGTATTCCACTTGAAAAAATTACTTATAATTTAAGAGATAAATATGATATATTTTTGAATATTTGGCATTCTTATTTACAAAAGATAGGTTGGCATATCTAGGTGCTCCAATGATAAAGATGTTGGTCCTTTGGGGAAAGTAACAAATAAATATATTAAATTTATTTCAAATCCCATGGAGCATGTGGAGACCTCCCAATATCCAGGCAGTCTTTCTTTCTTTTTTTTCCTTTTCTTTTCTTTCTTTTAGGTAGGGGTATATATCAGGGGGAAGGGTTAAGGGGAGGGGGAGGGTAGATATTAGTATTTCATGTAATCAAGTTTGAAAACTCAATAAAAATTATATTAAAAAAAATAGACCCCAACACTTTCCCAACCACTGAGGTTAGACTAACTGGCTTATAATTTCTTCCTTTTTGCCTTCCTCCTTTCTTAAAGAGTAGAGTGATATTTGCAATTTTCTAGCTCCCCAGGACCATGTGATTCTTGAAAGAATATGACCAAAACATCTGTTCAGCAACCTCTTTCAGGACTCTGGGATATAGTCCATCTGGCCCAGGTGATTTGTCCACCTTAGGACCTTTGAGTTTGCTTCGCACATTTTCCTTTGTAACAACAATGGCACGCCCTTGCTCCCTGACACTCAGGGATCTCCGGCATTACTGCAGGTGTCCTCCACAGTAAAGACTGAAGCAAAGTGCGTATTAAGTTGATCTGCCTTTTCTCTGTCGCCCTTTACTACACCTGGCGAGGTTATGTAAGCTGCTGTTCGGCTGTGGCGTAAACTGCATCTAGAAGGTGATCTGCTTGCCAGATGCTTTCTCCAGCTCCGGCGCTTTGAGCCAAGCTCTGCCACTTAAAAGAGCTGGCAACATGCATGAAACCTGCTGCCACACGTTCAAAGCTTCCGACGGTCTTTTGGCTCTTTCGTCCGCTCTGCGAACTCCAAAAAAACGAGTAAAGACTTCATTTTGAATTGTTGGGTGGACAACCGTGCAGTGTCAGGAAACGGGGAATTTATCGATTATGTAAAGAAGGAACGAGTTTCCTCCCCCTCCCCCCCCCTACAGGATGCTGTGGGTAAACAGACACCCAAGAAAGCAAGCACTATTTTACCACAGAAACCAGAGGGGCATGGAGATCCAGCTATTTCTGACGTGGTAATATCCTGAGGGCGTGCTCGGGCTCCGAATCGTGGCACGCTCACCCCGGTGAGCTCTCGCACTGGAGAGGAGAGTTAGTAAAGCCTCAGTCTGTAATGACCTCCAAGCTTTACTACAGTCAAAGCACCGCTCAGCATCAAGTACTCACTGGCCATCCAATATCATTCCCATACCTTGTTCTCCCCAGACTCCCACCAGCTCTCCCCTGACTGTGCACTCAGCGCTGGCTGTCCGTCGGATCTGACGATGACAGGAGATCTGTACGGGAGAGTTTAAGTTGAAAGGCCGCTGCTCCGGGGCAGTTCCACTCTCAACCTCAGAAGTCCGGGACCAGTGGTACGAACAAGCCTCACAAACTGGGGTACCCCTCGGTTGCGGTGAATGACCATGACATCTTCTGTCCCTTCGCTCCGACCACGGAGAGTGGCAGTCCAACCTTCCCGGCCGCCGGATCTCACTATCGATCTCATCCGCCCCCCCTCCTCAAGTCCGCCGGAGCTCACTTCGCATATACTCAGGCAGGCGCGTCCCCAGCTCACCGGCGTTCGAGGCCGCCGGCTACCCTTGCCTGGTTCAGCCGCTTTTGCGAGCGAACAGATGCTTGGAGCCACGGGTGGGGGTCTGAGTGTTCGGCGGGGACCGAAGGTGAGCGAGTCGCCCAGGAATGGACGCGACAAGCCCCTTCACCAGAAGTGCCGACTTCCCCACCACCCCCCGAGTGCCGGTGGGGATCAAAGGTAAATGAGCTGCCAGTCTTTTGGGACTGTTCCCCACCCACCCCCGGCCATAGATGCTGTTTGACTTGCTGAGTTTCTCCAGCGTTGTGTGTGTGTGTGTGTGTGTGTGTGTGTGTGTGTTGCCTTGGGGTTTCAGTGCCTGCAAAATATCTTGATGTACAACAGGAATAGAGCCAAGTTATGCTCAACATCAAGAGACGAAGAGGAAAATATTTTGGACAGTAAATATTTGGACACTAATTTCTGATTACCTTCTTCTTCCCACCCGCCGCACGTTTCCAGGTAATCTGTTACAACGACCCGATTTTGGCGGATCTCGTGAACACAGACAGACTCCAATTTGAAATCAACTTAAATACAGGTTAAAATTGGGAATTTATCCCAAAATTCAAAATACTCGTTGTCACACCTCCACTCCACGGAAGTTTACGGAACAGCAGCCCCGTCCCGGTCGCACTTTCCGCTACTTAGCAGTTTTCAACTTTACTTTTGAAAGAAATGCATAAAGTTCTAGCATCGCAGTATTATTTTATTTTCTATCTATCCTGGGAATGGTACAAAATCGACATAAATATACAGGCAAGTTCAGGCAGTGGAGAATAGTCACAATTTACCTGAATGAGAGAGCGATCGGGGGCTCGTTTATCTATTTGCAGCGAGTTGCCGAGAAACGGGAGGGCGGGAGGACCCGGGGGAAGCCTGTCGTGCTTCACTTTGCTCCTCCGGGAATAAAGGAGCAGGGCCAGAGTGAGAGCGACGATCACCCCGGTAACGACGAGTTCCATCTCAGGCCGACTTCACCTCACGACGATCCTCACTCTGAGTCCACAGCCCTTCTGAGTTTGCAAGAGGCTTTGCAGTGGAGCTAAGAGGTGGCTCCCCTCCCACGGTGGGTGGAGATCTTTGCAGCGAGGGACGCAGTCACTGAAACTGTGACTCCCCAGTCAGTCATACCGCCGGCAGCTTGGTTTGGTGTCCTGTGCTTTTTTTCCTCCCCCCTCCCGATGATGACACTGTAATACATCAGCCGGCAGTCGGTGGAGGCTGTCTCACCAAGCTCCAGGTGACACCACCACCGATTGCTGGGAATCTGAAATAAACGCGGAAAGGGCTGGAAGCCCCCTGCAAGTCAGGAAGCGTGTAACATCAGTGCTTAGGAAATGTTAGAAGCTATTCTTGAGGACATAAATTCTGGGTGATTAAGCATCTCAGAGATGGAACACTAAAGGCTACTGATAACTGACACGAGAAAATCTGCAGATGCTGCAAATGCAAAGCAACACGCACACAGAAAATGCTGGAGGAAGTCAAGTCAAGTCACTTTTTATTGTCGTTTCGACCATAACTGCCGGTACAGTGCACAGTAAAAACGAGATAACGTTTTTCAGGACCGTGGTGCTACATGAAACAATACAAAAACTACACTGAACTACGCAAAACAACACAAAAACTACACTAGACTACAGACCTACCCAGGACTGCATAAAGTGCACAAAACAGTGCGGGCATCACAATAAATAATAAACAAGACAATAGGCACAGTAGAGGGCAGTAGGTTGGTGTCAGTCCAGGCTCTGAGTCTAGGAACTCTGCACTCCTGATGAAAGTTCTTGGCCCGAAAGGTCGACTGTTTACTCTTTTCCATAGATGCTGCCTGACCCGGGGGGGGGGGGGGGGGGGGGAGGCGGTGACATGGTAGTGTAGTGGTTAGCACAACGCTTTACAGTACAGGTGACCCGGGTTCAATTCCCGCGGCTGCCTGAAAGGAGTTTGTACGCTCTCCCCCTGATCGCGTGGGTTTCCTTCCCAAGATGTACCGGTTGGTAGGTTAAGTTTTTTTTTACCGTGATTAGGCTCCGATTAACTCAGGGGCGCTGTATCCCGATAAATAAGGAGCTGCTGAATTGTTCCAGCATTTTGTGTATACTACTGTACTGATGCAGGCTTTCCAGCTCATCATACTTGGGCAGTTCCTTTTCCCCTTACAGACGCTGCTCGACCTGCTGTGTTCTTCCAGCAGTTTATATCTTATTTTTTTCCCTGAATAACAACGAGAAGCCGTCCTTTGAGCCTTTCAGGGCTTTTGTACCCTGTGGGAGGATGGGGAAGGGAAGAGACATTATCTAATGTGGATGGGGTGGACGATTTCACTCTTTCTCTCTCTCTTTCTCTCTCCCTCCCTCTCTCTCCATCTCTTCTTCCCTCTCTCTCACTCTCTCTCCCTCTCTCTCTCTCCCTCTCTCTCTTCCTCTCTCCCTCTCTCTCTCCATCTCTCCTTCCCTCCCTCTCTCTCCATCTCTCCTTCCCTCTCTCTCCCTCTCTCCCTCCATCTCTCCTTCCCTCTCTCTCCCTCTCTCCCTCCCTCTCTCTCGCTCTCTCCCCCTCTCTCTCTCCTTCCTCTCTCTCTAACCTTCTCCCTCTCTCTCCACCTCGTGACCTCTCTGTAACTCAAACATAGAACATACAACAGTACAGAACAGGAACAGGCCATTCGGCCCACAATGTTGTGCTGAACAAGGTAAAAAGCAAATCAAAAACACCTAAACACTAATCCCTCCTACCTACCCAATGTCCATATCCCTCCATCTTCCTTACATCCATGTGCCTATCCAAACACCTTTTAAAAGCCTCTAATAAACTTGCCTCTACCACAAGACCAGAAAACCAACCTGTTTTCTCTCTTTCCCAGTACTCCTGGTTTAAAATTGAAGGTTCAAAGGCTCATTTTATTATCAAAGCATGTTTCCATATACAACTCTGAAATCTGTCTTCTCCAGATAGCCACGAAACAAAGGAAGAACATGAAAGTTGTTCAGAGAGAAACAGCAAACCCAACTGCTCCCCTTCCATCTCCCGGCACAAAAAATGAAATTGATAGAACCTGGTTTTAAAATTGGTAAATGGTTTACTATTGTGGGACATCTATAGTATTCTCTCTTCATAGCTGCTACCTGACCTAAGTGTTTCCACCATTTGGTTTTTATTTCCAGCATTATTTTGATTGTCAAAGAGTACATAGTTTTGGATAAGGAAAATATTTATTTACTGGGGTTCCTTAAGGTGAGAATATGCGCTGTGGTTAAAAGGGGACAAGTTGATCCTCCAGATGGCTGTGGATCATCGGGAGGAGAGAGAAGCAGCGCGCCGCGCGTGCGCAGCCCTCCGGTGAAAATGATATCGTATCCGGTAAATAGGGGCCGTGGACAATTCTGATTTGATGGAGACAGACGCGAAAGCACAGAGGAACATCTAGAGAAATTTCTGAAACGCAAGTTCGCTGCTGTTGTTACTGCGCGATCGAGAATCTTCCGGAGGGAAGGCCTCAAAATCCCTGGCTTTGCCTGCTGTTGGCGACCAAGATTGAGGTCGAATCATTTGGGTAGAGATGGTGCTCGGTACTTGGTGTCGGAGAGCTGATCAGAGCTCGAAGTTTTCGGACGTCTCAGAGTCGGACTGTGGTCGGGTATGGCAGGGAGAGTTTTTCTTCCTTCTCCTGTCTGCGTGAGATGTGGGACATTTGAGAGACTTTGAACTTTTTACTGTGCTCATGGACTGTTCTTCATCAGGTTATGGTATTGTTGCACTGTTGTAACTATATATTATAATTATGTGGTTTTGTTAGTTTTTTCAGTCTTGGTCTGTCCTGTGTCTTGTGATATCACACCGGAGGAAATATTGTGTCATTTCTTAATGCATGCATTACTAAATGACAATAAAAGTGGACTGCGTGTCTTCATAATCTAATCTAATCAGGAGGTTTGACCTGTGGACCAATGTTGCTGAGACCCAAGCCAGGGCCTGATCAACCCTGGGTGGGTTGCCTGGGCAAGAGTGTCTAATGTTGTAAGACCCGAAACACCCGAAGACCCCCAGGTGACATCACAGATGTTTCCCAGCTCATCCTAGGATGTAACTCAACCTCAGGTGGAGTTCGATTTCTGGAAGTAAAGGTTAATTTTGGTGTCCATGTATTAAACACAGAAACATCGAAATCTACAGCACAATACAGGCCCTTCAGCCCTCAAAGTTGTGCCGAACATGTCCCTACCTTAGAAATTACTCGGCTTACCCATAGCCCTCTATTTTTCTAAGCTCCATGTACCTATCCAAAAGTATCTTAAAAGACCCTGCATTATCCGCCTCTACCACCGTTGCCGGCAGCTTATTCCATGCACTCACCACTCTCCGAGTAAAAAACTTACCCCTGATATCTCCTCTGTACCTACTCCTCAGCACCTTTAACCTGTGTTCTCTTGTGGCAACCATTTCAGCCCTGGGAAAAAGCCTCTGACTATCCACATGATCAATGCCTCCCATCATCTTACACACCTCTATCAGGTCACCTCTCATCCTCCGTCGCTCCAAGGAGAAAAGGCCGAGTTCCTTCAACCTGTTTTCATAAGGCATGCTCCCCAATCCAGGCAACATCCTTGTAAATCTCCTCTGTACCCTTTCTATGGCTTCCACATCCTTCCTGCAATGAGGCGACCAGAGCTGAGCACAGTACTCCAAGTAGGGTCTGACCAGGGTCCTATATCACTGCAACATTACCTCTTGGCTCCTAAATCTAATTCCAAGATTAATGAAGGCCAATACACTGTATACCTTCTTATCCACAGAGTCAACCTGCGCAGCAGCTTTGAGTGTCCTATGGACTCGGACCCCAAGATCCCTCTAATTCCCCACACTGCCATTAATATTATATTCTGCCATCATATTTGACCTACCAAAATGAACCACTTCACACTTAACTGCGTTGAACTCCATCTGCCACTTCTCAGTCCAGTTTTGCATCTTATCGATGTCCCGCTGTAACCTTTGACAGCCCTCCACACTATCCACAACAACTCCAACCTTTGTGTCATCAGCAAACTTACTAACCCATCCCTCCACTTCCTCATCCAGGTCATTTATAAAAATCACGAAGAGTAAGGGTCCCAGAACAGATCCCTGAGGCACACCACTGGTCACTGACCTCCATCAGAATATGACCCGTCTACAACCACTCTTTGCCTTCTGTGGGCAAGCCAGTTCTGGATCCACAAAGCAATGTCCCCTTGGATCCCATGCCTCCTTACTTTCTCAATAAGCCTTGCATGGGTACCTTGTCAAATGTATTGGCATGCATAGTGTCAACAATAGGTGCAGGAGTAGGCCATTCAGCCCTTCGAGCCAGCACCACCGTTCACTGTTATCATGTCTGATCATCCACAATCAGTACCCTGTTAAACCAGCCTCCCCTCCACTGACTCTGTCTACACTTCCTGCTCTCTTGATAGAGTAGCTAATTTATTTCAAGACCCCTGTCCACCTTGGATATCCTCTCTTCTCCATCCTCCCATCGGGCAGAAGATACAAAAGCCTGAAAACATGTACCATCAAGGACAGCTTCTGTCTCCTCATTATAAGACTTTGAACGGTTTCCTTGTCCAATGAACTCTAGACCTCACGATCCACCACATCATGACCCTGCACCTTATTACCTGCCTGCATCGCATTTTCTTGTTAGAATATTTATTTACAGTGCAGTATAGACCCTTCCAACACTTCAAGCATTGCTTCCTAGAAACCCTCTCAATATTTACAATGAACTTCCAACCAACAGGTCTTTGGACTGTGAGAGGAAACCCACACAGTCATGGGTAGAATGTACAAACTCCTTACAGACAGCAGCGGGAATTGAACCTGGGTCGCTGGTAGTCGTGCTAAGCCTTGATATAGAGTGGATGTGGAGAGGATGTTTCCTATAGCGGGGAAGTTTAGGGCCAGAGGGCACAGCCTCAGAATAGAGGGTGGTCCATTTAGAACAGAGATGAGGAGGAACTTATTTTGCCAGAGGGTTGTGAATCTGTGGACTTTGTTGCCACAGGCAGCTGTGGAGGCCAGGTCAGTGGGTGTATTGAAGCCGGAGGTTGATAGATTCTTCATACATCAGGGCATGAAACGTTATGGGGAGAAGGCAGGAGAATGGGGTTGAAAGGAAAATCGATCACCCATTATCAAATGGTGGAACAGACTCGATGGGCCAAATGGCCTAATTCTGCTCCTATGTCTTATGGTCTGAACATTCTAGTGTAATCCAGGTCCTTCAGTATTTGAACCAAATTTAAGATCAGTCCAACCCATCTCTATATCAACCATGTGCGTATCCAGTAATTTCCTAAATTCCTACATTATACCTGACTCTACCACCACCCCTGGCATCCACCATGGGAGAAAGCCTTTGGCTGTCCAGTCTGTCAATGCCTCTTAATCATCTTATATACCTTAATGAAGTCACCTCTCATCTTTTCTCACTCCAAAGAGAAAAGTCCTTGCTTGCTCAACCTGTCCTCATAAACTAATCCAGGTAACATCCTGGTAAATCTCCTCTGCACCATCTAAAGTTCACACTTCTTTCTTATACTAAGGTTTTCTTTGTAACCAAAACACTTTATTTTGCATTGTGTTATTGCTTTTGTCTTGTAGCACCTTGATGTTCTAATGTGATGGGCATTCACTTGGGTCGGAAATGCTTATTGTTAACCTCAGCTTTCTAGTACATCAGCATTACCTTTCTAAAGGATTACAGTTGTTTGTAACAAAGTTAAATCTTTAACTAATTTTCCTTGCTCAGCCTCCTGTTGTAAAGAAAAACAGTGAGGTTTTGTAAGCCCATGTTTAATCAGTGCAAGACAATCGGCTTGCATCAAACGAGACAACACCGGCAAATTTATTTGCACAATTGTGACTGAGTTCAAGGGAGCTTGCAGGCCAGACTTATTTTTTCACTTAGCACATCAAACACGGTCACAAGTATAGTTTATCAATCAATAATTGGGATACTTGTGGCTTAGAGTGTCAGCCCTTGCAGCATTAATTTTGGGTGTTGGCGATCTCTTTCCCCAGAAGCTGTTGGATCAGGGGTTCCCAACTTGGGGACCACAGATCCCTCAGCTAATGGTATAGAAAGAAGTTTGAGAACCATGTGTGAATTACTTTGTCCCAGCAAAGGCATCTGAAAAACATCACATACAGATAGCAACTAGTAACAAAAACAGTATAAATGTTAGAAGACACTGGAGAATGTTAGGAATGACAAGGAGAATGACAGAAAGAAGAACTGGAAATTCATTCCTCAATCTTTGGTTTCTATGACGGATGGCTCTTTTGTTTGTGCCTCATTGGTGTGTTCTTTTAGTTCATAAGAATTGTACATGTGTTTTTAAATCCTTTATAGTTTGTATCAGAAATCCTCTGTGAGTGTTAAATGCATAATTTGTCTAAATTGAAAAGTGTATCATTGTCACAACCTCGGCTCTCATAAAGTAACACAAAGGGGTCAGGGCACACAGGGATTATTGACAAAAGATATTCATTAAATTAAAGTTAGGGTAAAGGGAAAAAGAGTCAGCTGGTGGCGTAGTGGCATCAGCGCCGGACTTCGGAGCGAAGGCTCCCGAGTTCGAATCCAGCCGGCTCCCTTGCACGCTTTCCATCTGTGCTGGGTTGAGAGTTGAGCTAGCAACTCAGCCTCATAAAAATAAGAAAGCCTGCTTAAAAAAGAACACCATCATGATGGCGTCCTGATGACTCCACTCTGAGTTAAGGGCTTTCTTCTTCTTCTTCAAAGGGAAAAGGGTGACGTGTGGTGTGGTAGTGCTGGCTGCAGGGTGGGAGAAACAGAATGGGAGCGGCCTTGTTTTTAAGCAGCTCCCCAGCAGGTGCCGGCAATAGAAGGGTAATTGCAGGTGTCCCAGGGAATTGCAACACAGGTTAAAGAGGAAACACAGGCCAGGAAATATACAGGATTTAATACCCCCACCCTTAAAAAGTTTGCTCTGGGGCAACCTAAAACTACCCCAATGGCAGAGATAGGATGTAGCAGAACAACAGGGATCTTTTGATATTGTTTACCAACAACCTGATGTTCTTGGAATGACCAACAGTGCTGTGCCACATCAGGCCAGCAGAAATGCCTAAGCACACAGTCAATAGTTCTGCTCGTTCCCAAATGACCAGCAAGGCAATGATCATGAGCCAAACGCAAGTGTCAGGCCAGTAAACACCAGGAACAACAATTTGATAAACACTACTCTAATCATTCTGAGTGGACATTTTTGGAGGACTCTACTTTCTCACTAACACGCCCTTGATAATAATATAGCCAAAGGAAATCTCTACTATTGCTTCCTTTGGGGCCACCTCTTCAAACAGAGGAGACAGAGGAAAGTTTCTATTCTGTTCAAGGACACCAGAGGGAAACACTTGGCCAAACCCTGTCAGATTGACATCACCTTTGGCCATAAAAGTGTCAGAGAGAGATTAATATCAGGGAGATTGTCAGAGCTCTTGCCTTTGATCCTTCTCAGATGTTTGCGTAGAAACACAAACAGGAAAGGTGTCTGGGAAAGTCAGTTCAAGCTCATCTGGGCTCTCCGGTACGACAGGATCGGAGGCAAATTCCGGAGTAGGTAGCCCTCTATCACCCGTCAAATTGTTCCCTATGATGAAAGACATGCCTTCAGTTGGGATCTGGGAACAGAAGGCAACAACTTCACCAGAAAGCAAACCTGATTGGAGACAAACATTATGCAAAGGCATGGACAAACCTGATTGGAGACAAATGTTATGTAAATGCTGTTTACTGCCAAAACTGACTTTGTGGTTTAAGATATACTCATCTGCCAATATAGCAGCTTGCTCTAGGGTTGATGCCTTTTGCTCATTTAAATAAACAGATACAACATCGGGCAGACAGCTCTTAAATTCCTCAAGCGAAAAGAGTTGACAAAATTGTTGTTTAGTTTCCACTTGAGCTAAACACTCCTGGTCAAATAGATTCATTGGTCTCAACATATGTTTGCTGCTCAATCTTACTATAGCTCCCAAACCGCTGGCGATAAGCCCCAGGAGCCAACTTGTAAGAATTCAAAATAGTCGCTTTGACCTCGTCATAATCTGAGCTCTTTTCAATGCTTCGAGCAGGATAGGCTTCCTGAGCCTTTCCTTTCAAAACACTCTGCAAAAGCAGAGTCCAGACATGTTTAGACCAATATGAGGCGGTAGATATCCATTCGAAATGAGACAAGTATTTCTCAACATCCTTCGCTGCAAAAGGTGGAACTAACTTAATATGGCTACCTACGTGAAACACTGAAGGATCAGGGGAATGAGCATTCTTAAACTCTAATTTCTTAAGGAAACGCTCATGTCCAAAGTGCAATTCTGAATCTTCTGTATTTGATGTCAGGACTAACTCAAGGGTCTCGGCCTGAAACGTCGACTGTACCTCTTCCTAGAGATGCAGCCTGGCCTGCTGCGTTCACCAGCAACTTTGATGTGTGTTGTTTCTGACAAAGGAGTAGGTTTTGGGCACTGGGGATATTGAACTAACCTCAGGATCCCCAGTATCTATCAACACTTCCTTGATGACCATCTTTATGCTCCCTTTTAACTGTTTTTCTGTGCTGGTAGCTCAATTTTGTAATGGAAAGCCAGCTGCAAAACCTGATCTTTTGTAAAGAACTCAAGAAGCTGCTCAGAAGGTTCATCAAATGAGATCTTCGAGAGATGCCATATTTGAAAAGCTTTCCTGCACCACATTAAAGTGCTGACAAAGTACCGAGGTCAGCGCAAACACACAAATGGGGCGTTTAATACAAAGGATCGCTTACCGAGTTTGTACACCGCACACAGAAGGGCCCAGTACAGCACACAGCTACCTATACACAGAATGTGGCAAATCTTACTCTCTCTAAAAAATAGCCTTTAAGGCCACAACTACAAAAAAAATAGGACTAGGTGTTACCCCTCAGCTACCAAAGTAGCACAGAATCGATTACCCACCCCAGACAAGCACCACAATTCTCTAATGCCCGTCATCCTGAATATCAAAACTCAGAGTACTACTCTCAGATAAGTTAAAAGGTAGAATTTCACATAGAAGCTGATTGTTGACCCATCAGAAAAGTGCCTAAAATTTAGTCACTTTAACTTAACCAATTTGCTAATGGCCTCTCTATTCCCCCTGCAACCCTACTCCAAAGTGAGTGTGGTGATTCAGTGCTAGTCTAATCCATACACAATAAGTGTAGATCTAAATAAACATACAAATGAGTTCTAAAATGTGTGTGCTGAATGAGGACTTTTATACTGTCGTTGTTGTGGCTATCCCTCGAGGTCGAGGATGATGGTCTTCGTTCTGAAGAAGTGGCCCACAGAGTGAAGACGCCTGTGCGTGTATTTGTTTAAGGTGTACTTGATGTTGCACTCTAAGAAGCACACGATACTTCACAAATCAATCAACCGACTCCAATGGCATGGAAACCACGATGATTGGAGCTGATGGATTTGTTGCAGCCTTCATCCGCCTTCACAGCCGTTGAGTTCGAAGTAACTTCGTCCGCCTGTTTCACCGTTGAGGTCTTGGTTGGATTGTTCTTTGTCAGGGACCTCACCCTCGACCTTACCGCCATGGGTGACCCTACCAGGAGCATAGCTCCAGACGGCATCGCTCTCAGGGTCACAGGACCATACATGCCTCTCCACTGCGACAAGGTGACAATCCACGGAGAAGACTTTTACACCAGTTGTGTGTCTCCAATGAGTTTTGCTGACAGTCACCACACCATGAAAGTCCTCCATTCTGCACCTGAGGACTTCGGCTTTTTCGTTAAGCAGCAGCTCAATCAATCCCCCTTCGCCATGACACTCCCTCAAGGACAGAGTGATGAGAGTGTGCCATGTTGGTATGACTTGGGGGATCATGATCTTGACCATGATTGTACTTGGCCCTTGAGTTGGTGCAAAGGTGGCGTGCAGCGAAACCGTGACTGACCGTCTTGGATGTTTCTTTTGCGATCGCAAGACCCTGTTGGATATTGAGTGCAATAGGCCTGCTTCCCTTGTTTGGTGGTAAGACAGGCGGCGAGGCAGCAGTGTCGCCTTGGTTTTAGCTAGGACTAAGCCTCAGTCCTCGGGCTTGTGTTGTAGCGTGGCATCTGGGCTCGGTTGGGGTGGCCTCCCCTGTTGATGCTACCCTCAGTCTTGACGAAGGGTCTCCCGAAATGTTGACTGTTCATTTCCACGGATGCTGCTCGACCTGCTGAGTTGCTCCAGCGTGTTGTGTGTGATGCTGCCTTCCAGTGGTGGATTGGTGGAATTACAGGATGGACAACTGGGAAACATGAATTTGCGGGACTTGTCACTCAGGAACTTGGACGAAAAATCTGTTTTCTTACATGACTGTTTTTTTTTTCATTTCTCATTACTTTGAATGTGCATGTTATGTTTTTGCACCAAGGCCCCAGAGGAACACTGTCTCATTCAGCTGTATCCATGTATGGTTTGAATGACAATTAAACTTGATTTGATATGCTCATATGACTATCCACCTCCTGTTCCCATAGCTTCACATGACCCTGACCCTTGCCGAAGGGTGACCTGTAGGTTAGTGGAGGGAAGGAGTGCCTTGCACCTCCTTTAGTGGAGATATATCTCCACTCTGCCGCCTTGAGAATGTGGTACATACTCCCATTGGGAGCGAATCCAGCGAATAACGTCAGTGTATTTCAGGGGAAATTGACAAGCATACTGGAGAAGGAACAGAGATTAAGAGTTCATTTTATTGCACTAGAGAACCACCTAATACTCTTGTAAACAGTAGACCATTAGACCATAAGGCCATAAGATATAGGAGCAGAATTAGGCCATTCGGCCATCAAGTCTGCTCCACCATTTCATCATGGCTAATCCAATTTTCCTCTCAGCCCCGATCATCTGCCTTCTCCCCGCATCCCTTCATGCTCTGACCAGTCAAGAATTTATCAACTTCTGCCTTAAAGACTTAGTCTCCACAGCTGCCTGTGGCAATGAGTTCTACAGACTCACCGCTCTCTGGCTAAAGAAACGTCTCCTCATCTCCATTCTAAAAGGACGCCCCTCTATTCTGAGGCTGTGTCCTCTGGTCTTAGACCCTCCCACCAAAGGAAACATCCTCTCCACATCCACTCAGTCAAGGCCTTTCACCATTCAATAGGTTTCAATGAGGTCACCTCTCATTCTTCTGAATTCTAGTGAATACAGGCCCAGAGCCAGCAAGCACTACTCATATGATAAGCCATTCATTAACCTCCTTTCAACCCTCTCCAGTTTCAGCACATCCTTTCTAAGATAAGGGGCCCAGACCTGCTCACCAGTGCTTTATAAAAAGCGTCAACATTACATCTTTGCTTTTATATTCCCGTCCTCTTGAAATGAATGCTAACATTGCATTTGCCTTCCTCACTACAGACTCAACCTGGAAATTAACCTTTCGGGAATCCTGCACAAGGACCCCCAAGTCCCTTTGCACCTCAATTTTTTGTATTTTCTCTCCATTTAGAAAATAGTCAACCCTTGCATTTCTTCTACCAATGTGCATGACCATACACTTCCCAATACTGCATTCCATCTGCCATTTCCTTGCCCTATTCCATCTGCTATTTCTAGGGTAAACACTGTCCTTGTGCCTGGTGGTACCTGCTTACAGACTTCTGTATCTTCTGCCCAACGGGAGAGGGGAGAGGGGAGAGGAAGGAATGTCTAGGTGGCAGAGTTCTTAGATTATGCTGGTTCCTTTACTGAGAAGCATTGACAGAAACCAAGGACTGTGAAGTGCTGTGTCCATAACTCTCTGTAGTTTCTTGTTGTGACATTTACTACACTGATTTCCTTGATGTAGGGGAGATGACGTCATGATTAGTGAATTCAGTATGCCAAGGTGTGGGCACGTGGCCAAGTGGTTAAGGCGTTTGACTGGCGATCTGAAGGTTGTGAGTTCGAGCCCCAGCTGAGGCAGCGTGTGTGTCCTTGAACAAGGCACTTAATCACACATTGCTCTGCGACGACACTGGTGCCAAGCTGTATGGGTCTTAATGTCCTTCCCTTGGACAACATCGGTGTCGTGGAGAGGGGAGACTTGCAGCATGGGCAACTGCTGGTCTTTCATAAAACCTTGCCTGGGCCTGCGCCCTGGAGAGTGAAGACTTTCCAGGCGCAGATTCATGGTCTCGCGAGACTAACGGATGCCTAAGACAAGTCTGCCAAGTCAGAGAAAGGCTGATTAATCACTGCTTCTTCACTTGGAGGAACTGCAAGGTGCGGCCGAAAGCAATGAGGTAACCGTACATGTGGCGTACTTTCTGTGGTTGTGTGCAGGGATGGGAGTGTGAACCACCCAGAGAGAACGGTCCTTTAGGAATGCTCAAAAGGGAGGGGAGGGCAGAGGCAGATCTGACTGGTGTTGGCATCGCATTTAAAATGTCTGACAGAGCGAAGGGTGACCTAGTGAATGGGGACGCTGGTGGGGTGCACGGTGATGAGAAGGGAAACCCTATCCTTGTCCTGGTTGGGAAGAGGTAGGGTAAGAGCTGAAATGAAGGAAATGGAGGAGATTTGGTCGAGATCGATGGCAGAGGAGATGAGAGAGTATCTGGGATTACACAGAGCAAGAGAATCAGCAAGACAGGCAGCATCTTTGGAAGGGAAATAAACAGTCAACATTTTGGGCTGAGACCCTTCATCAGGGTGGAAAGGAAGGAGGCACAGTCCAGAATGAGAAGGTGGGCACCCCAACTTCTCACATCATTCCTACTCTCCTGCACACCTACTTTACTCACCTGGTCTCACCTATCACCTGTCAGCGTGTACTCCTCCTCATCTCTATACACTGGAATTTAGAAGGCTGAGAGGGGATCTTATTGAAACATATAAGATTATTAAGGGATTGGACACGCTGCAGGCAGGAAGCATGTTCCCGCTGATGGGTGAGTCTAGAACCAGAGGCCACAGTTTAAGAATAAGGGGTAGGCCATTTAGAACGGAGTTGAGGAAAATCTTTTTCACCCAGAGAGTGGTGTATATATGGAATGCTCTGCCCCAGAAGGCTGTGGAGGCCAAGTCTCTAGTTGCTTTCAAGAAAGAGATGGATAGAGCTCTTAAAGATAGCGGAATCAAAGGTTATGGGGATAAGGCAGGAACTGGATACTGATAGTGGATGATCAGCCATGATCACAGTGAATGGCGGTCCTGGCTCGAAGGGCCGAATGGCCTACTCCTGCACCTATTGTCTATTGTCTCTTATTCTGGGTATCGTCCACTTCCTTCCCAGACCTGATGGTTCAAAGGTTCAATTTAATAGAAACATAGAAACATAGAAACATAGAAAATGAAGAGAATGTACCCAGGAGACAACCTGAAATTCTTACTCTTCACAGACATCCACGAAACAGAGAAAAACCCAAAGAATGATTGCCAGAAAATGTTAGAACCCCACAACTCCCCCCCATTGCACAAAACAGCAGCAGAGCATCAACCTTCCCCCCTCTCACCAGCAAAATAAAAATCAGCCCCCCCACTATGCAAGCAATAGCAAGCCCCCAAAGGCCGTGATCTATTGTCCATCAAAAACTGATAAAGGTTCTTGTCCCAAGACGTCGACTGTTTATTCCCCTCCATAGATGGAGGGAGGGAGAAGATGGCGGCGTGATGCAGCGTGCGTGGCCGTTCCAAATGAATATCAATATGTGTAACTACGGATGCCGTGCACAGTCCGGATTTGATGGGGACAGCCGTGAGAAGCGCAGAGGAACAACTGGAGGAACTTCTGAAATGCCCGCTTCGCTGCCGCTGCTACTGTGCGATCGAGAATCTCCGGAGGGGGAAGGCCCCAAATCCTCGGCTTTGCCTATTGCCTGTTGCCGGGGCCGGGGTCGAAGTGCTCGGCAGAGATGGTGCCCGGTGCTCGGTGTCGGGAGGTGGTCGGAGGCTCGGAGTTTTTCAGATGGACTCGGAGTTGGACTGTGGTCAGATGCTTCCGGGATGCTGCATCGACAAGTTGGCGGCGCTGGAGGTTCACCGTCTGCGTTAGATGATGGGACTTTTGAGAGACTCTGAGACTTTTTACCGTGCCCATGGTCTGTTCTTATCAAATTCTAGTATTGCTTTGCACTGTTGTAACTATATGTTATAATTATGTGGTTTTTGTTAGTTTTTAAGTCGGTTTGTCATGTGTTTTCATGATATCATTCTGGAAAAACATTTTTATCATTTCTTAATGCATGCATTACTAAATGACAATAAAAGGGGACTGGTGTCCTCATAATCATAATCATAATAATAGATGCTGCCTGACCTGCTGAGTTCCTCCAGCATTTTGTGTGTGTTGCTGGCAGTTGGAATGCAGTGTCGAGTTTTGGGCAATGCACTTTAAGACGGAGACAGTGCAGAAGAGATTTATTAATGATTCGGGGTTTGGGAACTGAAGATGTTGCGGCGTTCTCCTGGAATCGGAAGATGTGATGAAGGGCACGTGTCCAAGTGGTTAAGGCGTTCGTCTAGTGAGCTCAAGGTCGCTGGTTCCAGCCTCAGCTGTGGCAGCGTGTTTGTGTCCTTGAGCGAGGCACTTAATCACACATTGCTCTGGTCTTTGCGAGGAGTGGCGCCCCACATGAAAATGCCCAACGCAGGCCTCTCATGGTCTGAGTCGACATTCCCTCCCTCCCCTATGAAGGGCATTGATGGAGGTGTTGTGCCTGTTGCAGGAGGGGGTATTAAGAACTAAGTCACAGGATGGAGGTGACTGACAAAACAGAGAGAATGGAGAGATCTGGACTTCATAGCTGGTGGAGGGAGATTCAACTGTGGTGCTCAAAAGGGAACTGCATATGTTCTTGAAAGGAAAGAATTTTCAGGGGAGGTGGGAAAGTGGGAATTGGATTGATCTTAGATAAAGCTAGTAGAAAATAAGATCAAAATTCAAAGTAAATTTATTATCAGAGTACGCATTTGTCATTATATACCAACATGAGAAAATTTGCTGCACCCAACAAAGACAGATAAATAACCAATTTGCAAAAGAGAACAAACAGTGCAAATACAAAAATAATAATAAATAAATAAGAAATAAATATCAAGAACATGATATTGTAGGGTCCTGAAAAGTAAATCCATAGTTTGTGGAATTAGACCCGCTGCAATTTGCCTATCGCCGCAATAGGTCGACGGCAGATGCAGTCTCAATGGCTCTTCACAACTGGACAACACAAACACCTATGTCAGGATGCTGTTCATCGACCAAAGCTCAGCATTTAACACCATCATTCCCATAGTCCTGATCGAGAAACTACAGAACCTGGGCCTCTGTACCTCCCTCTGCAATTGGATCCTATACTTCCTAACCGGAAGACCACAATCTGTGAGGATTGGTATTGTCCTTCTTGCTGACGATCAACACTGGCGCACCTCAGGGGTGTGTGCTTAGCCCACTGCTCTACTCCCTCTATACCCATGACTGCATGGTGAGATATAGCTCAAATATCACCCATAAATTTTCTCATGATGCAACCATGGTTGGAGATGAAAGAGCATACAGGAGCGAGATGTACCAGCCAGTTGAGTGGTGTCGCAGCAACAACTTTGCACTTAGTCTCGGTAAGACCAGAGAGCTGATTGTGAACCTCAGGAAGGGTAAGATGAGGGAGCACGAGCCAATCCTCATAGAGGGATCAGAAGTGGAGAGAGTGATCAATTTCAAGTTCCTAGGTGTCAAGATCTCTGAGGATCTAACCTGGTCCCAATGTATCAATACAGCTATAAAGGAGGCAAGACAGTCACTATATTTTATTAGGAGCTTAAAGAGATTTGGTTTGTCACCTAAAACACTTGAAACTGCTCTCTGTAGCATCTAAGACATCTTCAAGGAACAGTGCCTCAGAAAATGGCATCCATTATTAAGGACCCCAATCACACAGGACAAGCCCTCTTCTCATTATCACCGTCAGGAAGGAGGTACAGAAACCTGAAGGCACAAACTCAGCGTTTCAGGAACAGCTTCTTCCCCCTGCCATTCAATTCCTAAACGAACATTGAACCCATGAACACCATCTCACTTTGTTTCTAATATATATTAATTCTGTTTCGTACCATTTGTAATTTAACTATTTAATATACATTTATATATTTACTGTATTTGATTTATTTTTTCTTTCTATATTATCATATATTTCATTGTACTGCTGCCGCTAAGTTAACAGATTTCACAACGTATGCCAGATATAATAAAACTGATTAAAACTGGCAGGAGGGGATGAGAAGATGGCGGCGCAACGCAGCGCGCGCGGCTGCTCCAAATTGATATCGATATGTGTTAACTAGGGGGCCATGCACAATCCTGATTTGATGGACACAGACGTGAGAAGCACGGAGGAACATCTGGAGAAACTTCTGAAATGCCTGCTTTGCTGCCGCTGCTACTGTGCGATTGAGAACTTCCGGAGGGGAAGGTCCCAAATCCTCGGCTTTGCCTATTGCCTGTTGCCGGGGCCGGGGTCGAAGCGCTCGGCAGAGATGGTGCTTGGTGCTCGGTGTCGAAGGGCTGGTCGAAGGCTCAAGGTTTTTGGACGGACTCAAGAGCCGGCTGTGGTCGGGTGCTTCCAGGATGCTGCATCGGCAAGTTTGCGGCGCTGGAGGTTCATGGCAGGAAGAGTTTCTTCCTTCTACCGTCTGCGTGAGATGATGGGACTTTCGAGAGACTTTGAGACTTTTTTTTTTACCGTGCCCATGGTCTGTTCTTTATCAAATTACAGTATTGCTTTGCACTGTTGTAACTATATGTTATAATTATGTGGTTTTTGTCAGTTTTTCAGTCTTGATTTGTCTTGTGTTTCTGTGATATCATTCTGGAGGAACATTGTATCATTTCTTAATGCATGCATTACTAAATGACAATAAAAGAGGACTGCGTGTCCTCATAATCTAATCTAATCTAACCTGATTCTGATGCTGGAAGGAGTGATATTGAGTGAAGTTGTCCCCTCTGGTTCGACAGCCTGATGGTTGAGGAGTAATAACCGTTCCTGAACCTGGCAGTGTAGGACTGGAGGCTCCTGTGCCTCCTTCCTGAGGGCAGCAGTGAGATGACAGCATGGTCCGGATTGTAGTTGGGGGGGGGGGGTGGTGGTGGCCTAAATGGATGTTGCTTTCCTGCGACCAGCGTTCCTTGTAGACGTTGTGCTGTTGTGGAGGAGATGTCGTTGCCAATCCAAACTGGCCGGGGTCTGCAAATGAGGAAATCCAGGATCCAATTGGACAAGGAGATATTGAGGCGAAGCTCTTGGAGTTTATTGGTTCGCTTTGAGGGGATGATGGTATTGAATGGCGAGCTGCAGTCAACAAAAAGCATCCTGATGTATCCATCTTTGCTGTCTAGGTGAGTGATGTGCCAATGAGATGGCATCTACTGTAGACCTGTTACTCCAGTAGGCAAATTGGGGTGGATCAATGTCCCTCCTCAGCAGGAGTAGATAGGTTTCATCACTACCCTCTCAAGTAGCATGTTGGATGTAAGTTCTACTGGACAATATCACTGAGGCAGGTTGCCAGGTTCTTCTTGGGCACCAGTATAATTGACAGACCCAATGTTGCATTCATGCCCTGATCCCGTGTACTTGCTGTTAACGCACTGCTACATGCCAAGTAAAGACTGAAGACAATTTCACCTAATTATCAGGGATTAACTCAACAATATCTTTCTGATTTCCCTCTCAGGATTTGCTTTCATTAAATATGTTTGTGATTCATGTGCCTTAAAGGCTTTCTGGGCTTCATCATTGTGCGAACGATCCCAAAATAGATTCCTGGAAGGCTCTCTCTGGTGCTTCACATCGTGAACCCTTTACAGCTCTCTCTCTCATAAACCTTTTGCGACTTGTCACTCCTCTATTCTTTACTGAACTGCCAGCCGGAAGCGCACAATAATTTATTGAGGTGCAGGCCCTTCCGGCCCTTCGAGCCAGGTCGCTCAGCAACCCCTGACTTAACTTTAGTCTAATCACTGGACAATTTATGATGACCAATTACTGTTGAACGTCTTCGGACTGTGGGAGGAAACCGGACAACCTGGAGGAAACCCACACGGTCACAGGGAGAACGTACAAACTCCTTACAGAGAGCGACGGGAATGCTGACTAACTCTGAACAGCAGCTGAAGAAGCTCCTGATTTGGCATGATTTATTATTTTCACATGTAGATTCAAGATTGCTTATTACTATTATTATTATTATTCATCAGTACACAAGTGTAAAAGAGGAGGCAATGGATCTGAGAAACTATAAAGGCATCCGTTAGTCTTGCGAGACCATTGATCTGCGTCTGGAAAGTCTTCACTCTCCAGGGTGCAGGCCTGGGCAAGGTTGTATGGAAGACCAGCAGTTGCCCATGCTGCAAGTCTCCCCTCTCCACGACACCAATGTTGTCCAAGGGAAAGGCATTAGGACCCATACAGCTTGGCACCAGTGTTGTCGCAGAGCAATGTGTGGTTAAGTGCCTTGCTCAAGGACACAACACGCTGCCTCGGCTGGGGCTCGAACTCACGACCTTCAGGTAGATAGTCCAATGCCTTAACCACTTGGCCACGTACCCACACAACTGAGAGATTATGTAGCAGAAAATAGTGAAAAACTTGATTTGCGGGCTTTCCAGACAGATCATGCATACATTAGCACGCAGAGGTAGAAAAGCAAAAAAAAAATTATTGAAGAACATCATGTTAATTTCGCCTGTCGGTGTCCGAGTTCTACAGCTGCAGATCAAACGGTTCTCCACGGGTGGTGGGATCTCGTTCTCCGAATCGCTGTGCGGTCTGGCGTTTCGATATTCCAGGCGTGGCCTGGAAGACGTGCGTCTTCGGGGTTCGGTCCCGCGAGTCACCCGGTTCCTCGCCGATGAAGCACCGCGGGAGACTGAATCACCGAGACAGCAGGCGGTGTGCGCCGCCGTCGGACGAAGGCCCCTCAACCTGACCGATCCTCTCCCTGTCGTCCTGATGATGAGTGAGAGCCTGTCGGTCGCCGGGGCCAGGGACTCGGAGAAGCGGTGCGGAAGATCGCTACACCGAAACAGCGAGTCGCTAGTCTCCCGCTCTCGTTTGTTGCGGGAGCGACCATGCTCTCCCACGCTAGTGAGACAGAGAGATACCGAAGTGTTGGGTTGGACTGTAGTTTCTGAGACAATCTAGATCAAGGTTCTCTTTGAGGGTTTTGCTATTGCTTGGTGGGGTGAGAGGGGTGTCAGGGCTTTTGCTGGTGTAAGTTGGGGGAGGGATGGGGTGAGGGATAGGGGTGAGGGTGGATGCCTTTGCTGGTTTTTAATGCATGGGAAGGGGGGACTTTGGGGTTCTGATGGCTCTGTCATTCATTCTTTGAGGTTCTGGGTTTTTTGTTTCGTGGGTGTCTGTGAAGAGTAAGAATTTCAGGTTGTATACTGTATACATCCTCTGATATTAAATGGAACCTTTGAACCATGGACTGTCCCAAGTGTGGCTGCGAGAGGAGGCGGGTTGGACATGGGGTTCACAGCCCCATCCCATAAAAACTCAGTGCTACAGAAACACCAGCACAAGCTCCAGAGACATCAGACGGGAGAAGATGGAAGCGCGATGCAGAGCGCGCAGCTCTCCGGTGAAATGATATCGTATCTGTTAGTAGGACGCCGTGCACAATTCTGATTTGATGAAGACAGATGTGAGAAGCAGAGGAACATCTGGAGAAATTTCTGATATGCCCGGTTCGCTGCTGCTGCTACTGTGCGATCGAGAATCTCCGGAGGGAAGGCCCCAAAATCCCCGGCTTTGCCTGCTGCTGGCGACCGAAGCTGAGGTCGAAGTGCTCGGATACAGATGGTGCTCAGTACTTGGAGGGCTGATTAGAGCTCGAAGTTTTCGGAAGACTCAGAGTCGGACTGTGGTTGGGCATGACAGGGGGAGTTTTCTTCCTTCTGTCTGTGTGAGATGTGGAACTTTTGAGAGACTTTGAACTTT
Organism: Mobula birostris; assembly: GCF_030028105.1. NCBI lineage: Eukaryota > Metazoa > Chordata > Chondrichthyes > Myliobatiformes > Myliobatidae > Mobula > Mobula birostris. Next base: position 12,504,125 of record NC_092379.1, read on the forward strand.
TTTTACTGTGCCATATCCTGTTCATCATCAAGGTATGGTATTGCTTGCACTGTTGTAACTATATGTTATAATTATGTGGTTTTTGTTAGTTTTTCAGTCTTGGTCTGTCCTGTGTTTCTGTGATATCACAACGGAGGAATATTGTATCATTTCTTAATACATGCATTACTAAATGACAATAAAAGAGGACTGCGTGTCCTCATAATCTAATCTGATCTAATCTAATCCAATCCCAGGAAGAGGAACTATTTGCTGTCAGTGGCCTATGCCCCAGTAGGGATGATATAAATCAGAAAATATTGCAGTTACAGAACAAGTGGGAGATCAGAGTTCATGAGTTCATCATTTAGCATATCAGAGATCAAACCCTCATATAGTACTATGCAAAAGTCTTAGGCACATATATATAATGAGGGTGCCTAAGACCTTTGCACACTACTGTAGTAATTTTGTGTATTACACTGTACTGCTGCTGCAGAAAAAAACAAATTTCATGACATGTTTGAGTGATGATAAACCTGACTCTGATCTGGGTCTCTGTTGTGGACTGAGAGTGGGAAGGGGGCAGGGAGAGGGGAAATCATGGTTGGAAAAAGGGGAAGGGAGAGGGGAGGGAGCAGGAAGCACCAGAGAGACATTCTGTAAAGATCAATAAACCAATTGTTTGGAATCAAATGATCTGTGCCTGGTGTCTCAGGGCTGGGTGTGTCTACACCAGTGCCACCATCCCGCCCCTGGCACTCCTGCCATCTGTCAGAGGCTAGTGGTTGATTCTGGGGCTTTGATACTTCACCACAACCAGCAGAGATGTTCTCCAAACTATTGCCTAGCCACCTGCGTCACCTGCGGATGGTGAAGCGAAGGAGTGGCAGCACACTGGTCAAGCTGGGTGAGTCCCTGCTCCAAAAAGGAGCACTGTCGCAAGAAAGCAACATCCATCACCAAGGACCCCCACCATCCAGGCCAGGCTCTCTTCTCGCTGCTGCCTTCAGGAAGGAGGTACAGGAGCCTCAGGACCCACAGCACCAGATTCAGGGACGGTTATTACCCTTAAAACCGGGCTCCTGAACCCAAACACGAGGAAATCTGCAGATGCTGGAAGTACAAGCAACACACGTAAAAGTTGCTGGTGAACGCAGCAGGCCAGGCAGCATCTATATGAAGAGGTACAGTTGACATTTCAGGCTGAGACCCTTCGTCAGGACTAACTGAAAGAAGAGCTAGTTAGAGATTTAAAAGTGGGAGGGGGAGGGGGAGATCCAAAATGATAGGAGAAGACAGGAGGGGGAGGGATGGAGCCAAGAGCTGGACAGGTGATAGGCAAAAGGGATACGAGAGGATCATGGGACAGGAGGCCTAGGTAGAAAGAAAGGGGGAAGGGGGGGAAAAGCCCAGAGGATGGACAAGGAGTATAGTGAGAGGGACAGAGGGAGAAAAAGGAGAGAGAGAAAATAAATAAATAAATAGATAGATAGATAGATAGATAACGGATGGGGTACGAAGGGGAGGTGGGGCATTAACGGAAGTTAGAGCAGTCAATGTTCATGCCATCAGGTTGGAGGCTACCCAGACGGAATATAAGGTGTTGCTCCTCCAACCTGAGTGTGGCTTCATCTTGACAGTAGAGGAGGCCGTGGATAGACATGTCAGAATGGGAGTGGGATATGGAATTAACCAGAGTGGATAACCACTTACCCCAACACTAAACTGACAACACAACCTATGGACTCGCTTTCAAGCATTTTACAACTCATGTTCTCAATATTGTCTATCTATATAACTATCATCAATCTAATATCTAATATCTATCATAGAGTCATAGGAAAGTACATCACAGGCTCTTCGGCCCATCTAGTCCATGCTGAACCATTTAAACTGCCTACTCCCATCTACCTGCAACGGGACCTTGGCCCTCCATACTCCCTACCATCCACGTACCTATCCAAACTTTGCTTAAACGTTGAAATCCAATTCACATGCACCACTTGTGCTGGCAGCTCGTTCCACACTCTCACGACCCTCTAGAGTGGAGAAGTTTCCCCTCGTGTCCCCCTTAAACTTTTCACCTTTCACCCTTAACCCATGACTTCTAGTAGTAGTACCACCTATCATCCGACTAATATTTCTATCTATCTATGTATCTATCTTCTATCTACCTGTCTTCTATCCATCCTCTACCATTTCTTTTTCTTTATTTCTACAGTTCTTTGCTTGTTCATCCACCTTTGTGTGCAGATTTTCACTGATTCCATTGTTTTTCTTTCATCTGCTGAGAATACCTGCAAGAAAAGTTGCATGCCATCTTGGACAATGTCTCCCATCCACTACATAATGTCCTGGTTGGACACAGGAATACATTCAGCCAGAGACTCGTTCCACCGAGATGCAACACAGAGCGTCATAGGAAGTCATTCCTGCCTGTGGCTATCAAACTTTACAATTCCTCCCTTGGAGGGTCAGACACCCTGAGCAAATAGGCTGGTCCTGGACTTATTTCCTGGCATAATTTACATGTTACTATTTAACTACTCATGGGTTTATTACTATTTAATTATTTATGGTGCAACTGTAATGAAAACTAATTTCCCCCGGGATCAATAAAGTATGACTATGACTACTAAAATGAACTTCAAGGTTGTGTATGGTGATATGCACATACTTAGATCATAAATTTACTTTGAGCTTCACCATTGAAACTGATATCTATTGTCTGACCAGACCAGGCAAGAAAACCAACCCAGCTGTCTGTGGGGCTGCTGATAAGAAGCCGTTTCTATGTTTACCAGCACTGTGAATGATGAAGGATAGCTTGTGGTTGGAGCCATTTCCCTGGAAACTGTACAGTCATCTTGGATTCAGGAAATGACATAGGCAAGTTTAGTCCAAAATTTCTGATGTGTTGAAACCTGGTGATTATGGGGGGGCGGGGGGGGGGGGGTTGCCTGCACCAGGCAAAGTACATTTGGGTTACATACTGCAGACACTAGATACTGCCAAGTCATCCTGGTCATCCACAGGAGCAGACTAGACTATTTGGCTCATTGGACTGCTCTGCCATTCAATCATTCCTGATGTTTTCAACTCCACTCCCCCTGTAACCCTTAACCCCTTACCAATCAAACAACTTTGACTCCCTTGCTAATTAAGTACCCACCGACCTCCATTTTAAATACACCCAATGGTTTTGCCTCCACAGCCGAGAATTCCACAGATTCACCATTTGCAGGTTAAAGAAGTTCCTCCTTACCTCTGCTCTTGGCGGGAGGAGAAGATGGCAGCACGACGCAGCGCGCGCGGCCTCTCCGGTGAAATGATACTGTATTGTTAAATAGGGAGCCGTGCACAATGCTGATTTGATGGAGACAAGCCGTGAGAAGCACGGAGGAACATCTGGTGAAACTTCTGAAATGCCCGGTTCGCTGCCGCTGCTACTGTGCGATGGAGAATCTCCGGAGGGGAAGGCCCCAAATCCTCCGCTTTGCCTGTTGCTGGCAGCCGGGGCTGGGGTCGAAGCGCTCAGCAGAGATGGTGCTCGGTGCTCGGTGTTGGAGGGATGGTCGGAGGCTCGAAGTTTTCGGACGGACTCAGAGTTGGACTGTGGTCGGGTGCTTCCAGGATGCTGCATCGGCAAGTTTGCGGCGCTGGAAGCTCATGGCAGGGATAGTTTTCTTCCTTCTCACATCTGCATGAGATCATGGGACTTTCGAGAGACTTTGAACTTTTTTTTACCGTGCCCATGACCTGTTCTTCATCAAGTTATGGTATTGTTGCACTGTTGTAACTATATGTTATAATTATGTGGTTTTTGTCAGTTTTTCAGTCTTGGTCTGTCTTGTGTTTCTGTGATATCACACTGCAGGAACATTGTATCATTTTCTTAATGCATGCGTTGCTAAATGACAATAAAAGAGGACCGCGTGTCTTCATAATCTAATCTAATGTTCTATTCTGAGGCTGTGCCTTCTGGTTCTAGACTCCCCCACTATAGGAAACATCCTCTGCATGTCCACTCTACCTAGGCCTTTCAATATTTACCAGATCACAATGATATCCCCCCCACCGTTCCTGTTTTTCTAAACTCCAGTGAGCACAGGCCCAGAGCAATAAAAAGCTCCTTTTATATTAACCCTTTCATTCACAGGATAATTCTCATAAACCTCTTCTGGACCCTCTCCTTTGTCAGCGCATCCTTTCTTAGATATGGGCCCCAGAACTGTTCATAATACTCCAAGTGTGGTCTGACCAGTGCCTTATAAAGCCTCAGCATTACATCTTTGCTTTTATATTCTAGTCCTCTTGAAATAAGTGCTAACACTGCATTTGCCTTCCTTACCACTAACACAACCTTATCCAAGTCCCTTTGCACTTTTGATTTCTAAATGTTGAGCAAATTCAGAAAATAGTCTACATCGTTAGTAGGCCCTATAGCCCTAAGACGCAGGAATAGAATTAGGTCAGATTGAGTCTGCTCTGCCATTCCATCATGGCTGATTTATTATCTCTCTCATCCCATTTGCTTGCTTTCTCCCTGAAACTTTTGATGCCTTTAATAATCAAGAACCTATCAACCTCCGCTTTAAGTATACCCAAAGACTTGGCCTCCACTTCAGACTGTGGCAATGAATTCCACAGATTCACCACTGTCTGGCTAGAGGGATTCCTCCTTATCTCTGTTCTAAAAGGACATCTTTCTATTTTGAGGTTGTGCCCTCTGGTCCTAGATTCTCCCAGTAAAGGAAACACCCTCTCCATGTCCACTCTTTTCAAAATTCGGTAGGTTTCAATGAGACCCTCCCTTCATTCTTCTAAAGTCTAGTGAGCCATTAAACCCTTCATATGTTAACCCCTTCATTCCTGGGCTCATTCTCATGAACCTCTTCTGAACCCTCTCCAATACCAACACATCTTTTTTTAGATATGGTGCCCAAAACTGCTCACAATACCCCAAATGTGGTCTGATCAGTGTCTTATAAAGTCAGCATTACATCCTTGCTTTTATCTTCTAGTCCTCTCGAAATAAACATTAACTCTGCATTTGTCTTCCTTACTACTGACTCAACCTGCAAGTTAACCTTTATGGGATCCTGCACTCAGACTCCCAAGTCCCTTTGCCCTTCCAATATCTGTATTTGCTCCCCATTTGGGAAACAGTCTTTGCCTTTATTCCTTCTACCAAAATCCATGACCTTACTTGTCCCTGCTTTGGCAGTTGGTGGGAGTGGTGAGACTGAGTGACAGGCCATATCTCGGCGATGTGGGTGAGTCACTCCAAGCTCCTCCCAGCAAATTCCTTGGAAAACAGGCAAAGCCCTCCCCCAGTTTTGTTGTGTGTTGAATCATGTAAAAGCCATTCAGAACTTCTGAGCCCTCAGTCTGATCCCTTGATATTTCCAAGCTACAACCTTCCAATTACTCCACCTTTCTGTAACTTCGACCTGTTGTCTCTTCTTCATCGCCTTTGTTCTACTATAAGTGGCCAATCCACATTTAGGCCAGTGACCCAGGAACTCCCAAATCTCTGTATCTTACCTCTCCTAGACTGGCCTTTGTGTAGTGGCCAATTCTGAAAAAAAAGTAGCCGCTGCTGGCGACCTAGCATGGGTTGTCCTCAGATCATCCTCTGATCAATCCAACAATGATGTTCCACCAAGTCAAAGAAATGTACTTGATCCTTTATTTGCAACTAGCATTGAAGTAATGAAACTTAAGGGTAATTAAACGTTCAACAAAAGATATGACACCCAGCAGTCCAATTTACAATGGAGGGGAGGAGAAGATGGCCGCTCCGAATTGATATTGTATTTGTGAAGTAGGATGCCGTGCACAATCCTGATTTGATGCAGCCGTGAGAAGCACGGAGGAAGATCTGGAGAAACTTCTGAAATGCCTGCTTTGCTGCCGCTGCTACTGTGCGATCCAGAATCTCCAGAGGGGAAGGCCCCCAATCCTCGGCTTTGCCTGTTGCCTGTTGCTGGGGCCGGGGTTGAAGCGCTCGGCAGAAATGGTGCTCAGTGCTCGGTGTCGGAGGGCTGGTCGGAGGCTCAAAGTTTTCGGACGGATTCGGAGCCAGACTGTGGTCGGGTGCTTCCAGGATGCTGCATCGGCAAGTTTGCAGCACTGTAAGGCTCATGGCAGGAAGAGTTTTCTTCCTTTAACCCTCTGCGTGAGGTGATGGGACTTTCGAGAGACTTTGAGATTTTTTTTTACCGTGCCCATGGTCTGTTCTTCTATCAAATTACAGTATTGCTTGCACTGTTGTAACTATATGTTGTAATTATGTGGTTTTTGTCAGTTTTTTTAGTCTTGGTTTGTCTTGTGTTTCTGTGATATCATTCTGGAGGAACAAATTGTATCATTTCTTAATGCATGCATTGCTAAATGACAATAAAAGAGGACTGCGTATCCTCATAATCTAATCTAACCTGCCATCAGGTGGGTCTTTGAAAAGCGGGAGGTAACCAGAGCACCCAGAAGAAACGCACATGGTCATGGAGAGAACGTACGGGAATCAAACCCGGCTTGTCTGCACTGTGAATCGTTGTACTAACCACTACACTACCACGCCGCCCTAAATAAACATAATCCACGCGCAACACAAAATAGAAAGCAGATCGAAAACAAATGCATGGTTCCTACACTTTGGATCTTCGACCTGAAACATTTCCTCTATTTCTCTCTCCACAGATGCCGACTGACTTGCGGAGTGTTTCCAGTGTTTTCTGCGTTTACTTTCGGTTACCTTGTGTAACCTGGTGTCATTTTGTTTCTTGTTTGATTTATACTTTGTGCTTGTAAATTGCCCGGGGGAACTAATTCTCCCAAAGCGTTGTGACTGAGGAAGAACATTTTGAATGTAGCGTTAAAAGATTCGTGTTGCAAAAATGGCTGCATCTTCTTGTAAATCTACATAGTGCTAGCCCCTAAACGTGAGGGTGAAAACTCAGCTGCGTAAGCAAGATAAGCGCTGAGACAGGTGTCACAAAATGACGAAAATTATGTTTTCTTACTTGTGTATGACTAAGATATAAATACAAGCTTTTTCTTTGCACTGCAGAGTTCACATTTTGAACGCTCGGTGATATCATGTTAAAATAAAAGATTTGCCTCTTGAAGTCTGGTATCGAGTTTCATTAAAAAAAATTCCCTGACAAATTGGCATAGTCGAGCAGGATCCCTACAAAACGGAATCGAACGATGAGGTATCTGAGGGTTAGCCCCTCCACTGCATGATCCGCTTTGATGCACCCTGATCCTGGCCCAAGGTCGGGCAGGAAAGACGGGACCAGCAAGACCAAGTAGAAAAGCCTGCACCGAGACAACCTAGAGTTAGCCCCTCCGTTGCGTGATCCGCCTTAAGACCCCCGACCCGGCAGGAAAGACAGGACAGGCAAGATCAAGGAGGAAAGACGGTAGCGTTATGTGAAGTAAGGATCGCACCCAAGGTGTTATCCGACCCGTGATTAGTAACTTAAAAAGAGGTAATAACTATATAAACAAGACTTCAAGGGGGCGAACAGAATAAAATTTCGTTTGCCTTGCGTCTTTTTCTTCGCAGGACCAGGTAAGTAGACGGAATCAGGATAGGAGGTGGTACAAAAGGTTGATAAGAGGAGTGCAGGAGAAAGAGTTCCCTGTTAAGATAAAGAAGAAAACGAGAAGGTTGAACGAGTGAAGAAATCCCTAGGAGAGGCACTGGTGCCGCCATGCTCCCCTGCTGATATGGCATGGTTGGAAACTGGAGAGAGCAGGTACGTGATTCCTTTTACTTGTGTCTTGTACGGTTGGACACACTTGAAGAAAATTGCATATATTAAACAAGACACCAGCATCAGAGACAGATATCCTCCGTGGGATTATGATTATATGATGAAGTGTTTTGATTTATGCATTTAACTTTGTTTACTTGTGCGTAGTTCATCTGTATATTTTATCCGTACTTTCATAGGCTGTTGTGTGTTGTGTGTACCCAGTCACAAACAAGGGAAAATCTGCAGATGCTGGAAATCCAAAGCGACACACGCAAAATGCTGGGGGAGCTCAGCAGGCCAGACTGCGTCTATGGAAAAGAGTAAACAGTTGACGTTTCAGACCACAAACAAGGGAAAATCTGCAGATGTTGGTAATCCAATGCAACACACACAAAATGCTGGATGATCTCAGTAGGCCAGTCAGCATCTAAGAAAAAACTGCAGTCGACGTTCCGAGACTTGGCGGGACTGGAGAAAAAAGTTGAGAAGTCAAAGTAAGAAGTTGTGGGGTGGGGGAGGAGAGGAAGAAGTACAAGGTGGTAGGTGATGGGTGAAACTGGGAGGGGTGAAGTAAAGAGCTAGAAAGGTGATTGGTGAAAGAGATAAAGAGCTGGAGAAGGGGGAATCTGATAGAACAGGATAGAAGACCATGGAGGAAAGGGAAGGAGGAGGAGCACCAGAGCGAAGTGATGGGCAGATAAGCGGATAAGGTGAAAGAGGGAAATGGGAATGGGGAATGGTGAATGCCATCGTGTTGGAGGCTACCCAGACGGAATATAAGGTGTTGCTCCTCCAACCTGAGTGTGGCCTCATCGCGGCAGTAGAGGAGGCCATGGACTGATGTGTTGGAATGAGAAAGGGAAGTAGAATTGAAATGGGTAGCCACTGGGAGATTAGATTATGAGAACACTCAGTCCTTGTTTATTGTCATTTAGAAATGCATGCAGAGTGATATCATAGAAAAACAGGACAAACCAAAGACTAGCACTGACAGAACCACGTAATTATAACATATAGTTACAGCAGTGCAAAGCAATACCATGATTTGATCAAGAACAGACCATGGGCACAGTAAAAAAAGTCTCAAAGTCTCGAGTTGATCGACTCCCGAGTCCCCGATAGCAGGCGGCAAAGGGAGAAACTCCCTGCCATAAACCTCCAGGCACCGACAACTGCCGATGCATTGGAGGCACCCGACCACAGCCGACACTGAGTCCGTCTGACCGAAAACTTCGAGCCTCTGACCAGCCCCTCTGATACAGCCTCCCGGGCGCCATCCTCTGCCCAGCGCCTTCGGCTTCGTCCCGGCTGCCGAAACAAGCAAAGTCAAGGATTCGGGGCCTTCCCCTCCGGACATTCCGGTTACCACACAGTAACAGCGGCAGCGAAGCGGGAATTTCAGAAGTTTCTCCAAATATTCCTCCGTACTCTCACGTCTGTCTCCATCAAATCAGAATTGTGCACGGAACCCTACTTGACAGATAACAGATATCACCACCGAAGTGGCTGCGTCGCGCCGCCATCTTCTCCTCCTCCTCAGGTTGTGTTTTCTGCTTGTTCTGGCGGACGGAGCGTAGACACACGGCAAAGCAGTCTCCTAATCTACGTCGGGTCTCACTGACATACAGGAGGCCACAGCGGGAGCACCGGATACAGTAGACAACCCCCAACAGAGTCACAGGTGAAGTGTTGCCTCACCTGGAAGGACTGTTTAGGGCCCTGGATGGTAGTGAGGGAGGAGGTGTAGGGGCAGGTGTGGCACTTGTTCTGCTTGCCAGGAGGGATATCAGTGGGGAGGGGTGAAAGGACGAGGGAAAGCAGAAAGTTTGGCGGAGTGGAGGGTGGGGGTTTGGTTTGGAGGGAAAGACGTGCTTGGTGGTGGGATCCTGTTGGAGATGGCGGAAGTTACGGAGAATTATGTGTCGTGTGTTGGGTGTAGTTTAAATGACAATAAACTGGACTTGACTTGAACAAGTAGTTGAAGGTAGCTAACCGACATCAGCCTCCAAAACCTTGGACTGACTGACCAAAAGACTTCCAAACAAATGAAAGGGGAGGTGGCTGAAGGTTTATATCCCTGCCGATATAGACAGGCTGAATTCTGGTCTAGACAAAATTTTAATGTCAGCAGAAGCCGTACAACAGAATCAAAGAGCCCGACCTCCGCCTTTAATTGCTCAGGGAACTGAAGTCGATGAGCGGGGGGTGGGGACAGCCCCAAGCCAAAGAATTATCCAGGAAAGATGAGCCCATTTTCAGCATCGCTTCTGCACCAGTGGAAGGGACTGAGAAAGTGGGACATAGTTATAATTTGCACAGAAGAACAAGAAAAGGGGAGAAACAGAAAGAAGCTATATCAGTACTAATTCCTGTTAGGTAATATCACTACAGCCATCATCTCTCCTGTGACTCCTAAGCTATTCGGATCTGTGCTTAAGTTTTTTTTTGTTTCTTTTATCTTAGGTGCAAAACATAATTTCTAATGCGTGTTCCTTACCTGGAAATTTATGAGTCTGTATCAGACTCACTTGGCGATTTAAAAGAAACCCCCCACACAGTGCATATCTCTGCCTAATACTAACGCTACTCTGCAGCTTTGTTCCGCTCAAGTCGTATGTATAATCGTTGCCCCCTTTCCTTGTTGAAACAAAGCTTGAATTGCTTGCTAAACACAAAATAATCTGCAGATGCTGGGGTCGAAGCAACACTCACAACACGCTGGAGGAACTCAGCAGGTCCGGCAGCATCTGTGGGAAAGATCGGTCGACGTTTCGGGCCGGAAGGCTGGTAGGTTCCAGGTGAAAAACCAGCAAGGGGAAAGATAAAGGGGTGAGGGAGGGGACGCAGGGAGGGGATAGGCAGGAAAGGTGAAGAAGGAATAGGGGAAAACACAATGGGTAGTAGAAGGAGGCGGAACCATGAGGGAGGTGACACCAGCCTTCTCCTTCCCACCCTCATCCCACCTTCTTTATAGGGCCTCTGCCCCTTCCCCCCACAGTCCTGACGAAGGGTTCCGGCCCGAAATGTTGACCGATCTTTTCCACGGATGCTGCCCGACCTGCTGAGTTCCTCCAGCGTGTTGTGAGTGTTGAATTGCTTGCTACCCGCTTCTCTGCCTGAGTGTACCGTACCCTTGTCGATTCGCAGGTACCTCCCCTCCCTGTGGACGATACATAAACATCATGAAGGACGTGTACATTCTGCCCCGCCACATAAAGTTGGTTTGAAGACCCATGCCGTCCGGCTCCTATTTTTACCAATTCCGAAACCAGGTCGTGATAATGATGGTGTTTTGCACAAGACCTAAGGGCTATCAACAATCTACCTCTTTCTCCCATAGTACCCGATACTAACTTTATCCTCTACTGTCTTCCTGCCACATTTAGGATTCAAGTACATTCTTTATCAAAGAATGTATAAATTATACAACCTTGAGATTTGTTTGCCCACAGGCAGCCACAAAGCAAGAAACCCGAAGAACCCAATTCAAAAAAGACCATAAAAGAGGAAACACATACACGCACATGATGCAAACAATAGAAGCAAACAACAGTATTCCGAACCAGATTGAGTCCTTAGATCCCCCAGATCAGCTGGAGTAGGCCCAAGCCTTGGTCTCAGTTCATCATATCAGCGGGGCAAAAGCGCTGTGAAACCCGCAGAGACGACAGCCGCTGGAGAGTGGAAGGAACATGGCGGGAGAGCGAGCGAGCGAAATCAGCCCGACCCTCGCCTCCGGGCCCGACATTCGGGCTTTCCAGTCCATCTGGGTCGGCGTTTAAATTACCCAAGCGCCAGGTAGCGCTTCCCTCTGATACCCGGGACCGGGCGCAGCGACATGGTTACAGCCCGCAGCCGTTCTCGATCTCACCAATTCGGCTTGGCGCTTGCAGCGATCCAACCTCACACCCAGGTAAGGTGAACGGTCATCGAAACCCTTCCACATCGACTCCTCTCCAAATCGTTCGCTCCGACGGCGACAGTTACGCCAACTCCGTCTCCGGCACGTTGCCCTCGCCCATCCTTCCGATCAGCTTCGCCTCCGCTTGCTTCTTCACTGTTTGCGATTCGTCCTGGCGGTGGCTATCCCTTGAGGTCGAGGATGATGGTCTTCATTCTGTTGATCTACTTATGGGCTCTCAAGTGGCTTCTGAGTCCAAGCAGCATCTGCATGTGTGTTGCTTGAATTTCCAGCATCTGCAGAATTCCTGTTGTTTGCGTTTTTCTGAGTCCAATCTTGGCTTTGAAAGTTAAGTGGCCCATGGAGCGAAGACGCCTGTGCGAGTATTTGTATAAGCGTACTTGATGTTGCACTCCAAGAAGCACACGATACTTCACAAATCAACCAACTGATTCCAATGACATGGAAACCACGACGATTGGAGCTGATGGATTTGTTGCAGCCTTCATCCGCCTTCACAGCCGTTGAGTTCGGAGTAACTTCATCCGCCTGTTCCACTGTTGAGGTCTTGGTTGGATTGTTCTTTGTCAGGGACCTCACCCTCGACCGTATTACTGCCATGGGTGACCCTACCAGGAGCATAGCTCCAGACGGCACCGCTCTCGGGATCTCAGGACCACACAAGCCTCTCCACTGCGACAAGGTGACAATCCATGGAAAAGTTTGTGATTATAGTTGACCACAATTACTCTAGAAAAGGTGTTCTTAGTAGTGCTTTAGTCATATTTCTTGCCATCTGAACTACCAGTGAGCTTTCGAATGACTTTACTAGGGCCATCGGAATAACATCTGAATGTTACTCTGTTTAAGACCTCTGTTCTGCCTTTTTCTCCATCCCGTTACATAAGTGTAATCATTTGTTTGATTTTAGGTACATTGGTAGACAGTATACTTGGACCAGATGGCCTCAAGGGTTTACTGAGGGCCCCTCGGTTTATGCCGCAGTGGTCAGACAACTCCTTAACGTTGTCAAAGCTGGGGGTGGTAATGGGGACAAGCTCCCACTACCTATTGAATGCCCCCTACAGTGTGTGCCTCTGACAACCAAGTCCAGCTCCTGGTCTTCACGCATGGCTCAGTCACTAAGCCCAGAGGAACTGTTTCTACTGACAGGAAAAGGGGCAAAGTCAATAGACAATAGACAATAGGTGCAGGAGTAGGCCATTCAGCCCTTCGAGCCAGCACCGCCATTCACTGTGATCATGGCTGATCATCCACAATCAGTATCCTGTTCCTGCCTTCTCTCCATATCCCTTGACTCCGCTATCTTTAAGAGCTCTATCTAACTCTTTCTTGAAAGAATCCAGAGAATTGGCCTCCACTGCCTTCTGAGGCAGAGCATTCCACAGAACCCACAACCCTCTGTGTGAAAAAGTTTTTCCTCAACTCTGTTCTAAATGGTCTACTCCTTATTCTTAAACTGTGGCCTCTGGTTCTGGACTCCCCCAACATTGGGAACATGTTTCCTGCCTCTAGCGTGTCCAATCCCTTAATAATCTTATATGTTTCAATCAGATCCCCTCTCATCCTTCTAAATTCCAGAGTATACAACCCCAGTCGCTCCAATCTTTCAACATATGACAGTCCCGCCGTCCCGGGAATTAACCTCGTGAGCCTACGCTGAACTCCCTCCATAGCAAGAATGTCCTTCCTCAAATTTGAAGACCAAAACTGCACACATGATTCCAGGTGTGGTCTCACCAGGGTCCTGTACAACTGCAGAAGGACCTCTTTGCTCCTATACTCAACTCCCCTTGTTATGAAGGCCAACCTGCCATTAGCTTCACTGCCTGCTGTACCTGAAGCCGGGTCACTGGAGCCTTAAAACCAGTCGCTTCGGGCAGATGGGGCTCGTCAGCCGTGGTTGGCAGCGCACATAGGAGGGAAACTCTGATCTCAAACCTCCGCTGCCCTGCCGGCTATACCCACTCACAGGGTAGGCTTTGGGAGTAAACCCAGGGGGGAAATTCCTCTAAATGGCTAAGGCAGTCAGTTCTACACTGAGTTCCACGCTGACTGGCCACTCCTGCAACGCTGCTGGTATCAAACTGTATCGGTCTCTGCTGATCCTTTTGGTTCATCAGATGAATGGGGTGGCGAAGCTCGCTACATGGGCAACAGCTTGCTCTCCATATCGTATGGCCAGGCTTGCGTGACTAGACAGGTAAGATGCACCACCATGGTCGACCCTCACTGACGGAGGCCTCACTCACTCACTCAGTCAGGCGATATTTAAGTGTCCTCCAGCTGCCAGGGGAAAGTAGAATTTTACAATATGCCAATGATCTGCTTATTGCCTCTCCCACCCGAGTCAACTGGTGCCTTGTTGATAGAGCTGGCTGAGAAGGGACATAAGGTATCCCTCAATAAACTGCAGCTTTGTCAGCCCACTGTACAGGACTCGGGACACATGCTTTCGCAAGGAACTCGGCAAATTGCCAAAGAACGTATTGCCGCGATTATTAATGAACCACCCCCTCGTACCCGAACTTAAATGCTTTCCTTTTTGGGAAAGGTCAATTATTGAGAACACTGGATTCCTGATTGTCGAATGAAGGGTGGTCCCCTTGGACCCAAGTCTCCTTACACCAATAGAACGGACTCAGGAAATGAACAAGCCTTTAATGCTCTTAAAACTGCTTCATCAACCTCCCCTGCTTTGGGTATATCTGACTATTCAGCTCCTTTCCAATTACTTGTTAATGAACACCAAGGGTTTGATAACAGCATTTTAACGCAACAACATGGGGGCCTCTGTACAATTACCAGCAGTTGTAAGAGGCATGCGTGGTTGTCTAAGGTCTGTTGCTACCACTACAGTTACAGTAGCTATAAAACATATTCACCCCCTCTCTGGATGTTTTATTGTTTTACAACATCGAATCGCAGTGGATTTAATCTGGCTTTTTGTTTGGACACTGATCAACGGAAAAAGACTCTTCTGTGTCAGAGTGAAAACGGATCTCTACAAAGTGATCTAAATTAATTACAAATTTTAAAACCCAAGATAATAGATTGCATAAGTATTCAGCCCCTTTAATATGACACACCAAATCATCACTGGTGCAGCAAATTGGTTTTAGACATCATATAATTAGTTAAATGGAAATCGCCGTCGCAGTCAGGGTGTTTCAATTGATTGTAGTTAAAAATTCCCCTTGTATCTGGAAGGTCCAACTGCTGGTGAGTCAGTATCTTGGCAAAAACTACACCCTGAAGACTAAAGACCACTCCAAGCAACTCAGTGAAAAAGTTATTGAAAAGCACAAGATAGATACAAGAAAATTTCCAAGTCACTGAATATTCCTGACTATCTGAATATCAGTTAAGTCAATCATCAAGAAATGGAAAGAATATTGCACAGCTGTAAATCTGCCCAGAGCGGGCCGTCCTCAAAAAATGAGTGACCGTGCAAGAAGGGGACTAGTGAGGGAGGCTCAGCTGTTTCCTGGATGAGCCATTGTTTCTTCTATCGAGACACGGGAGGCTTATGTATTTCCATCTGGTACAAGCAGCTGAACTGTTTGCTCTAACCCATGCTTGTACATTAGAACAGGGAAATCTGCTAACATTTATACTGATTCTTGATGTTATGCACACAAAATATAGGAGGAACTCAGGAGGTCAGGCAGCATCTACGGAAAAGAGCAAACAGCTGACGATTTCAGAGGTAAGGAGGAATATTTTAGCCTGAGAGTAGTAAATCTGTGGAATGCTCTACCACAGACTGTGGTGGAGGCCAAGTCTGTGCGTATATTTAAGGTGGAAGTTGATCATTTCCTGATCAGTCAGGGCATCGAAGGATATGGCGAGAGGGCAGGTGCATGGGGTTGAGTGGGATCCAGGATCAGCCATGATGGAATGGCGGAGCAGACTCGATGGGCCGAATGGCCCAATTCGGCCCGAATGTCTTATGGTCTTATGGACCCTTCATCAGGCCTGATGATTTTCGATCTGCTTTTGTGACCGATGATTTTGGCGCTCTTTGGCAGCACAGGGGGATTTGTTGGGTCTTCAGGCAAGCCTGTTCAATATTCTCAATTAATTATTAATTTACTCCAAGCTTTTCTACCATCTGAATTGAATTGAATCGACTTCATTACTTACACCCTTCACATACACGAGTAAAAATCTTTACATTATGTCTCCGTCTAAATGTGCAATTTACAGAAATTTGTAATAAATAGCATGTACAACAATATAACATAGAAATACAGTTGTGTCAGCATGAATTAATCAGTCTGATAGCCTGGTGGAAGAAGCTGTCCCGGAGCCTGTTGGTCCTGGCTTTTATGCTGCGGTACCGTTTCCCGGATGGTAGCAGCTGGAATAGATTGTGGTTGGGGTGACTCGGGTCCCCAATGATCCTTCGGGCCCTTTTTACACACCTGTCACTGTAAATGTCCTGAATAGTGGGAAGTTCACATCGACAGATGGGCTGGGCTGTCCGCACCACTCTCTGCAGAGTCCTGCGATTGAGGGAGGTACAGTTCCCATACCAGGCAGTGATGCAGCCAGTCAGGATGCTCTCAATTGTGCCCCTGTAGAAAGTTCTTAGGATTTGGGGGCCCAAACCAAACTTCCTTAACTGTCTGTGGTGAAAGGGGCGCTGACAAACTTTTCGATTGCATGCGGGGGGAAAAAGATGAAGTCTCCCGCGGCAATGTCCCAGACCTCTGTGGTTAAAGTAGCACCAGTATTCACTCAGCCTCCCGCTTGATGACAGCTGCGCGGCAGAACAGGCTGGATGGGTTTCTCACGGCCGCACGCAAACAGAGTCTGGCTGGCGGACGCGTGGAATGTCCCAACCTCGCCAAGCTGGCGCAAGGGCAAAGGTCAAGCAGGGCAAGGCGGGGTCACTCTTGCAACCACACAGCAATGGTTTGCCCCCGGCAATATCGGGCAGCCGCTCGGAGAGAATGTGAAACCTGCACGAGTTGTCTGCAAAACAATACAGGCAAAGTGTGATCATTTACCAGGGACCCTCCAACAACTTGCAAAGTGATTCAGCGCACATGCCTGCGGAAGACGGAGACAAGAATATGCTGGTGATTGTAGATACTGTTTTCTAAATGGACCGAAGCGTTTGCTGCGAGGAAAGATGACGCTCGCAGTATGGTAAAGTGTTTAATGAGGGATGTAATCCCAAGGTTTGGAGTCGTCACTAGTATTAGTAGTGACAGGGGAACTCAGTTTGCAGCTCACATCACTAAGGCGCTTAGCCAGGCGTTGGGGTTTAATTGGTGACTGCATGCTCCGAATCACCTCCAGTCGTCTGGTTTGGTGGAACGCATGAACGGAATACTTCAAAAACACACTTGCAGAAAGTTGCCAAGGGGCAGGAATAAAGTGGCCTGAGGCGTTACCCATAGCATTGTACACACTGCGAAATCAGGCAAGCCGCACCACTAGACTAACCCCTTCTTAAGTACTAGTGGGTCTGTTTATGCCAACAGGAGCACGGCCCTCGTTAACCCCTGCACAGCCTTGTCTTAGCTGGGCCGGTGAAAGTATGCCCAAGCCCTTGGTGGAACTGTGCAGGCAAACGGTGCTAAGATTGTGTGGGGCAGGGGAAAGCAATATTAAATCACTGGATAGAAATTTTCTTTCTCCTAGATGGAAACATAGAAACATAGAAAACCTACAGAACAATACAGGCCCTTAGGACCACAAAGCTGTGCCGAACATGTTCCTACCTTAGAAATTGCCTCGGGTTAGTCATGGCCCTCTATTTTTCTAAGCTCCATGTACCTATCCAGGAGCCTCTTAAAAGACCCTATTGTATCCACCTCCACCACCATTGCCAGCAGCCCATTCCATGCACTCACCACTCTCTGCGTAAAAAAATTACCCCTGACATCTCCTCTGTACCTACTTCCAAGCACCTGAAATTGGTGCCCTCCCGTGTTAGCCAGTTCAGCCCTGGGAAAAAAACCTCTGACTATCCACACAACCAATGCCTCTCATCATCTTGTGCACCTCTATCAGGTCACCTCTCATCCTCCGCTGCTCCAAGGAGAAAAGGCCGAGTTCGCTCAACCTATTCTCATAAGGCATGCTCCCCAATCCAGGCAACATCCTTGTAAATCTCCTCTGCATCCTTTCTATGGTTTCTACATCCTTCCTGTAGTGAGGCGACCAGAACTGAGCACAGTACTCCAAGTGGGGTCTGACCAGGGTCCTATTTAGCTGTAACATTACCTCTCGGCTCTTGAACTCAATCCCACAGCCAATGCATCGTATGCCTTCTTAACCACATACCAAGTTCTACTGAGCACCCGAACTGCGTTGAAAGTGGCGGGGAAACCCGAGTGGATTCACGGAACACGGCGCTACCTGGGATTGCCTCCTGCAACGCTGTCAGTGCCTGAGGAAGACGTAATGATTGAAAAGGAAGGAAAGAGAGTCAGCGAGCACTGAGAGCGAGAAACAAGTAAACACTGGATTCTTGACAGTGTGGAGGATCAGAGGGATCTTGGGGTCCGAGTCCATTGGTCATCCAAAGCTGTTACGCAGGTTGACTCTGTAGTTAAGAAGGCATACGGCACATTGGCCTTCATTAGTTGTGGGATTGAGTTTAAGAGCCAAGAGATAATGTTGCAGCTGTATAGGACATTGCTCGGACCCCACTTGGAGTACTGTGCTCAATTCTGGTTGCCTCACTACAGGAAGGATGTGGAAACCATAGAAATGGTGCAGAGGAGATTTACAAGGATGTTGCCTGGATTGGGGAGCATGCCTTATGAGAATAGATTGACTGAATTCGGCCTTTTCTCCTTGGAGCGACGGAGGATGAGAGGTGACCTGATAGAGGTGCACAAGATGATGAGAGGCATTGATCGTGTGGATAGTCAGAGGCTTTTTCCCAGGGCTGAAATGGCTAGCACGAGAGGGCATATTTTTAAGGTGCTTGGAAGTAGGTACAGAGGAGATGTCGGGGGTAAATTTTTTACACAGAGAGTGATGAGTGCGTGGAATGGGCTGCCGGTGACGGTGGTGGAGGCGGAAACCATAGGGTCTTTAAGAGACTCCTGGATGGCTACATGGAACTCAGAAAAATAGAGGGCTATGGGTAAAGCTTAGGTAGTTCTAAGGTAGGGACATGTTTGCCACAGCTTTGTGAGCTGAAGGGCCTGTATTGTGCTGTATATTTTCTATGTTTCCATGTTCTATCTCAAAATGATGAGGGGAAACCACAGAAGTCATCTGGCAGTCCACCTAGCCCTATATTTGAGCACGTCGACTGAATTTGATGCTTTGTCTCACTGATGAAGAAACCTGGAACATATAAAAGGATGAGCTAACCCGCGTTTACAGAATACATGGTAGCAATTTACTAATTATACAGCCTATCATGCCAATTCAACCAACTATTATGTTTGTACCAACTGCTGAGTCCTGCTGAAGGGTCTCAGTCTGAAACGTCGACTGTTTACTCTTTTCCATAGACGCTGCCTGGCCTGCTGAGTTCCTCCAGCGTTTTGTGTGTGTTGTTTGCAGGCTATTCCCCTCTCATAACAAAGCCCATTGTATTTAAGGCCGCTGCCCGTGGCAAAGGAGCCATCGTCGTGATTGATAAGTTGGTGGCCTAAGGTAGAAGGAGTCAATCTTAGAAAACCGAGCACATTTATTTTTCAACATGGTCCCCTCCTACATGTACACACTTAGTCCAGCGGTCGTGGAGCATACGGATCCCTTCTTTGTAGAAGTTGGCGTCTTGGACCTCCAGAAAGTGGTCCACAGCAAGGGTGATTGATAAGTTCGTGGCCTATGGTAGAAGGAGATGAGTTATACAGCTCTCGTTACATGCATATGCGGTTCAACTCTTTGAGTGAAAGTGCAGAAAGTGTGAAGTTAATAACTCATCTCCTTTTACCCTAGGCCACGAACTTATCAATCACCCTTGCTGTGGACCACTTTCTGGAGGTCCAAGACGCTAACTTCTACAAAGAAGGGATCCGTATGCTCCACGACTGCTGGACTAAGTGTGTAAATGTAGGAGGGGACCATGTTGAAAAATAAATGTGCTCGGTTTTCTAAGATTGACTCCTTCTACCTTAGGCCACCAACCTATCAATCACCCCTCGTATGTTAGTTGGATTGCAATCTTTAATGGTTCGAGTAATAGTTCAGCTCAGACTTGTTTGAATTATGCAAAGTATCTTGCTTTGAGTAGCTCTAAGTTATGGGGGAATACAGCCACCAACTTCACAAAGCTATGTTCTTCTTATTGTTTCCAAGCTCCGGCCCTAGATAATAGCTAATAGCTCCAACACTACAACAGTACCAAGGGCCAGGTTTGTGCTCCGGTCTGATTGCACTCAGGATCAGAGTCTAAGGGAAATTTGTCAGCATTTTTCCTCATATGGTTCTTCTTTTGGACCCCTGACACAGTGGTCCGACCACTCTGAGAACATGACACAACTGGATGTATTAAACTCCCTTGGTGGGGCCCTGTAAGTAATGCCCATTCTACAGATAATGTATGTTTAGAATTAGAACTTCTAGCTAATGAAACTATAGAAGGATTTTCTATTAAGAACCAGGAAATCCAAAATCCCAGAGTAGTCACTTTGTGAATTTGGATGACCCTGGACTCTGCCTTAGCAAATGAAGGTGCTGTTTGTAGACTAGTTGGGACAGAAGGCTTAACTTGTATATCAGATGCTTCAAAATATGACTCATGTATTGAAATTGAAACAAGCCTAAATTCTCAGGCTTCTCCTAAAGTTTGGGCTTTCTTTCGCTGGATTAAATCAGCATGTGGGGAAGAGGTGTTTCCCTGGTTACAGGCCCTCTTTTATAGATTTATTGCCCTGATTTACTTGGCAGTAGTTACTTGATGCATCTTGCAACTGTTTATTCATCTAACATGTACCCCTTCCCAGTCAAAGACAAAAGTGACTGTTGTCTTACTTTATGCAAGGAAAATAGTGAGGAAGGGGTTAGTTGTGATGAACAAAAATGTTAAAAATTGTGACCAGTACCCCTAAGATGAGGCTCCTTTTGCAGACACCAATCTATAGAGTTGATCTTACGATCAAAAAAGAAGGAATTGAATTCAATAAATTGACTTTATTACTTACATCCTTCACATACACGAGGAGTAAAAATCTTTACGTTATGTCTCTGTCTCAATGTGCAATTTATAGTAATTTGTAATAAATAGTATGTACAACAGGATAGTCAATATAACATAGAGATACAGTTGTGTCAGCGTGAATTAATCAGTCTGATGGCCCGGTGGAAGAAGCTATCCCAGAGCCTGTTGGTCCTGGCTTTTATGCTGCGGTACTGTTTCCCGGATGGTAGCAGCTGGAACAGTTTGTGGTTGGGGTGACTCGGGTCCCCAATGATCCTTTGGGTCCTTTTTACACACCTGTCTCTGTAAGTGTCCTGAATAGTGGGAGGTTCACATCCACAGATGGGCTGGGTTGACCGCACCACTCTCTGCAGAGTCCTGCGATTGAGGGAGGTACAGTTCCCATACCAGGCAGTGATGCAGCCAGTCAGGATGCTCTCAATTGTGCCCTGGAGAAAGTTCTTAGGATTTGGAGGCCCAAACCAAACTTCTTCAACCGTCTGAGGTGAAGGAGGTGCTGTTGTGCTCTTTTCACCACACAGCCGGTATGTACAGACCACGTGAGATCCTCTGTGATTTGTATGCTGAGGAACTTAAAGCTGTACACTCGCTCAACCCCAGATCCATTGCTATCAATAGGGGTTATTGTGGAAGGAAATTTTGAATGTACAGTTAAAAAAATTGTGTTGCTAAAATGACCTTGCCTACATCCTGCGCCTTCTTTGGATTCAGTTGTAAATCTACATTGTGCTAGCCCCTACATTTAAAGATGACAGTGAGGAAGGTTTTCAGAGCCTGCAGAGGGAAATGGGCTGAAAAATGGCAGATGGAGTTTAACACAGACAAGTGTGAGGTATTGCACGTTGGAAGGACAAACCAATGTAGAACATACAGGGTTAATGGTAAGGCACTGAGGAGTGCAGTGGAACAGAGATCTGGGAATACAGATACAAAATTCCCTAAAAGTGTCGTCACAGGTAGATAGGGTCATAAAGAGAGTTTTTGGTACATTGGCCTTTATTAATCGAAGTATTGAGTATAAGAGCTGGAATGTTATGATGAGGTTGTATAAGGCATTGGTGAGGCCGAATCTGGAGTATTGTGTTCAGTTTTGGTCACCAAATTACAGGAAGGATATAAATAAGGTTGAAAGAGTGCAGAGAAGGTTTACAAGGATGTTGCCGGGACTTGAGAAACTCAGTTACAGAGAAAGGTTGAATAGGTTAGGACTTTATTCCCTGGAACGTAGAAGACTGAGGGGAGATTTGATAGAGGTATATAAAATTATGATGGGTATAGATAGAGTGAATGCAAGCAGGCTTTTTCCACTGAGGCAAGGGGAGAAAAAAACCAGAGGACATGGGTTAAGGGTGAGGGGGGGAAAGTTTAAAGGGAACATTGGGCGGGGCTTCTTCACACAGAGAGTGATGGGAGTGTGGAATGAGCTGCCAGACGAGGTGGTAAATGCGGGTTCTTTTTCAACATTTAAGAATAAATTGGACAGATACATGGATGGGAGGTGTATGGAGGGATATGGTCCGTGTGCAGGTCAGTGGGACTAGGCAGGAAATGGTTCGGCACAGCCAAGAAGGGCCAAAGGGCCTGTTTCTGTGCTGTAGTTTCTATGGTTCTATGGTTCTATGATGACATGGCTGCGTTAACAGGATAAGCGCAGAGAAAGAGTCGAAATGATAAAAATTATGAAAATGGACAAAAAGTTTTTGACAATTAAGGAGGGTCCTGATTTTTCTCACTTGTGTATGACTAAGATACAACTATTTCTTTGTTCATATTTTGAACTCTTCATAATATCACACTAAAGTAAAAGATTCACCACTTGAAGTCTGGTATTGAGCTTTATTTTAAAAAAAATTCCCTGACAGTAACAAGAGATGTAATATTAGATTATTAGATTATGAGGACATGCAGTCCTCTTTTATTGTCATTTAGTAATGCATGCATTAAGAAATGATACAATATTTCCTCCGGTGTGATATCACAAAACACAGGACAGACCAAGACTGAAAAAACTAACAAAACCACATAATTATAACATATAGTTACAACAGTGCAACAATACCATAACTTGATGAAGAAGTCCATGAGCACAGTAAAAAGTTCAAAGACTCTCAAATGTCCCACATCTCACACAGACGGGAGAAGGAAGAAAAACTCTCCCTGCCATACCCGACCACGGTCCGACTCTGAGTCATCCGAAAACTTCGAACCTCCAATCAGCTCTCCGACACCGAGTACTGAGCGCCATCTCTGTCCGAACGATTCGACCTCAATCTCGGTCGCCAACAGCAGGCAAAGCCGGAGATTTTGAGGTCTACCCTCCGGAAGATTCCCGACTGCGCAGTAACAACAGTAGCGAACTGGCGTTCCAGAAATTTCTCCAGATGTTCCTCTGTGCTTTCACGTCCGTTTCCATCAAATCAGAATTGTCTACGGCCCCTGTTTAACGGATACGATATCATTTTTCACCGGAGGGCTGCGCACGCGCGGCGTGCTGCTCTCTCTTCTCCTGCAAACTGTGTGTGGTCAAACTGCCACTGGTTTCACAAGTGAGAACTCTTCGCTCCACATTCACAGTTGTAGGGTCAAACAATGGGAAGGCAGCTCAATAAATGCACAGTGACCGTCAATCAACTCTCATTTTATTACTGAGCCCGAGTGCATGTACTACCAGGCTCAAGTACAGCATCTACCCTCTGTTCTAAGGCGACTGAATGGTTCCCAGGTACAGCCGGAGATCAAGGGTTAAAGGTGAAAGGTGCAAAGTTTAAGGGGAACATGTGGGGAAACTGATTCACTCAGAGGGTCTGGAGAGTGTGGAACGAGCTATTGGCATGGAACGAGCATGCGAGCTTAATTCCAAGGTTTAAGTGAAGTTTGGATAGGTACATGGATGGTAGGGGTATGGAGGGCTATGGTTGATGGGAACAGGCAGTTTAAATGGTTTGGCACAGACTAGATGGACAGAAGGGCCTGTTTCTGAGCTGTACCTCTCCATGACTCTATATTAAGATGGAATCTTGACCTCACAATGATCTTGTTGGCTACCTGCACTGCACTTCTCTGTATCTGTTACACTCTATTCTGCATTGTTGTTATTCTACCTTGTACAACCTCATTGCCCTTTTAATGAATAAATCTGTATGAAAGATATGTAAAACTACAGTACTGTGCAAAAGTCTTAGGCAGACATATATAGCTCGGGTGCCTAAGACTTTTGCACAGTACTATAGTAACTTTATGTATTGCACTGTACTGCTGCTGCAAAACAAAAAAAAAAGCAAATTTCATGACATATGTGAGTGATGATAAACCTGATTCTGATCTGAGTCTCTATTGTGGACTGAGAGTGGGAAGGGGGCAGGGAGAGGGGAATCATGGCTAGGGAGAGGGGAGGGAAAGAAAGACTCTATGATGATCAATAAACCAATTATTTGGAATCAAACGACCTTGTCTGGTGCCTCAGGGCTGGGTGTGTCTGCACCCACACCAACCCCCTCACCCTGGCACTCCTTCTGTGCCACCTGCTCCACACCCCTCCCCCGGTGCTCCACCCTCCCCATTCCAAACATCCTTTGCTCCTGCCAGGTTTACAGACTCGCTCCCCGTCCCACGTTGACAAATAGAGCACCGTGCAAATGTCTTAGGCACCCGTTCTATCTATCTTTTAGTGACATCAGCGCCGGACTCTGGAGCGAAGGTTCCCGAGGTCGAATCCAGTCGGGACGCTCCCGGGCACGCTTCCCATCCGTGCCGGGTTGAGCGTCGAGCTCGCAACTCGGCCTTGTTAAAAAAAAAAACCCAAAAAACTGCACTGTGAGAAGGACGTGGGGGACCACTTGCAGAATCTTACCTCCAGGACAACCACTTGAAAAAAAAGTGGTTGCCGAGGCTCTGGCAGAGTATGGCACGCAAAAGAATATATATACGTACACACACACACACGCAGACATATACATCTAAGGGTTTCGCACAGCACTGTATAACCTGGTGCACGTGGAAAATAATAAAGTATAATAAATCAATTCTAATTCCAGATTCCCATCTGCTTTCCCCAGGTTCTAATCCTCATCCACCGGAGGCTAATTTATGGATATTGGAGGTAGGTGGGCAGAGTGGCCAGAGGAGATGGTAAAGAGACAGATGCTTCAGCAATATTTAAGACACTCTTGGATAGGCAGATGGATGTGTAGAAGGGAAGGGTTAGGTTGGTCTTGGAGTAGGTTAGCTCGGTAAGGTAGTGGTTAGGAGGGCACTTTACAATACGGACGGACCTGTTTCAATTCGCGCTGCTGCCTGTGATGAGTTTGTACGTTGTTCCCCCCCGCCGCCCCCCCCCCGCTCCCGTGACTGCATGGGTTTCCTCCGGGTGCTCTGGTTTCCTCCCACAGCCCAAAGAACGTTAGTAGGCTAACTGGTCACTGTGATTAGGCTAGGGTTAAAAATTGGTTGATTGCTGGGCACGTTGTGGCTCCGAGGGGCCTATTCTGCGCCGAATCTCAGTAAATAAATGGTCGGCCCAACATCGGATCTGTTCGATATTCGACTAAACCCATCAAACTGCAGATCTCCGGGAAGCGGGAGGAAGCAGGAGGAATTTCACAGTCACAGGGCGATCTCCACACAGACAGCCCCCGAGCTCAGGCCTGTAGCTGGAGCCGTGAAGTAGCGTCTCGACCCGCCGAGCCATGGTAGGACCCTAATGATAAAGCAACACAGAGAGACCGACTCAGCGAACGCGGGAAACGAACACACAAGTCGACGTTTCGGCCCTTCAGGACTGGAGAGGAAGGGGTGGAAGATGCCAGAATGAAAAAAGGTGGGGGGGAGAGGGAAAAGGGAGAGCGAGAAGGTGATAGGTATTAATGAAAAAAAAACTGCGCACTTCTCTCACAAAACGCTGGAGGAACTCAGCAGGTCGGGTAGCATCTATGGAAAGGACGAAACAGTCGACGTTTCGGGATCTTCTGAGTCCCGATGAGGGGGGTCTCGGCCCGAAACGCCGACTGTTTTATTCTTTTCCGCCGATGCTGCCCGACCTGCCGAGTTCCTCCAGCATTTTGAGTGTGTTATTTGGATTTCCAGCATCTGCAGATTTTTTCGCGTTCGCACTTCTATCAGTCGGTATGGTGTTAACTTTTTTTTTAGATTGTGAAGACAGGCAGTCCTCTTTCATTGTCATTTAGTAATGCATGCATATAAATATAATTTGGGTTTTTTAAAAAAAACTAGTCAGTCACAGGGGCCGCGGGAGGGAGTATGGCACTTTATTCGTCATCGGTGATTCTTCTAGTAATCTTTTAACATCTTCACTTCTATTGGTATGCGTGACTAGGGTGCCACAGATTTGGAGTAAATTTATTTAGGGACGATAGTGCCAGTATCTGGGGAGTGGAACCTGACCGGGGCGGCTCTGTCTTATCCACACATTACGTCCTAACTTTCCGGGAACTGCTATCAACCCCTCGCCCTCAAGATGATCCCTGCCCTCTCTCTGACTTACTGCCGACATCAGCCCCCCTCGCCCACACGCTGATCTCGGCGCTCCCTCCCGCGGTGATCTCGGCCCAGCGCCAACCCTCAGCCGCGGCTCCCGTTAATGCAGACAGCGAGCAGGTCGGCAGCTCCACCTGATATCACCAAGAGTTTCTCTGCCTCACTTTCCCCATCTCAGTTTTGATGCAGGGTCTCGACCCGAAACGTCGACATTTCCTCTCTCCTCACGGACGCTGCTCGGCTCCGGTAGTTTGCTCCGGCTCCGGTTGCAGTATCTGCTGCCTCTCACTTCAATTTAATTCACAGCAATTTCCCATTACTGCTCAACCTTCCCTTTCTGGACCTCAGCAGAACGGAGACTTAAGTGAGAACGACCTAAGTTTTTTTTTAGCTTTCCAGTTATAACTCGCGGATTAGCTTGCGCTTGTGACACGAAGCTTTACTTTTCATCTCAACTCCTGTCTGAAGAGTAGCCTGGATCTGCTCCAATTTACCCATCATCAGAGCAGGTCAACAGGAGATGTCATTTCATTAGCCCTTCACTCAACCCTGGAACCGTGGGCGACACAGTAACGTAGTGGTCAACACCACAGTTTACAGTACCAGCAACCGGGGTTCAATTCCTGCCGTTGTCTATAAGGAGTTTGCACGTTCTCCCCGTGATCGTGTGGGTTTTCTCCAGGTGCTCTGGTTTAAGATTCAGTAGTTAATTGGTCATTGTAAGTTGTCCTGTTAAATTGAGATGGCTGTTAAACTGGGATAGCAGCACAGATCGAAGGGCCAGAATAAATAAATTCTCAATAATCTTGAATACTGTCACCCCCTCCAAACTAATCGATACGCTCCAAGAACTTGGCCTCAATACTTCCTTGTGCAATTAGCTCCTCGATTTCCTCCCTTGCATTTCCCAGTCACGTGACGCATGGCCAAGTGGTTAGGGCGTTGGGCTAGCGATCTGAAGGTCGTGAGTTCGAGCCCCAGCCCAGGCAGCACTTAATCACACACTGCTCCAGTCCACCCAGCTGAAAATGGGTACGGGCAAAATGCTGGGGGTTAACCTCGCGATAGACTGGCCCCTATCCGGGGGTGGGGGGAGTTTCATACTCTCAGTCACTTCACGCCACAGAAACCGACATGAGCACCGGCCTGATGAGCCTATAAGGCTCGGGACAGACTTTAACTTTTTAACTAACTATTTCCCAGTCACGGCAACATCTCTTCCACAAGCTCCACCAGCACAGCTGCACTGTGAGCTCAGCCCCCTGCTCTGATGACCGTGAGGCTAAGCACAGCTCCAATCCCGTAATTAAGTTCGCCGACGACACCACTGTCATTGGCGGCGTTGACGGTGGTTACAGGAGGGAGACTGAAAGTCTGGCTGAGTGCCACAATAACAGCCTGTCACTCGATGTCAGTAAAACCAAGGAGCTGATTATTGACTGCAGAAGCAGGAAACCGGAGGTCCACGAACCAGTGCTCATCAGGGGACCAGAGGGGGAGAGGGTCAGCAGCTTTAAATTCCTCAGTGTTATCATTTCAGAAGATCTGTCCTGGGTCCAGTGTGTAAATGCTTTTACAAAGAAGGCATGGTAGCACCTCTTTTTTTCATTAAGAAGTTTGCGAAGATTAGGCATATTATTTAAAACTGTGACAAACTCCTATTGATGTGTGGTAGAGAGTATATTGACTGCCTGCATCACAACCTGGTATGGAAACACTAATGCCCTTGAAAGGGAAATAGTACAAGAAGTAAAGCTCTCCCCACCACTGGGCACATCTACGTAGGCGCTGTCGCAGAAAGCAGATCCATCACCAGGGACCCCCACCACCCAGGTCACGCTCTCTTCTTGCTGTCAGGAAGAAGGTACAGGAGCCTCAGGACTCTCACTACCAGGTTCAGGAA
Source organism: Mobula birostris (assembly GCF_030028105.1). Classification (NCBI taxonomy): domain Eukaryota; kingdom Metazoa; phylum Chordata; class Chondrichthyes; order Myliobatiformes; family Myliobatidae; genus Mobula; species Mobula birostris. Next base: position 12,532,333 of record NC_092379.1, read on the forward strand.
CAGCTATTACCTCTCAACCATCAGGCTCTTGAACTAAAGGGGATAACTTCACTCTCTCCATCACTGAACTGTTCCCTGAACCTAAGGACTCCCTTTCAAGGATTCTTCATCTCATGATCTTGATATTATTGCTTATCTATTTATTATTCTTATTTCTTTCTTTTTGTATTTTCACAGTTTGTTGTCTTTTGAATGTCCAAGTTGGTGCGGTCTTTCATTGGTTCTGTTATGGTTATTTATTCTATTATGGATTTATTGAGAGTGGACATGGTGTCATATTAGATTAGATTAGATTAATTTAAGGCATCCGTTAGTCTTGCGAGACCATGGATCTGCGCCTGGAAAGTCTTCACTCTCCAGGGCGCAGGCCTGGGCAAGGTAGTATGGAAGACCAGCAGTTGCCCATGTCGTCGCAGAGCAATGTGTGGTTAAGTGCCTTGCTCAAGGACACAACACGCTGCCTCAGCCAAGGCTCGAACTCACGACCTTCAGGTTGCTAGTGCAGTTGCTTAACCACTTGGCCACATGCCCACACTAGATTAGATTACATTAGATTCAACTTTATTGTCATTGTGCCGAGTACAGATACAAATGAAATGCATTAGCATCTGTCCAGAAATGCAAAGAATAGTGTTATTTACAAAGTAACTGCAAATAAAAAAAGTGCTACAGCACACAGATATAAAAGTACTGAGGCAGTACAATACGGATGCAATACTGCTTAGCACTGTGATGAGAGGTTCAGCAGTGTATATGTACTTTGATAATAAATTTACTTTGAATTTTGAACTTCGGCTGTTCATTCCCCACCATAGATGCTGCCTGATTTTCTGAGGATCCAGAATCTTGTGTATGTTCTTCTTCTTGGGCCCCTAGCACCCTGTGGAGCAGAGGGCATCGATGACCTCTCTGAGTTCATCAATGTTTTTGTAATCCATTGTATCCACTGTACAGGGTACAGCACGAGTGCAGCTGGCCCTACCTGTTTCCACCTCTCAAGACGGATGGGTTGGATTTCTGGAGGCTGTGTGTGTTGCCTATGTAAATTTCAGAGGGTGTAATTACATTGTCCTGCCATTGGTGGCACCGTTGAGCTCATTTTATAGCCACAAAGGCAAAGAATGAATGACAATACAAACAGAATATTAACAACAGGATGTAGGACTTTTATAGGAATTAATGCATACTCAGTCCAATAATCAATGCCTTCTAAATTTGCATCAGCTGGAGACTCATTCCTGACTCCTGGCATGTGACACCCACATGGGATCAACAATGTTTTAAAAACGCTGCTTCTATTTATAAATAACTGAGGGAGCAATGAAGATGAGTCAACATCATTGAGACAAAACCTTGGGATCCAGCTCTGATGAATATATATCCTTAAGCATTACTCACTTTTTATTCAGTCTTTTCAAAGTTTGGTTTGTTTCTACTTTGAAATAATGCCAGGACCACTGAGTGCGGTTATTGAATACAATTAATTCCATTGTTATTAAATTCTATTTTGGATTTTGTTTTAGTCCTAGTTTTTTATTCCTAAACTTTTGTGTGTTACGTTGTGAAAAGGGGTAATTAATATTTCTTACTGTGGACATCTTTTCTGTTATCAGTGTATTTGATTTTTAAATCCTTTGTGATTTTCAATGTCACTTTATTAAGTACTTGTTAATGCAAATATCTAGTCGGCTGATCATATGGCAATAACTCAATGCAGACATGGTCAGGAGGTTAAGTACTTCAGACCAAACATTAGAATGGGAAAAAGAGATGTGACTTGAGTGACTTTGACTGTGATCTGTTGGCGCCAGACGGGGTGGTTTGAGTATCTCAGAAACTGCTGATCTCCTGGGTTTCTAGAGTTTGCAGAGCATGGTGCGAGAGACGAAAAATAATCAGTGAGTAGCAGTTCTATGGGTAAAAAGCCTTGTTAATGGGAGAGGTCAGAGGAGAATAGCCAGACTGGTTCAAGCTGACAGTAACTCAAATAACCACGTATTACAACAGTGGTGTGCAGACGAGCATCTCTGAAAGCACAACCCGTTGAACCTTGAAGTGGATGGGCTACATCAGCAGAAGACCAGAAATATACAATGGCCACTTTATTAGGTACAGGAGGTATTTAATAAAGTGGCCACTGAATGTACCTGTGCAGGAAACTAATATTGATGAACCAATTAGTGATTGACATCAACTATTCTGGAATTCTGGATGTGGTTTTCCTGTTTTGTGCATGGAATATGAATGGAAACCGATGTACTCTCTCCACCTCTGATCCTCTGATGAGGACTGGCACATGGACCTCTGGTTTCCTCCTCCTGAAGTCAATAATCAGCTCTTTGGTCTTTCTGACATTGAGTAAGAGGTTGCTGCTATGGGACCACTCAGCCAGATTTTCAGTCTCCCTCAGGGGGAGGAGAAGATGGCGGCACGACGCAGTGTGTGTGGCTGCTCCAAATGATATCGTATTTGTGAACTAGGATGCTGAGAACAATCCTGATTTGATGGAGACCGCTGTGAGAAGCATGGAGGAACATCTGGAGTAACTTCTGAGATGCCCGCTTTGCTGCCGCTGCTACTGTGTGATCGAGAATCTCTGGAAGGGAAGGCCTCAAATCCTCGGCTTTGCCTATTGCCTGTTGCCGGGGCTGGGGTCGAAGCGCTTGGCAGAGATGGTGCTCGGTGCTCGGTGTCGGAGAGCTGGTCGGAGGCTCGAAGTTTTCGGATGGATTCGGAGTCGGACTGTGGTTGGGTGCTTCCAGGATGCTGCATCGGCAAGTTTGCTGTGCTGGAAGCTCATGGCAGGAAGAGATTTCTTCCTTCAACTGTCTGCGTGAGATGATGGGACTTTTGAGAGACTTTGAGACTTTTTACCGTGCCCATGGTCTGTTCTTCTATCAAATTATGGTATTGCTTTGCACTGTTGTAACTATATGTTATAAATATGTGGATTTTGTCAGTTCTTTTAGTCTTGGTTTGTCTTGTGTTTCTGTGATATCATTCTGGAAGGATAAATTGTATCATTTCTTAATGCATGCATTACTAAATGACAATAAAAGAGGACTGTGTGTCCTCATAATCTAATCTAATCTATATGCTGATTCATCACCACCTTTGATTCTGCCTACAATAGTCAACTTCAATATGGAAAATACGGTGAAGTCAGCGCAGATTCATTAGGGGAGATCTTGCACTGACAAATTTATTGGAATTCTTTGAGGGAGCTAGACAAAGGAATCAGCAGGCCACTTGGATTTTCAGAAAACCTTTGACAAGGTGCTGCTAAACCCAAGAAGAGTTCACGCTGTTGGAGGCATGGTACTAACACGGACAGTAGAATAGCTGACTGACAGAAGGCAGAGATTGAGGAAATAATGGGCCCTTTTCGGGATTGCTACTGGTGACATGTGGACTTCTGTAGGGGAGGGGTCAGTGTTAGGACCACAGCATTTCACTTTATGTGTTAATGACCTATGGCATTGTGCCCAAGTTTGCAGGTGACGCCAAGCTAAGTGGAGGGCCAACTGGTGTCACGGCGGCAGGGAGCCTGCAGAAAGACCTGGACCCGTTGGGGGAGTGGACAAAGAAGTGGCAGATGGAATACAGTGAGGGGAAGCATGGCGTTAAGCACTTTGGTATGAAGAATGAAGGTATAGGCTATTTATAAATGGGGAGAGAATTTAGAGAATGGAGGTGCAAAGGGGCTTAGAAGTCCTAATTCAGAATTCCGTTTACACAGTTGAGTTGGTAGTAAGGAAAGCTAGTGGAATGTTAGCTTTTGTTTTGCAAGGACCAGAATACGGAAAGGCCTGGATAGGGTGGATGTGGAGAGGATATTTCCAGAAGTGGGGGGAGTTTAGGATCTGAACGCACCGCATCAGATTGAAAGGATGCCACTTTAGAACTGACATGAGGAATTCCTTCAGCCATGGGGTGGTGAGTCTGTGGAATTCATTGCCGCAGGGGGCCGTGGGCAGCATGGTAGCGCAGTGGTCAGCACAACGTGATTGCGGTGCCAGCGACCGGGGTTCAATTCCCACCACTGTCTGTGCAGAGCTTGCACGTTCTCCCCTGTGACTGCGCGGGTTTCCTCCGGGTGCTCCGGTTTCCTCCCAGATTCCAAGTGTGGGTCAGTAGGTCAATTGGTCACATGGGTACAGTTGGGGTTGTGGGATTGTTGGGCAGGATGGGCCTGTTACCATGCTGCATCTCTAAATTAAAACAATAAAATTAAGCTATTTTGTGTATTTAAGCAAACATTAGCAGGCTCTTGATTGGTAAAGGGGTTAAGGGTTATGGGGAAATGACAGGAGAATGGGTCCATGTAAAGAAAAAAACAGCCATGGTAGACTTGATGGGCTGAATGGCCTAATTTTTGCTCCTATAAGTTATGGTCATACAGTATTAGACACACATACTGTTTACATTTCCTATAAATCTGCAAACTACAGTGTACTTTCAAACTCTGAACTGTAAAACATAGTTAGACTAACTGACAACTGAACGAGACCCAAGGTGCCTTAAAGGATTAGTATCTAGCCTAAAACTTCACCAACCATATGCACAAGCAGCCGAGAATAGATCAATGTCAAACCAATTAGTCCAAGAAGTTCAAATTTCAAAATTCAAAGTAAGTTTTATTATCAAAGTACACCTGTTGTGTGTCACCATAGACAACCCTGAGATTAATTTTTTTTCTGGGCTTATTCAACAAATCTAAAGAATATCCATAATAGAATCAATGAAAGACTGTCCAACTAGGGCTTTCAACCAGAGCGCAGATGTCATGGTCTGGTCCGTGAAATCTGCACTCTGGTTCATGGTCCGGTCCAGGTTCCTTATTCCAGATTTTCTGGTTTTCCCCAGTTTCTGTTGAGGCAGCTGATTCTCGTTTGGGCTGGCCTCATAAATAGCTTCAGGATTCAGCCTCTGGCTGCTGGATTGTTCCTGTCCATATGCCCTGTTTGAATCCCTTATGTTCCCCTTCCTTCTGTTGCCTCGCCTCGCCTCGCCTGGCCTCGCCTGGCCTGGCCTGTAACCCTGGCCTGCACCACTGTCCAGTTCAATTGCCGGAGCAAGATAAGGAACTGCCTATCGTTGTTTTGAACTGCCTCTATGTCCACGCCTTCACTAGGTAGGTCTGGCTGTTTGTCACTACCTAGTGTTGGGAACCGTCTGTATCCACGCCTTTGCTAGGTAGGTCCGGCTGTCTGCCGCTACCTTGTGTTGGGAACTGTCTCGTCATATTCTGCGTTCTATGTAATGAGTCCTGGCCCTACATCCTGTCCCCAAGGAGGGGTCCCGGCTCTGTGTTCTGTGTATGAGTCCTGGCCCTACGTCCTGTCCCCAAGGAGGGGTCCTGGCTCTGTGTTCTGTGTATGAGTCCCGGCCCTATGTCCTGTTCCCAAGGAGGGGTCCTGGATCTGTGTTCCATGTTCCTGTCTCTCCCTCGACCTAATCAGGGCTTTGGGGTCTCATCCAGTCCTAGCCATGATCCTAGAACCTTGTCCTGTCTAAGCCATGGCTTTGTGATCCTAGAACCTTGTCCTGTCTAAGCCATAGACATCTTGTCCATGTATCTCGCCCAGCCTAGGTGTACCTTGCCCAGCCCGGTGCTGGGGTTCCCTTGTCCTGTGCTGGGGTTCCCTTGTCCTGTCCAGGAGTTTCATGTCCTGTCCTGTTGCCTCTCCTTGTCCTGTAGCCATGTCTTGTCCTCGCCTAGTTCTGGGGTCCGAACCCGAGTCAAGACCCAGGCTTCGGATCCTTGTCCAGTCTCTGGCTCGGAGTCCAAGCCCAGGCTCCTAGTTCCAAGTTCCATGTCCTGGTTCCTCTATCCTAGTCAAGTCCTAGCCCAGGCCCTGTATCCTTGTCTCGTCCAGGGCCTGTGTCATGTCCAGCATCCTTTCTCCCTCTTTCCCCTTGCTTCCTTGTCACGCCTAGTCCTGTTCCTAGTACGTTAGTGTCTGTGCCTTGCATTTGGGTCCACTCCCAATGCCCCCCTTATGACAGCAGAAGTCAAAAAAAAGAAACAATGATATAAATAAATAAATAAACAATAAATAGTAAGAACATGAGTTGAAGAGTTCTTGAAAGTTGAGTCTATAGTTTGTGGGAACATTTCAACAATGGGGGCGAGTGAAGTTATCCCCTTTGGTTCAAGAGCCTGATGGTTGAGGGGTAAAAACTGTTCCTAAACCTGCTGGTGTGAGTCCTGAGGCTCTTGTACCTTCTTCCTGATGGCAGCAATGAGAAGACTGCATGTCCTGGGTGGTGAGCATCTCTGATGATGGGTGCTCAGTTCCTGTGCCATTTCATGTAGGTGTGCTCAATGTGATGGACTGCACAGTAGCACGGCAAGGGATTATGTTACAAGCTACCCCCTGTCTCCCTGGTTCTGATCTAATAATACCGTACGACACTTGTTAGTCACAGACCTCATTTCTCCAGTTATTGTAACTGCTGGTTGTTGAATCAAGTTCCTTGTCAATGAATTTTTTATTGAATAAACCCCCTGAGTACTGGACAGCTTTCTGTAACTGATTCCTGACAATTATCAGTGGTCATGTTAGCTTCTTATTTCCATACCTATTTAATTAATTAAATTTTAATTTTTTACTCTCACTCTAGGAGTTGAATCTATAATCAAGTTCAAATTCAAATTTAATTATCATTCAACCAAATGTGAACATCATCATCATCATTATATGCGACTTGTTATATGACGTGGGCGATCATGGTTTTATGACTATGATTGTTCTTGGCAAATTTTTCTACAGAAGTGCTTTGCCATCATCTTCTGGGCGATGTCTTTACAAGATGCGTGACCCCGGCCATTATCAGTACTCTTCAGAGATTGTCTGCCCGGCATCAGCGGTCGCATAACCAGGACTTGTGATATACACTGGCCACTCATATGACCATCCACCACCGGCTCCCATGGCTTCACATGACCCTGATCAAGGCGGGGAGGGGGGATGGGGCTAAGCAGGTGCTACTCCTTGCCCAAGGGTGACCCGCAGGCTAGCGGAGGAAAGGAGTGCCTTAAATTTCCTTTGGTAGAGACGTATCTCCACCCTACCACCCTTTATAGCTAAATGAACAGTGTTCCAATGAGGCCAAGATGCCACACGCATTACCAACAGCACACAGCACAAAGTGCATATATGGTTACCATTTCAGAAAAACATACAGTCACAAAGAGGAAGATTGTAGCCCATGTCTCTGAGTTGCATTAAGTAGTCCTGGTTCTCATCTGACTGTAATCTTTGGTTTCATAGAGACATCGAGCAATACAGCAGTAGAATAGGCTCTTCAGCCCTCGGACGATCAAGGACTCACCTACACTAATCCCACTCCTGCAGTCCTACACTAGCCCAACTTCTCCATCCACAGTAACTCCCTCCCACACACTAGGGGCAACTCACAGTGGCCTGTTAACGTACCAATGAACACATTATTCAGATACGAGTGGAAACTGGCACACCCGGAGGAAATCCACCCAGTCACAGGGAGAACGTGCAAACTCCACATAAATAGCACCGAAGAACAGGATCAAACCCAGGTGTTTGGGGCTCGGGAGGCAGTTGCCTAAATCACAGCACCCCTGGTTCATCATAATACCGTCACCAGAAACCTTCTCTTCACAGAGTGATTTTCACCATCCAGAAGGAGCAGATCTCAGCAACTCTACCTACCGAATTCGTGATTGTACACCGGAAGTGCAAAGGTTTCAGTGCCTCAGAAACTCCCCGCCTATCCACCCCATCAGCCCCCACACACACACACACACACACACACACACACACACACACACGAGTCTACAATTCCTCAGACCTTCAAAACCTAGTGGAGGGAGGTCATCCTCAATCCCCAGGGGATGCTGAACAGAGACTTCCATTTATCCCCCTAATATGACTGTAGAGGTGGGGTGAAAAGTGGGAATGGGAGTTGGGAAGGGAGTGATAGTTGGGAATATACTGGGGTCTAGGAAGAGGGTGAGTGTTGGGAATGCTGTGTGGGTGGAGAAGATGCTAGATGTTGGAAATGGTGTGCAGGTTGGGAAAGGAGAGATGTTGGGAATGTTGCTGGGATTGGGGAGGTGGTGGGTGTGGGATGGCGTACACGGGCTCGGAAGGGATGGGTATTGATGGTGTGGGGATATTGTGTGGGTTGGAAAGGGGGTGGATATTGGGGTGGTGTGGGGATTGGGATGGTGGTGAGTGTTGGGAATAGAGTGGGTATTGGGGATAATGTGGGGATTGGGTGTTGGGAATGGTGTTGGGATTGGGAAGGGAGTAGGTGTTGGGAATGGAGTGGGAATTGGGGATATTGTGGGGATTGGGAAGGGAGTGGGTGTTGGGGATGTTGTGTGGATTGGTAAGAGGGTGGATATTGGGAGTGGTGTGGGGATTGGGAAGGAAGTGGGTGCTGGGAATGGTGTTGGGATTGGGAAGGGAGTGGGTGTTGAGGATGTGTGGATTGGAAAGGGGGTTGATGTTGGGAATGGTGTTGGGGATTGGGAAGGGAATGGGTGTTGGGAATGGAGTGGGTATTGGGAAGGGAATGGGTGTTGAGGATGTTGTGTGGATTGGTAAGAGGGTGGACATTGGGAGCGGTGTGGGGATTGGAAGGGGGTGGGTGTTGGGAATGGATTTGGTATTGGGGATATTGTGGGGATTGGGAAAGAAGTGGGTGCTGGGAATGGTGTTGGTATTGGGAAGGAAGTGGGTGTTGGGGATGTTGTGTGGATTGGAAAGGGGGTAGATGTTAGGATTGGGTGTTGGGGATTGGGAAGGGAATGGGTGTTGGGAATGGAGTGGGTATTGGGAAGGGAGCGAGTGTTGGGGATGTTGTGGGTGTTTGATTTCTAATGCTGTAGTGAGCATTTTCCTGCACTCCAGGGAATAAAGTCCTGATCTATTCAACTTTTCCCTGTAACTCAGGTCTTGGCAACTTCTCAGTAATTTTTTTCTCACCCTCTTTCAAGTTTATTGATGTCTCTCCTGTGGGTGGGTGAGCAGACCTTTACATAGTACTCCAAAATTAGCCTCAACAAAGTCTTGTACAACCTCACCATAGCATCCTAACTCCTGTAATCAATGCCATAAGTTTTGAAGGTCAACGTGCCAAACTCTCTGTTTATGATCTAAACTAACCTTAAATTACTGCTTCAGTTCAAAAGCATGATCTTCAAAGTAGTGGACTAAAGGTCTATCGATAGGAAATAATTTCTTTCAGGTTCCACAATATTAGTCGAGGTATTTAAATATGTTATTAAATTACTTAATAAGGCAATAATGCGGGCTACGGTATTGTAAAAATCCATTTGGTTCCTTCAGTGACAGAAATATGTCATCCTGTCCTTACCTGATGTGCCGATACCGTACTGCACGAATGTTTTAGACACATATACAGTATATAGTTAGGGTGCCCGAGACTTTTGCACAGTACTGAATGGTCCATGCACTGCTCTGCATTGAACGAAGGGTCTGTGACAGGACTGTCTTTGTGGACTTCAGTTCAAAACAGTATTTGCTTGTGTTTATTATTTGCACAATTTTGTTTTTTTCTGTCCGCGCATTGGGTGTATGACGGTCTTTTTTTTGTGGCTGCCTGGAAAGAAACAAATCTCAAGCTTGCTTAATGTTTGATGATAAACGAATTTTGAACCTTGAACTGTGAACCCATGAACATCACCTCTCTATTTGTCTTTTCAGAATCAGAACCAGGTTTATTATCACTAGCATGTGACGTGAAACTTGTTAACTTTTGCACTATTTCTTTATTTTGCTAACAGAGTAAAATTTGTTCAGTACAGTACAGCATCCACAAGCTAACACATTTCACAACCGATATCAGTGATAATAAACCAGATTCCGATTCTAAACGTATTGATTGGTATCTGGTATAGAGTTCCATGAGTGACCAGGGATGTGCAGCGAGAGAGTTTGCCAGTGTGGACTCTGTTGAAATCATTGGTGATGTCACCTCAGAAGTTGTAAAACTTCTCCTCAGGAGCATATGCCAGTCACGATGTGCGCTGGCGATATCAGAACCCAAGTGCGGAGGAACGAGAGACCATGAGGTAGAGACGGCAATGGCATTTTATTCATTATAATTCCAAAAGAAATACTGGTGGCTCGGCTGAGTAACACTGCAAGAAATAACATTCACCAAACTAGGACCCCTCAATTAGTGCTAATCAGGCATCCTCTTAAAGAATATAAGTGACACGGAATCCCCAAGTCAATCAAAATAAACTTAACAAATTTATACAGAAAGCACCAGGAGACCACATTACAAAGAGCAAATCGCTCACGAGAAACACAAGTAACTCTAAAGGATTAACGACTCTTGTTAAACAACAATTGAAAACCTTGGGGCCCACTGCTCTCTGGTGCCCCACAGAGGCCTGAAGAGCTCATTACAGTGCCTTGCCTCTGGGTGCTCCAGTCTCTTCCCACATGCCAAACACGTGCGATGTTTGGTCACTGTATATCACCTCTAGTGAAGAGCTAAGTGATAGATTATGAGGAGTTTTTTTTGAGAAAGCTGGGACAATTAAACCTGGTAGGATTGGGTGATTGATAGTCAGTGTAGCCTTGAGGGGCCATGGGCCTGTTTTCACTCTGAATCTCCCTCTGTATTCCAAAAATGAGAACAAGTCAGTCACACCCATTGGCTCCAATAGGTGGCAGGAGAGACTTAGTTTACACAGGAAGCCAAATGTAACATTCAAAATGATCCTGAAGAACTTCGTAATGGGGAAAGGAATATCAGCCAACACTCAGGGTTAGTGGTCAGTGGTTCCCATTCAAATAGAACATATACTACGCTCCAACAAAACCCGCCTGTCCCTTTTGTGATCCACACTGGAATGATTCTGTTTGCTGGTTTTGGGAGGTTTGAGGGTAAGCTCTCCATGAATAGAACCCACACACAGTGCATCTGAAGGAAAGAGTCTGCATTTATAAAGCACCTTTTCCAAAGAGGAGTCACCATCATTGCGCAGAAAACACAAAAGCCAATATTGACATATCGACTATGCTGCATCATCCGATCAGATGGAGAGAGTGTGGGGGATAGTAACAGAGACAGTGTACGGCTACTCACGGAGACAGTGTGGGGGGTCAGTGACTCAGACAGTGTGGAGTTAGTCACTGAGACAGTGTGGGGGAGAGTCACAGAGACAGTGTGGGGATTAGTCACTGAGACTGTGTCGGGGGATATTCACAGACACAGTGTGGGGTTAGTCACAGAGACAATGTGGGGAGATATTTACTGAGGCAGTGTGGGGTTAGTCACAGAGTGTGGGGATTAGTCACTGAGACAGTGTGGGGGGATATTCAGACACAGTGTGGGGTTAGTCGCAGAGACAGTGTGTGGTTAGTCACAGAGACAGTGTGGGGGATATTCACAGAGACAGTCTGGGGTTAGTCACAGAGACAGTGTGGGGTTAGTCACAGAGAGAGTGTGGGGTTAGTCACTGAGACTGTGTGGGGGGATATTCACAGACACAGTGTGGGGTTAGTCACAGAGACAGTGTGGGGGGATATTTACTGAGGCAGTGTGGGTGTTGGTCACAGAGACAGTGTGGGGGGATATTCACAGAACTGACTATGGAAGCTTATTGACTGGTTCTGAAATTATCCATACTATCCTTGCGCCTCAGCAGTCACATATCTACAATTACTGTTTACAGCGTTTGGATGGTAAATCTGACCAACTTCCTTATTTACAAGGTAGTCAAATGACAACCCCCCTTCCTGACACTTCCTTTATTCTGCTCTCGAGTGAGCATGGCACGGGCGGGGCTTAATGCTCGATCATGATTGGCTGCATCTGAATTGCCTGTTCCTGATTGGTTAGCTTGAATTGGCCTTGTTCTGATTAGTCCATATTTTAGGCTGGTCCAGCATAGGAATGTGTGGTCCCAGACTGGAGTTATCTCTACCTTCTTAGAACCTACACTTCTGTCCCCCACATGCTGCATCTCCAGTGATTTCCTAATCTTTCTCTTGTAGGCATTCTCTTCCTTGCCAAGGATATAGGCCTCATCAAACCTTGGTCTACCTGAGCATAATAGGCGGTGTTTAGCAATCCCACTTCATTCTGCTCTCAGGTTTATAAGGCACTCTTATGTTCTGTTATCCTGGTCTTCAATGGGCTTCCAGTCTCTCCAATATGTGCTTTTCGGCATGGTGATGGAGATATGGAGCACACAACTGCCTGACACACTTCTTTAGGTCTTCCAGGTGCCACTTTGCTTGGCCTTTTTCTAGTTGTCTCCTCACTTTTTGCTATTAACTGGACACTATATTTTGGCAAATTCATCTTAGCTTTTCAGTTAAGTTGCCACTGTCTGGCACAATGACCGTTCTATCTGGAACTCGTCTTTGTTATGTTGTTGTGATGCTCCATTCCTTTCTCGATTGTGTGTATCGGGCAGCCATTTTTCTTGAATGCTTCTCTGCATTCAAGGAGCTTAGAAGAATCAATGGGGCCTAACAGCAACTCCTTTGCTTGCATCTTTGGAAACAGCTCTATTTCCATCTTTAGTATTTCTATTTTTCCCTTTCTGGCTTCTTTTGAAGACCCTGACTTGGAGTTACACGCTGACTACGGTTCTTCGCGGGAATGGGACCTGCCCTTGTGGTTTCATGACTGGCCATTGTTCGGCACGCCAAGGGCGTGACCTAAGAGCTTTACTCATCTTCGGAGGTCCAAGATTTCGTGGCTCTGGAGGAGGGGGAGGGGTGAAATCAGAGGTCGGTGTCCGGGCAGGAGATCGGTGTGTTATAGGAGATGGAAGATCTAAGGCTGTGGGCCCAGAGACACGAGATCTTCGATCACAGAGCTCAGAAAAAGCGATGCACCGGACTTTTAACATCGTAAACCAGCGAGTTGTTTGTTATGTCTCCCCTCTCGCTGTGAAATGGAGACACCTCTTTCTCCCTTATTAGGGACAGAGCCTGTGGTGTGTCGAATACAGGGTGGACGCATCGTCTTTGGAGTAACTGCAAGTCTGTGTCTTTGCTGTTGCTTTACTCACGCTTGAGTGCTCAGTGGCGGGTGCCAATGCTTTTTTTTGCCAGTGGGAGTGGGGGGGGGGGGGTCGTTACTTGCTGCCGCTTATGCATGGGAGGGAGGGGAGCTCCAGGGGGACTTTGGGGTTCTAACATTTAATTGTCATTCACTCTTTGGGGGCACTCCTCTGTTTTCATGGATGGTTGTGAAGAAAAACCATTTCAGGATGTATACTTCTCTGACATTAAATGTACCTTTGATCTTCTTGCCCTCTTCCTCCTCTGTAGCTGTAGTTGTACACAAGGTATTTGCCATGCCTTGAAGAATGCCAAGCACGGTCTCCTTTGGATGACATGACTGGAAATCCGGGTACTGGTCTGTGTGAGTCTTCCTCCCGTAAGCACTCAACTCCAGCTCATCTCACCATCCTTTTTACCATAACGTCTAAAAATAGCAAAGACCCTCACTTTCTACCTCCATGGTGAACTGTATTGCCTTGTTCTGATTGTTTAAATGTGTTAAAAATACTTCTAAGGCCTCCTGACCACGTTTCCACTGGATAAACGTGTCATCCACATCGTGCAGCCTTAAGTCTGGCTTTTTAGCTGTTGTAGCCCAGGCTTTTGTTTCAAGGTTGTCCACCAATAAGTGGCATAGTAGAGGAGATAGAGAAGATCCCATGGCCATTACATCCTTCTGTTTGTAGAAATTTTCAGCGAATTGGAAAACTGTGCAAGACACACAAAATGTAGTCAGATCCAACATTTGGTCTAAGTTCAATCACAAAATGCTGGAGGAACTCAGCAGGCCAGGCAGCTTCAACGGAAATCATAAGAATATAAGCAATAGGAGCAGAAGTCGGCCACCTGGCCACCATCAAGCCTGCCCCGCCATTCAATAAGATCTGTCTGTAAATTCAGCTCCATCTACCTGCCTAAACTCCAAAACTGTTAATTCTCTTACTACGTAAAAACCTATCTAACTGTATCTTAAATATATTTAGTGAAGAAGCCTCAACTGCTTCCCTGGGCAGAGAATTCCACAGATTCACCATTCTCTGGGAAAACAGTTTCTCCTTATCTCCGTCCTAAATCTTCTCCCCTGAATCTTGAGGCAATGTCCCCTAGTTCTAGTCTCACCTACCAATCTTCCTTATCTATCCCTTTCAAAATTTTGTATGTTTCTATAAGATCCCCTCTCATTCTTCTGAACTCCAGAGAGCATAGTCCCATGCGACTCAATCTCTCCTCATAGGTTAACCCCTTCATCCCTGGAATCAACTTGGTGAACCTCCTCCGCACTGCCTCCAAAGCCAGTATATCCTTCCTCAAGTATGGAGACCAGATCTGCACACAGTACTCCAGGTGCGGCCTCACCAGTACCCTGTACAGTTGCAGCATAACCTCCCTGCTCATGAATTCAATCCCTCTAGCAATGAAGGCCAACATTCCATTTGTAATAATAACCAGGAATTCGATGAAGGGCCTTGACCCGAAATGTTGACTGTACCCTTTTCCATAGCTGCTGCCTGGTCTGCTGAGTTCCTCCATTATTTTGTGTGTGTTGCTTGAATTTCCAGCAGCAGCAAATTTTTCTTGTTTGTGATTGATCCAAATTCAATGATGTCTTTTTTTTTCATCAAGCATTTTTGTTCATTGCCTCTGTGTAATTGTCTGATTTATTGGCACACTGATGAAGAAGTTAACTCCATCAAAGCTCACCATGCACATTTGCAGATCAATTGGAAGGTCTTTAGTCCTTTTCACAAAGTTTCTACTGTTGGCCACATTTGATGCAATGCCACCCTGCAATGGGTCTAACACCCCAACTAATGACTTGTCGTGCTGGCAGTGAGCTTGGGGTTGGAATCCTGCCACTCACTGTAAAGATACATTCACCCTGTGACTGCATGCATTCCCTCCTGCATTCCAAAGAGCCACTGTTCTGGTTAGTGAGTTGTGAGCATGCTAAGATTATGGCATTGGGAACGTGGAGACACAATGGGCTGTCCAGCATGATTTCCGCTGATATCATTTGATGGAAATGATGCTTTTCACTGCATGTTTCAATATCACTGTCATCGTTTTGTGCCCTGTTGTGGGACATGAGCGATAATGGCCTTTCCATGACCATGATTGTTCACGGCAACTTTTTGTTCAGAAGTGGTTTGCCATTGTCTTCTTCTGGGCAGTGTCTTTACAAGATGGGTGACCCGCCAGCCGTTATCAATAGTCTTCAGAGATTGTCTGCCTGGCATCAGTGGTCGTATAACCAGGACTTGTGATCTGCACCAGCTGCTCGTACGACCATCCACCACCTGCTCCCACGGCTTCACATAACTGATTTAGGGGGCTTTGCCCAGGGGTGACCTGCAGGCTAGCAGAGGGAAGGAGCGCCTTACACCCCTTTTGGTAAAGACGTATCTCTCCCCGGCTACCCTAGTGTTTTGATGTACATGTGACAAATAAATCTAGCCTCTCTTTACTGAATAGGGTGCTGAATCTCTTCCCTGATATTGCGTATAACATGCAGCTGAGAAGCAGAACATTCATGACTTTCTCTGGCACTGAAGTGTCTGACTACTCCCAACCCCCACCAGCCTGCTCATTCCTATTTCCTTATTTCAATATAAATATAGAAACCTTGGGTCCACTTGTACTTAGCAAGCTTCCCTTTCACCATCTCTACACTATTGCCACCACCTAGCAATTGATCCCATTGTTGACAAGGTAGTGAATTCCCTATTTGCTCTCCACATGATGGTTTTGTATTGAAAGTCTCTAACATTGCTATGGAAACATTCTTTCTGTGAATACTCCATCAAGAAAGAAATATCCATTGACTCAGATTCAAAAGCCTTGAAAATTTCTACAGATGTACCATGGAGAGCATTTTGACTGGCAATAGTAACCCACCCCCCCCCCCACCTCCATACCACCATCTGGTATGGGGGGGGTGCAACTGCACAAGATTGAAATAAGCTGATGAGAGTTGTAAAATTAGTCAGCTCCATCGGTTACTAGCCTCTGTAGTATCTGAGACATCTTCAAGGAGAGGTGCCTCAAAAAGGCAGCGTCCATCATTAAGGACCCCCATCACCCAGGACATGCCCTCTTCTCATTGTCACCATCAGGAAGGAGGTACAGCGGGCTGAAGGCACACACTCAGAGATTCAGGAACTGCTTCTTCCCCTCTGCCATCCAATTTCTGGATGGACATTCAACCCATGAACACTACCTCACTTCTTTTTTATTTATGTTTTACACTATTTATTTAATTTAACTATTATATATACTGACTGCAATTCACAGTTTTCTTTCTATATTTATCATGCATTGCATTGTACCACTGCCACAAAGAACAAATTCACGCCATATGCCAAGATATTAAACCTGATTCTGATTCTAATTCAGCTTTCTTAGAGGGAACCAAAAGTGCCTTGAGAGTTTGGTATTGAAGTGTAGCCGGTGATCAGTGATTGGCGTACAATTCCCGCCACTCTCCGTAAGAAGTTTGCTCATTCTCCCTTAGGGTGGTGGGCCAGAGATACGTCTCTGCCAAAGGAGGTGTCAGGCGCTCCTTCACTCCGCTAGTCTGCAGGTCACCCTTGGGCAAGGTGTAGCACCTGCTTAGCCCCCCGATCAGGGTCACGTGAAGCCATGGAAGCAGGTGGTGGATGGTCGTACGAGCAGCCGGTGCAGATCACAAGTCCTGGTTATGCGACCACTGATGCCAGGCAGACAGTCTCTGAAGAGTATTGATAATGACTGTGGTCACCCGTCTAGTAAAGGCACTGTTGGAAATCACTGTCTATTTTAATAATGCCCTTTACAAGATTTGTACTTTTTAACCAACTCATATATTTTTCACACTCACTGGCAGAATGTGGAAGAGCAGCAACACTGACAGTTTATCACCTTTCTCATTTTTCATTGGCTAAGTAGTAGCACGTGTGATGTAATTGTTTTAATTGTGTGGCCTATTAACTAGTTCATTCCTATCTAAGGATTTTCTCTTAACTTATCTATAAAAGTGATTGATTTTTCCAGTGCCATCTTGACTTCTACTTTTTTCCTTTGTTTTACACTCCTTAGCATTATTTCTCAGCTTTTTATTTAGTTTGCTCAGTATTTGTATGTTTGTTTGTACTCTAAACTAAACTGAAATCTTGCAATTAACACTGCTTGTCATTCCTGACTCTGGGAAGAATCCTAAGGAACAGAAGTTAAACAGAGAACCACAGATATTGGTTTTCACAAATGGAAATGGTGGAGGTGTTTTATGTTCAAGGAAAGCTGTAATGACTCATTTATTGAACTCCAAACACTGAACACAAAGTGCGGTAAAAAGTTTATGTAATTACATCATCACGTCAGACCAGCCTCTTGAAGTGACACTCATACACAATGTTGGTGGGTGTGAGTTATATACATTCCCACCAATTACGTTACCCTACACTGCCCATTAATTCTCCAATGGATCGATATCCTTTCTGCAATATGATGAAGAGTACTATGCAGCTTTCCAAGGTAGTCCATCTATATTAGCATAGCTTCTCTTCATTCACTTGAAAGAGGAGATGTGGCCTCAGTAAGTGCCTCGAAAATGAAGACCGGCTCTTTGATGTTACACCTCTCCATTGGTCCTGCTGAGAATGCGTGACCCAGAAAAAGGAATCACACAATCCCAAGAACACCCTATCTTAGAAGTGTGAATCTTGCCCGATGTGCCAAGGGAGATATTTAAAATTTAACCTTATGCTACAAATTTTCCACTCAGTGTAATGGTTCACTGAGATACATCAGCAGACATTAATTCCATGCTAATTATGAAGAAGAGAGAAATAATTCATATTCTGTTCAGTGACCCTTTAGGAACTGCTGAAGCCTCAATATATATAATCTCAGAGTTAACCTCACAGCCAATAATTTTTTTCTGCAATTAATTCTCTTGTGGATTAATATTCTGTGGAAAATAAGGCCAACAGGACTGTCAAAAGTATTTCAATCAAGTCTCAGCAAGGCTTGAATCAGAATCTGGTTTACTATCACCGATATATGTTGTAAAATTTGTTAACTTTGTGGCAGCAGCATAATGCAATACACAGTGATATATATAAACAGTAAATTACAGAATATATGTATTCAGTAGTTAAATAAGTAGCCCAAGACTAGAAATAAAAAAAAACTAGTGAAATCATGTTCATGGATTTATTGTCCATTCAGAAATCAAACGGGAGAGGGGAAGAAGCTTTCCTGAACAGTTGACTGTGTGTCTTCAGGCTCCTGTACCTCGCGCGCGCGGCCACTTCGGTGAGGATATCTGTAATCTGTCAAGTAGGGGACCGTGCACAATTCTGATTTGATGGAGACAGACGTGAGAGCATGGAGCAACATCTGGAGAAACTTCTGAAATGCCCGCTTCGCTGCCGCTGCTACTGTGTGGTAACCAGAATCTCCGGAGCAGAAGGCCCCGAAATCCTCGAGTTGCGTGTTTCAGCGGCCGGGGAGAGGTCGAAGGCGCTAGGCAGAGGATGGCGCTTGGGAGGCTGTATCGGAGAGGCTGGTCGGAAGCTTGAAGCTTTCGGATGGATGGACTTGCTGTGGTCGGTTGCTTCCAAGGTATCGGCAAGTTGACGGTGCCTGGAGGTTTATGGCAGGGAGTTTCTCCCTTTTGCCGCCTGCTATCGGGGACCCGGGAGTCGATCGACTCCGAACTTTGAGACGTTTTTAACTGTGCCCATGGTCTGTATCATTTCTTAATGCATGTATGCATTTCTAAATGACAATAAAAGAGGACTGAGTGTTCTCATAATCTAATCTAATCCTTCCTGATGGTAGCAATGAGATCAAGGCATGTCCTAGGAGAGGGGGAGTCCATAACAATGAACGCTGCCTTTTCGAACTGGTGTAAAGCCCTTTGGAAATGTGGTCCAGTCACCTCGGTCACTCTTACCCACCGTCTGCTTATAGGGAACAAGGGTACCCAACACATATTGCAATCAGGTCTCAGTGAGGCCTGCTGGAGGCGTAGTGGCTTCCACACCAGACTTCGAGGCGAGTGGTCCCGAGTTCGAATCCAGCCGGCTCCCTTGCACGCTTTCCATCTGTGCTGGGTCAATCATCGAGCTAGCAACACGGCCTCGTGAAACCGAACAGACGGCAACGGTTGCCACCCAATGCGCCACACGGCGCGGAGAGGAACAACAACAAAAAGCCTCACCAAGGCTTGATACAAAGTTAGTGGAACTTCGATTAAACTGAGTGGAAGGTCTTTTATTGACATGGGTAAATGCACTGGGAGGACCATCAGCAGCTACGTTCATTGCAGAGATGCCGATCTGAATTATACATTGATAATGCAATCTGTCGACACACTGGCGAGATGACGGGGACCTGGTGTCAGTGCAACTCTGACTAGAATAGAACAGATGGCAGTAGAGCACGGTGCTGGCCCTTCAGCCCATCATGTTGTGCTGACCTCTTAACCTACTCCAAGATAATCTAACACTTCTCTCCCACCCGGCCCTCCAATTTTCTTTCATCCGTGTGCCTTTCTTAAACCTCCCTAATGTACCCATCTCAACTCAACCCCTAACAGTGTATTATACACAACCACCCTCTGTACAAAATAACCTACCTCTAATATCTCCCCCCCCCCCCCATACTTTCCTTTAGTCACCCTAAAATCATGCTTCTGCAGTGAGCTATTTCTGTCTTGGGGAAAAATAGTCATAGTCATAGTCGTACTTTATTGATCCTGGGGGAAATTGGTTTTCGTTACAGTTGCACCATAAATAATTATAGCTGGCTGTCCACTCTATCTACCTATTATCATCATCATTATGTGCCCTGTCGTATGACATGGGCAGATATCGTCTCATGACCTGGTTGTTCTTGGCAAACTTTTCTGTGGTTTGCCATTACCTTCATCTGGGCCACGTCTTTACAAGACAGAGGACCCCCAGCCATTATCAATACTCTTCAAAGATTGTCTGCCTGGCATCAGTGGTCGCATAAGCAGGACTTGCGATACCAACGACTCATACGACCATCCACCACCTGCTCCCATGGCTCCACGTGACCCTGATCGGTGGGGGGAGGGCTACACATTGCCCAAGGGTGACCTACAGGCTAGTGGAGAGAAGGAGCGTCTTACACCTTCTTTGGTGGAGACGCATCTCCACCCTGCCACCACAGGTAGACATGCTACATCTCAACCTTCTTTGCTCCAGAGAGAAAAGCCCTAGCTCGTTCACCCTGTCCTCATAAAACACGCTCTCCAATCCAGGCCTTCCAAGAGGCCTATAACTTTGTCGAGGTTTGGAGGCTTGCGAGCCTCAGTGACCTGGTGAGCTATGCTGGCTGGAGTCAGGGTCACCCACGACAAACAGGTCAAAGGGTAGAAGGCCAGACTAAGAGTGGTCCACCGGTCCTCCAGGTTCGGGGGTTCAGCTCAGGGCTAACAACCCTGACTGGGCAAACAAAATTGTTAAGGAAACAGCCATGAAGAATCCATCTACATCTGAGAGTGACGGTATTCCTGAGTCTCCACCCGGGACTTGCATGACTGACAGGAGTGAAAACCAAGAGGAAGCTACTGACACGATGAAGGAAACCCTGAACACCGCCAGAGATGGAGGACTTTTGTTGCTGCCCGAAACACCGGTGGCGTAACAGACAGTAAGTGCAATTCAGACAGCATCCTGGTAAATCTTTTCTGCACCCTCTCTAAAGCTTCCACTTCCTTCCGCTGATGAGGTGACCAGAACTGAACATGATACTCCAGGTGTGGTCTAACCAGAGATTTATAGAGCTACATTACCTCACAGATTTTGATCTCTACCCTTTGACTAATGAAGGGCAACACACCAGTCGCCTTCTTAGTCACCTTATCAACCTGCATGACAACTTTAAGGGGTCTATGGATCTGGACTCCAAGAGCCCCCTGTTCTTCCACACTATCAACTTTTGCAGAAGCTCCATTGGACAATGAGCTGGGTTATCCCACAACTGATTATCTTACCATCAGCATCAACTCTAGCAATCATGACGGACCTTGATCTGGACTTCATCTAGTCTTATAAGTCTTGTTCGCCACAAATTTCATTTCTGAAATTTCCAGTTGATCCCCAGCCAACAGCTTTTTTGGGGAAGTGGTTCTCCATCACCACCACTGTGTGTCAGGGGTGCTTCCTGCCATCGCCTCTGGCTGCCTGTTTAAGGGGAATAGTTTCACCCTTTCAGTCCTACCCATTCCTTAATCGCAACAGCACCCCAATTTGACCAGTTTTAAGCTTTCTACACTCATGGGATTACAAGCCTGGTCAATGGAACCTACCATCACCATTAAGCCTTTTTTTCTGCGGGGGGGGGAAGGCATGGTAGCATAGTGGTTAACACAACGCCTTACCAGCGACCACAGGTTCAATTCCCGCTGTTGCCTGTAAGAAGTTTGTATACGTTCTCCCCGTGACTGTGTGGGTTGGTTAATTGGCCATTGTAAACTGTCCTGTGATTAGGCTCAGATTAAAGTCAGGGATTGCTGGGTGGCGTGGCTCGAAGGGCTTGAATGGCCCATTCCACACTGTATCTCAATAAATAAATAAATAAACAACCAATCAATCAAACAAGCAAACAAATAAATAAACAAACATTTAGAGAATGAGGGGGGAATCTTATTGAAACCTATTGAATATTGAAAGGTCTAGACAGAGTGGATGTGGAGAGGATGTTTCCTATAGTGTGTGTGGGGGTGGTGGGTTCAAGGACTAGACAGCACAGTCTCAGAATAGAGGGACGTCCATTTATAACGGAGATGAGAGTGGTGAATCTGTGGAATTTGTTACACAGGTGGCTGTGGAGGACAGGTCGCTGGGTGCATCTGAGGCAGGGTTGATAGGTTCTGGATTAGTCAGAGCGTGAAAGGTTACGGGGAGAAGGCAGGAGAATGGGGTTGAGAGGGATAGTAGATCAGCCATGACGAAATGGCGGAGCAGACTTGATGGGCCGAGTGGCCTAATTCTGCCCCTATATTTTATGGTCTGATAATATTTCAGTGATGCCACAGAGCACCCAGTACAAGGACGAAACATCCTTCTTAGACGGCCTGTCCAAAAATGAGTGCAGGTCTTCAATGTAATTCTGTTCCATTCCACTTCAAATGGTTCAATTTAATATCAGAGAATGTATACAGTATACAAGCTGAAATTCTTACTCTTCACAGACATCCATGAAACAAGAAACCCCATAGAGTGAGTGATAGCAACATCAGAACCCCAAAACTCCTCCCCACGTACAAATAGCAGCAAAAGCATCGACCCTCCTCCCACTTCCAATACTAGAAGCACCAACCAAGCATGAATTAATAGCCAATATATTATTTGTACTTATCCTCCTATTACCTCCATGTTTCTCAATTCATCCCCCTCTCCTACCCACCTACCTTCCAGCTTATACCTCTTCCCCTCACCTCAACTTCTTACATTGGCTTCTGCCACCTTCCTTTCAATAGACAATAGACAATAGGTGCAGGAGTAGGCCATTCGGTCCTTTGAGCCAGCACCGCCATTCACTGTGATCATGGCTGATCATCCACAATCAGTATCCAGTTCCTGCCTTCTCCCCATATCCTTTGATTCCACTATCTTTAACAGCTCTATCCATCTCTTTTTTGAAAGCATCCAGAGACTTGGCCTCCACAGCCTTCTGGGCAGAGCATTCCATATATCCACCACTCTCTGGGTTTTTCCTCGACTCCGTTCTAAATGGCCTACCTCTAATTCTTAAACTGTGGCCTCTGGTTCTGGACTCACCCATCAGTGGGAACGCGCTTCCTGCCTGCAGCGTGTCCAATCCCTTAATAATCTTATATGTTTCAATAAGATCCCCTCTCAGCCTTCTAAATTCCAGAGTATACAAGCCCAGTCGCTCCAATCTTTCGACATATAACAGTCCCGCCATCCTGGGAATTAACCTTGTGAACCTACGCTGCACTCCCTCAATAGCAAGAATGTCCTTCCTCAAATTTGGAGACCAAAACTGCACACAGTACTCCAGGTGTGGTCTCACCAGGGCCCTGTACAGCTGCTTTCCAATCCTGAAGAAGGGTCTTGGCCTGAAACGTCTATTGTTCATTCCTCTCGATTGATGCTACCTCACCTGCTGAGTTCCTCCAACATTTTGTGTGTCTTACTGTGTGGTTTATTTTTGTACTTGTCCACTACCAGAGGTATCCTAAGTTTGTCACAGCCGGGGGTGGTAGTGGGGCTAAGCTCCCATTACCTATAAAGTGCTCCAAATGGTGTGTGTCTCTAACAGCATCTGACAACCAAGTCCAACTCTTGGCCTTCATGTGTGGCTTAGCTACTAGGCCCAGCGGAACTGTTTCTACTGACAAGAGAAGGGTGAAAGGCGGACCAGAACCAGTTACTTTGGGCTGGTGGGGCTCGTCAGCCTTGGACGGCAGCCCGCCTAGGAGAAGGAAAACTTTTGACTTTAAGCCACATGGGAAAGGTTTCTGGAGTAAACCCCGAAGAAGAAATCTGGAGCCGGGGTCCCTAAGGCAGTTTGATGTTGTTTATAACTTCACTCTGGCAACCTCTGTGATGACACTGGTGCCAAGCTGTATCGGCACTTGCCCTTCCCTTGGACTACATCAGTGACATGGAGAGGGGGAGCTTACTGCATGGGCAACAGCCGGTTCTTCAAATCTTCCCACCCAGGCTTGTGCCCTGGAGAGGACACAGTCCACCAGAGCTGCAAGTCCATGATCCCCTGGGATCGAGGGCAGCCTACTACCTTCTAATGAATTTCCCTGAGCCTCTCAGTTCCCACTGCTCCTTTCCAGCTCCCCAACCCTTATCACTTAGGATTAACTCTGATGAATTTAATTACAACCATCAGCTCCTGTCTGTTCCATTTTCTGTGTTACCTTCCTCGGGGTTCTCTGTAAACGTGAATATAGGGCTCCCTCTGAGCTTTGTTCTTGGTCCTTTCTGAAGACAGGGGGTTGTGAGAAGGGGTTTCCAATCTTTTTTATGCCATGGCCAATCCCATTAAGCAAGGGTTCTGTAGACCCGAGCTTGGGAACCCATGGTAGGGAGGGAGTCCCTGAGCTGGGGGAGAACGTTCTCCCACTGGAGGTACTGCACACACACACACACACACACACACACACACACACACACACACACACACACACACACACACACACACACACACACACAAAACTGACAGACACATTGGGGGCAGGTCTGAGGAGCCTGTGAGTGAAAAACAAATGGCACAGATTTAAAATGGGTACGTTAACTATTTATTTAAGAATGAACAGTGAAACCTGGGTGTTTAGCTAAATAACTGCTCGTCTCAACTACCCAAAACCACAACTCTGTTCAGTTACCCTTGAATTGAATGGGTACCCCATTAAATCTCCCCAAGTTATAAAACTGAAGAACTAAGCACGCTGCGAACAGATACTTAACGAAACAATTGTGAGGTTGTGGGGGGGGCCCATCCATGTCTTCAACGCTCTTTCTCAATTGTCCTCCAGCGCTGGTTGTGGTTTCAGCCTGAAGCGGGCAGAGAGAGTGAACCTCCCGCATGTGCTGCTCTTGTACCCCACCCCATGTGCCCAGAACCGGAAATCAGCGTCGTGGTGCACAGGCCAACCATTGGGAAAGAACGGCCGCAACTTGTAAAGGGGCCAATCAGCGACCGGCGTGGCAGAAGTGGCTTTCGTCCGGCAAGTAAGCCAACGCCCCCACATGACAACATGCCATCCCTCCTGTCT
This sequence comes from Mobula birostris, assembly GCF_030028105.1. Taxonomy (NCBI): domain Eukaryota; kingdom Metazoa; phylum Chordata; class Chondrichthyes; order Myliobatiformes; family Myliobatidae; genus Mobula; species Mobula birostris. Next base: position 12,557,149 of record NC_092379.1, read on the forward strand.
GCCCCCTCCCTTCACAAGCAGGTCAATCGGTTGCCTTCAGGCAATCTATATACTGATATGTAACCGGCAACAATGAATATCAATCGAGTCAGGTTATATAAAAACAACCAAACATTTATCAAACACGGATAAACAATAAAAAACAAACAAAAACCTTAAATGAAAGTTAACTTTTGGCAAGAGTTATCTTCGATGCAGGTCGCTACTTCTTCAACGAAGACTCAATAAGGTCGATCCTTTATTATATTGCCGAACGATACCAACTTCTCTTAATCCTTCAGGTCCTATACTTCGATAAAGTCTTCAGTCTCCAATACTACTGAAAAGGTACATCAACAAATCTAGCAGAAATTGCCAGTCCAGCACTATTGTACCTTGCAACAGAACGTAACACTCCGTTTTAAAAATGAAACTACGTCATAAAATAAATACGCAGCGGAATGGAGACACCAACAAGCGTTCTAGCTGGAAAACTAACTGCGTCACCAGAGGTCTTCCCTTTTATACCCGTGGTGAACATGTCATCACGTGACCTCACATTGGTGGGAAAATTACATCAGGTGACCTCCAAAAGACCATTACATCATTCTCACAAGAAAGTCACAATATCTCCTTGAGGTATGTAACAGTACTCTCTACTCATGAATCACTCCACGAGAGTTGGATAAATGGACCATCAGCATCTATAGAGCTGCATTACTGACTGCCAGATGCATTATAAACACAAGACTCCAGCTGAAGAAGAACGTTCATTGCTGATGTTCACTCCATCATTCAAAACAGTGGAGGCTCATCTTTATTCTTAGTTCCACTTCCCTGCACTGATCTCATACCATCAATTCCCAAGAATCGATATCTGTCCTGGATCTAATCAGCAACTGAGCCTCCTCTGTTGTCTTGAGTAGAGAATTCCAAATACTCATTGTCTTTCTGGTGAAGAAGTGGTCCTGAATGACTAATCTCTTATTGTGTGGCGGTAACTCCTGATTCCAGAAACCCCCATCCAGGGTAAATATCATCCCTGCCCCCACCCCGTCGAGCCATGTAAGAAATTTGTACCTTCCCATGAGAGCAACTTGGGCAGCACTGACAATTTCTGTGATTCAGGTTCAGACCTTGGGCACTGTCTGTGGGGAGTTTGCACGTTCTCCCTGTGAACATTTGAGGTGTCTCCCCCTTCACCACCTCCAGTGCTCTGGTTTCCTCCCACATTGCAAAGATGTGGCTAATTTGCCACCATAGATTGCCCCTAGTATGTGGGTGGGGTCATCTCTTGTGTCCGGTCATCCCGATTCTGTCTCCTCGACATCGGTGAGACCCGCCGTAAATTGGTGGACCGCTTCGTCGAGCACCTCCGCTCCAACGGCCTCAAGTGGAACTTCCCGCTGGCCAAACATTCTAATTCTGATTCCCATTCCTGTTCCGACATATCATTCCATGGCCTCCTCTTGTGCCGAGATGAGGCCACTCTCAGGATGGAGGAGAAACACGTTATGTTCTGCCTGGGTACAAGGGGAGGGCATGGATAGCCTCCAACCTGCTGGCCTGAATATCGATTTCTTCTTCCAGTAAACAAGTCCCCCCTGTCACTCTTCCTTTATTCCCCACTCTGACCTTTCACCTCTTCTCACCAACCTGTCACTTCCCCCTGGGTCCCCTTCTTCCCTTTCTCCCATGGTCCACTCTCCTCTCCTATCAGATTCCTTCCTCTCGAGCCCTTGACCTTTCCCACCCACCTGGCTTCACCTATTGCCTTCCAGCTGACCTCCTTCCCCTCCCCACCCCCACCTTTTTATACTGACATCTTCCCCCTTCCTTCTCAACCCTGAAGAAGGGTCTTGGCCTGAAACGTCGACTGTTTATTCATTTCCACAGATGCTGCCTGGCCTGCTGAAATTCTCCAGCATTTTGTGTGTGTTTCTTTGGATGTGAAGACTTTCTCATGTTCATAAGGTGGGAATCTTGATGGGTGTGGGAGTGTCAACACAAGAGATTCTGCAGAAGTTGGAAATCCAGAATAACACACGCAAAATATTGGAGGAACTCAGCAGGTCAGGCAGCATCTATGGAGGGAATAAAAAGTCAGAGTTTTGGCGGAGACCCTTCATCAGATTTCCTTCTTCATCATGTTTCTCCAACAGTTTGTGTGCTGATAGGCATGTGTGGGAATTAAAACATTGGGAGTATCAGTATAAGTGGGTAGTTGATGGTCAGCATGAGCCTGATGGACCGAAGGGCCTGTTAGCCTGCTGTATGATTCAGTGAGTTCCATCCTTTTAAATTCTAGAGAGTATAGGTCAGCTTTCACAATTTTTTTTCCAGAGGACCAAGAATCAAATTGTAAGCTGGCCGGTGGTGTAGTGGCATCAGCACTCGAACTCGAGGTTGAGTGGTCCCAGGTTCGAATCTGGCTGTCCCCTTGCATGCTTCCCATCCATTGAGCATCGGGCTAGCATCTCGGTAAAAAACAAACGAAACGCTAAAGGGGAAGCAAGGTTGCCGCCTGATGCGCCACGAGGCGCAGAGAGAGGAATAACAATAACAAGTAGTGAATCTTCATCGTATCCCTTTCATTCTAAGGATTTACTCCTTCCGTAGGGAGAGCAGAATCAGGTTTAATATCACCGGCATATGTCGCAAAATTTGTTGTGGCAGCAGTACAATGCAATACATAATAATAGAGAAAAAAACATGAATTACAGTAAATATAGATCAAGTAGTTAAATATATCAAATAGCTAAGTATGAAAAAATAAACAAAAAAGTAGTGAGGTAGTGTCCATGTGTTCAATGTCCATTCAGAAATCGGATGGTAGAGGGGAAGAAGCTGTTCCCGAATCGTTGAGTGTGTGCCTTCAGGCACCTGTACCTCCTTTATGGTAGCAATGGGAATAGGGCATGACCTGGGTGATGGGGGTCCTTAATGGTGGATGCCGCCTTTTTGAGGCATCGCTCATTGAAGATGTCCTGGATACTACGGAGGCTAGTAACCGTGATGGAGCTGACTGAGTTTACAAATCTCTGCAGCTTACTTCGATCCTGTGCTGTAGCCCCCCACCCCCCATACCAGACAGTGATGCAGCCAGTTAGAATGCTCTCCACGGTACGTCTATAGAAATCTCTGAATGTTTTTGGTGACATACCAAATCTTCTCAAACTCCTGATGAAATAGAATTGCTGTAGCTACATCAATATGTTGGGCTCAGTCACATTAGAGACCCATAAAATTCCAGTATGGAGACTTTTCATTTGTACCCAATAACACCTGCAATTCTGTTTCACTTCTGAATTGCCTGTTATTCCGTGTCTTTGTTTGCGTTGATCTGAGTATAAAATCACCCTTTGCCTTCCCCTATTTAAAGTAAACTTGTCGCTTTTCTATTTTTCCTGCTGAAGTGAGCCACCTCTCACTTCTCCACACATCCACCCATCTGCCACGTCTGCACCCACTCACTCAACCAGTCTATGTTCCCTCGGTGCCTCTGTAAATCCTCCTCACCACTCCTGTCCAGCTTTGTATTGCCAGCAGACTTGGATATATGCTGCTTGATCCCCTCATGTGAGCAATTGGGATCCCAGCACCCATCTCTGCAACAACTGACTCGACATGTGTTCCCAAACAAAAAATTGACCCATCTCAGGTTCTTCTTCAGCTTTTTGCCTCTTCCACCTATCACCACTGAGCTTCCTACACCATTGAAGTTCAAGTTCACTTGATCGTCATTCAGCTGTATACATGTATACCGTCAAATGAGACAACGTTCGTTCGGACCAAGGTGCACAACACAATTCATACTACTTACACACATAACTCATATGTGGCACGGTGGTGTAGTGTGGCTCAGGTTCAATTCCCGCCGCTGCCTCTCAGGAGTTTTTATGTTCTCCCCCTGACCACGTGGGTTTCCTCTGGGTGCCCTGGTTTCCTCCCACAGTCCACTTCATGGTTTTGTATGCTTGAAGCATGTTGTCAACCAGCTGCACGTAGTTTGCTGCGCTGTAGTTGCTAAGAAAATTTTCAACAACATCCTTGAATGCCTTCCATGCAATTTTCTCCAGTCCCACTAGAAGTGCTTCAAATTGCCTGTCGTTGATGACCTGTTTGATTTGTGCACCAGCAGAAATGCCGTTAGTTATTCTGACTTGAATTATGAATTGAAATAACAATTATAGACGATTTAAAAATGGTGATTTTCAAGTTCAGCAGCCCAAAATCCGTAAGATACACCCGAAAGTATTCAGGAAGCAAAATCTTTTTTGTCCAGTGTAACCAGTCCTCCTTCCACAACAGGATATTCCCCGCAATATTGTGCACTCACGTTTAACCTCCTCTGGTGCCTTGCACAAACACTAGGCTGAATTGCATAGAACACAGGTCAACGGCACTTCTATGTCATCAAAAACTTAGGCATACGTCTATAGATGTGTAGTGGTGAGTGTACTGACTGGCTGCATCATGGCCTGGAATGGAAAATCCTACAAAAGGTAGTGGATTTGGCCTAATACATCACAGGTAAAGGCCTCCTAACCATTGGATGGAACACTGTCGTAAGAACTCAGCATCCACCTGTTGGAGATCCTCCAACATGAGACAATCTGCAGATGCTAGAAATCCAAAGCAAAGCTCAGCGGGCCAGGCAGCATCTGCGGAAAAGAGTAAACAGTCGACGTTTCGGGCCGAGATCCTTCAGCAGGACTGGTAAAAAAGATGGGAAGTCAGAGTGAGAAGGTAGGCGGAGAGGAGGAAGAAGTACAAGGCGGTAGGTGATAGGAAAGGGGGAGGGAGTGAAGTAAAGAACTGGGAAGTTGATTGGTGAAAGTGATAAAGGGCTGGAGGAGGGAAGATCTGATGCGAAAGGGGAGAAGACCATGGAAGAAAGGGAAGGGGGAGGAGCACCAGAGGGAGGTGATGGGCAGGTAAGGAGAGAAGGTTAGAGAGGGAAACAGGAATGAGGAATGGTGAAGGAGGGGGAGGCGTTGTCATTACTGGAAGTTCAAGAAATCAATGTCCATGCCATCAGGTTGGAGGCTACCCAGACGGAATATAAGGTGTTACTCCTCCAGCCTGAGTGTGGCCTCATCGCGGCAGTGGAGGAGGCCATGGACTGACATGCCAGAATGGGAAGGAGATTTGAAATGGGTTGCTACTGCCATCACAGAGAAGGTACAAGTGCCTCAGGACTCACACCATCAGGTTCAAGAACAGTTACTACCCCTCAACCATCAGGCTCTCGAACAATACACTCACTTGCCCCATCATTGTGATGTTCCCACAACCAATTATCTCACTTTAAGAACTCTTTATCTTATTATTTCATGTTTGGGTTATTTATTGCTATTATTTACATTGGCATTTGCATGGTTTGTTGTCTTCTGTTTGATCGTTCATTGATCACAAGACAAAGGAGCAGAAGTAGGCCATTCGGCCCATCGAGTCTGCTCTGCCACTCCACCATGAGCTAAACTATTCTCCCATCTAGTTCCAATTTTCGGCTTTTCCCCCCATATCCCTTGATACCCTGACTATTGAGGCATCCATTAGTCTTGCGAGACCATGGATCTGCGCCTGGAAAGGCTTCACACTCCAGGGCGCAGGCCTGGGCAAGGTTGTATGAAAGACAGGCAGTTGCCCATGCTGCAAGTCTCCCCTCTCCACAACACTGATGTTGGCCAAGGGAAGGGCATTAGGACCCACTGGTGTCGTCGCAGAGCAATGTGCGGTTAAGTGCCTTGCTCAAGGACACAACACGCTGCCTCGAACTCACGACCTTCAGGTCGCTAGTCGAATGCCTTAACCACTTGGCCACGTGCCCACTACCCTGACTAATTAGATACCTATCAATCTTCTCCTTAAACACCCTCAGTGATCAATGATTGATCCTGTTACAGTTAGTACTCTATAGATTTACCGAGTACGTCCGCAGGAAAACGAATCTCAGTATCGCGTGTGGAGACATACTGTCCATGTACTCTATTCATAATAAAATTACTTTGAACTTTGAACACTAACCCCTGTTCCCTACACCTTCTAATCACATTGTGCAGACCCCGGGCTGCAATACACACATGTAGACTGGGAGATCTATCACGCAGACCCCAGGCTGAAATATATATATATAACTACATGGTGCTGAAAAGACGCAAATCCCAGTGAGTATTTCATCAACCCACGGTTCAGTTACACAAACGATAAACAGTGTCGCACAGACAACCGTCTGGATGACACAGGCAACAGGCTGCGATAGGGGGGAACCAGCCGACTGTAACCACCTCAAGGTAGGGGGTACAGCTTTCCTGAGGCGCTCCCTCTCCCCTGACCTTTTCTCTCTCCATTGCCACGCTCCCCTCCCAGCTCCCCGAGGAACCCCTGGGTCTGAGGTGATGCAGCGGCTGACGGGGAAGGGAATGTGTTTGTTTTGGCGGGGGAGGCGGGTGGGAGGAAGGATCCTGGAGTGACGCCACACGCGCATCCGCGCCGCCCAGGCAAGCGGGAGCGCGCAAGAGCCGCGTGCCCGCGCCCGGAGTCGAGTGGCTGTGTTGGGTGAGCGAGGCGGAGGAGACGGCAGCGCATCGCCGGCTGTGGGCTTTAAACGGGAGGCAGGAAGGTAAGGGGGGGGGGTTAGTGCGAGGGCATAGGGTGGGGTGGAGGGTTGGCATTGCCCACTCTGCACTGCCCGGACACAGCAAATGAAACCTTGCCCCGTTCGCTGTGGTGAATCCCAGCCGTTCTCTCTCATTATTAACGTGTTAGTGTGAGTTAGGTCGCTGGAACTGGTCTCACTGTGTTGTGCTCTGCCGTACCAGCCTTACATCTGCTGCCCACTCGCTCCTCTTCCCTGGGCACCAAACCGCTCAGTCAGTGTCACCGCCGGCTCTCTTCCCTGGCGAGCGCTCAGTTCAGAGACTGTCTGTTTATCTGAATCGAACCCCTTTATTAGTATCAGTAGCTGGCTGGCAGTCCGCTTGTTCCTTTTGATTTAAATTTGTCGTGACTTACCCGGCATAACACAGTTTAAAAAAAAGACACTGGTGCATTCCGTTGTATATTTATATATTATTGCCCTAGTTTTCATAATGTTGCTTGGAAGCTCTTGCCTTCTGTAGGCAGCCCTCGCTGTCTTGTGCCCACTCACCGCTCTGTTTAGGAGGTATATTGGGCACACTCTGGTTTCTGTTCAATACGATGTACTGTATGTACCTTCCCCTGGACCAGCTCAGTCGGGGCACGTCTGGGCATTGCTCGTCTGGTCACACAGTCGTGTCATAGGTTCACCCTCTGTCTTGTGTCTCTGGACCTCGTTCCCTGATGCCCCACCAGTGCCCTGCTGCCCCTCGCCGGTGCCCAGATGCATCATTGCCATGTCCGCCAGTGTCCAGTGCCCTGATGCCCCTGTGATGTGCCCACCTGTGTCCAGACATGCCTACCAGTGCCCCAATCCCCCCCACTGTCATGCCTGCCAGTGTCCAGTGCCCTGATGCCCCTGTGAGGCACCGACCTGTGTCCTGACATGCCTGCCAGTGCCCCAATCCCCCCCCACTGTCATGCCTGCCAGTGTCATGTCCTGATGCACCCACCATCATGCCTGTCAGTCTCCAGTGCCCCGATGCCCCCACTGTCATGCCTGCCAGTGTCCAGTGCCCTGAGGCCCCTGTGAGGTGCTCACCAGTGTCCTGATGCCCCCCACCATGCCTGCCAGTGCCCAGTGTCCTGATGCCCCCACCGTCATGCCCACCAGTGCCCTGCTATGCTCACTGCCATGACTGCCAGTGCCTTCCCCACCTCATGCCCCTGTCTTGTGCCCTGGTAGTTTTTCTCCTTGCTTGCTCACTGTCCTATACCTGACGTTTCCCCCCCCATACATTTGTGCTCATACTTGTCTTCAGTAGTACCCTTGCTATTTTCCGCCAGACCTTCCTCTCACAAATTCGCTCTCTGGAGCTGCATCTAACAGCTCTTGGTGTTACAAGGAAAGGCTGGCAGTCTTGCAGTCTGTACAGTTCCCACTGTTGCATCTGAGCACCTGCTTACAGAGGAAATGCCGCTTATAAAACTTCCTTTTGCTCCATAATTCTCAGTATTACTTTGTGCAGCCAATTGCAATAGACCCTACCCATCCCCTGCCCTGATTTGCTAAGCCTTTATAGAATAGGGCAGAACGTGGGCAGGGTGGGGGAGAAGCCTGGTGATCACAACTGGGCTAGCTCTCCTGGAGAGCGACTTAACGAGTCCCACTCTCCAGTTCTGAACCCTAAGCCCTGCAAAAACTTCCTCTTCAAAGTCGAATTGAATCTGCTTCTGCTGCCTTCTCAGACCGTGGAACTCTGTCCTCAGTAGCGCACTCCGTAGGAGAGCAGAGACCTCCACCTCTGGCTCACGTGGAGAACCTTCAGCGAAATGGTTTTCACTTGCACAGTTGCAGTGCCTGAGGGTGGTTGGGATCAGGCTGCATTGGAAAATAAGAATAATTTCATGAAAGACATTGCTTATTTTGTTTAAAGGTACATTCTTTAAAGCATGTATACACTCTGTGGATTAGATACAGAAGCCACTCAGTGTAAAGTAACACTCATGGTTTTCTGCTGCTGTAGCCCATCCACTTCAGAGATGTTCTTCTGCACACCACTGTTGCAATGCATGGTTATTTGAGTTACTGTTGCCTTTCTCTCAGCTTGAACCAATCTGGTCATTCTCCTCTGACCTCTCTGATTAACAAAGTGTTCTCACCCACAGAACTGCTGCTCACTGGATTTTTTTTTTGTTTTTTTTTCCCCCTGGCCAGACTCCGTAAACTATAGAGACTGTTGTGGGTGTAAATCCCAGGAGATCAACAGTTTCTGAAATACTCCGAGCACCCTGTCTGGCACCAACAATCATTTCACAGTCAAAGTCACTTAGATCACATTTTTTTCCCCCATTTTCAGTGTTTGGTCTGAACAATAACTGAACCTCTTGACCATGTCTGCATGCTTTTATGTATTGAGTTGCTGCCACGTGATTGGCTGATTAGATAAACACATTAATGAGTAGGAGTACCTAATATAGCCAGCCTTTGGTGTGGTGGTATCAGCACCAGACCTTGAGGTGAGTTGTGTTGTTATGTAACCCTTCTTGGTGTGAAAGGGAGCACCTCTTTTTCCCTTTATTAGGGAAAGAGAGAGAGAGAGAGAGCCTGTGGCGTGTCGAATTGTCGGGTGAATGATTAGCTTTTGTTATACTGCAGATTATGGTCTTTATTGGGGGCCTTGCAATTGCATGCTTAGTGGGTGGAGGGTGCCAATGCTTCTTTTTGTGGAAGTGGGGGTGGAGGAGGGCTGCTGCTTGTGAGTGAGGGGCTTTTGGGTTCTAACATTTTAACTGTCACCCATTCTTTGGGGCACTCCTCCGTTTTCGTGGATGTCTGCGAAGCAAAAGAATTTCAGGATGTATATTGTATAGATTTTCTGATATTAAATGGAGCTATTGAACTATTGGTCCTTGGTTCGAATCCGGCCGGCTCCTTGCAGGCTTTCCATCCATGCAGAGTTGAGCGTCGAGCTAGCAACTCGGCCTTGTAAAAAAAAAAGCAGGCAAATGCTGAAACAGCAGGCTTGCTGCCCGAGGTGTCACAGGGCACGGAGAGGAACAACTAGTCTATGAAGGTTCTCAGTCATCCAGGTCATTGTATGTCAAGCAATAGTAAATCAAGGCAACTGGGCTTGCTGTGTTGTCGAGAAGACGTTTTGCCACTCGCCCAAGAGGCTTCTTCAGTTCTGATCTATGGTGGGTAGTTCTCCAGTTTATAAACTCTGTGAGTTGTTTAAAGGCATAGCAATCACATGAGAGTCGTTAAGAGTCGTAGAGGTAATGAGAGGGTCATTAGTCTTATCTTTGCATGAATGAAGCTGTCAACTGTTGTGGAGATGCCGAGGTAGAGATGTTAAGACTGCTTTGTAAGTAGCCGATAGGTAGTGTTGAACCCCGACCCTCTCTGTTCAGGGATGGGTTTTTCAGTTTGACAAAGATGGCTTCCTTAACCCCTCTTTCAAGCCACCTGCCCTCCCTGTCCAAGATGTGCACTTTGATATCATCAAAGGAGTGTCCCCTATCCTTTAGGTGTAGATATACAGCCGAGTCTTGACCTGTGTTTTTCCAACCTACGAACACACTCGGACAGAAACTTGTCCACACCAGGGATCCTACACCCAAACATAAACAGAGCAATATTGTACATGCTATCCAATGCAATGAGAACCGCACAAATCTGTATATCGGCGAGACAAAACCACCATTTCACAAACAGATGGCCCAGCATAGGCGGGCTAACACCTCGGGTTAAGACTCAGCTGTATATCTACACCTAAAGGACAGGGGACACTCCTTTGATGATATCAAAGTGCACATCTTGGACAGGGAGGAGAGGTGGCTTGAAAGAGGGGTCAAGGAAGCCATCTTTGTCAAACTGGAAAACCCATCCCTGAACAGAGAGGATGGGGGTGCAACACCACCTATCGGCTACTTACAAAGCAGTCCTAACATCTCTACCCTGGCTCCTCCACAACAGTTCACACCTCCATTCATGCAAAGATAAGACTAATGACCCTCTCATTGCCTCTACGACTCTTAACAACCCTCATGTGATTACTAAAGCTTTAAACAACTCACAGAGTTTATAAGTCGGAAAATTTACCCAACATGGATCAGAACTGAAGAAGCTTCTCGGTCGAGTGGCAAAACATCTTCTAGACAACACAGCAAGCCCAGTTGCCTTGATTTACTGCTGCCTGATAGAGGAACAGCTACCTAATATAGTGACCACTGAGTGTATCCTTTAAAGCATGCATGATATCGCTCTGAGCTGAGCTCAGTGTAACGTGATCACTTTCACTTCCTCGTTTCCTCCGCTTTCACATAGAATACTTTTGCTGCTGTAACGGGTATTGTGTGTGCCCCACTTGAAAGTTCTGAGTGCTCTGTTTTGCACTGACTAGTCTTGTGCATTTTTTTAACCGCAATTATCTTAATATGTGTTTTGACACCTTGTGTCACATTGTGTTGAACACAGTCACTATGCTGTGAGTTCTGCCACTGTGGTATTGTACGTTGCGCTCACTTTTGTTTAACTTCACTCAGAATGCAGCGCGTTGCTATGTTGTATTGTGGCCTGATCGCCTGCACTTGTGGGTGCCACTAAGATCCTACCCATCCTGACCATGTATGGGGCACAGAACACAGTCATAGTAGTATTGTGAAGACTCAAGTCAGGTGATGCCACCTTCTCATTGCTATCACCAGGGAGGAGGTACAGGACCCGGAAGATATACACAACGATTTAGGAATGGCTTCTTCCCCTCTGCCATCAGATTTCTGAATGGGCTTTGAACCCATGAACACTACCTCACTACTTATTAATTTCTCTTTTTGCACTACTTAATAAATTTAACTTGGAAAAAATCTATACTTGAATTCACAGTTTTTATCATTATGCATTGTACTGCTGCTGCATAACAACAGATTTCGTGAATGTGCTGACTGTATTCTTCCTGTCCCATGTTCTGCTCTCTTGTTGTCAGTCATCTCTGTGAATTTGTGCCCCTGGTAGTTGGAGGATTTGGCTGGGCGACCTTCTTGGAGCAGGTCCAAGGCTTGGTGCTCGGCCCATAGCTATTTGACATCGACGTCAATGAGAATCCAGCATCTGCAGATTTTCTCTTGTCTTTGAACAAATTTCAAGACATTTGCCAGTGACTTTAAAACTGATTCTGAAGTATGATGTCCTCCTAAGGGGTTGTCTATTGGTAGGTGCTCAGGAGGCCATAGTTCCATATATTTTGGCCTCTTGCTGATCGTGCCACGGGACTTAGTCCGGCATGTTACAGTGGATCCCCTTAATAGAGAACGCCTGTGAGTGACGTTGTTTAACGTGTGGATGCTGAGGTACAGGCAGCCACCACAAAGTCCTTGACAGATTGACGCCAGGGTCCAGTGGCTTGGGCTACAAGCCAGTTGGGAACCCTTCACTGCTTCAGCTTTCCTCTGCCTTCACTGCTGTTGTGATGTATCATCATCTTCCACTGGCTCCACCATTAAGGTCTTGGTTGGATTGGTCTTTGTCTAGAACTTCCCTCTTGACCTTACCAGCGAGGGTGACCCTACTAGGAGCTGAGAGCCAGATGGCTGCGCTCCAGACAGCATCATTCTTGGGATCTCAGGCACTCCCAGGCCCCTCTACCATGAACAAGGAAACAATCCTTGGAGAGGGACACAATGCGCAGAATAGCAAAGTCCAGGAACTTGACCTTCGACTCACAATGCTGTGCTGAAAAAGTAAACTAGCAATTAAGTGCCTGCACCCTTTAATCTGCAAACAGCGAACACATTTTGAATTTAGTGGTAGTAGGCTGCCGTCGATCCCAGGGGATCATGGGTTTGCGCCTCTGGTGGACTGTGTCCTCTCCAGGGCACAAGCCTGGGCGGGAAGATTTGAAGAACCGGCTGTTGCCCACACAGCGGGTTCCCCCTCTCCACGTCACTGATGTAGCCCAAGGGAAGGGCAAGTGCCGGTACAGCTTGGCACCGGGTGTCATCGCAGAGGTTGCCAGAGTGAAGTTGTAAACAACACCAAACTGCCTTAGGGACCCCGGCTCCGGATTTCTTCCTCGGGGTTTACTCCCGAAGCCTTTCCCGTGGGTGGGTATGGCTGCGAGGCAGTGGAGGTTTAAAATCAAGAGTTTTCCTTCTCCTAGGCGGGCTGCCGACAAGGCTGACGAGCCCTACCTGCCCGAAGCAGCTGGTTTTGAGGCGCCAGTGGTCCGCCTTTGCCCCTTGTCAGTAGAAACAGTTCCACCGGGCCTAGTAGCTAAGCCACACATTAAGACCAAGAGTTGGACTTGGTTGTCGGAGGCTGTTAGAGTCACACGCCATTTGGAGTAATTTATAGGTAATGGGATCTTATCCCCATTACCATCCCCGGCTATGACATTTGAATTTAATCATGTTGTATTACTAGTTGAATAAACTAACTCTGAGTTTGATTCCTTTGCATCACTGTCTGGTATGGGGGTGTGAGGCATGGTGGGGGGAATGCTACTGCACAGGATCAAAATAAGCTGCAGAGATTTGTAAACTCAGTCAGCTCCATCATGGGCACCAACCTCCATGGTAGCTGAGACATCTTCAAGGCGCAATGCTTCAAAAAGGCTACATGCATCATTAAGGATCCCCATCTCCCAGGACATGCCCTGGTCTCATTGCTACTATCAGGAACGAGGTTCTTATAAGAGTTATTTATTTAAGTAACTAAATATTTACTTATTTAACTATTTGATATACATATATACGTATACTTACTCTAATTCAGTTTTTAAAAATTTATTTACAGGATGTGGTTGTTGCCAGCTAAACTAGCATTTATTGCCCATCCCTAGTTGCCCTTGAGAAGGTGGTGATGATCTATATTATCATGTATTGATAGATAGATTATTGATCCCAAAGGAAATTAGTCACAGTAGCATTCCAAGTGCACAGATATACAAATATTGGAAGAGAAGGAAGAAAGAATAAAAATTAACTTACCTTAAACAGTCGAACAAGAGGTTGTCATCATTTCCCCGGCTACAGATTGACTCATCATGCAGCCTAATGGGCTAATTGGATTGTACTGCTGCCGCGAAGTTAACAACTTTCATGACACATGCTGGTGATATTAAAATTTATTCTGATCCTGATGCCCTCTTCTCATTGCTACCATCAAGAAGAAGGTACTGGAGCCTGAAGGCACACACGCAATGATTCAGGAACAGCTTCTTCCCCTCTGCCGTCCGATTTCTGAATGGACATCGAACCCGTGACACTACATCAATACTTTTATTTTCTCCCTTTTTGCACTGCATATTTAATTGAACTTTTTAACTACCTAGGTGTGTGTATGCATATATAATCTAATTTACAGTTAATATTATGTATAACAATGTCCTGCTGCTACAAGGACAACAGATTTCATGAAATATGCTGTTCATATTAAATCTGATTCAGATGCCTTGAACACATTGACTATTCTTCCTGTCCCACGTTCTGCTCTCTTATTATCAGTCATCTCTATGAATTAGTGTCCCTTATAGTTCGAGGATTTGGCTGGACGATCTTCTTGAGCAGGTCCGAGCTTTGGTGCTCGGCCCATTGCTATTTGTCATCGATGTCAATGATTTGGATGAGAGTGAACGAGGCATGGCCATTAGGTTTGCAGATGACACTAAAACAGGCGATGCCGTTAACAGTGAACATATTTATCAGGACTTGTGGAAGCACCTTGGTCAGCCGGGTTATTGAGCCGAGGAACGGCAAATGGATGGGCTGAGTTGTTCTCTGATCTTGGCAATTTACTTGCAAACATTCCATCACTGTATGAGGAGACATCAGCATTGACTAGATGGGCTGAATGGCCTGTTTCTTGTGCTGTAGTTTTCTACGGCTCTATGATTCTAGCTCTTACCCACTGACACCCTCCTCCAAAAAAAAAAGTCTTGATAAAGGGTTCCAGCCCGAAATATCGACTGTTTATTCCTCTCTATGAATGCTGAGATCCTTCAGCATTTTATGTGTGTATTGCTCAAGATTCTTAGCATTTTCTGAATCTCTTGTGGCAGAGGTGACGCTGGCAACAAAGGGCCTGATTTATAAGGAAAGATTGGATAGCCTAGGGCTTTTTTTCTGGAGCACAGGAGACTGAGGGGTGATCGTATGGAGGATTGGAAAATCATGAGGGGCATGGATAAGGTGAATAGTTTGAGATCCCATCCCCCACCCCAGGAGAAAGGAGATAAAAAAAAGACGATAGGTCACAGGTTGAGGGTGAGAGGGGAAAGATATAAAATGGGGCAACTTAGTCACACAAAGGGGTTTTCCAAGATATAATCAAGAGAGAGGATGGTTGATTTTAAAGCTATCACAGAATAAAATACAATTTAACATTACAGTATTTGGCAAAAAGATCACAGAATGAGTGAGTGAGGACTCTGTTAGTCAGAGTTGACCATGGATTCTGCGTCCTAGCTGTCAAGATATGCAAGCCAGGGCAGTACGATATAGAACATAGAACGGTACAGATCCTTCGGCCCACAATGTTCTGCCGACCCTCAAACCCTGCCTCCCATATAACCCCCTACCTTAAATTCCTCAAGGTGACTAAGGAGAGCAAGCTGTTGCCCATGCAGCAAGCTCCCCCTCTCCACGCATCTGATGAACCCAAAGGAACGGCAGAGACCGACACGGTTTGGCACCAGCAGTGTCTCAGGAGTTGCTAGTCAGTGTTGAACTCAATGTAGAATTGCCTTAGAGACTCCAGCTCTGGAGTTTTCCTTGGGGATTACTCCCGAAGTCTTCCCCATGAGTGGATATGGCCTCAAGGCAGCGGAGATTCAAGATCAGAGCTTTCCTTCTAGATGAGCTGCCAACCATCTGCCTGAAGTGACTGGTTTTAAGGCATCAGTAACCCGCCTTTGTCCCTCCTCCTGTCAGTAGAAACGGTTCTGCCGGGCTTAGTAGCTAAGCCACACGTGAAGGCCAGGAGCTGGACTTGGTTGTCAGAAGCTATCTGAGGTGTACGCTACTGGGAGCATTTAATAGGTAGTGGGAGCTTAAACCCATTACTACCCTTGACTGTAACAACCTTAAGGAACCTCACAGGATTATTGCTTTAAATACATAGTGCAGTTCCTTAAGAAGGCATCTTACCCCTTCCTTTCCAGTCCTGAAGAAGGGTCTCAGCCTGAAACGTTGACTGTTTAATCGTTTCTATAGATGTTACCTGACTGTTGAGTTCCCCCGGCATTTTGTGGGTGTTCTTTAAGAATACAGGTCTTTTTTTAAAGAATCTATTTATTTTCATTTATTGAGATGCAGCATGGAATAGGCCTTCGAGCCGCGCCACCCAGTAACCCCCGATTTAATCCTAGCCTAATCACGGGTCAATTTACAATGACCACTTAACCTACCAACCGGTATGTCTTTGGACTGTGGGAGGAAACCGGAGCACCTGGAGGAAACCCACGCGGTCACTGGGAGAACGTACAAACTCCTTACAGGTAGGATACAAATATATATATAAAATATATGAGTATTTAGATATCCTGACCCACACTTCAGTTCAGAAAGTGGTGCTAATGCACCTTAAAGCCACAGAAGATGAAGAGGGTGGTTGGGATATAGAGCGAGCTGTCAGAGAAAGTAATTGAGGCAGGTATAGTAACAATGTACTGTGTAAAGGACATTTGGAATGTACATTGATAGGAAAGGTTTAGTGCAGGGTTGCCAACCTGGGAACCCCTGGCTTAGAGGGATATGCACCAAATTCGGGCAACTGAGACTACATCACATGTTTAGCCCGGTCGAGTTCAGAATCAGGTGTATTGGAACTGAGATATATTGTGAAATTCCCCAGCTATGGGTAAATAGCCCCACTGCCTTGTGGACAACCTCGAGAGAGACGAAGGCTACGGAAGTAAAGCTGGACAGAAAATCCAGAGTGGAATCCCTAAGACGGCTGGACATCACTGAGCATCCTTCCGGCAGCTCCTGCAGCCAAGCTGGTGCCAAACGTATTGCTTTGCTTTCTTTTGGACAACACCGGGCTGGGCGACTGGGCATCCCAAGATCTCCATACCTTCCGCCCAGGCTTGTGCCCTGTAGAGGTCAGTCCAGTGCCACTGTTCGTTGTGACAGAACGGACTGACCCATTCGAGACAGGTGGAAGCCATTATCATCGTCACGGTAATATTGTGAAATGTATTGTTTTGCGGGAACAGTACTATACATAAAATATATTATACATTACAATAAGAAATACATATTAAATAAGTAGTGCAAAAAGAGAAAAAATAGTGAGGTAGTGTTCTTGAATTCGTGGGCCATTCAGAAGTATGATGGCAGAGGGGAAGAAGCTGTTCCTCAAATGATGAATGTGTGTGTCTTCAGTCTCCTGTACCTCCTTCCTGATGGTAGCAATCAGAAGAGGGCTTGGGAATCCTTAACCATTAATGCCACCTTTTGAAGATGCCCTCTGGTGCCCATGATGCAGCTGGGTGAGTTTACAGCACCCCCCCCCCCCCCTGCAACCTATTCCACTCCCGTGCAGCAGATGGTAATGCAGCCAGTTAGAATGCTGTCCAGGGTATGTGTGTCGAAATTTTCCCATATGAAATCTCCTCAAACTCCGAATGAAATGTAGCTGCTGGCATGCCTCCTTTGCAAATGCGTTGAAATGCTGGGCTTGGGACAGACTTTCAGAGATGTTGACAATCAGGTACTCAAAGCTGCTCACCCATCTATGGTTGGCCTCTTGATGGGGCCAGAAGGGCTTGTTTCTGTGCTGTTTAACTCTGACCGTCCATCACTTGCATTTGTATTTGCACAGTTCGTTGTCTTTTGCAGATTGCTTGTTTTTTCGCCCTGTGGTGGTGGGGGAGGGAATCTTTCATTGATTCCATTATGGTTCTTAGGTTTACTGAATATGCCTGCAAGAAATCGAAACTCGTGGTTGTATATGGTGACATATATGGACTTTGACACTAGATTTACTCTGAACTTTGAATAGGCAAGAAAGAATGAGCATTGGGTTGTTGGATACGGGGGAAAGGGAATCCCCCTCAGTACCATCCTGAATTGTCCATCGGGCTTCAACAAGCACTGATGGCGGAGAGCTTGCTCGGCCACAGGTCACTGTGCTCTCTGTCCAAGGAGAATGGGAACCCTGTGTCTCAATTCCTGCTACAGTCACTCAACCTCTGCTTGGAGCTGGCGAACTTTCCCCATGCTAGCAGAGTGAGGTGGTGAGATGGTGAACTGGGCTGAGTGGCCAGCACTTACTGGCCTGCCCTGCTTTGCATCAAGTAAAGCAGTGATGGAAGTGTGCATTTTACCATTTAATTGAGCAGAGAGGGGCGAGTTGGAGGAGGTGATCAACAGACTATGTCACTCAGTTCAGTAGCCTGCCCTCTGTACTACAGCATAGTTCACACTCTGCATTTCATTCTGACATCTCAGAGAGGGGATTACCGATGGCCCAAATTAAATGGCAGATGCTGACTGTTTTACACATTTTGTGGAACATTCTTCAAGGTTGGAACTCCACGGGAATTGCTTTGACCAAAAAGTTCAAAGCAAATTTATTATATATTGAGTATTCTTGATCATAAATTTATTATATATTGAGTTAGTCTTGGTTTGTCTTGGGTTTCTGTGATATCTTTCTGGAGGAACATTGTATCATTTCTTAACACATGCATTACTAAATGACAATAAAAGAGGACTGCGTGTCCTCATAATCTAATCTAATGCTTGCAAGAAAATGAACCACGGGGTGGTATATTTATTTGATAATAAACTTACTTTGAACTTCATGTGTTGCCATGTACAACCTTGAGGTTCATTTTCTTGTGGGCATACACAGTAAATACAAGAAACACCATTCTTCTAGGTTCCTTGGATCCAGTGGAGCACAGGCCATTGATGATCTCCCGTCTCCATTGTCCAAAGTCGAATCGTATGGTTGAGTTCATCAATATTTTTGTAATCCATTGTATAGCTTCACCAGACCCCTGTTGGCCGGCCTTACCTGTTTCCACCTCTCACGATGTGGATGTAGGGTTGGACTTTGAGAGGCAAGAAACACAAAAGAATCAAGGAAAGACCACACTCAGCAGGACGGACAAACAACCAATGTGCAAAAGAGAACACATTCTGCAAATGCAAAAGAGAGGAAAAATATATATTTATTGTCTATAGCCAGAGGGGTAAACCTGTGGAATTCTTTGCCACAGGCAACTTTATGTATATTTAAAGCAGAAGTTTATAGATTCTTGATTGGTCAGGCCATGAAGGAATATGGGGTGGGGGGGGAGGTGTAGGCAGGAGATCAGGGCTGAGAGGAAAAATGGATCAACCTTAATATAATGGTGGAGCAGACTTGATGGGCCAAATGGCCTAATTCTCCTCCTATATCTTATGGTCATTATTATAAAATTATTTATTATAATAAAAAAAGAAGTAATTAATATCAAGAACATGAGATGAAGAGTCCTTGAAAGTGAGTCCATAGGTTGTGGGGAGAGTTCAGTGATGGGGCAAGAGATTAATCCTGTAATAACTCTTATTTCTTGGAATTTGTAATTTTTTTTTCATTTTCAGCACTAATAAGTGGACAGCGCCACACAGTAATAATGAGATGCCTTAAGCCATGATGTGTCGTGGTATTTGTAGTGGCTGCTCACGTCTGTCCTTGTATAGCATCGTTGCACTCCATCTTTACTTGAAGCTTTAACTAGTTGAGTGGAAGCAAATACAAATTGGTTTCTGCTTGAGCTACTTCAGAGTAATAGAAAAATACAGCACAGAAACAGGCCGTTTTGCCCATCTAGTTGATGCTGAGCCGTTTAATTAACCTACTCCGATCGACCTGCACCCAGCCCATACCCCACCAACCACGGACCTATTCAACCTTCCCTTAAACCTTGAAATCGAGATCGCATGAACTATTGGTGCTGGCAGCTCGTTCCACACTCTCACCACACTCAGAGTGAAGAAGTTTCCCCTCGTGGTCCCCTTAAACTTTTCACCCATCACCCATGGTTGTGGATCCATCCAAACTCAGTGGAAGAAGCCTGCTTGCATTTGCCTGATCTATACCCCTCATAGTTTTGAATACCTCTATCAAACCTGCTCTCAGTCTTCTACATTCCAAGGAATAAAGTCCTATCCTATTCAATCATCCCACTTAGCTTCAGGTTCTCCAGACCCAGCAATGTTCTTGTAAGTTTTCTCTGTAATCTGAATCAAAGGTTATGGGGATAAGACAGAACTGGGTACTGATTGTGGATGATCAGCCATGATCACAGTGAATGGCGGTGCTGGCTCAAAGGGCTGAATGGCCTACTCCTGCACCTATTGTCTATCTTTCAATCTTACTTGCATCCTTCTTGCAGGTAGGTGACCAAAACTGCGCACAACACTCCAAACTAGGCCTCATTGATGTCAACATAACATCCCATCTTCTGTACTTAGTACTTTGATTTATGAAGGGCAAGGTGCCAAAAGCTTTCTTTGTGACCTTCTCAATCTGTGATGCCACTTTCTGGAAATTACAGTGTTTGTGTTCACATACAAGCATGTGTCTATGTGTATCACATGTGTGTGTACTGCCCACTTGTCGTGATGCGCATGTATGTGTGCACATGTTAACAGATTTGCCTTGCCACTAGTGACCTGTTAACAAAGCAGACTCATTAACATGTTCATTTGTATTCTATGTTGCTTCATGCGGGGAAAGTGGCCAAGCAGAGTTTGCTTTTGGGTATTAGTTATGCCTTATTTCTTATTGTGAGAAGATTAATTTGTTTTACAACAGAAGACAGTAGGCTGATCACTCTGACAATCAAACGTGGCGAAAGGGGCGAGGAGAGCTCGCCACCATTTTCTTTCTGAGAGAATCAAAATTGTTTTTAACTGTGAGTTCCGTGTTGAGGTTTCTCTTGAGGGTTTTGAAGGATCCCAAAGGCAGCAGCACTGGACTTTTGAAGCGAGTGGTCCTAGGTTCGAATCTGGCTGGCTCCTCGCAACCCGTGCTGGGTTGTGCATCGAGCCGGCAACTTGACCCTCGTTTTTAAAAGACGAAAAAGACAAGGGCTGAAGAAATAGCAAAGTTGTCACCCGATGTGCCATTAGGCGCAGAAGGGAACAAGTACAAGGGCAGCTACAGTACTGTGATATATGTATATATGTAGCTGGGGTGCCTAAGACTTTTCCACAGTACTGTATTTTTCAACTTTATACTTTATTGTCGCCAAACAATTGATACTAGAATGTACAATCATCACAGCGATATTTGATTCTGTGCTTCCCGCTCCCTGGATTATGAATATTAAATATTAAAAATAGTAAAAATTAGTAAATATAAAATTTTAAATTATAAATCATAAATAGAAAAATGGAAAGTAAGGTAGTGCAAAAAAAAACCGAGCGGCAGGTCCGGTTATTTGGAGGGTACGGCCCAGATCCGGGTGAAGTAGAGAGTGAGTTTGTAAAACTGGGCAGGAACGGTGAGGGTGGAGTGCTGTGCGAGGTGTGTGGAACAGGTGGCAGAGAAGGATTGCCAGGGACGGGGGAGGTGGCATGGGTGCAGATGGTCCCCCAGCTCTGAGATGCCAGGCAAGGTCATTTGATGCTAAACAACTGGTTTATTGATCATTACAGAATCTCTCTCTGGTGCTACCCGCTCCCTTCACGTTCTCCTCTCCCTGCATCCCCCCCCCCCGCCACCTTCCCACTCTCAGTCCACAATAGAGACCCAAATCAGAATCAGGTTTATCATCACTCACATATGTTATGAATTTTTTTTTGTTTGTTCTTCCATAACGTTTACTCCTCCCTCCGTAGCATTGAGGCAGTGAGGCTGCCCTGGCTGCTGCGTGCTTTGTGTATGCAAGCTTTGCGGTGATTTGCCCCGCTGCGTGATGAACTGAGGCTACGGGCTTACTTCGGCTGCTCTGAGTTCTGGATCTATGAACTCTATTTTATTCTGAACATTGTTCCTTGCTTTTATTGCTTGCACAATTTGTGTTTTTTTCCCTCTCTTTCCAATAAAATTTATTTATTATTATTATTTCTTCTTTTTGTATTTGCACAGTTTGTTGTCTCCTGCACTCTGGTTCAACACTGACGTTGGTGCAGTCTTTCATTGATTCTATCATGGTTATTGTTCTGTAGGTTTATTGAGTATGCCTGCAAGAAAATGAACCTTGGAGTTGTATATGGTGACTTTGTGTATATACTTTGATAAAAATTATTTTGAACTATCTCCGATTAGGAGCTTAGCTTAATGAACTTTGGTTAGTCTCATGCTGCTGTGCTAAAAGCTGAGGTTGGCATCAAGCCCTTCGGATAGTGAATAAACAAATTCAAAGCTCCAAGTAAATTTATTATAAAAGTATGTATATGTCACCATATACTATGCTGAGACTCATTTTCCTGTGGGCATTCATAGTAGAACAAAGAAATACAATAGTATCATTGAAAACTAATGTAAAAAAGACTGCCAAACAACCAATGTGCAAAAGAAAACAACCAATGCAAATACATAATAAATAAATAATACTGAAAACATGAATTGCGGAGTCCTAGAGAGTGAGTTCATAGATTGAGAAATCAGTTCAGTGTTGAGGTGAGTGAAGGCGGTTCAGAAGCCTGGTGGTTATAGGGTAATAACTCTTCCTGAACTTGGTGGTGTGGGACCTTGATCTCCTGTACCTCGTTCCCAATGGCAGCAGCAAGAAGCAAGCGTGGCTGGGATGGTGGGGGTCCTCGATGATGGATGCTGCTTTCATGTGGAGACACTCCACAATTAGATGTGCTCAACGCTGGGGAGGGCTTTTCCTGTGATGGAAGAGTGGCATTAATCACACTCTTCCAGTGAATAGGGGTGGAGATGTGGAGGATGACCAGGTGGGGAGAAAAGACCTCATGACCATGACAATAGATGGAGAGATTTTCCTGGTGTCTTGGCTCAGTAATTGGCCTTTAACCAACAACACTACTGCAGATTATTTGATCATTTATCTAACTGGTTACTGAGTTTCCTGCATTTCAAAAATTGCTAATTAGCAAAATTTATTTATTGATTACTTGGGATTTGGTCTTTGTTGGCATCTATAGACTCTTGGCAAGGTAGAGGTGATGAAGACAGAGTGGTCTGCTAGGCTGTTGTAATGGAAATTGGCATCAACTGGACTGGTGGAGCACAACCTAGTTGTAGGGTTTGGAGGCTTGTGTGCCTCAATGACCCAGAAAATTATGTTGCCTGCAGTCAGGGCATTATGATTTGGCTCTTGGCAGGGTCACCCATACCAAACAGATCAGAGGGTAGAGGCCAGACTAAGAGTGGCCACCGATTCTCCAGGATTGGGGGATCAGCTCAGAGCTAACAACCCTGACTGGTAAAACAAAATTGTTACGGAAACAGCAATGAAGCTTCTACGTCTGAGTGTGACGGTATTCCTGAGTCTCCACCCGGGACTTGCATGACTGGCAGTAGTGAAAACTGAGAGGAAGCTACTGGCATGATGAAGGAAGCCCTGAACACCACCAGAGATGGAGGACCTTCATTGCTGCCTGAAACGCCAGTGGTGTAATGGGTAAAAGAAGACGACTGGTGGATTTGGAGCCACTTTCAAAATTCAAAATTCAACGTTGAGAGTAAATTTATTATTGAAATATGTATATGTCACTGAAAACTATCTCAAGATTCATTTTCACTGTAGAACAAAGAAATGCAATAGAATAATTGAAAAACTACACACTGACTGGCGAACAACCAGTGTGAAAAAGAAGACAAACTTTTAAAACAGTATTAATAGATAGAACATAAGTTGCAGAGTCCTTGAAAGTGAGTCCATAGGCTTGGAATCAGTTTAGTGTTGAGGTGAAGGAAGTTATCCACATATAGGTCAGACTGTGTATAGGTGGCCAGTTCCTTCCTTGAAGGCTATAAGTGAACCAGATGGGTTTTCACACCAATCGAGTGGTTTTATTTTGTGGTCATTACCACAAAATAAATGTAGTGATAATTATCACATTATCACTAAGAGTGGTCCAAATTTCAGATTTGAACGTGGGTCTCTGGATTACTTGCCCAATGACTTGACATTTTGTCCAATATTTCCTGCCAACATTGGGGTACATTCAGCCCATTGAATTTCTGCTGCTCACAGAAAGGATGGAGTATAGAGACAAAGATTAGCATTAGTTGTCACATGCCGATGGAAACGTGTTTGCGTCTCATTAACCCTGACTGTAGGGAACCCATGCAGCCACGGGGAGAACGTACAAACTCCTCACAGACAGCACTGGGAATTGAACCCTGATCAGTGATAGCTACTCCCTTTGACTCTCTTGCCACCCTCCTGCAACAGGTCCATTAGCCAGCCTGCAAACGCCACGGAGCTTCAGTGCTTAGCATGACACTGTTACAGCTCGGGGCTTCAGAGGAGAGAGTTCAGTCCTGGTGTCCTCTGTAAGGAGAACTGTATGTCCTCCCTATGGAATGTGTGGGTTTTCTCTGGGTGCTCTGGTTTCCTCCCACTGTCCAAAGACGTACCAGTTAGTAGGTTGATTTGTCATTTGTAAGTTGTCCTGTGATTACATTAGGGTCAATTTGGGGGTTGTTGGGGCATTGCTGGGTGGTGTGCCTCGAAGGGCTGCAAGGATCACGTAAAGCCGTGGGAACAGGTTATGTGAGCAGCCGGTGCATATTACAAGTCCTGGTTCTGTGATCACTGACGCCAGGCAGACAATCTCTGAAGAGTATTGATAATGGCTGGGGTCACCCGTCTTGTAAAGACACACTGCCCAGAAAAAGGCAATGGCAAGACACTTCTGTGGAAAAATTTGCCGAGAGCAATCATGGTTATGGACAGACTGTGATCACCTACGCCATACAACACAGCACAAGATGATGATGAAGTCTCAGTAAAAATAACTCTTCGGGGTACTGGATGAAACTGGAACACCCAGAACGTCCTGGCGGAACAGACAATTGGTTGAATAGCCTAACTCTGCCCCTATACTTTATGGTCCCGTGGAAGCGCATCTGGTTACAGGGAGAAGCTACAAGCTGGATGTTGGCCTTGAACCTGGGTTAGTGGAGCTCCCAAATGCAGCAGTGCATGGGTGCATCCCGAGGACGTGTGTGTCAGCTTGCATACCGCGAAGAGCGTTCTGACTGGTTGCGTCGTCATCTCGTATGGAGGCTCCAACGTGCAGGATGGAGGAAGGAGCTACACAGGGTTGTAGACTTAGCCGGCTCCACCATAGGCAACACCCTCCCCACCATCGAGGCCACCTTCAAAAGGCAGTGCCTCAGGAAGGCAGCTACTATCACCACACAACACGCTGGAGGAACTCAGCGGATCAGGCAGCGTCAATGGAGATGAGTAATTGGTCAACACTTTGGGCAGACTGAAATGGGCTGAATTCTGCATGACAGAAATGGAGGAGGGGGAAGGGAATGAGGACAGCTGGCAGGCAAAGGATGAAGCCAACTGGGTGGGAATGGAGAAGGAGTCCGATAGGAGAGGAGAGTGGACCATGGGAGAAAGGGAAGGAGGAGGAGATCCAGCAGGAAGTGATAGGCAAATGAGTAGAGGTAAAAGGCCAGGGTGGACACTGAGACCTTGCCCGCTTATAGCTGTATTTGGTGTGGCAGATGATGATCTGGGTTTAAATGCAAGCCAGTTGGATATCATTGCATTTACATTGCTATTGGCCCGTAGGAGAATTTTGCTGGTTTGGAAATCTGCCACTCCTCCAACTGCTGCTGCTTGGTGAGAAGATGTAATGTTTTTTCTGAAATTAGAAAAGATTAAATTCACTTTGAGGGGTCTGTGAAAAAGTTCTATTCGAAATGGGGACCTTTCTTATCATATTTTGGGAGTCTTAAGGAATTACCTACTAGTTGAGGGGATTTGATTATACTTGGGAAGTTGCCTCACTTTTAACGGGCTTATGGTTTACCTCACAGGGTGGTTGATGAATTGTAAATATGAGTGTATTTTGGATCATCTGACATGTTGCAGATGTGTGTGAGCCGTCGTCTTGAAGTAGTGTGGGGGTATGGTTGTGAAATGTCCGTACTTGTATTTGTGAATTGTTGTGTTGTAAATATTGTAGCTGCCATGATATGTTCGGGGAGGGTGGGTGGGGGGAGGTTTGTTTGGGGGTACAATATAAAAGCAAAATGGAGGAAAATGTAATCCATTATATATTCTGTATTGTGTCATTCCTTCAATAAGATTAAAAAAAAAAGGCCAGAGCGGGGAATAGAAGAGAGGACGGGGATGAGGAGGGAAAATAATTACTGTACTAGAATGAGAAATTGATATTCATGCCATCAGGTTGGATGCTACCCAGACGGAATACAAGGTGTTGCTCCTCCACCCTGAGGGTGGCCTCATCTTGGCACAAGAGGAGGCCATGGGAATGGGAATTGGAATTAAAATTTTTGGCCACTGGGGTGTTCTGCTTTTGGCGGATGGACCGGAGGTGCTGGACATGAAGGACCCTCACCTCATCTGGGATGTGCCCTCCTCTCTTCACTTGCCATCGGTGAGGAGGTACGGGAGCCTGAGGAGGCATACTCACCATTCTTCCCCTCTGCCGTCAGATATCTGAGCAGTGCGTGTGCCGTTGAACGTTACCTCACAACTTGCTCTACCTGTCTTGCACGAAAGAAGTTTCACGATTCGTCAGTGATTGATAGATCGATCCGTCAGCGATCAATAGACCTTATTCTGCTGCAAAAAGTTGCTGTAAAAGTGCAGGTCTTCCTTTCCTCCTTCCTTCCTCACCCCTTTCAGTCTCCTGTGAGGTGGCTAATGGCATTGGCCACCCGCTGGCACAGAATTCTGCCCTGTCCCCTGTCCCGAATGGTAGCTGCACAGGCAGACACGCCTCGCAATCGGATCCAAAGCAGAAGCATGGAAGGAGGTTAAGGGGCCGTTTTCACTACTGCCTTGGAGCAAGGGCTGTTTTCCTAACATCTGCTTCCCTGCCATTTTCAATTAAGGAGCAAAGCTGACGAGGAGTGTTGGGAGTTGCTATTGCCGGTGGATAGGCTGTCACTGTCAAGCACTCGACAGTTCAGGTTCTCGGTGTTATTAATGTACTGTTTACTTTTACTATTATTCATTTTTTTTGGTATTTGCAGAGTTTGCCCTCTTTTGCACATTAGTTGTTTGTGCGCAGTTTATAATTGATTCTGTTGTATTACGTTGTCCTACTGCGAATGCCTGCAAGAAAATGAATCTCAGGGTGGCATATGGTGACATATTGTACACGTACTTTGATAATAAATTTCCTTTGAACCTCATACAAAATTCAGATGAAGCAAGCAGTCCTTGTAAAAGTTGGAATGCATTGGACAATGCATTTTTTCAAAAGTGTTGCTTCCTCAGAATTTTTTCTTTATGATAGACCGTTTGAAGCTGAACACAAATATAATTTCAGACTGATTGTATCATGTAGAACTTTGGAGAAACTATAAATTAACTTTTATTGCCACACATTTTAATTCCACATCCCATTCCGATTCTGACATGTCTATCCACGGCCTCCTCTACTGTCAAGATGAAGCCACACTCAGGTTAGAGGAGCAACACCTTATATTCCGTCTGGGTAGTCTCCAACCTGATGGCGTGAACATTGACTTCTCTAACTTCCGTTAATCCCCAACCTCCCCTTTCTACCCCACCTCTTTATGCATGTATTTATTTATTTATTTTCTCTTTTTGTTTTCTCCCTCTGTCCCACTCACTATAATCTCCTTGCCCAACCTCTGGGTTTTCCCCCTCCCCCTTTCTTTCTCCCTAGGCCTCCCATCCCATGATCCTCTCCCTTCTCCAGCCTCGTATCCCTTTTGCCAATCACCTGTCCAGCTCTCAGCTCCATCCCTCCCCCTCCTGTCTTCTCCTATCATTTCGGATCTCCCCCTCCCCCTCCCACTTTCAAATCTCTTACTAGCTCTTCCTTCAGTTAGTCCTGACGAAGGATCTCAGCCCGAAACGTCGACTGTACCTCTTCCTAGAGATGCTGCGTATGCCAGCATTTATTTATTTATTTTTGTGTGTTGCTTGTATATAATCTGTTTAATTGCATAACAGTGTATGATGCTTTACAATAGTTCAACTAAGCTAAAAATGTTTTGTTGATGGTTTTCGTTTGTACTCAGTGTCTGAGGCTTCGCGCTGAGGTGCCCAACAATAATCAGCCGGTGTTGATGGATTCCAGTTGCCCTGATACCGTTTCTCCTTGACCGCAATATCCTGGTGAAACCTTTCGCCGTGCTCATCACTGACAGCGCCAAGAACTTTGAATTCTCTACCCATTTAAATAATTGTCTGCCCGTTTATTTCTTCTGCCAAAGTGCATAACCATACACTTTCCAACATTGTATTTCATTTGCCACTTCTTTGCCCATTCTTCCAATCTATCCAAGTCCCTCTGCAGACTCTCCATTTCCTCAGCACTACCGGCCCCTCCACCTATCTTCGTATCGTCAGCAAACTTAGCCACAGAGCCATCCATTCCATAATCCAAATCGTTGATGTACAATGTAAAAAGAAGCAGCCCAACACGGACCCCTGTGGAACACCACTTGTAACCGGCAGCCAACCAGAATAGGATCCCTTTATTCCCACTCAAACAACAGGAATTCTACAGATGCTGGAAATTCAAGCAACACACATCAGTTAGTCTTGACGAAGGGTCTCGGCCTGAAACGTCGACTGCACCTCTTCCTACAGATGCTGCTTGGCCTGCTGCATTCACCAGCAACTTTGATGTGTGTTCCTTTATTCCCACTCTCTGTTTCCTGCCAATCAGCCAATGCTCTATCCACGTATGTAACTTTCCCGAGACTGCAAGAAACCACAGCGAGTAGTGGACACAGCTCAGCACACCACTCAAGCCAGCCTCCCCAGCCTGTTCAGAGGAAGTTCACGCGAATGACTCCGGAAATGAGAATTATCATATGAGCAGCGATTGAAGGCTTTGGGCCTGTACTTGTAGTAACTTAGAAGAATGAGAGGGGAGATCTCATTGAACCCTATCGGATGCTGAAAGGCCTCGATAGCGTGGATGTGAAGAGTCTGTTTCCTTTGATGAGGGAGTCTAGGAATGGAGGGCTCAGCCTCAAAATACAGGGATGTCCATTAAGAACAGAGATGAGGAGGAATTTCTATACCTATTGCCACAGGTGATCGTGGAGGCATTTAAGGCAGCGGTTGATAGGTTCTTGATTAGTCAGGGTGTGAAAGATTATGGGAAGGAGGTAGGAGAATGGGGTTGAGAGGGAAATGTTTCAACCACAATGAAATGGCAGCTACTGGCTGCCTTAGTACAAAAGACAACACCATTTCCACCATGAATATTCTCTTTTCTACACCCTTCCATTCAGCAGGAAGTACAAAAGCTTTACTAGGCAAAAGGGCACCTTCCATTCCGCAGTAATATGTACAACAGAGGTGGACTGTAGACCTCACAATCTGCCTTGTTACATCTTACTGGTTGCCTGCACTGCACTTTCTTTTTGACGGTACCACTTTGTTCTGTATTCTGATATTATTTTCCCTCAATGCACTGATGTGATTAAATGGGTTGTTTGGACGGTATGCAGAACAAAGATTTTCAGCGTACCACAAGTATACACTCAGTGGCCACGTTATTAGGTACCACCCGTACCTAATAAAGTGGACACTGATTGTACGTGAGTGATCTT
Source organism: Mobula birostris (assembly GCF_030028105.1). Taxonomy (NCBI): domain Eukaryota; kingdom Metazoa; phylum Chordata; class Chondrichthyes; order Myliobatiformes; family Myliobatidae; genus Mobula; species Mobula birostris. Next base: position 12,586,442 of record NC_092379.1, read on the forward strand.
TCCGCTGCTGTAGCCCATCCACTTCAATGTCTGGTATGTTGTGCATTCAGAGATGTCCGGCTGCACACCACTGTCGTGACGTGTGGTTATTTGAGTTGCTCCTGCCTTCCTGTCAGCTTGAGCGGGTCTGGCCAATCTCCTCTGACCTCCCTCATTAGCAAGGCATTTTTGTCCACAGAACTGCTGCTCACTGGATTTTTTTTTTGTTGTTGTTTCTAGCACATTCTTTGTCAACTCTGGAGCCTGTTGTGCGTGAAAATCCCTGGAGATCAGCAGTTCCTGAGATACTCAAAAGTTCAACAAAGTTCAAAGTAAAATTTATTATCAAAGTACATACATGTAATCATGTACAACCCTGAGATTCACTTTCTTCTGGGCATATTCAATAAACTTAGACAATAATAACCATAACTGAATTAATGAAAGACCACCCAACCAGGGCGTTCAACCAGAGTGCAGAAGACAACAAAGTGTGCAAATACAAAAAGAAGAAATAATAATATATAAATAATAAGTATCGAGAACATGAGATTAGATTAGATTATGAGGACACTCAGTCCTCATTTATTGTCATTTAGAAATGCATGCATGCATTAAGAAATGATACAATGTTCCTCCAGAGTGATATCACAGAAAAACAGGACAAACCAAAGACTAACACTGACAAGACCACATAATTATAACATATAGTTACAGCAGTGCAAAACAATACCATAATTTGCTAAAGAGCAGACCATGGGCACGGTAAAAAAAAAAGTCTCAAAGTTCCGATTGACTCCCGATAGTCCCCGATAGCAGGCGGCAGAAGGGAGAAACTCTCTCTGCCATAAACCTCCAGGAACCGACAACTGTTGATGCATTGGAAGCACCCGACTACAGCCGACTCTGAGTCCGTCCGAAAACTTCGAGCCTCCGACCAGCCCTTCGACACCGAACACCGAGCACCATCTATGCCGAGTGCTTCGGCTCTGCTCCGGCCGCCGAGCAACAAGCAAAGCCGAGGACTTTGGGCCTTCCCTTCCGGAGATTCTGGATCACGCAGTAGCAGCTGCAGCGAAAAAGGCATTGCAGAAGTTTCTCCAGATGTTCCTCCGTTCTCTCCCGTCTGTCTCCATCAAATCAGGATTGTGCACGGCACCCTACTTGACAGATTACAGATATCATTCACCAGAGTGGCCGCGCACGCTGCTTCACGCCGCCATCTTCTCCTCTGCCTAGATGAAGAATCCTTGAAAATTAGTCGATTGATAGTGGGAACAGTTCAGTGATGGTGTAAGTGAAGTTGACTCAAGAACCTAATGGTTGAGGGTAATATTGTTCCTGAACCTGGTGGTGTGAGTTCTGAGGCTCCCGTATCTTTTTCCTGACTGCAGCAGTGAGAAGAGGACATGACTTGGGTAGTGGGGGGTCCCTTTTGATAGATGCTGCTATCTTGTGCTTAATATAGAAGTGCTTAATGGTGGGGAGGGGTTTACCTGTGATGGATTGAGCTGTATTCACTACTTTTTGTAGGATTTTCTGTTCAAGGGCATTTGGTGTTTCCGTACCAGGCTGTGATGCAGCCAGTCAATATTCTCTCCAGTTTGTCTTTCTTCTTCTGGCATCAACAATCGTTCCATGGTCAAAATCATTTTGATCGCATTTCTCCACATTTCTGCCACATGATTGGTTGATTAGATATTTGGATTAATAGGCAGGTAGATGTATACCTAATAAAGTGGCCACTGAGTGAGGTACGCCAACACTAACCAGCTGGAACATGTGCCTTGTTGCTGGGCTATATATATATACCCAATAAAGTTCAAAACAACACAATGGAAATAGATTTAAGATCGGAATAACTTGGAAAATGTGTAGCTCAGGTGGCTGATGGTTGGGTTGAGTTGTTCTCGGATCTTGGCAATCCATTTGCAAACGTTTTCTCACCATATGAGGAGACATCATCAGTGTGCTGTTAATTTGTGGTGTGTCTTCCATATTCTTGACCTTTGTATTGACAATTCAATCAGTGGATTAGTCGTCATTATAGAAGCTCAATAGTGATGCAGGGAGGGGATTTTATCACTGATTGGCTGTTTGGTGAACCCAACCAATCAGCGATGGAGATCCCCTCCCGACATCACAATTGAGTTTCCGTAGCGATGACCAATCAGCTGATTGATAAGTATATAAAGGCCAAGCATACAGAGGACCCTAGGTGGGTAATGCACCATTAAGCTGGGTGTCAACCGCTGTAAAACAAGAAGAAGAAGACCCAGCACACTGACGATGTCTCCTCATATGGTGATGGAATGTTTGCTAATGAATTGCCAATATCAGCAAACAAGTCAACCCAACCATAGGTTTAAGATTATGATATTGTTCTCATCATCCACACAGTCAAAGAAAGAGATACATTTGTTGAGATTATTGGATCTGAGCAACAGACTGAATATTTTTAAGCCTTTGAGCAAGTTTTTTTTTCATTATTGCTATGATTTCCATGTTCCCAATTAGCATTGTCACGAGTATGGCATCCAACTCCTTATTGAGAGACTTTATGGGGAGCTATTGCCTTCAGAAGGAATTGTCATTATTGGTGCTGAGTTCAGAGGCTTGTTGGGAAGATGAAGGCCTCAATGAAATATAGACACAGAGTTTTTGGCACTGTCTGATAGTCCGAAACCTTGCTTTCCTGGTTGGACCTCAAAGGACATTTTCTAACTTACTACCCGTTACACCACTGGCGTTTTGGGCAGTAATGATGGTCCTCCATCTCCAGTGGTGTTCAGAGCTTCATCGTGTCAGTAGCTTCCTCTCAGTTTTCACTACTGTCAGTCATGTAAGTCCCAGGTGGAGACTCAGGAATACCATCACACTCAAAGGATTCTTCATTGCCATTTCTGTAACAATTTTGTTTGACCAGTCAGGGTTGTTAGCCCTGAGCTGAATCCCTGAACCTGGAGGACCAGTGGACCACTCTTAGTCTGGCCTCTACTCTTTGACCTGTTTGGCATGGGTGACCCTACCCAGAGCCAAAATATAAAGCCCTGACTCCAGCCAACAATGGTCTCCGGGCCACTGAGGCACACAAGCCTTTAAACCCTTCAAAAAGCTTGTAGTCCTCTTGGAGGGATATTTTCTAAATGGAGAGAAAATTCGAAAATCTGAGGTGCAGCAGGAATTGGGAGTGCTTGTGCAAGATCCCCTAAAGGTTAACTTGCAGGTTGAGTCAGTGGTGAGGAAGGCAGATGCGATTTTAGCAGTCAGTTCAATAAAGGATGCAATATTGAGACTTTATAAAACAGCGGTAAGACCTCACTTGGACTATTGTGAGCAGTTTTGTGTTTGTAGTTATTTTACTTCTTGCATCCAAGGGAGTAAAAACCTTTATGTTGCGTCTCCGTCAAGCAATATACTAGCAATAAGGAAGGGAAGTGTGGGAGGATATTGCCCAAACACTAAGATTGTATGCATCATTGTTTTGTATATGTGTATGTACAGTCAGATATGCAATTGGATCCATGAGTATTGATAAATCTGATGGCCTGGTGAAAGAGGCTGTCCCAGAGCCTATTGGTCCTGTCCTTAATGCTAATCCGTACTGTTTGCCGGATGGTAGCAGCTGAAACAGTTTGTGGTCAGGGTGGCTGGAGTCCCTGATGATCCTCTGGGCCCTTTTTAAGCACCTGCTGCTGTAAATGTCCTGAATAGAGGGAAGTTCACATCCGCAGATGGGCTGGGCTCTCCGCACCACTCTCTGCAGTGCCCTGTGATTGAGGGTCGTACAGTTCCCATACCAGGTGACACAGACAGTCAGGATGCTCTCGATGGTGCCCCTGTAGAACGTCCCGAGCATCTGGGGACTCATGCCAAACTTTTTCAGCTGTCTGAAGTGAAAGGGGCGCTATCCTGCTTCTTTTCACCACACAGTCGCTGTATACAGTCCAGGTGAGATCCTCGGATCCTGAGGAATTGAAATTACTCTTCTACAGTCCCATTGATGTCAATAGGGGCTAGTCTGTCTCTGTTCCTCCTGTAATTCATGGGCAGCTCCTTCGTGTTTTTTTTCGACAGTGAGAGAGAGGTTGTTCTCTTGGCACCACTGGGGTCAGGGCGTTGATTTCTCCTCTGTAGGCTGTTGGAAATAAGGCCTATCAATGTTGTGTCATCTGCAAATTTGATCAGCAGATTGGAGCTGTGCGTGGCAACACCGTCGTGGGTGTATAGGGAGTAGAAGAGGGGGCTCAGGACACAGCCCAGGGGGGCTCCTGTGTTGAGGGGCAGAGGTGATGGAGTCCATCCTTGCCACCCGCCCCTTAACTAAGAGAGGACGTGCTGACGTTGAAGAAGGTTCAAAGGAGGTTCATGAAAATGATTCTGGGATGAAAGGCTTGTCATATGAGGAGTGTTTGATGGCTCTGAGCTTCTACTCACTGAAATTCAGAAGAATGAGGGGTGAACTTATTGAAAGGCTTTGACAGAGTGGTTGCGGGGAGGATGTTTCCTGTGGTGGGGGAGTCTAAGACCAGGGCACACAGCCTCAGAAATGAGGGACGTCCATTTAGAAGAGGGATGAAGGGAAATTTCTTTGGCCAGAGAGCAGTGAATCTGTGGATTTATTGCTTAGACTGCTATAAAGGCCAAGTCTTTAGGTATACTTAACAGAGAGGTTGATAGATTCTTGATTGATTAGGGATGAAGGGATAAATGGAGAAGGTAGGAGATTGGGGCTGAGAGGGAAAACATCAGCCATGATGAAATGGTGGAGTAGACTCAATGGGCCAAATGGCCTAATTCTGCTCCTATATCTCATGGTCTTATGGTCTATACTTTCATCCAGTCAAGAGTGGTAAAGGAATTGTCAACATTTTGGGTCGAAGCCTTGCATCAGAAGATAAGATAGATTTAAGGTGTGAAGTTGAAGATTGAGAGATCTGAGGGGGACATTTATCAAACATACAGAGGAATTTCTGCGATATAGAAACATAGAAAACCTACAGCACAATACAGGCCTTTTGGCCCACAGGTTGTGCCAAACATGTCCCTACCTTAGAAATTACTAGACTTCCCCATAGCCCTCTATTTCTCTAAGCTCCATGTACCTATCTAAAAGCCTCTTAAAAGACCCTATCGTATCCGCCTCCACCACTGTTGCCGGCAGCCCATTCCACACACTCAGCCCTTTCTGAGTAAAAACTTACCCCTGACATCTCCTCTGTACCTACTCTCCAGCACCTTAAACCTGTGTCCTCTTGCGTGGCAGCCATTCCAGCCCTGGGAAAAAGCCTCTGACTATCCACATGATCAATGCCTCTCATCATCTTATACACCTCTATCAGGTCACCTCTCATCCTCCGTCACTCCAAGGAGAAAAGGCCGAGTTCACTCAACCTGTTTTCATAAGGCATGCTCCCCAATCCAGGCATCATTCTTGTAAATCTCCTCTGCACCCTTTCTATGGCTTCCACATCCTTCTTGTAGTGAGGCGACCAGAACTGAGCACAGTACTCCAAGTGGGGTCTGACCAGGGTCCAATGTAGCTGCAACATTACCCCTTGGCTCCTAAATTCAATTCCACGATTAATGAAGGCCAATACACCATATGCCTTCTTAACCACAGAGTCAACCTGCGCAGCTGCTTTGAGCTTCCGATGGACTCAGACCCCAAGATCACTCTGATCCTCCACACTGCCAAGAGTCTTACCGTTAATACTATATCTAGTCTTAGAAAGTTTGTAGAGTTCTGGTTTCACTTTGACATGGGTCTTTTTCTGTTGATCAGTGTCAAAAAAGCCAAATTAAATGCACTGTGATTCAATGTTGTGAAACAATAAAACATGAAAACCTCCCGGGGGGTGGGGGGCATGAATACTTTTTATAGGCACTTTAAGTATATATTTTCTTGCCTAAAGTGACACTCGAGAGCAAGGAGCAAGCCTGTGTTTGGCCACTGCTGGACTTAAGGCCAAATCGAACTGGCAGACCCAGAGTCCAAGGGCAGGGAACAAGTCAACGTTTGGCTGATTTAAGCGCTGACCAGACTGAGGCGAGGGACTTCCAATCTAAGTCATTCCTCATTCTCCAAGGATTGTCACCTTGTGGAGAGGCTTGTCAGTTCCTGTGATTCCCTAGAGCGAGTTCAGACATCTGGCGCTTGGCTCCCGTAGGCTCACTTATGGCGGTAAGGTGTAGGTCCTAGACAGAGCGATCCAACAGAGGAGCTGGCGGGAGATGATGATGCATCACAAAGGCAGTGAAGGTGGAGGAAGGCTGCAGCAGGTGAAAGGTCCCCAGTCAACTTGCACTCCGTGTCCCTGGACCCTCATCTGTCAAGGACTGTGTGGAGGCCGCCCGTGCGTCAGTCTCCCCACGTTAAACAAAGCCGCGAGCAGGCATTGTCCATTAAGGGAATCCACCCTAACATCGCGGTTATGTGGATCCCAGATCAGCCACCTGGGGGTCCACCGATAGACACCCCCCGTATGACACATCATACTCGTCTTCTCATGAAGTATATTGCTGTTCCATCATGGTTACTGAATCCTGGAATCCAACAGTATCACGAGACTGTAGGGCGACAGATGACGCATATTCATAATAGAAGCTGTTCTGCTTAATTCACAAACACCATCATTGAGTTGCTGTGTTCACTTTCAGAGACTTTGACAAAATGATGTTGGTGTAAGGTGACTGCATTTGGCTTGTTCGCAACAGAAGTAAAGGGTTGCGGCTTTTGTAAAGCACATGAAACGACTCTCGTGCATCTTATTTGCGAAATCCTACAAGACTACCCTCAGGTGAGGACGGTCGTGTAGGGTTGTGGCTTATTTGCCGGTCGAGAGCCATGTCGGTCGTTGATTGGTCTGTTTCAAGCTTGCAGCTGCTCTTTCCTATTGGGTGGTATCCACGCCATGGCCACTTTTCCTGGTTCCGGGCTGCCTTGGTTGGGAGGGAGTTACACGTGCGAGAGGTTCGTTCTCTCTCCCTTCTCTTTATCCCCAGGGCACGCCTCACAGAAACATCCGGAAGGTATGCTCCGCACGCACTCCTAGCTGGCGGGGTAATGTAATTGGTGGGAACAAACAGTATTCACAACCACTGACATTGGTTTGGGGTTCGCTGTAAGGGACTTCTGACGCAATGATGTAATTACATGAAGTACTTTTGTGTTCAGAGTTTGGGAGTTCAATAAACATGTTGTTACAGTTTTCTTAAACTTAAAACGTCTCACTTCATTTTATTTACAATACCCTGCAAGCTAAATTTCTGTTGTTGAATATTTAGTTCTGTAGTTTCTGTAACTTCGGAGGACTTGAATGTTTGGTCTAACTTTTTTACTGTTTGTACTACTACTACGTCGACTCAGGCCTAGGGGGCCTAAGGCAAGGCAAGTTTGTAAATAAATGATTAATATGCTTATTCACAGTGTCTTCTGTCTCATCACCAAACCCGTGAACCCGCTTCCACGTTACAGGGACCACAGTGGTTCGAGAAGGTGCTGACCACCATCTTCTCAAGTCCAGCTGGGAATGGACAAAAAAAAAACTCTTTGCCTTGCTCGTGAATCCCAAGCCCAATAAAATCATGACGGTCACCGATCTCCATGTGGCACCAGAGGGATAGCCTTTGCTAGCAATGCCTGTGGATGGATTAAGAGCAAACTAGGTACTCAATGGCTTAGAGAGTCATGTGAGCATGATAATGTGCCTGAGGAGAACCTTCAGTCAAAATGTGACTGTGCCCTTTCGAGCACTGTTATGAATTTCCCAGGATGTGACTATCATTAAGCTGCACGTTGCTGGCACCAGAAAGCTTAAAATTGCCATTTGTATTTAAATGTTCCTTGAGCCCGGCTTGCTGTCTGCTAAGATAAATGTTACCTTTCACTTTGAATCAGATGTTGCTTTCGCTTCTCGGAGATGCAACCTGCTCCTCTGTTGAGGAATGGCTCATATTCTGGGCTCGGGGAGCTATGAGTTGACTGACTCTTATCAAAATTGCGCTAAATCTCCATTGCGCTCGCTGGGGCTTTCATGCCGTCAAATTTGGGGGGAGGGGGGTGCGGTTTATGATCCCCTTCCTGCTGCTGATACGTAATAAAATATTCGTTGTGTCAGCTTACGCTGATTGAGAGTTGAGCTACGGGCAGAGAACTGAAAATCACAGGGGTGGTGTTCTACGAGGCCGAAACCTGTCTCCTAACGAAATGTCATCTTGTAGCTTCGTTCCACCCAGATCGATTCGCTCCCTTGAGCACGCTAGCGGAACCTGCGATGCTTGCTACGTTTGGATCTATGGGCATCACTGGCAGGGCGCATATTTACCAGACACCACTAAATGCTTTGGTGGGGCTGCAGCCACCAGCTCAGAAAACTGTTGAGAGTCAACCACATTGGAATGGTGCAGTTAAGCAGCAGGGAATTTCCCTCTATGAAAGACACTGGTCCCAATTTTTATTATTTCCGCCCATTGCATCGTTGGCGTTTCGAGCAAGAATAAAGGTCCTCCGCCTCTGGCGGTGTTCAGGGCTTCCTTCATTGTCAGTAGCTTCTTCTCTATTTTTACCACTGTTAGTCATGTAAGTCCCGGGTGGAGACTCAGGAATACCGTCGCACTCAGATGTAGAAGGAATCTTCATTGCTGTTTCCATAACAGTTTTGTTTTAACAGTCAGGGTTGTTAACCCTGAGCTGAACCCCCGAACCTGGAGGACCGGTGGGCCGCTCTTAGTCTGGCCTCTACCCTTTGACCTGTGTGGCATGGGTGACCCTACAAAGAGCCAAAAGCACAATGCCCTGACTCCAGCCAACATAGCCCTCTGGGTCATTGGGTCACTCACAAGCTTCCAAACCTTATGGCAAGGTTGTGCTTCTCTTGGAGGACTGGACCCAATGCTACAACAGTAATGCCTTAACCCTGGGGTTCCCAACTGTTTTTATGCCAAAGGGCCCATGGATTGGCAATGACTGCTTGGGGCAATTTATTGACAACCACAGGCTCCAAAGGGGCGAGAGGTACAAGTTCAGAATGAGCTAATTTGCTTTGTATGGTCTTTTAATGGGTGCTTTTCGGGTTCTTTGTTTTGTGGCCCGCCTATACGGAGATGAGTCTCCAGGGGGCGGCACAGTAGCGCAGTGGTCAGCACAATGCTTTTTAGTACGAGCGACCCAGGTTCAACTCCCGCCGCTGCCTGTAAGGAGTTTGTACGTTCTCCCCGTGGCCACGTAGGATTCCTCCAGGTGCTCTGGTTTCCTCCCACAGTCCAAATACGTACCGGTTTGTCGGTTAATTGATCATTGTAAATTATCCTGTGATTAGGCTAGGATTAAATTGGGGGATATATATACATGTATAATAAATGTATTTTAAACACAGCAGATGCTAACAGAAGATGGTTGTGGTGGTCAGAGGTCTTATCGTTCCAGTCCCAGGACATGACTGCAAGATGTCAATGGTTCATTGGTTCCATTTAATAACTGAGAATGTATACAGCCTGAAATTCTTACTTTCCACAGACATCCACAAAACAGACGAGAGCCCCAAAGAGTGAATGACAGGAAAACGCTTGAACCCCCAAAGGCCATCTCTTCCCCCCCCCCTCCCACTCACAAGCTGCACCCTCCCGCACTTATTTCAGCAGGAAGCATCAGTGCCCACCACCTACCAAGCAAGCAATAGCAAAGCCTCCAGCGAGAGAGCAAGATTTGTAGTCCAACAAAAACTAATTGTCCACCCGACAATTCGACATGCCGCGGGTTCCCTCTCCCTCTTCCAGATCTTTTCAATCTGGCCTGGAGCTTAAATAGTCCAAACATTGAGTTCAGTTGCTTAGATACGCTCTGGGTCCTGGACCTTGCCACCTCGATTCAACCTGTACCCGACCTTTCCGATTCGACCTGGTGCTTAAATCAATCAAACGTCGGGCCTTCCTTGCTCTCGATGACGCTGTCTCGCCTCGCCTTGGTTCTGCCACATTGAATCGCCTCCAAGTCCAACGGGAGGCTACGTGCTACTGTTGGCGATGATTGTCTACCCGAAGGAGAGTGAGTAACGAAGCACTTACTCGTTTTTCTTTCTTTAGCCACCGGCCAGAAATCGCTTAGATTCACCTGCGCCACCTTAAACCGGAATACATGGTATTGAAACGTTGCGTTTATTGTCAGATGCACAGGGAAAAACTTACTTGCAGCAGCGTTACAGGCTGTGGTGATTATCCGTCGTGTCCAATGATGACAGAACTTTTGGGGAGAGTTTTAAAATTGGAAAAGCTGTTGCACTGGGGCAGTTCCACTCTGTTGACCTCAGAGGTCTGGGTCCCGTGTTATGAACAAGCGTTACAAACGGGGTCTTCCGCGGTTGTAGTGGATAACCATGGCCAGGATATGTCACTCAGGGACTTGAGTTGCCATGTGACTGCTTTTTCTTTTGCTCGCTATTTTGAATGCGCTGTGTATGTTTTGCACTTTGGCCCCAGAGGAAAACTGTTTTGTTTGGCTCTATCCATCTGTAAGTAAGTCGTAAAGGCATCCGATAGTCTTGCGAGACCATGGATCTGCGCCTGGAAAGTCTTCACTCTCCAGGGCGCAGGCCTGGGCAAGGTTGTATGGAAGACCGGCAGTTGCCCATGCTGCAAGTCTCCCCTCTCCATGCCACTGATGTTGTCCAAGGGAAGGGCATTAGGACCCATACAGCTTGGCACCGGTGTCGTCGCAGAGCAATGTGTGATTAAGTGCCTTGCTCAAGGACACAACACGTTACCTCGGCTGGGGCTCGAACTCACAACCTTCAGGTCGCTAGTCCAATGCCTTAACCACTTGGCCATGTGCCCATATGTGGTTGAATGATAATTGAAGTTGATATGCTTTCTGTTGTTGGTGTCTTCTGTGCCTCGTCGTGCCCTCCAAGGAACGTTGCAGCATTGCCACCCTGGCCAGTGGATCTCACTGTAGACCTCATCCGCCCTGTCAGCCGGAGCTGACTTTGGATGCTAGGGTAGGCATGTTGTATCATACAGGCCACATTCACACACAAAGATATAGGTGAAACATAAAATTAAACAATCTTTACAAGAAAAATAAAACAAAAGGACATAAAAAAAGTCTGCTTTGGTTCAAGGTGGTCAGAGTGGTCATAGTGTTGTGATTAGAGTTTTGCAGGTTGGTTTGAGAGCTGAACGGTTGAAGGGATTATTTGTTGCTGAACCTAGTGGTGTGGGTCTTCAGACTTCTGACACTCCTGCCCAATGGTAACTGTGAGAAGACGGCGTGGCCCGGGTGGCAAACATCTCTGTTGAAGGATGTTTTCCATTTGCTTTGGATGACTGTCGTTCCAGAAACCTTTGAAAAGCTTGACCCCATTCAGGACAAAGTGGCCAGGTTGTTTGAAGCCTGGTTCAGCTCCCTACACATGCATTATCTCCAGCAATGGCAAACAGTGGCCGCCTATGTGCGTTGAAAACAAAACACACCATAGTTATTCACCTGGTCCACGCTGACAAACTTGCACCAATAAAGGCCAGGAGGAGCAGGCTTTTCAGAACACCACCACCAGCAGCTTCCCCTCCACTGTGCCCACAAGAATAAAAAGCTGCTGACATTGACTACTGGCACATCTCAGGGATGTGTACTCAGCTCACCGCTCTACCCTCTCCACACCCACAACCGTGTGGCTAGGCACAACTCAAATGCCATCTACAATCTTGCTGATGATACAACCATTTTTTGTCAGAATATCAGACGGTGATGAGTGGGCAAGTATATCTCAGCTAGTTGAGTGGTATTGCAGCAACAACCTCGCACTCGGTGTCAGAGCTGATTGTGGATTTCAGGGAGAGTAAGACGAGGGAACACATAGAGGCATCAGAAGTAGAAAGAGTGAGCAAATTCAAGTTCCTGGGTGTCAGCGTTTCGGAGGATCTAACCTGGATCCAGCATGTTGGTGCACAGCAGCAGCTATATTTCATTAGGAGTTTGAGGAGATCCGTTATGTCACCAAAAATACTCGCAGATTTCAACAGATGTACTGCGGAGAGCATTCTAGCTGGCTGCATCACTGCCTGGTACGGGGCGGTGGGTGTGTTGTTTCTGCACAGGATCAAAGTAATCTGCAGAGAGTTGTAACCTAACTTAGTCGGCTCCATCATGGGTACTAGCCTCTGCCGTGTCTGGGACATTTTCAAGGAGTGATTCCTCGAAAAGGCAGTGTCCAGCATTAAGGATCCCCATTGTCCTGTTATCATTACACTATCAGGTAGGAGGTACAGGAGCCTGAAGGCACACGCTCAGTGATTCAGGAACAGTTTCTTCCCCTCTGCCATCCAATTTCTGAATGGACATTGAACCCATGAACACTCCCACACCACTCTTATTTCTATTTTTGCACTACTTAATTAGCTGTATATGTACCTTAATTCACAGTTTTTGTTCTCCTATTATGTATTGTAGTGCACAGTTGCCGCAAAGTCAAAAGATTTCCCGACAAACACGAGGAAATCTGCAGATGCTGGAAATTCAAGCAACACACACAAGATGCTGGTGGCACGCAGCAGGTCAGGCAGCATCCTGACGAAGGGCTTCGGCCCGAAACGTCGACTGTACCTCTTCCTATAGATGCTGCCTGGCCTGCTGTGTTCCACCGGCATTTTGTGTTGCTTAGATTTCCCAACATACGCTTGGACCTGACTCTGGTAACTGGGTCTAGATCTCGGAACTCCCTCCCCAATGCCACTCTGGGAGCACGAGTGCCTGCACCTTCACCTTCACCAGAGGAGGTGCTGCGGTTTCAGAAGGCAGCTCACTTCTGCCTTCTCAAAGCAAAGTAAGGAACAGGCCTGAATAAGCAGGCTTAAAAAGCAAAAGTGGCCATACCAACAACAGCTGGCATTGATGTAGCACCTTGAAGACAGTAACATTCTTTATCAAGCTGAATTTGATACTTTGCCCAATCAGAATCAGATTTGTTATCTCTGACTTGTAAGGCATGAAATTTGTTGGTTTGCAGCAGCAGTACAGTGAAATATATAATGCAAGTAGGATAGGCAAAGGAGAATCAGTTAATGTTGTGTGCTTAGATTTTCAGAAGGTGCCACACATGAGGCTGCTTAACAAGCTACGAGCTCATGGTATTACAGGAAAGATTCTAGCATGGATAAAGCAGTGGCTGATTGGCAGGAGGCAAAGAGTGGGAATAAAGGGAGCCTTTTCTGGCTGGCTGCCGGTGACTAGTGGTGTTCCACAGGGGTCTGTCTTGGGACCAATTCTCTTTACGTTTTATGTCAATGATTTGGATGATGGAATTGATGGCTTTGTTGCTAAGTTTGCAGACGATATGAAGGTAGGTGGAGGGGCAGGTAGTTTTAAGGAGATAGATAAGCTACAGAATGAATTAGACAATAGAGCTACTTGGACTTGACGTTTCAATCCCTATGGTAAGTCGGCAATCTTGATATTGGAGTTGTGACAAGGAGGGAGGATAGGTACGTCATCGGGGTCATCAGGTGGGCACTCTCCTTCTTTGACGTTTCGTTGATAAGCCCACGACGTCTCCAGAGGGCTCAATGGTGCTACCTGGCGTCCCAGATACACCTCCCTCAGTTCCATAGCCTCCTGTCTTCATCTTGCAGCCCTGTTGTTGTCTTTCCTTTTAATCCAAATCCAATTGCTGCTTTCTTCTGCTGAGTTTGACAAGGACTATTTTAGGAGAATGGGCAAAGAGGTGGCAGATGGAATATACATAGAACATAGAACATAGAATAGTACAACACAGTACAGGCCCTTTGGCCCACATTGTTGTGCCGACCCTCAAACCCTGCCTCCCATATAAGCCTCCACCTTAAATTCCTCCATATACCCATCTAGTAGTCTCTTAAACTTCACTAGTGTATCTGCCTCCACCACTGACTCAGGCAGTACATTCCTCGCACCAACCACTCTCTGAGTAAAAAAAACCTTCCTCTAATATCCCCCTTGAACTTCCCACCCCTTACCTTAAAGCCATGTCCTCTTGTACTGAGCAGTGGTGCCCTGGGGAGGAGGCGCTGGCTATCCACTCTATCTATTCCTCTTGTATCTTGTACACCTCTATCATGTCTCCTCTCATCCTCCTTCTCTCCAAAGAGTAAAGCCCTAGCTCCCTTAATCTCTGATCATAATGCATACTCTCTAAACCAGGCAGCATCCTGGTAAAACTCCTCTGTACCCTTTCCAATGCTTCCACATTCTTCCTATAGTGAGGCGACCAGAACTGGACACAGTACTCCAAGTGTGGCCTAATCAGAGTTTTATAGAGCTGCATCATTACATCGCGACTTTTAAACTCTATCCCTCGACTTATGAAAGCTAACACCCCATAAGCTTACTTAACTACCCCATCCACCTGTGAGGCAACATTCAGGGATCTGTGGACATGTACCCCCAGATCCCTCTGCTCCTCCACAATACCAAGTATCCTGCCATTTACTCTGCCTCGGAGTTTGTCCTTCCAAAGTGTACCACCTCTCACTTCTCTGAGTTGAACTCCATCTGCCAGGAAGTGTATGGTCACTTGGTAGAAGACATGAAAGAGTTGACTGTTTTCTAAATGGAGAGAAGATACAAAAAATTAAGGCTCAGAGAGACTTGGGAGTCCTTGTGCAGGATTCCTTAAAGGTTAATTTGCAGATTGAGTCTACGACGAGGAAGGCAAATGCAATGTTAGCATTCATTTTCATGAGAACTAGAATATAAAAGCAATGTTGAGACTTTATAAAGCACTAATGCTGCCTCGCTTGGAGTATTGTGAGCAGTTTGAGGCTGCTTATCCTAGAAAGGATTTGCTGAAACTGGAGAGGGTTCAAATGAGGTTCACGCAAGTTATTCCAGAATTGAACAGCTTGTCCTATGAAGAGTGTATGATGGCTCTGGGCCTGTATTCACTGGAATTCAGAAGAATGAGGGGGTGACCTAATTGAAACCTATCGAATGGTGAAAGGCCTTGATAGAGTGGATGTGGAAAGGATGTTTCCTGTGGAGGGAGAGACTAAGACCAGAGGACATGGCCTCAGGCGCCATCTTAGAATGGAGATGAGGAAGAATTTCTTTAGCCAAAGAGGAAGAAATCTGTGGAACTCATTGCCATATGTGGCTGTTTTTATGTATATTTAAGGTAGAGTTTGATAGATTCTTGATTGTTCAGGGCATGAAGGCAGGAGATTGGGACTGAGAGAAAAAATGGATCAGCCATGGTGAAATGGTGGAGTAGTCTCGATGGGCCAAATGGCTTAATTCTGCTCCTATTTCATATGGTCTTATCAAAAAGTACTACAAGTTAAGAAGTTGCAGTACTGTGCAAATATCTTAGGCACACTAGTGAGGGTAAGACTTTTTTGCACAGTACTGTAATAATTTTATGTATTGCACTGTACTGCTGCCGCACAAAAAACAAAATTCGTGGCATATGTGAGTGATGATAAACCTGATTCTGATATGAGTCTCTACTGTGGACTGAGAGTGGGAAGGGGGCAGGGAGAGGGGAATCATGGTTGGGAAAAGGGGAAGGGAGAATAGAGTGAGCGAGAAGCATCAGAGAGACATTCTGTCATGATTACTAAACCAATTGCTTGGAATCAAATGACCTTGCCTGGAGTCTCAGGGCTGGTTGCGTCTGCACCCACCCCATCCCTTTGCTCCCTGCACACCTTCTCTGCCACCTGTCCCACACCCTTCCCGTGGCACTTTGCTCCCCACAGATTTGCAAACTTGCTCTCCGCTCCACATGTACAGTACCATGCAGGAGGCTTGGGCATCATAGCGATTTGCATTCTACGGAAAATGTTCAGAATTGGGTTTAATATCAGTGACATATGACATGAAACTTGTTTTTTGGCAGCAGTACAGTGAAATGCATAAAAAGTGCTATAAATAAATAAGTGTGCATTAAAAATTAAATCAAATATGTAGTGCAAAAAGAGAGCAAGAATAGTGAGGTAGTGTTCATGGGTTCACTCATAGTGGAGGGGAGGAAGTTGTTCCTAAAACGTTGTGTGTGTGTGTGTGTTCAGGCTCCTGTACTCTTTCCTTGATGGTGGTAATGAGAACATGTTCTGTGTGATGGGTATCCTTAATGGTGGATACCCCCTTTTTGGGGATATTGTCTTTTGAAGATGTTACGTACCCTGTAACCAGCAGAAATGGACCATGTGTTGGAGTCTGGTTTAACAGAAACTAATAAAGTTTTATTAAAGAAATAAGTAACACAGTACTCTAATCGTAAGGATATAAATGCAACAGGTTAGCAATGATAAAACACACATGTACACAGAACTAGGATAATAGGAATCAACCAAGCTCTACCGCAGTCTAGGGGTAAAATGATCAGTCTCAAGTGACGCAAAGCTCATTTCAGCTTAGTACAGTTCGCAGTAATCGCTGTTGTGCTGTTGGAGAGAGAGAGAGAGAGAATGCAAATTTTGATTCAAACAGACCTTTGATGTTCTTCGCAGTTAGCTTTCGGGCGAACCCTTTTATGTCTTCTGTGGTCACCGATTGTGACCCCTCCGTTCCGGATAGGACCGTTCTTCCGCGGTGAACTCGGCACCCAGGCAAGGGCGGACACACACACCAGGTTCCTGCCGATCGTCCCTTTTCACCCTGTCAGTCTATGGTTGGTTCCCTTGAACCAGACCTCCAACTCCCACCAACTTGTGGGGGCACACCGCTCTTCCAGGGTCTCGTTATCTCGTGATCTCGTGGTGTGTGTCGTGCCTTAGCGAACCCGTTCTTTTTATCCCCCTGCTGGGGTATCATCTGTCCATCAAACTTCAAACAGTTCAGGTTCAAAGCAACCGGTCTGTCAATACTCGGAATTGTGTCTCTTTTCGTTATCTCTCTCTCCTCTCTCATTAACATTTTGAACGTTTCTCCATTTGTCTCCCTTATCTCTCTCATCAGCATCAATCTTCTGATAACTTGGTTTTTCGTCACAAAGACAAATGTGGGGAGGTAAGTGCCTACGACGGAGCTGGCTGAGTTTCCAACCCTCTGCAGCTTTTTCCAATCTGATGGTAGTGCAAAAATCGAAATAGGAGAATTAAAAATAAAAAAAAATAAGGCAGTGTTCGTGGGATCATGAACTATTCCAAAATCTGATGGAGGAGGGCAATGTTCCCTCTAATTTTCAGTAGTCAGCGTGTGCAAAAATCTTATGCTGTGCAATTTTTTTCCTGTGACAGAAGTATGTGCGCACTGAATGCACACATGGTACAGTTTATGTAGGTTTACAAAATATTTGACGTAAAACTGCACAGAATAACAACAAAATAACATACATATTTAAGCAAACAACAGGAATTCTGCAGATGCTGGAAATTCAAGCAACACACATAAAAGTTGCTGGTGAACACAGCAGGCCAGGCAACATCTCTAGGAAGAGGTACAGTCGACGTTTCAGGCCGAGACCCTTCGTCAGGACTAACTGAAGGAAGAGTGAGTAAGGGATTCACTCTTGCTTCAGTTAGTCCTGACGAAGGGTCTCGGCCTGAAACGTCCACTGTACCTCTTCCTAGAGATGCTGCCTGGCCTGCTGCGTTCACCAGCAACTTTTAAGTGTGTTGTTACATATTTAAGTCACTAGTTAACAGAAACATTCAGCTAAAAGATAATTTTCAATAAGTATAATTATTAATTACTACATTATTTTAGCTAACTAAACTTTTGTGCGCACATTAATTTCCTTTGTGCGCTGGTTGAAAAACGTGTGTGTGCGTGCACACGCGCACAGCTTAGAGGGAACATAGGAGGCGGGAAAGAAACTGTGTCTGAATTGTTGAGTGTGGATCTTAGATTGTAACGAGGAGAGGGCTTGTCCCAGATGACGAGTAAATGGTAGTGAAGAGTTGCATTATTAGAAACTCAAGTGAGGGTCTACCTGGAGAATTGGGTGCGGTTTTGATCCTAATGAAAAGAAACACTTCCTTTGAAGATGGAAGCTAGAATAAGTCCTGGCGCGGCCTGAGTCAGGCGCCTTCGGGGTGCCGTGTTGCGCAGCCCTGTGGACACGAATTGTTGTTGTCGTCATGAGCTGAAGCGTGGTGGGAGCTGGAACACCGAGACAACGAGAGCGGCTGTCGGAGGCGTCTGAACTCGGGTGGTCACCTGCACTCTCTTGGTGGCGCGTGAGAGCTTGCTGCTGAGTCTTGAGTTGGGGAACTCGAAGTGAAAAGCGACCCTTCAGACTGTGATTGTAACATCGAAACATGTGATTGTCTCCCCTCTCACTGCGGAAAGAGCTATATCTGTCCCTCCCTTGTTAGTGAGAGAGAGGGAGCCTGAGGGATGTTGAATTGTTGGAGTGAGCAGTTAGTTTTTGATGGACTGTCGCCCATGGTCTCTCTTTGGGGGGTTTGCTGTTGCTGGCTTGGTGGGTGTTGAGAGTGCTGATGCTATCCGCTAGAATATTTTGGGGGGGGGGGGTTGCTGCTGTTTGTGCGTGGGAGTGGGGCAAGGAGCTTTGGGATTCGAACATTTTTTTTCTGTTGTTCATTCTTATCTGTTTTGTGGATGTCTGTGAAGAAGAATTTCAGGTTGTATATTGTATTCATTCTCAGATATTAAATGGCACCATTGAAGTTTGATTAAACTGTTTTCAGATAGGAAGGGGTTATTGTGTGAGAAAAGATTAAGCAGATTTTGTTTATCCTCTCCAGAGTATGGAAGAGTGAGAGATATCATCCATATTCATGCCATTCTACAGTAGAGAGCATCCTAACAAGCTGCATCACTGCTCAGTATGGAAACTTCACTGTGGCGGACAGGGAGGCTCTACAATGGGTAGTCAAATCTGCCCGATGCATCACTGGCACCTACCTACCCTCCATCAAGGACATACATACAGAAAGGTGCCGGAAAAGGGCCAGTAACATCATGAAGGATCCCACCCACCCTGCTCATGGACTGTTTGCCCCACTCCCATCAGCAAGGAGGCTATGCAGCATCCATGGCAGAACCACCAGACACAAACACAGTTACTTTTCAACACCACCACCCACCGACTCCCCCACTACTTTATTATTTCCCATCAGTCACAGCCTTATGCCTTATACACAATCTGTCGTCACTTTATGGACATACAATCATAAGCTATCTTATGTCTTTATATTGATTGAGTTTTATTATTATTACTACAGTAATTATTTTTATTATTTTATTATTATTACTATTGTGTTCTTTATCTTTTTGTGTTTTTATTTTCCTGATTTGGATCTGGAGTAACAATTATTTCATTCTCCTTTACACTTGTGTATAGGAAATGACATTAACCAATCTTGAATTTTGAATCAAAACATGTAAGATTCTGATGGGTCCTGCCAGAATGGACGCTGAGAGGATGTTTTCCAAGCTGGGGTAATCTACAGATAGGGGGTATACACTTGGTATCCACTTTTTTATGTACACCAGCTCATTAATGCAAATACTGAATCGGCCAATCACGTGGCAGCAAAAAAAGCACGCATACATGGTCTGAAGGTTCAATTGTTGTTCAGGCCAAACATCAGATTGAGGAAGAAATGTCATC
Source organism: Mobula birostris (assembly GCF_030028105.1). NCBI lineage: Eukaryota > Metazoa > Chordata > Chondrichthyes > Myliobatiformes > Myliobatidae > Mobula > Mobula birostris. Next base: position 12,605,971 of record NC_092379.1, read on the forward strand.
TAAGCGACTTTGACAATGGAGGGATTGCTGGTGCCAGAGAGGGTGGTTTGAGGATCTCAGAAACTGCTATTCTCCTGGGATTTTCATGCATAACAGCCTCAAGAGTTTACAGAGAATGGTGCGAGGAAACAAGGAAATATCCAGTGAGCGACAGTTCTGTGGACAAAAACGCCTTGCTAGTGAGAGAGGGGTGAGAGGAGAAAATGCCTTGTTAATGAGAGGAGTCACTGGTTCAAGCTGACAGGAGGGAGTAACTGAAATAGCCACGCGCTACAACAGCGGTGCGCAGAAGAGCATCTCTGAACGCATAACACATCGACCCTGGAAGTGAATTGGCTACAGAAGCAGAAGACCACGAACATACACCCAGTGGCCACTTTATTAGGTACAGGAGAATAAAGTGGCCTCAAGTATATTCTCCAGATTGGGAGGTCCCATTCAAGAAGGGACCTCCCTACCTGGATGAGATGAGGAGGAATTTCTTCTCTCGGAGGGTTGTGAGTGCTTTAGAATTCACTGCAGCTGAGAGCTGTGAAGGCTGGGACAATAGGTTTATTCAAGGACGTGTCAACAAGTACACTCAAAAACTTCTATAGTTGTACCGTGGGGAGCATTCTGACAGGCTGCGTCACTGTCTGGTATGGAGGGGCTACTGCACAGGACCGAAAGAAGCTGCAGAAGGTTGTAAATCTAGTCAGCTCCATCTTGGGTACTAGCCTACAAAGTACCCAGGACATCTTTAGGGAGCGATGTCTCAGAAAGGCAGCGTCCATTATTAAGGACCTCGAGCACCCAGAGCATGCTGTTTTCTCACTGTTACCATCAGGTAGGGGGTACAGAAGCCTGAAGGCACACACTCAGCGATTCAGGAACAGCTTCTTCCCCTCTGCCATCCGATTCCTAAACGGACATTGAATCTTTGGACAACACTTTACTTTTTTAATATACAGTATTTCTGGTTTTGCACATTTTTAAAAATCTATTCAATATACATAATTGATTCACTTGTTTATTTATTTTTTCTCTCTCTGCTAGATTATGTATTGCATTGAACTGCTGCTGCTAAGTTAACAAATTTCACGTCACATGCTGGTGATAATAAATCTGATTCTGATTCTGATTGATTTTTATAGTTAAGTGGTAAGATCAGCGGCAATTTTATTGAACGTTGAAGGAGCCTCTAGGGTTGTTTGGGCTGCTGCCATTGCCTTTCCTTATGTTTTCATAAAGCCAAGATATTTAACAAGGAGCACTGCGGGAGAGGAGAGAGGGGGCTTTTTACATCACGGTTACGTGACCGTGATGCTGCTGCAAGTAATTTTTTCACAGCACCTGTGTATAGGTGTGCAGTACTGTGCAAAGTCCTGTGCTAGGGTGCTTAAGACTTTTGCACAGTACTGTATTTGTCAATGTGGAGCTTATAAATCTCACGGGACCAAAGGATGTTGGGAATGGTGGGGTTTGGTGCCGTGGGCAGGATGTGGGACAGGTGGCAGAGAAGGAGTGGCATGTGTGCAGACACACCCAACCCTGAGACACCGGGCAAGGTCATTTGATTCCAAGCAGTTGGTTTATTGATCATTACAGAATGTCTCTCTGGTGCTTCCCACTCCCTCCCCTCTTCCTTCCCCTTTTCCCGACCATGATTCCCCTCTCCCTTCCCCTCTTCTGGTCACCTCACTATAGGAAGGATGTGGAAGCATTGGAAAGGGTACAGAGGAGATTTACCAGGATGCTGCCTGGTTTAGAGAGTATGCATTATGATCAGAGATTAAGGGAGCTAGGGCTTTACTCTTTGGAGAGAAGGAGGATGAGAGGAGACATGATAGAGGTGTACAAGATAATAAGAGGAATAGATAGAGTGGACAGCCAGCGCCTCTTCCCCAGGGCACCACTGCTCAATACAAGAGGACATGGCTTTAAGGTAAGGGGTGGGAAGTTCAAGGGGGATATTAGAGGAAGATTTTTTACTCAGAGAGTGGTTGGTGTGTGGAATGCACTGCCTGAGTCAGTGGTGGAGGCAGATACACTAGTGAAGTTTAAGAGACTGCTAGATAGGTATATGGAGGAATTTAAGGTGGGGGGCTTATATGGGAGGCAGGGTTTGAGGGTCGGCACAACATTGTGGGCCGAAGGACCTGTACTGTGCTGTACTATTCTATGTTCTTTGTTCCTACTCTCAGTCCACAATAGAGACCCAGATCAGAATCAGGTTTATCATCACTCACATATGTCATGAATTTTCTTTTGCTGCAGCAGTACAGTACAATACATACAATTACTACAGTACCGTGCAAAAGTCCTAGCTACCCTCACTATATGGTATACTGTATGTTGCCTAACACTTTTGCACGCTACTACACTTGTGCAAATGGCAATAAAGTTGACCTTGACTTGCTCTCGTGATCTCTTCATCATTCGCGGCAAGTGGTGGAAGCTCCAGAGGAGCCAACCGTGCACCGTTTCTGTGAATTGGCTCCTGGGTTTAGCAGCTGGAGACAAGGTGAACAACAATGATGCAATCTGTAGATGGCCACTGTTGTGCCCCTGCTTTAGGCATTGAGATTCCCCATTGGTATCAGTTGCCCCTTCCCTCTCACCAATAAACAATCTACCGGAAGATCCCAGCTGCATCTGTGGCGGGGAAAGAACTGTCGATGCTTTGGGTCGAAAACCCGCAGTTCTTCCAGAAGAGTGTCACTGCAGACTCCAGAATCTGCAGATTCTGCTGATAGTATTGCCTATTCTGTTAGATCTGCATGGGAAATAATTAGCATTTGTTTATTCTCATGTCACAGTGAAAAGGTTTCGTTTTCATGCAACACCATCAAGGTAGTACTAGACCAAGCGTACCCACTCTTCTTTACATTATGAAGACGCGTACTCCCTTTTTATTGTCATTTAGTAATGCATGCATTAAGAAATGATACATTATTTCCTCCGGTGTGATATCACAAAAACACAGGACAAACCAAGACTGAAAAAACTGACAAACCCACATAATTATAACATATAGATACAACAGTGCAACAATACCATAACTTGATGAAGAAGTCCATGAGCCCAGTAAAGCTCAAAGTTTCTCATATGTCCCACATCTCACGCAGACGGGAGAAGGAAGAAAAACTCTCCCTGCCATGTGGACCACAATCCGACTCTGAGCCATCCGAAAACTTCGAGCTCTGATCAGCTCTCCGACACCGAGTACTGAGCGCCATCTCTGTCCGAACGATTTGACCTCCTTCTCGGTCGCCAAAAGCAGGCAAGGCCGGGGATTTTGAGGCCTACCCTCCGAAAGATTCCCGACCGCGCAGTAACGACAGCAGCGGACGGGCGTTTCAGAAATTTCTCCAGATGTTCCTCTGTGCTTTCACGCCTGTCTCCATCAAATCAGAAATTGTCCACGGCCCCTATTTAACAGATACGACATCATTTTTCACCTGAGAGCTGCGCACGCGTGATGTGCTGTCATCTTCTCCTCCTGCCTTGACTCTTTAAATCCCTGGACCAATGCCATTAAACAAGGGGTTTGAGAACCCCTGTCTGGGTAGCATGTCTGGTAGGAGTGCAATCACTCGAGTTGAGTATAATGTTCTCCTGAGGGGTTGCCATTTGGTGAGGCTGTAGAGACCGATCCGGGATCCTCATTTTCAGGAGTGAGTGGTGGCTGTGGTTAGCTGTTGGATCTCCTTTTTCAGCTGCATAGCAGAGGTTGCTTTCATGTAGCGCAATTCCCTTTTGAACACATTTCCTCCAGGTGTATCTACTGAGTGCAATGTCTTCCCAGTTTACTGTTGAACCTCCTCAGGCGGATTTTGATACCATCTCCGTGCGTTCACTCTGCCTACCAGGGGTCGCTGGCCTTCCTTCAACTGGGAGTGAAGGATCTGTCCGGGGAGATATGAGGCAAGCATCTGGATGATGTGACTTATCCATCGGAGCTGGTGTTGCTTTATCAAAGTAGCACAAAAGGAAAAAAAAAAACAGAATGACTTAAAAATATAGATGATTAAAATAAATGTAATGATCTGCAGAACACAGCTTGCAGAGAGTCATCACAGTCTGACACCATCACCCTCACATGTGTAAGTCAGTCGTGTTTGAGAACAATATTATTCAAAGACTGGCCAGGAGCACTCGGAGTCCACGGCTAGTTCAATGTACTGGAGGGTTTGCCTCTAGCAAGAGTCTTCAGCTGCCCTGCATCACAGGTCCTGGCAGCTACCGAGATCACTCGAGTGGCATTTGGCAGACCTTGTCTACAATAGCAGTAGATGAGCAATGCCATCCTTCCTGTGAATGGTGCGTGCCATATGCCCAATCATCTGCTACACACAGTGCAGTTTGAGATGTGACCTTCACTGGGAGAATGTTTACTTATGTAAAACATTTTGGGCTGCTGATCATGAAAATCACCATGAAATTTCCCTATCACGCACCATTTTCTTTTGAAATCGCCTATATTTGTTATTTCAATTCATAATTTAAGTCAGTTAAAATGTTGTCCACAATGTAGGCTGAAAGGTTCTCTGGAATTAACTCAGAAAATGTGTGGCTTGATGGTTGGGTTCAGGTGTTCTTTGATCTTGGCAATCTATTTGCAAACGTTTCATCACCATACCAAGAGGCAAGTGAACAACACATTGATAAATGTCTCCTCGTATGATGATGAAACGTTTGCAAATGGATTGCCAAGATGGAGAAAAGTCCTCTAACTTTTCCGGGCATGTCTGCCAATGCTTAGGCAGGGTGGATGCTGCATGGCGGGACAGGTTTAGAAAGGCTATAAATTTTGATTTTTGAGACACGTTTCCCAGAATAACTGATGCCAGGATTAAGGAAGGCATTTTTATTGGGCCACAAATCAAACAGGTCATCAATGATGGGTAATTCAAAGAACTTCAGGTGGGACTGGAGAAAATCAAATGGAAGGCATTCAAAGGTGTTGTTGAAACTTTTCTTGGCAACTACAGAGCACTAAACTATGTGTAGCTGGTTGACAACGTCCTTCAAGCATATCAAACCATGTCACTAAAGATACATTTTCTTCAGTCCCATGTAGACTTCTTCCCTGCAAATCTTGGTACTGTCAGTGATGAGCTCGGTGAAAGGTTTCACCAGGACATTGCGGTCAGAGGGAAACGGTATCAGGGCAACTGGAATCCATCAACGCTGGCTGATTATTGTTGGACACTTAAGTGAGAAGCCTCAGACACTGAGTACAAATGATAATCATCAACAAAACATTTTTAGCTTAATTGAACTATTGTAAAGAGTCAGCATTGGTTTATGCAATTAAAGGCATGATATTCAATCAAAGTTAATTTCATGTTTCTCCAAATTCCTATGTGATGCAAGTTTTCTGAAATTATATTTGTGTTCAGCTTCAAGTGGTCTATCATAAGCCAAAAAAAAAATACTGAGGAAGCAATACTTTTGGAAAAAAATTGTTGTCCAGTCATGTAAAAAGAACAAATCAGATTATCTGCGTTATATTTTTAAGCTGGAAGAGAAAGACTGCAGACGCTGCAGTCTGAAGACTCAGCAGGTCAATCAGCATTTGTGGAGGAAAAGGTGTAATTTGACACTCTGGATCATGACCTTGCATTAAGGGGAAAGGAAAGATTGATGGCATACAGTAGTACAGAGAAGAGAGGGAATAGAGGCTAGTTGGTGATGGTTGGAGTCACATAGAGGGAGGGATAGAAAAGCTGAACAAAGGGAGAAGAAAACTAGATGGATAGATGAGATCACCAGGGAGTGGACTACCTGAATGTGAAGTTTATGGAAAGTCTGCGACTTCTGGGTAGGCAAAGTAAACGCTTTGAAGATAATCTACCTGAGGAAATTCAACATTACATCTAAGAATTTGGAAGACATCACAGTCAATAGATACACCTGCAGGAAATCTGTTCAAAAGGGAACTGTGCTGCATGAGAACGACCTCTGCTACATTGCAGTGAACAAACAGCAGCCGCAAGAGGAAAACAACCAGAAGACCCAACGGCTAATCACAGCCACCACTTACTCTTGAAAATGAGGATCCCAGATCTCCACAGCCTCCTGAGGACCCCTCAGGGGATCATCAAACTCAACTGGAGTGATTGCGCTTCTACCACTCAACCTGGAGTCCTCAGACCCCTTGTTTAATGGTAGTGGTCCATGGGAGATTGGGAACCCTTGGTCTAGTACTACCTTGATGTTTCTGCATGCAAACAAAATCTTTTCACTGTATCTCAATACACACAAGAATAAGCTAATTACCAATTATTTCCTATGCAGATCCAACAGAGTAAGCAATACTATCTGCAAGAAACTCCAGATGCTGGAGTCTGAGGTGACAGTCTTCTGGAAGAACTGCCGGGTTTCGACCCAAATTATCTTTAAGAAGGGAGGAAGGCAAAAGTAAGGAAATTATAGGCAAGTTAGCTTAACCTCAGTGGCTGGGAAAGTGTTGGAGTCTATTATTAATGATGAGGCTTTGGATACTTGGAAACTGATGATAAAATAAGTCAAAGTTAGCATGGTTTCTGTAAAGGGAAATCTTGCCTGACAAACCTGTTGGAGTTCTTTGATGAAGTAATAAGCAGGGTGGACAAGGAGAGGCAGCAGATGCCGTTTACTTGGATTTTCAGAAGTCATTTTGATAAGGTGCCACACATGAGACTGTTTAACAAGATAACACCCAGTGGTGTTACAGGAAGGGTACTAGCATGGATAGAGGAATGGCTAATGGGCAGGAGGCAGTGAATGGGAATAAATGGGGCCTTTCCTGGTTGGCTGCTGATGACTAGTGGTGTTCCTCAGGGATCAGTATTGTGACCGCTACTTTTCCCATTGTTTGTCAGTGATTTGGATAATGGAATTGATGGCTTTGTGGCAAATTTTGTGGATGATATGAAGATAAGTGGAGGGGTAGGCAGTGCTGAGGAAGCAAAGTGATTGTAGCAGGACTTAGAGGCATTGGAAGAATGGGCAAAAAAGTGACAGATGGAATACTATGTTGGGAAATGTACGATAATGCATTTTGGAAAAAGGAACAATAGTGCAGACTATTATCTAAATGGCGAGAAGGTTCAAACATCAGAGATGCAGAGGGACTTTGGAGTCCTTGTGCAAGACTCCCAGGAGGTTAATTTACAGGTTGAGTCAGTGGTAAAGAAGGCAAATGCAATGTTGGCATTTATTTCAAGGAAAATAGAATATAAAAGCAAGGAGATAATGCTGAGCCTTTATAAGACACTGTTCAGGCTGCACTTGGAGTATTGTCAACAGTTTTGGCCCCATATCTCAGAAGGGATGTGTTGACATCGGAGGGAGTCCAGAGGAGATTGACGAGGATGATTCTGAGATTGAAGGGGTTAACAAGTAAGGAACGCTTGGCAGCTTTGGGCCTGTACTCACTGGAATTTAGAAGAATGTGGGGGGTTTCATTTGAAATCAACCGAATTTTGAAAGGACTAGATAGCGTGGATGTTTCCTATTGTGTGGGTATATAGAACGAGAGGGCACAGCCTCAAAATTGAGGGGCATCCCTTTAGAACAGAGTTAAGGAGGAATTTTTTTTAGCTAGACAGGAGTAAGTCTGTGGAATGCTCTGCCACAGACTGTGGTGGAGGCCAAGTCCGTGGGTATATTTAAGGTGGAAGTTGATCATTTCCTGATTGGTCAGGGCATCAAAGGATATGGCGAGAAGGCAGAAGTATGGGGTTGAGTGGGACCCGGGATCAGCCATGATGGGATGCTGGAGCAGACTCAATGAGCTGAATGGCCTAAATCTGCTCCTTTGTCTTGTGGTTTTATGGAAAACCCAGTGCTCACCCCATTGGGTTGTGCGTTCCACAAATGTTTTTGACATTACTCTGTTGGTCAGGTAACCACAGGAAGATATTAAAAGGTGAAAAAAGACAGACTGCTCAGGGCTGAGATGAGGAGAAATTTCTTCAGGGAGAGGCGGATATCTGGAATTCTCTGTTCCCAGCGGGCTGTGATAGTTCCGTCAATGAGTTCATTCCGACAGGGCGAGAGAGCTTTCTGGATGTTCAGGCATTCGAGGGTTGTGGAGATAGAACAGACAGAACATAAAGCTCAGAGGTGTTGGATGCTGGAGCACGCTCAAAGGTCCAGGTAACCTGTTCCTAATCTGGGTTGTTGTATCCATGTACCAACCCTTTGTTCAGTAGTTATATGACTGAGGCAGTGGAGATATCAAAGTAAAATTTATTATCAGAGATACATACATGTCACCATATACAGTCGTCCCTCGGTATCCGCAGGGGATCCGTTCCAGGACCCCCAGTGGATACCAAAATCTGTGGATGCTCGTCCCTTATATAAAATAGCGTAGTATTTGTATATAACCTATGCACATCCTCCCGTATACTTTAAATCATCTCTAGATTACTTATAATACCTAATACAATGTAAATGCTATGTAAATAGTTGTTATACTGTATTGTTTTGGGAATAATGACAAGAAAAAAAAGTCAGTATACGTTCAGTTTTAGATGCAACCATCGTGATCCGCGGCTGATATTTTTGATCCGCGGTTGGTTGAATCTGCGGATGCGGAACCCATGGATACGGAGGGCCAACTGTATAACCCTGAGATTCATTTTCCTGTGGGCATACTCAGCAAGTCTATATAATAGTAACTATAAGGCGGGAGGAGAAGATGGTGGCGCGACGCAGCTCGCAGCGGCCACTCCGGTGGTGATGTCTGTTATTTGTCAAGTAGGGTTCTGTACACAATCCTGATTTGATGGAGACGGACGTGAGAGCACGGAGGAACATCTGGTGAAACTTCTGAAATGCCTGCTTCGCTGCCGCTGCTACTGTGTGGTCCAGAATCTCCGGAGGAGAAGGCCCCGAGTCCTCGGCTTTGCTTGTTGCTCGGTGGCCGGGGCGGGGTTGAAGCATTCGGCAGAGGATGGCGCTCGGAAAGGCTGTGTCGGAGGCTCGAAGTTTTTGGACGGACTCAGAGTCTGCTGCGGTCGGGTGCTTCCAATGGTGCTACATCAGCAAGTTGGCGGCGCTTGGAGGTTCATGGCAGGGAGAGTTTCTCCCTTCTACCGTCTGCGTGAGATGATGAGTCTATCGGGACTTTGAGACTTTTATCTACCGTGCCCATGGTCTGCTGTTTATCAAATTATGGTATTGCTTTGCACTGTTGTAACTGTATGTTATAATTATGTGGTTTTGTCAGTTTTAGTCTTGGTTTGTCCTGTGTTTTTCTTGTGATATCATTCTGGAGGAACGTTGTATCATTTTTTAATGCATGCATTTCTAAATGACAATAAACGAGGACTGAGTGTCCTCATAATCTAATAACAGGATCAGTGAAAGATCAACCAGAGTGCAGAAGACTGCAAACTGTGCAGATGCAAGTATAAATAAATAGCAATAAATAATGAGAACATGAGATACAGAGTCCTTAAAGTGAGATCATTGGTTGTGGGAGCACTTCAATGATGGGGCAAGGGAGTGCAGTGAGAGTATTTAGATTATTTATTTGAGAGCTTGATGGTTAAGGGGTAGTAACTGTTATTGAACCTGCTGATACTTATCTAGAGGCTCTTGTACCTTCTACCTAATGGCAGCAATGAGAAGAGGGCATAGCCTGGGTGGTGGGTGGGGGTGGGGTCAGGGGTCCCTGATGATGGATGCTGCTTTCCTGTTGTATCGTTTCATGTAGATGTGCCCAATGGTTGGGAGGGGTTTACCCGTGATAGGCTGGGCTGTGATGTAATCCAATACACGTGAATAGAATTAAACAAAATGATTGCGGGGAGTCTTGGTAACGCTGACTATATTAGGTCCTGTCTTTGAAATCTGGTGTTTGACCTACAGAGAGAGATGATATTGGGTCATAGTCAGGAACTGAACCTTCGCATCTTTGATTTATTGATTGATTGTAACTTATGGTAATGTACTGCTTGCCACCAAGTGACCAATTTAATGACATACGTCGGTGATAATAAGCCTGAATCTGAACTCTCCCAGCAGGGCCATACAGCCATTTCATGGCCAGGATCTGCACACGGTAATGCTGGCACTTTCTCGTCCTTTAAGGAGTTGGTGGGTTTCTGATGGGGCTCCTGCAGTGAGTCTTGTCTCGTCTTGTCCACACTGCACCAGCCGCCGCCACTGGGCTATAAATGTGCAGGAGCACTGTGTGGTTAAGTGCCGCAACAGCTGAGGCTCGAACTCGCCACCTTCAGATCACTAGTCCAACGCCTTAACCACTTGGCCACGTGCCAACACGTAGCAGACTCCAGGATATCGGTGAAGCATTGGGAAACCTGGGGGTGAAGATGTTTCTAATGTTCTGAAGTTTCCGAACTACAAGAATTGTCCAGCAGTGTCAGAATCAGGTTTAGTATCACGGGCGTATGTCTGAAATTTGTTGTTTTTGGCAGCAGCAGTGCTTTGCAATACATAATAAAAACTGTGAATTGCAGTATGTATGTATATATGTGTGTGTGTATATATATTACTGTCCATTACGCCGCTGGCATTTAGGGCAGCAATAAGGGTCCTCCAACTCTGACTGTCCATGCAGTCACACACAGATGTAGAAAGATTCTTCGTTTCTGTTTCCGTAACAGGTTTGTTTTACCAGTCAGGATTTTTAGCCCTGAGCTGAACCCACAAACTTGAAGGAATAGAACAAAAGTTAAATTAACTAAGTGGTGCAAAATAGTAGTGAGTTAGTGTTCATGGGTTCAGTGTCCATTTAGAAATCTGATGGCAGAGGGGAAGAAGCTGTTCCTGAACTGTTGAGTGGGTGGCTTCAGGATCATCACGGGCACGTTAAACAAAACTAAATTATGACCACAGTAGTGCAGTGGTTAGCATGATGCCCTTACTCCTCAGGGTGTCGGAGTTTGGAGTTCAATCCCAGCGTCCTCTGTAAGGAGTCTGTGCATCCTCCCCGTGGAATGTGTGAGATTTCCCCAGGTATTCTGGTTTCCTCCCACATTCCAACGATGTACCGGTTAGTGGGTTAATTGTCGTTGTTGCTCTCCACACCCTGTGGCGTATCAGGCGGGAACCTTGCCGTTTCTTTAGCATTGGACTTTTTTGCACAAGGCCTGGTTGCCAGCTTGATGCTGAAAGCCAGCGCGGACGGAAAGCATGCAAGGGAGCCGGCTGGAATCGAACCTGGGAGCATTCGCCTCGAAGTCCGGTGTGGATGCCACTACACCGCCGGCTGGTCCAGTAGGTAAACGGTCATTGTAAATTGTCCGGTGATTAGGTTTAAGGTCAAATCAGAGTTGCTGGGCAGCGTGGCTCGAAGAGCCAGAAGGACAATTCCATGCAAAATAAATAAATAAATAAAAACAACACAAACAAAATGCTGGTGGAATGCAGCAGGCCAGGCAGCATCTTTGGGAAGAGGTACAGTCGACGTTTCGGGCTGAGACCCATCGTCAGGACTAGTCGTAGTCCTGACGAAGGGTCTCAGCCCGAAACGTCGACTGTACCTCTTCCTATAGATGCTGCCTGGTCTGCTGCGTTCCACCAGCATTTTGTGTGTGATCCTTGAATTTCCAGCATCTGCAGATTTCCTCGTGTTTGTGTAAATAAATAAAAACTATGTTTTGGACTTTATGAACCAAAACAGTGAGCTTAGCAAAATTGGATGGATAGGGGCATATTGCTTGATGAAACCTCCATTCTGTCCTGGCAGAACAGGCAGTAATGGTGTTTCCTGATATTTCTGGCCCTGTCTTAGAAGTGGCACAGTGCTGCTGGGAACGCAGGTAATGGATTGTAGTGTGTTTATAATGTAAGGTTTTTAGATGAGTTCCAACAATGTTAATTATAAGAAGAGGCTCTTAAAATACATTAGAGATAGCCTATGATAGTGTGGAAAATGAGAGCATGTTTTCGCATGATTGTCTATCCTCCCACCCGATGAATATTAATGAAGAGCACTCTTTAATGATGGTGTTGATGCATTTGGGGGCTGGTGAGGTGGAGGTGAGTGACCCTCTCTGTGGCAGGCCAGAGTCATTCTGGTTAATGAACATGGAACTGAAACACTTTCTTGCAGTGGCTTCCAGCTTTTTCTCTGCTCCCGAGGCAATTGATTACGAGCGCTGCGCACGTCGAAAACAGAAAGTCGCAAACAGCAACAGCAAATGCTTGAGGTGGCTCGGTGGCTGTTTTCGGAGCAATCTCTCTTAAGAGAAGACGTTCAGTTATGAGAGCACACTCGAGCGTAATGACCAAAGCTTGGCTCCTCCTAGCAAAACACCAGCCTGCTGCTGACAATATCAACTGTAATATGCAGTGCTGACGGCTTCGCATGTGTCTGAGGCAGGACTGGGCTATTTTCAGACCAATAAAGTTCAAAGTAAATTTTATTATCAAAGTTCATATATGTCACTGTATGCGATCCTGAGGTTCATTTTCTTGTGGGCATACTCAATCTGTAGAATAATAACAGAATCAAAAAAAGACCACCCAGATTGGGCGTTCAACCACCGGGCAAGAGACAACAAACTGTGCAAATACAAAAAGAAAGAAATAATAATAATAATAAATAAACAGAACATGAGATGAAGAGTCCTTGAAAGTGAGTCCATTGGTTGTGGGAACATTTCAATGGTGGGGCAAGTGGAAGGTGAGTGAAATTATCCCCTGTGGTTCCAGAGCCTGATGGTTGAGGGGTAGTAACTATTTCTCCTGAACGTGGCGGTGTGGGTCCTGAGGCTCCTGTACCTTCTTCCTGATGGCAGCAGCAAGAGGAGGGCATGACCTTCGGTGGTGGGGGTCCCTGATAATGGATGCTGCTCTCCTGCGACAGCGTATCATGCGGATGTGCTCAACGGTGGGGAGGGCTTTACCTGTGGCGGACTAGTGATACTGGTTTATAATGGAAGCTTTAAAGTGGAGCTTCCCATCCAATTTGGGGTTCCTGAGACCCTTCACATCCACATGCTGCTGGGTTATATGGCATCCTTCCCTTGGTCTTTTCCAGACGGTCCCTTTCCGAGAACTTCACCAGAGCCAGGAAGTGTAAAATTCAAAGTGAACGTGTTATCAGAGTAACCCTGAGATTCATTTTCATGCAGGCATTCAAAGTAGAACAAAGAAATACGATAGAATCAATGAAGTGCTACACACACACTGAGAAGGAGCCAATGTACAGAAGAAGATAAACTGTGCAAATACAAAATATTAATAATAATAATAAATAAGTAAGCCAATAAATGTTACTGAGAACATGAGTTGGAGGGTCCTTGAAAGTGAGTCCATAGGTCCTGGAATCAGATTTGAGGTGATTTAAGTTATCCACATGCTGGTTCAGGAGCCTGATGTCTGAAGAGTAGTAACTGTTCCTGAACCTCCTTCCTTTCGGTAGCTGTGAGAAAAGATCATAGTCTGGATGGTGGGGGTCATTGATGATGGAAGCTGCATTCTTGTGGCAGTGCTCCTTGTAGATGATGTCCGTAGCAATGCTGAGGTCAGAGAGGGAAAGGGTCTTCTTTCTATTTCCCGGCTTTGCCATTGCAGAGACTGTTGGCATTTCAGTCGCACGCGGCTCTTCCGTTCAGGAATATGCAGCAGAGAATGAACACTTTCCGGAGTGAGATGTAATATTGACCATTTCAAGAGGACTAGAATATAAAAGCAAGGATGTAATGTTGAGACTTTATAAGGACTTTATAAGACATCCAGCATGTCACCTTACTTCAGAATTTCAAGTGGACATCTTGTTGGATCGGATGATGAAGAAAGAAGAAATTTACTTCCGAGGCTGGAGCTGGTGTGTTTTGTGAAACTTGCAGGTCATGGCCCTCCATTTCATTTGTTGCCCTGTCCTTGCTGTGGAAGGTGTGAGTTTTAACCATATAACATATAACAATTACAGCACGGAACCAGGCCATCTCGGCCCTTCTAGTCCATGCCGATCTCCTACTCTCAGCTAGTCCCACCGACCTGCACTCGGTCCATAACCCTCCATTCCTTTCCTGTCCATATATCTATCCAATTTAACTTTAAACTTTTTGGGGGTGTTGTTCTGGATTATTTTATAGATTGTTTACAATGTGTCAGAAAGTGAGTGGATGAAATTTTCATGTGTTTCTAAACAGGCATGTATGATTTTAAGCTTCTTGAGTGTGATTGGACCTAAGAGACTGGACTGACCAGCTAGATTTCTGACTCTCTCCCTCGTTTGCAGTGGAGCATTAAGATTTCACTCATTATATCATTTAGTCCTCTGCTGCCACCTGAAAGTTCTGAAGGATTTTTTACAGAGCCAGTTTCCATAAGACCATAAGAGGTAGGAGCAGAATTAGGCCATTTGGCCCATCGAGTCTGCTCCACCATTTCATCATGGCTGATCCATTTTCCCTCTCAGCCCCAATCTCCTGCCTTCTCCCCATATCCCTTCATGCCCTGACCAATTAAGAATTTATCAACCTCTGCCTTAAATATACATAAAGACTTGGCCTCTACAGCTGCCTGTGATAAATAATTCCACAGATCACCTCTCTCTGGCTAAAGAAACTCCTCCTCATTTCTGTTCTAAAAGACCACCCCTCTATTCTGAGACTATGTTCTCTGGTCTTAGACTCTCCACTCTTTCAAGGCCTTTCAACATTCAATAAGTTTAATTGAGGTCACCCTTCATTCTTCTGAATTCTAGTGAATATAAGCCCAGAGCTATCAAATGCTCTCCATATGACAAACTATTCAATCCTAGAAACATTTTCGTGAACCTCCTTTGAACCCTCTCCAGTTTCAGCTCATCCTTCTAAGAGAAGGGGCCCAAATCTGTTCACAATACTCCAAGTGAGGCCTCACCAGTGCTTTATAAAGTCTCAACATTACATCCTTGCTTTTATATTCTAGTCCTCTTGAAATGAATGCTAACATCGTATCTGCCTTCCTCACCACAGACTCAACCTGCAAATTAACTCCTAGGGAATCCTGCACAGGGACTCCCATGACCCTCTGACCTCAGATTTCTGTATTTTCTCTCCACTTAGAAAATAGTCAATCCTTTCATTTCTTCGCCCATTCTCCGAATCTGCCTGTCCTTCTGTAGCCTCTCTGCTCCCTCAAAACTACCTCCCCCTCCATCTATCTTCATATCGTCTGCAAACTTTGCAACAAAACCATCATTTCCATCATCTAAATCATTGACATATATTGTAAAAGAAGAATTGGTCCCTCTGGAACACCCCTAGTCACTGGCAGCCAGCCAGAAAAAGGCTCCCTTTATTCCCACTCTTTGCCTCCTGCCAATCAGCCACTGCTTTATCCATGCTAGAATCTTTTCCGTAATACATGGGCTCGTAGCTTGTTAAGCAGCCTCATGTGTAGCAACTTGTCAAAGGCCTTCTGAAAATCTAAGTACACAACATCAACTGATTCTGCTTTGTTTATCCTGCTTTTTATTTCTTCAAAGAATTGCAACAGATTTGTTGGGCAAGATTTTCCCTTGAGGAAACCATGCTGACTATGACCTATTTTATTACGTACCTCCAAGAACCCTGAGACCTCATCCTTAATAATCAACTCCAACATCTTCCCAACCACTGAGGTCAGACTAACTGGCCTACAGTTTCCTTTCCTTTGCCTCTCTCCCTTCTTAAAGAGAGGAGTGACATTTGCAATTTCCCAGTCTTCCGGGACAATTCCGGAATCTAGTGATTCTTGAAAGATCATTACTAGTGCCTCCGCAATCTCTTCAGTCACCCCTTTCAGAACTCTGGTGTGTACACCATCTGGTCCAGCTTGCTTATCCGCCTCCATACCTTTCAGTTCCCTGCATCTTCCTTTCCCAGATTGATCCAGGATTCGCACTATCTGAATTAAGTGTCATAATCTCTGTGTTACCAAGCTTTTTGGCCCCAATCTAACTTGAGCCTTTAATTCTGTTACTCTCTCCACCTCAGTGCTCTCAGCTTTTATGTCAAACTTTCAGCAAGTTATAAGTTTTTTTTTTATTTTTCATTATTTAGGACCTTCTTGTCTTCTATTTTCATCTGATCAATATCTCTCAATTCTTTCTTAAAGACATTAACATCATCCCTACCCTGAAGGCAGATATAACGCAGTAACATCTATCATACTCTTGCATCATTAATCTGGCACTATGTTCCTGAGTGCCTCCCAGGTGTCTTATCAATCAGAAATTAATGTCGATAAATATTAGGGGAGCTGACCAAGTGATTCCCAAAGAGCAGCATGTTAGACCATCGTTGGCAGAGAGATCGTTGGCAAGGGCGAGCAAAAGACTAGAATGAGAAAGCTGGATTGGTGAACGTGTCTCATGAGGATAGGATGAACAAGCTAGTGCTTTTCTCTTTGGAGAAAAGAAGGATGAGAAGTGACTTGATAGAGGTGTACAAGATGACGAAGCATAGATTGAGTGGAAAGTCAAAGACATATTTTCCCAGGGCGGAAATAGTCACTACAAGGAGGCATGCCTCCTTCCCTTTCTCCTATGGTCCACTCTCTTCTCCTGTCTCCAGCCCTTTACTTTCCTCACCCACACAGTTTCACCTATCACCCTCCAGCTAGCCTCCTTTCCCTGCCTCCCCCCATTTTTATTCTGGCACCACCCCCTTTCTTTCCAGTCCTGAAGAACGGCCAAAAACATCGGCTGTTTATTCACCTCCATAGATACTGCCTGACCTACAGAGTTCCTCCAGCAGGTCGTGTGTGTTGCTTTAGATTTCCAGCACCCGCAGACTTTCTTGTGTTTATGACTTTATGGTGTTGGAAGGGAAGTTGAAGGGGATTATATATAAAAATGTGTGTGTGTGTGTGTCACTTGTCATGTACCCCGTGACGGGTTAAAGAAACAGCAGAGATGGAAAACAATTTGGAGTCCAGTATTGCTATTAACTAATAATATTTTTTAGTAACTATGCAATACAGTAATACAAATGTAGATAAATCAAACAGGTTAGCAATGATTATATATAAGTAAGTGTGGAAATATATGAAAAACCAAGCTTCTTCAAGTCTAGAGGTAAATAGATAAGTCTTATGATGATGAGTAAAGTTCAGTTCAGTTCATGGTGTTCAGTTGAGTAGTGATGGAGAGAGAGAGAGGGAGAGATTTGAGTCTTCAGGTGAGCTGATCCCGTCGATCTTCTCGTTGTCCTCCGAAATCCTTCAAAAGTCACTGACCGTGACTTCAACAAAAGGGACCGTTTTCCTGTGGTGGAGCTATCAACCCAGGCAAAGGTTGGACACATGGACAACTCCCTACCAGTCAATCCCTTTTCTCACTGCAAGAGCCCCTAATCGATCTGCCTGATCGATCTTCCAAAAACCCACTTTTTCTGTGGGCACAACAAAGCTCATTCAGTGTCCACAAACGTGTCTGAGGTCTATATCATCTGACCTCCTATTTATCTCACCATACTGAGTACCAACTGTCGCTCAAATAACTCCTCCTTCCTTTGACTGTGTAAGAAATGTACAAGCAGGCAAATGTCCTTGGAAGTATAAACACGCTGCCAAAAAAATCATAATATCGATTGTCCATCAAATAACGCCGCCCTCGGTCCCAATAACGACTTACAAGCTGCTCGGTGCTCTCTCTCCAACTCAGCAGAAATCTAAAAGTTACTTAAAGTGACAGTCCAACAGTTAGTCTTCGCCTCTCTCTCTCTTTTCAAAAGCACAGTTCAAAGGGGTAATCCAGGACCCCGTCACACACTATATATCACTATTTTCTTGTGGACATTCACAATAAATATAAAGAAGCAAAAAAGGTGAAATAATAACACTAATACAGCAATAAATATCAAAAACATGAGATGAAGAGTACCTGAAAGTGAGATAATAGGTTGTGGTAACAGTGCAGTGTTGGAATAAGTGAGATTAAGTGAAGTTATCCCCTTTGGTTCAAGAGCCTGATGGTTGAGGAGTAATAACTGTTCCTGAACCTGGTGGTGTGGGACCTGAGGCTCCTGTACCTACTTCCTGATGGCAGCAGCAAGAAAAGAGAGTGGCCTGGTTGGTGGGGATCTCTGATGATGGATGCTGCTTTCTTGTGCTAGTGCTTCATATGGATGTGCTTAGTGGTTGGGAGGGCTTTACCCATGATGGACTGGGCTACATCCACTACCTTTTGTAGGATTTTCCATTGAAGACCATTGGTGTTTCCATACCAGGCTGTGATGCAACCCCCAGTCAATATTACACTCCACCATACTTCTATAGAAGTTTGTGAAAGTTTTAGATGACATGCCAAATCTTCACAAACATCCATTCTATCTTTGTAATGTCACTTAGGTGCTGATCCCAGTATAGATCCTCTGAAATAAAAACACCGAGAAATTTATGAACCTCTCCACCCCTGATTCCCCCTCCCCCCCCCCGATGAGGATTGACTCATGGACTTTTGGTTCCCTCCTCCTGAAGTCAATAATCAGCTTGTAGGTCATGCTGACATTGAGTGACCTCTAGGGGTGGAGGTAGAGACAGATATATCGGGACATTTAACAGACTCTGAGATAGGTACATGGGTGAAAGAGAAAATGTAAGAGGGAGGGGTTAGATTGATCATGGAGCAGGTAAAAGGGTTGGCACAACATAGTGGGCCGAATACTCTGCTGTTCTATGTTCTATATGTTCTAATTAGAAGCGGGGTTAAAGCGATGGGGAAGGTTTCAGAGATAGATGGGGAAGGGCTAGAATTTGGAGAGATCTGTAAGCAAAGGATGAGAAATGTCATTGCTTCAGATATGAGCCACCGCTGTCAACTGGCACAGAGATAATGGGTAAGCAGGAATTAGTGAGAGTCAGTACACAGGCATCAGAGCTTTAAATCAGCTCAGCACAATGGAGAGAAGATTAATTTGCCATTCAGTTTCAGTAACTCCCCCTCTTTCTTTGCCCCTAAGGATCCCACTATTTCTTTGGGCTCTTTTATGTTTTATTTATGTATTTTTTTTATATTATGCTATCCGGGAATCCTTTCCTCTTCTCTTCCAACACACATCAAAGTTGCTGGTGAACGCAGCAGGCCAGGCAGCATCTCTAGGAAGAGGTACAGTCCACGTTTCAGGCTGAGACCCTTCGTCAGGACTAACGTTAGTCCTGACGAAGGGTCTCGGCCTGAAACGTCGACTGTACCTCTTCCTAGAGATGCTGCCTGGCCTGCTGCGTTCACCAGCAACTTTGATGTGTGTTGCTTGAATTTCCAGCATCTGCAGAATTCCTGTTGTTCCTCTTCTCTTCCGTTGCCTTTGTTGGTTAGGTCAAAGTACCCAGCCTAGTTTCTACTGCATTCAGGACCTGATATTCGCTAAAGTTCATTTTTCTTTATTTGCTTTGGTCGTAATTGTTGTTATAGTCCTCATAGTTCCAGCTTTGGCTGACCAGTTTTTCCTTCCTTTGGGCACTTGAATGGTTTCACCTGTTCTATCCTTGCTCTGAAGGTTACTTTAAACCTAATTATATTATGGCTTTCCTACCTGGGCTGAAAGGTACTGAAAGTTGTGGTGTGTACAGTAGATTATACCAGAAGTTCTAGTCCTAAAAAATTCGGTCCAGCTTGGTCTGACTTGGTCCACCCAAGCAGAGTCCACTGCCAAGAAGGCCCAACAGCACCTTTACTTCCTGAGAAAGGTAAAGAAATTTGGCCTGTCCCCTAAAACCCTCACTAATTTTTATAGATGCACCATAGAAAGCATTCTTCTAGGGTGCACCACAACCTGGTATGGAAGTTGTCCTGTCCAAGACCGGAAGAAGCCAACCTTGGACTCATTTTACACCGCACGCTGTTGGAGCAGTGCTGCCAGGATAATCAAGGACACGACCCACCCAGCCAACAGACTTTTCGTCCGTCTTCCCTCCAAGAGAAGGCTCAGGAGCTTGAAGACTTGTATGGCCAGATTTGGGAACAGCTTCTTTCCAACTGTGATAAGCCTGCTGAACGGATCCTGACCCGGATCTGGGCTGTACCCTCCAAATATCCGGACCTGCCTATCGGTTTTTTTACACTACCTTACTTTCCCTTTTCTATTTATTTATGATTTATAATTTAATTTTTTAATATTTACTATCGATTCCTACTCCAGGGAGCATGAAGCGCAGAATCAAATGTCGCTGTGATAATTGTATGCTCTAGTATCAATTGTTTGGCGACAATAAAGTAAATCTACTGTTTTCCAATCACTTGCACAGCAGGGACAATTTTCAGTAAGTAATTGCCCTACCAGCCTGCAAGTGGAGGAAACTGGAACATCAGAGAGGAGAGTCCATGGGGTCACCAGGAGAATGTGTGTAAACCTCACATACAAGTAGCACCCGATGTCAGGATTGAACTCACGTGGCTGGAGCTGGGAGCCAGCAGCTCTACCTTACTGCCTCGTAATCCATAACTGTGGAACCTCTGAAATGCAATTACATTGCATTTGGAGTATCAGTAGCATAGTGGTTAGCACGACGATATTGCAGCTTGGGGCGTCAGAGTTGGGAGTTCAAACCCAGCCGTCCCCTGTAAGGAGTCTGTGTGACCTCCCTGCGTGGGTTTTCTCCGGGTGCTTTGCTTTCCTCCAACAGTCCAAAGACAAACCGGTTGGTAGGTCAATCGGGCATTGAACGTTGTCCCGTGATTAGGCCTGGGCTAAACCGTGGATTACTGGGCGATGCAACTCAAAGGGCAGGAAGGGCCCATTCCACTCTATATCTCTAAATAAATAAATCAACACATAGCTTGAGAACGTGGAACCTTTAGATGGATAATATATACAATTTTTTGATGTTTAAAAGATTCTGGTTGATATAGAATCTCTAAATTGAATATATATAAATATATATAAAACACATATTCAATTTAGAGATTCTATATACACACATAATATCTATATGTTTGTTTCTCTCTCTCTCTCTCTCTCTCTCATATATATATATGTGTGTGTGTGTATATATATATATATAAAAGAGAGACCTATGTTCTCAATATTATTTATTTGTATTTGCATGGTTTGTTGTCTTTTGCACATTGGTTGTTTGTCCGTCTTTTTTTCTGTGTACTTTTTTTCATTGATTTTATTGTATTTCTTTTGTATCTACTCTGAATGCCCACAAGAAAATGAATCGCGGGGTAGTATACGGTGACATACATGTGTACATATGTTTGATAATAAATTTACTTTGAACTTTGGGATATGGAATCTCCAAAGTGAATATGTATGGTAGAGATGGAGGACTTCTAAACCAAGTGGCTATGCCAGGAATGTAAGATCTTTGTATCAGCCATGTGTGAGATCCATAATCTGAGTACGTTTTGCAGTCCATCTGAGTTACTGATGCAAACTGCTGGTATTCTCACCATGGCGAGACCCCAGTGCTGTCATCAGTGTTTTTATGAGTAGCTGCTTTTTAATAGGACAACACTCTGTAACTGATGGCTTGGCCATGGTCAATTCTAACAGACTGCAGAATCAATAACTGGAGAGGTACCAAGCCACTATGAGTATAGGAAATACTGTAGGGTGAATGCATAATTGTGATTGCTCAAGTGTGATGCAATCTATATTGTCTGACTGCTTTCCATTTTACACATTCTTTCCCCTTACTACTGAAGATAAGCACATAAGAACGAGGAGGATAATTGCATTGGCTGCTCAGCCCCAAGAGCCTGCTCCGCTCTTCGAGAAGATCATGGTTGATTTGATCTTGGTCTCAGCTTTTGTGCCTGTTCACTATACCCCTTCATATCACCCTGTGGATCAAAAATCTATCTTGCCTTGAACATGAGGCAGTCTCTGCAGCTTCTTGGGTAGAGGATTCCATAGGTTGACAGTGAAAATGCATTCACCCTTCTGATATTGTCCCATATGGGGACACGTTCAGCATTTACTGTGGTGCCACTCTAGAATTTGATAAGTTTAAATAAAATCGCCTCATTTTTTTTTCGATGTGCAAAACGTGGCAAGCTTTTCAAATACGGAAAGGAGAAAAACCAAATTAATAATAAATAAACAATAACTATCAGGAACATGAATTGTAGGGTCATTAGAAATGAATCCATAGGTTGTTGAATCTGTCCTTGCTTCACTCCTTTCCCTCCACTCGTTATACGCTTACAGGATTACCTCGAGTCAGTGGACTGAGCTGTGTTCCAGAACTCATTTGACGATCATAGAAACATAGAAAATAGGTGCAGGAGTAGGCCATTCGGCCCTTTGAGCCTGCACCACCATTCAGTATGATCATGGCTGATCATCCAACTCAGAACCCTGTACCTGCCTTCTCTCCATACCCCCGATCCCTTTAGCCACAAGGGCCATATCTAACTCCCTCTTAAATATGGCCAATGAACTGGCCTCAACTGTTTCCTCTGGCAGAGAATTCCACAGATTCACCACACTCTGTGTGAAGAAGTTTTTCCTCATCTCGGTCCTAAAAGGCTTCCCCTTTATCCTCAAACTGTGACCCCTCGTTCTGGACTTCCCCAATGTTGGGAACAATCTTCCTGCACCTAGCCTGTCCAATCCCTTTCGAGTTTTATACGTTTCAATCAGATCTCCCCTCAATCTTCTGTGTGATCATTACAGACCTTATTAAATAAGCTGTGGATGAGTGTGTCCTTATGAAATCGTTCAGGCTTTCTCCAATCAGAAGCCCTGGATGAACAATGAAATCCGGAACCTGCTGAGAGCCAGATCAGTGGCGTTTAAGTCTGGAGGTCAAGAATACTACCAGAGGTGCAGGTATGACCTCCGGAAAGCCATCTCGCGGGTGAAGTGGAGGTCTGGACTAGACTGGGATCAACGAGGGATGCTCGACAAGCTGTGGCAGGGATTGAATGTCACGACCTCCTACAAAGTTAGATCTTGTGACATAGGGGACAGCAGAGCTTTGAGCTCAATGCCTTCTGTGCTCACTTTGACCACCAGAGCAGGGAGGAACCATTGCGCGCCCCCATATCTCCCGAGGATCCTTTGGTCTTAGTATCTGAAGATGACGCACGGGCTGCCTTCAAGAGAGCGAATCCAAGGAAAGCATCCAGTCTGGAAGGCATACTTGGCTGTGTACTGAAGACCTGTGCCAAACAACTGGCTGGTTTGTTCACGGATATCTTCAACCTCTCACTCTGGTGGTGTGTGTTACCCACCTGCTTCAAACAGGCTTCAATCGTACCGGTGCCCAAGAGTGTGATGATGCCCAGTGGCACTTGCATCCACAGTGATGAAGTGTTTTGAAAAGCTGGTGTTGAAGCAGATCAGCTCCTGCCTGAGTGGTGACTTGAATCCACTCCAGCTCGCCCACCTCAGCAACAGGACCACAGCAGATGCCATCTCCTTGGCTCTTCACACAAACCTGGAACATCTGGACAGCAAAAATGAATACATCAGGATGCTCTTCATCGATTACAGCCCAACATTTAACACCATCATCTCCTCAAGACTAATCAGTAAACTCCAAGACCTGGGCCTCAATACCTCCTTGTGGAATTGGATCCAGGATTTCCTCACTTGTAGACCCCAGTCAGTTCGGATTGGCAAAAAAAGTCTCCCCTCAATCTCTATCAGCACAGAAGCACCCTAGGGGTATTACCTAGACCCTTGGTCTACGCATTTTACACCTCTGACTCTGTGGCTAAGTATCACTCCAATGCTATATACAAGCTTGCTGATGACACCACTGTGGTGGGCTGTATCAAAGGTGGTGATGAATCAGCACACAGGAGGGAGATTGAAAACTTGGCTGAGTGGTGTCATAAAAACAACCTCTCACTCAATGTCATTAAGATCAAGGAGCTGATTGTAGGCTTCAGGAGGGGGGAAACCAGAGGTCTATGATCCAGCAATCATCGGACGATCAGAGGTGGAGAGGGTCAGAAACTTTAAATTCCCGGGTGTCACTGTCGCAGCGGACCTGACCTGGACCCTCACAGAAATCTAATTGTGAAGAAAGCACGGCAGCGCCTCTACTTTCTCAGGAGTCAGCGGAGATTCAGCATGACATCAAAAACCATGTCAAACATCTACAGATGTGTGCTGACTGGCTGCATTATGGTCTGGTATCGGGACACCAATGCCTTCGAGCGGAAAATCCTACAAAAGGCAGTGGATTCAGCCCAGTACATCACGGGTAAAGCTCTCCCAACCATTGAGCACGTCTACATGGAACATTGCCATAGGAAAGCAGCATCCGTCATCAAAGATCCTCACCACCCAGGCCATGCTCTTTTCTCGCTGCTGCCATCAGGTAGAAGGTACAAGAGCCTCAGGACTCGCACCAGCAGGTTCAGGAACAGTTACTACCCCTCAACCATCAGGCTCTGGTACAAAAGTGGATAACCACACTAATTTAAGGGCTCTTGTATCTTGTTATTTCATGCTCGTTATTTATGTATATCTGCATTTGCTCGGTTTGTTTTCTATTGATCCTGTTTACAGTTACTGTTCTATAGATTTTGTTGTCCATTGATTCTGTTTACAGTTACTGTTCTATAGATCTGCTGAGTATGCCCACAGGTAAAAGAATCTCAGGGTTGTATGTGATAACATGTATGTACTCTGATAATAAATTTTACTTTTAACTTTGAACTGGCTTTCTCCCTTCTGTCATGGACCCCCACCACCCAGGCCATGCTCTCTTCTTGCTGGTGCCATCGGCAAGAAGCACAGAAGCCTCAGGACCCACCCCTCCAGGTTCAGGAATGGTAGCTACCCCTCAATCACGAGCCTCTTGGAAAAGGGGATATCTTCACTCACCCCCTTCACTGACGCCTTCCCACAACCTTTGGGCTCATTTTCAAGGACTGCATAGGTTCTCCATCTCTATTTATCTATTTATTATTTTTTTCCCTTTTGTATTTGCAAGGTTTAGATTAGATTTTTTTTATAGATTATGAGGACAGGCAGTCCTCTTTTATTGTCATTTAGTAATACATGTGTTAAAGGTTTGTTGTCTTTTACACATTGGTTGTTTGTCCTGTTGGAAGCAACATTTCATTGATTCTATTGCATTCCTTGGATTTACCTGCAAGGAAATTGAATTTCAGGGCTGTATATGGTGACAGATGTATGTACCTTGATAATAAATTTACTTCGGACTTGGGTCTGTCTGTGGGATGGTTCTCCGTACATGGAGTGATTTGTCTGGATGGCACGCAGACAAAAGCTTTTCACTATCTCTCCGCAAATGCGACCAGAGTAATCCAATTACCAATCCATTTCTCAATCCCAATGAAGGGGAGCGCCGAGTTCCTTCAGTATTTTCTGCTCAAAAATAGCAGGGGTGGTGCTGAGATGCAAGGAAGGGAATCCCGACAGCAGGAGCGCCATATACGCCGGGTTTTACGGTAGTTCTGGGGCTGTCAGTCTGTTCCGTGCATTCAATTAATAATTTCACACCGCTTCCTACAACCTGCTGCCTGTTCTGACACGGTCCCCAGAGCGCGGTGCTCGCTAACGCTCCGCTGTGTCACACATTCCTTGGGAATCCCCCGTGGTTTCACGGAATCCCGGCAAAATTAGCTGTGCTTCCCGGGAAATTTTTTTTTCCCCGTTTGTTTTTGCTTTGGACTGGGTGTTCCCGAGGCCGGGATTTCGCTCTGCTGGTGATCGACGCGGCTGCCCCAGGATCTCCCCGTCCCAGCGGATCACCTCGTGTCGAGGCGGGGGCTCCGGCGGCTGGCGCGCCGTGAATCCCGGGGTCTCCCCCAGCTCCGCGCCAGGAATTCCCAGCGTCGGGAGTGACCCTGCTCTCCGTCCGGTGACTGTGAGTAAACTAGAGGGGATGGAAAAGAAGAGGGAAGGGGAAATTCTCCCCAGGAGGGTGTTAATCTTCCTCTGAGGAAGAGAGGAGAGACTCTTTCTCTGGAGGGGAGGGGGTTACTTTTCCTCTGGGAGGCGAGGTGGGATCTTCCTCAGGAGGGGAGTGGGATTAATATTCCTCTGACTAGGCGAGGGGGAATCTTCCTCAGGAGGGGAGGGGGATTAATCTTCCTTTAACTAGGCGAGGGGGAATTTTCCTCAGGAGGGGAGGGGGATTAATCTTCCTCTGAGGAAGCGAGGGGGAATTTTCCTCAGGAGGGGGATTAATCTTCCTCTGAGGAGGCGAGTGGGAATTTTCCTCAGAAGGGGAGGGGGTTAATCTTTGCTCAGAGGAGGCGAGGGGGGGAATCTTCCTCAGAAGGGGAGGGGGTTAATCTTCCTCAGAGGAACGAGAGGGAATCTTCCTCAAAAGGAGTGGGGGTTGCGGTTGAGATAAACATCAAGCTCAAAATTCAGAGGGTAGCAAGAAAGATGCGGCTTGGCAGAGGGATCTCCTTTCTCTCGCCCCCCCCCCAGAGTCTGGGGTCCTCCATCTCCCTCCTCCCCTTCTGTCTGCTGCAGCGCTTCCATACTGATGAACCTGTAGGTCTGTCTCTTATCTCGGCTGCTTGCCTGGGAATACTCCGTTCCCACCTGCCCCTGCTCGTTGAGACGTTCACACGGTCCGAATCTCTAGATTGGTGGATTTTTGACGCATGGTTCACTCCCCACCACCCCGCACCTCAAGCCCGAGGGCTGTGTGCAGTATTAATACTAGCAGCAGTCGGCCATTCGGCCCCTCGAGGTTGATCTTCCACCTCAGCATCATTTCCCTAGGCTTTGATCTCCCTGAACAATTTGGACATCTGTTTTGAATGAATTAAATGACCGGAGCTCCTCTGGGTTGGAGAATCCCAAAGATTAACCTCCCCCCCCCCCCCCCCGCCCCAGCTTGGATGTTTCCCCTGGTCTTTCTTCTCTCTTATTTTTGAGAGGGTGACCCCGGTTGTAGACTCCTCAATCAGGAGAAACACCTTTCCCCAATCCATTTCCTCAGCTTCTTCCACAGACACTGCTAGATTGGCCGGGTTCTTTCAGCACTTTCTGTTTGTTGCCGATTCTAGCAAGTGCAGCTGAATTTGTTCCGCCCCTCTTCACCCTGCCCAGCCCTGTAAGGATTTGATGCTGCCCTCGCCTGCATCTCCTCCATTTCCCGGATGTCCGTGCTCACCCTGTCTTCCCGCCGCCTTAGCAGTGATGGAGCTCCTCTTGTCCTTACTAATCAGCGCCCACATCCAACGCATCATTCTCCGCAACTTCCGCCATCTCACCCCTTCTTCTTGGTGGTGGGGGGGGGGGAGGCTTGCCATGGACCCGTGTGAGATAGTCAGACAACACCCGGCGTTTTGGTTCATCAGCAGGTCTCTGGGTCAGGCAAGGTTGTGGAGCTAGGGATGGCTCTGGTGTAGGGGAGTGGGATGATAGATTTGCCCACAGATCTTTATGCGGGCGGTAGAGATGAATAATGAAATCGGGATGAGTTGAAGGGGTGGGGGGGGGGGTGGATGGTAAGGTTCAACACCCCGATCCCATCTCTGTGAAGCATTTGGATGTCAAGTGCAGCAAGAGCTTGCATTTGCACCCAGAGGCCACTCTATTAGATACCAAATTAAGTGAGACTGTGGGTATATTTCGTGGTGTTCTGGCTGTAGCCCATCCACTTCAAGGTTTGACGTGTTGTGCATTCAGAGATGCTCTTCTGCACACCACTGTTGTAACGTGTGGTTATTTGAGTTAATGTCACTTCCGGTTACCTGGAACCAGTCTGGCCATTCTCCTCTGACCTCTCTCATTAACGAGCTGTTTTTGCCCACAGAACTGCCGCTCACTGGATTTTTTTTTGTTTTTCGCACCATTCTAGAGCAGGGGTGACATAGATGTACTCTGAAAATAAAATTTATCTTGAACTTTGAAAGCTATTCAATTACTCAGCAGTACTCCAAAGGCCATTCAGCCCCCTCCAGCCCATTTACTAAAATCATGGCTGATCTCTTGTTTACTTTAACGCGATACAGCACGGAATGGGAGGCCCTTCCAGTCCTTCGAGCCGTGCCACCCAGCAACCCCTGATGTAGCCGTAGCCCAATCACAGGACAATTTACATTGACCAATTAACCAACCAACCGGTACGTCTTTGGACTGTGGGAGCAAACCGGAGCACCTGGAGGAAACCCACGCGGCCACGGGGAGAACATACAAACTCCTTGGCGGTAACGGCGGGAATTGAACCTGGGTAGCCTGTACTGTAAAACGTCATGCTAACTCCTACGCTACCGCACTGCAGAGTCTTTTCTCGCAGTAGAGGTCCTCCCCAGCTCACAAACAGCTGACTTATGTACAGCCCACCCAGAGGGGCAAGCACTTTGGGAGACCAGCAGGACAGAATTGCCGGCTGCCCTCACCTGGAAGCTCGGTTCATGGACGTATTTCCTGACGTTTGCAAACTGTTCAGATTACAAACACTTCACCAGAGCAGAACCCTGCCATAACCTAGGGGGTGACCTTCCCGCTGCTCGGTTCCATGAATCTGATGGAGATGTTTTGGTGCGTTAAAGGAGCTTAGTACACTCAGTGTCCACTTATTAGGCACACCTGTATTACTATCCACCTGTACTAATCTGCCAATCAAGCAGCAGTGACTCAGTGCATAAGAAACGTGCAGACATGGTCGAGTCATTAAAAGGTACCCCAGGGTTGGGGACGCCTTACTCCCTCTGCATTGGAGAGAGAGGAAGATGTCTGCGCCTAAACGAGGTGTTTCCAAACTGGGGTCTATGGCATAAAAAAAGGTTGGGAGCCTATTGGTCAAAATTCTTTAAATTGTCACCATGGCACGCCAGCTATCGTGTTTGAGGGTTTAGGTATGCCTACAGTGGCAGGAGACCCAAAGTGATTTGCAAGCAGGACTGAACATTTGCATGTTACTGCTTTGTCCAGGAGCACTGCAGGCTTTTCCAGGGTGGTACAGGCTGACCTGGGGCAGTACAGGCTGATCTGGGGCAGTACAGGCTTTACCAGCATGGTACAGAGCAGTGGAGACTTCCCTGGGCCGGTACAGTCGGCAGTGGAGATGCCCCTGGGCCAGTACAGTCAGCAGTGCAGACGTTCCTGGGCCAGTACAGTCAGCAGTGCAGATGTCCCTGGGCCAGTACAGTCAGCAATGCAGATGTCCCTGGGCTGGTACAGTCGGCAGTGCAGACGTCCCTGGGCCGGAACAGTCGGCAGTGCGGGTACTCCAGTCGAGTTGAGTTACTTGCATCATGCAGACAATCCCAAGGTGGCCTGGACTCCCAGAGTAATGCTGGTACCCATCTGGTGCGGATAGACGCTTGGCAACACAGATGCTCCTGGGAGACTGTGGATATCCCCAGGAAAGCCACACACGGCAAAGATTCCAGGTTCCTGTCTCCCTCACGGCTGGGTTTAATTTGTTGATTGAGATGTGCATGCAGAGCTGCGGGGCGTTTGTTCGAAGTGCAGTGACTGGAGCCAGCCACTGTGCAAGACAGCTCTTACTTAGAACAGAGCGGTGTAATCATCGGGGATCCCCGAGGCTGTGTGGGAGTGATTTAATAAATGTATTCCATATTAAACGTGCAGGAAGAAAGCTGGAAAATTGATTCAGAAGAGCAATCACAGGCTGCTTAAACTGTCTGTATTTTGCTTTTGCTGTTCAGCCTTCAGCTGTGGCTGGCAAACCCCCCTTTAGAGCAGGGGTCCCCAAACTTTGATGGCTCTGGGCTTGTATCCTCTAGAATTCAGAAGAATAAGGAGTGGCCTAATTGAAGTTTATTGAGTGGTGAACGGCCTTGATAGAGTGGATGTGGAGGGGATGTTTCCTGTGGTAGAAGAGGCTAAGTGCGGAGGACACCGCCTCAGAATAGAGGGCCCTCTCCTTAAACGGAGATGAGGAGGAACTTCTTTAGCCAGAGGGTGATGAATCTATGGTATTTGTTGCCACAGGCGGCTGTGGAGGCCAAGTCTTTATGTATATTTAAGGCTGAGGTTGTTAGGTTCTTGATAGGTCAGGGCATGAACGGATAGGGGGAGAAGGCAGGAGATTGGGGCTGAGAGGGAAATAGATCAGCCATGATGAAATGACGGAGCAGACTCGATGACTCCTAGGTGTTATGATCTTATGGTCTTTATGCCTTGAACCGGTACCACGAACTGAGGGGTCAGTGGACCACAGGTTGGGAACCCCTTGCCCAAGAGAGTTGAACTCGTGTATCGACTGATGTTGGGTTCAGTATTGAGTGACCGCTGGGCCAGCAAAGGTGTTTTTTTCTCATCGGAGGCCCCGCTCGCCATCGCCAGTGGAAGTTCAGCATTCCGTCACACTGCTTGTTTTTTATTCCCTGTATCCTGATCATTCTTCATTCATTCCTCGGGCTGATTCCCTTAAAATAAAACGGAAACGATCCAGGAATTAAAACCGTGGCTGTGTTGTGGAAGCTGGCTGTCCACGTTTTAGTGTAGAGGCCACCCATGCCTTGAGATCATCTTCCAACACAGGCTGAGGCTTTATCAGGCTGTATATGGAGTCAAGTTTATTGTCATTTAACTAGATACATGCATACCGTCAAACTAGACAATGTTTCTCCGGACCAGGGTGTAAAGCACAGTAGTACACATAACACACAGTAATTTAGAAAGTAAAACCTACAGATGAATTAGAAACATACAGCACAATACAGGCCCTTCGGCCCACATAGCTGTGCTGCACATGTCCCTACCTTAGAACTACCTAGGCTTTACCCATTGCCCTCTATTTTTCTAAGCTCCATGTAGCCATCCAGGAGTCTCTTAAAAGACCCTATCATTTCTGCTGCCAGCAGCCCATTCCACGCACTCACCACTCTCTGTGTGAAAAAACTTAGCCCTGTCATCTCCTCTGTACCTGCTTCCAAGCACCTTAAAACTATGCCCTCTCATGTTAGCCATTTCAGCCCTGGGGAAAAGCCTCTGACTAACCACACGATCAATGCCTCTAATTATCTTGTACACCTCTATCAGGTCTCCCCTCATCCTCCGTCGCTCCAAGGAGGAAAGGCCGAGTTCACGCAACCTATTCTCATAAGGCATGCTCCCCAATCCAGGCAACATCCCTGTAAACCTCCTCTGCACCCTTTCTATGGTTTTCACATCCTTCCGATAGTGAGGTGACCAGAATTGAGCACAGTACTCCAAGTGGGGTCTGACCAGGGTCCGAAATAGCTGCAACATGACCTCTTGATGTACACATGAACAAAGCAAAATGCATAAATTAAGTATTGCGGTGCTCAGAACAGATTAACCGGTGACACTTCGAATGTGACGTGGCAGGGAATTCAGAAGCCAAATGGCCTGAAGGAAGAAACTGTTTCCCATCCTGCCCGTTCTTGTCTTTATGCATCGGAGTCTCCTGCCTGATGGTAGAAAGTAAAAGAGTACACTGGATGGATGGGTGGGATCCTTGATAATACTAAGGGCTCTGTGTATGCAGCGCTCCTGATAAATATCCCTGGTGGATGGTATGGAGAGCCCTGTGATCCTCTCAGCTGTTCTCACAGCCCTTTGTGGGGACTTCTAGTCTGACGCTGGGCTGCTCCCATAGCAGATGGAGATGCAGCTCGTCAGGACGCTCTCAATGGTGCTCCTGTAAAATGCAGTTAAGAGGTGGCGGTGTAGAGGAGAGGGAGCCTTGCTTACCTCAATCTCCTTAGGAAGTGGAGGCTCTGCTCTACCTTCTTGTTCAGGGAGGTGATATTAAGGGACTGGGTGAGTTCATCCATGATGTGAACTCCCAGGGACTTGGTGCACTTAACTATTGCGAGGAGGCAATTGTGAACAGATTTACATGCATTTCATGTAGCAGGTTCACACTAAAGCTGACATAATTGGCGTACCGTACCTGAGGAGGGACGTGCTGGCTTTGGAGAGGGTCCAGAGGAGGCTCATGAGAAAGGGTTGAACGTACCATATAAGAAACACACACACAGTGCTGGAGGAACTCAGCAGGTCAGGCAGCATCTATGGAAATGAATAAACAGTCGACGTTTTGGGCTGAGACCCTTCCCCAGGACTGGAAAGGAAGGGGAAGACACCACAATAAAAAAGATGTGGGGAGGGGAAGGGGGATAGCTAGAAGATGATAGGTGAAGCCAGGTGGGTAGGAAAGATCAGGGGCTGAGAGGAAGCGATCTGATAGGAGAGGAGTACAAGGAGTACTCCTTGTGTTGGCGCATGGCCAAGTGGTTAAAACGTTCGTCTAGTGATCTGAAGGTCGCTAGATCGAGCCTCAGCTGAGGCAGCGTGTTGTGTCCTTGAGCAAGGCACTTAATCACACATTGTTCTGCGACGACACCGGTGCCAAGCTGTATGGGTCCTAATGTCCTTCCCTTGGACAACATCGGTGTCGTGGAGAGGGGAGACTTGCAGCATGGGCTACTGCTGGTCTTCCATACAACCTTGCCCGGGCCTGCAACCTGGAAACCTTCCAAGGTGCAAATCCATGGTCTCACAAGACTAACGGATGCCTATTACAAAGAGTGTTTGATGGTGCTGGGTCTGTGTTCACTGGAGAGCAGCCCCAACACTCCGAGGGATTCTCATTAAAACCTATCGAACATTGAAAGGCCTGGATAGAGTGGACATGGCGAGCATGTTTCCAGTAGTGGGAGAGTCTAGGACCAGAGGCCACAGCCTCAGAGTAGAAGGATGTCTTTTTAGAACAGAGTTGAGGAAGAATTTCTTTAGCTGTGGGGGGGGGGGGGAGTCATTGGGTATATTTAAAGTGGAGGCTTACTGGTTCTTGATTAGTACGGGCATGAAATACAGTACCGTGCAAAGGTTTTAGGCACTGTAGTGCCTAGAAAAAAAATTCAAACCCACCCCCCCCAACCAGAAGTTTTCATGTTTTACGGTTTTACAACATTGAATCACAGTGGATTTAATTTGGCTTTTTTGACACTGATCAACAGAAAAGACTGTTTAATGTCAAAGTGAAAATTAATTTCTGCAAATTGGACTGCACTTATTACAACTATTAAACACAAAATAATTGATAGCATAATTACTCACCCCCTTCAAGTCAGTATTTAGTAGATGCACCTTTGGCAGCAATTACAGCCTCCAGTCTGTGTGGATAAGACTCTATCAGCTTTGCACATCTGGACACTGAAATTTTTCCCCATTCTTCTTTACAAAACAGCTCAAACTGTCAGATTGCATGAGTGAACAGTTCTTTTCAAATCCAGCCACAAATTCTCAAATGAAATGAGGTCTGGACTTTGAATTGCCCACTTTAGGGCATTAACTCAGTTGCTTTAAGCCATTCCTGTGTAGCTTTGGCTTTATGCTTGTGGTTATTGTCTTGCTGGAAAATAAATCTTCTTCCAAGTTGCAGTTCTCTCGCAGACTGCATCAGGTTTGCCTCCAGGATTTCCCTATATTTTGCTGCATTCATTTCATCCTCTACCTTCCGAAGCCTTCCAGGGCCTGCTGCAGTGAAATATCCCCACAGCATGATGCAGCCTCCGCCATGCTTCAAGGTGGGGGTAGTGTGATTTTGATGTGCGACGTTTGGCTTACATCAAATATAGCATTTAGTCTGATGGCCAAAAAGCTCAATTTTGGTCTAATCAGACCATAGAACCTTCTTCCAGCTGACTTCAGAGTCTCCCACATGCCTCTGGCAAACTCCAGCCGAGATTTCATGAGAGTTATTTTCATCAGCGGCTTTCTCTTTGCCACTCTTCCATAAAGCTGCGACTGGTGAAGCACCTGGGCAACAGTTGTATGCATGGCCTCCCATCTCAGCCACTAAAGTTTGTAGCTCCTCCAGAGTTGTTATAGATCTCTGGGTGGCTGCCCTCACTAGTCCCCTTCTTGCACGGTCACTCAGTTTTTGAGGACAGCCTGCTCCAGGCAGATTTACAGCTGTGCAATATTCTTTCCACTTCCCGGTGATTGACTTAACTATACTCCGAGATATTCAGTGACTTGGAAATTTTCTTGTATCCATCTCCTGATTTATGCTTTTTAGTAACCTTTTTGCAGAGTTGCTTGGAGTGCTCTTTTGTCTTCATGGTATAGTTTTTGACAGGATACTGACTCACCAGCAGTTGAACCTTCCAGATATAGGAGTATTTTTACTACAAACAATTGATACAGCCTGTCTGCACGCTGGTGATCTCCACTTAACTAATTATGTGACTTCTGAAACCAATTAGCTGCACCAGTGATGGCTTGGTGTGTCATACTAAAGGGATGAATACTTATGCAATCAATAACTTTGCGTTTTATATTGTAATTAATTTAGATCACTTTGTAGCAATTTGTTTTCACTTTGACACGAGTCTTTTTCTGTTGATCAGTGTCAAAAAAAAGTCAAATTTAATTCACGGTAATTCAATGTTGTAAAATAAGAAAGCATGAAAATTTTGGGGGGTGGGGGTGAATTCTTTTTATTGGCACTGTATATGTGCCTAAAACTTTTTGTACAGTACTGTATGCATACTTGTACACGTGCATAGGTGACAATAAACTCAACTTTGACTTTAATTTTGATAAGTCACCTGCATTCTTTTCACTGAAATCATGAATAAATGAGGCAACATTTCAATTTCTGTGACTTACTCTTCCATCCTGAGAAAGAGTCACTCAACATGACTCATTTCTCCATCCTTTCAGTTCAAGATTATACATTACCCCCAACCCCATAAAACCTTGGTTTCTTTAGTAACAACCTTAGTAAATGCCTTTTGATACGTTGCGTCTACTTAACCGTTTGACTAGAAACATAGAAAACCTACAGCACAATACAGGCCCTTCGGCCCACAAAGCTGTGCCGAACATGTCCTTACCTTAGAAATTACCTAGAGTTACCCATAGCCCTCTATTTTTCTAAGCTCCATATACCTATCCAGGAGTCTCTTAAAAGACCCTATCATATCCGCCTCCATCACTGTCACCAGCAGCCCATTCCATGCACTCACCACTCTCTGCATAAAAAACTTAACTCTGACATCTCCTCTGTACCTACTTCCAAGCACCTTAAAACTATTCCCTCTCATGCTAGCCATTTCAGCCCAGGGAAAAAGCCTCTGACTATCCACACGATCAAAGCTTCTCATAATCTTATACACCTCTATCAGGTCATCTCTCATCCTCCGTCGCTCCAAGGAAAAAAGGCCACGTTCACTTAACCTATTCTCAATAGGCATGCTCCCCAATCCAGGTAACATCCTTGTAAATCTCCTCTACACCCTTTCTATAGTTTCCACACCCTTCCTGTTGTGAGGTGACCAGAACTGAGCACAGTACTCCAAGTGGGGTCTGACCAGGGTCCTATATAGCTGCAACATTACTTCTCGGCTCCTAAACTCAATCCCATGATTGATGAAGGCCTATGCACTGACTGCTTTCTTAACCACAGAGTCAACCTGCGCAGCAGCTTTGAGTGTCCTGTGGACTCGGACCCCAAGATCCCTCTGATCCTCCACACTGCCAAGAGTCTTACCATTAATACTAGATTCTGCCATCATATTTGACTTACCAAAGTGAACCACCTCACACTTATCTGGGTTGAATTCCATCTGCCACTTCTCAGCCCAGTTTTGCATCCTATCGATGTCCAGCTGTAACCTCTGACAGCCCTCCACACTATCCACAGCACCCCCAACCTTTGTGTCATCAGCAAATTTGCTAACCCATCCCTCCACTTCCTCATCCAGCTCACAGATTTAAACATATTCTGTCATATCTATCTCACATAATTTCCCGATTAGAATGCCATGTTGATTCTGTCTAATCTGATGATGATCTTTTTCGAAACGACCGGTTACCATGCCCTCGGTAATGGATTTCAGCAATTTCCTGATGATTGATAGATTAACATCCATTCCCTTTTCCCTCACCAGTTTCTCTTTTGGGATTATTTCCTAGATTACAACAGTAGCATCACGTAATGAGTACGTAATTGGCTTGGGACACCTTGTGCCTGAGAAATGTTCTCTATTGAAACTGCAAACATTTTTTGGACTTGGAAAGCAATTGTGTTAGTATTTTTTTCTTGTTTTGGTTGGACAGTAACATCAATATTGCTCCCAAAGTAATGCAAATACGCTCAGAGCAGTGTACTTTACTTCCAGTGGTTGCCCCCCCTCCCCTTCACCATCCCCCATTCCCATTTCCTTTTCACAAACCAAAAACTGAGAAAAACTGTAGATGCTGGAAATCAAAGCCACACACATAAAATGCCAGAGGAACTCGGCAGGCCAGGCGGCATCTACGGAAAGAAGTACAGTCGGCATTTCGGGCCGAAACCCTGGATCTCGGCCCGAAGCGTTGACTGTACTTTTTCCCATAGATGCTGCCTGCCCTGCTGAGTTCCTCCAGCAATTTGTGTGTGTTGCTGCCATTTCCCTTACTCACCTTACCTGCTTACCTGCCCAGAACCTCCCACTGTAGCTCCTCCCCCTTCCCTTTCTTCCGTATTCTCCTGTCCTCTCCTATCAGATTCCCCCTTCTCCAGCCCTTTATCACTCACACCAATAAACTTCCCAGCTCTTTACCTCACCCCTTCCCCTCTCCCGGTTTCGCCTATCACCTGCCTCCCTGTACTTCTTCCTCCCCTCCCCCTCTGACTTCTCATCTTTTTTGTTTCCCAGTCTTGATGAAAAGTCTTGGCCCACGTCGACTGTTTTCTCTTTTCCACAGATGCTGCCTGGACTGCTGAGTTCCCCCAGCATTGTGTGTGTGTGTGTGTGTGTGTTTGTGTGTGTGTGTTGCGTGCATCATTCCAGGTAGCCCCAGGCATACACTACTCCCTCAGCCCCCTTCCTCCCAATGTAGAGCCTGCGGACGGTCCCAAGAAGGACATACATCCCAGGACAAAATGTGGTCAAGACATCTGCAAGCGGTTCATTTACTCTTAGGGATATCACATCTCGCCTCCCCCTCATCCCTACTCAGAGCAACACATACCCACCAATACATTACATCCTCCAGGGCTTTGCGTAGTGGGTTTTGTCGTTTGTTATGTGCCTGTTGTGTGACGGGGCGACCATGACCATTATTGTTCCTGACAGATTTTTCTACAGAAGTAGAAAAATTGCTGTCTTCTGGGCAGTGTCTTTACAAGATGGATGAACCCCAGCCATTGTCAATACTCTTCAGAGATTGCATGCCCGGCTTCAGTGGTCGCATAACCAGGACTTGTGATCTGCACCAGCTACTCCAGTGACTTCACATGATCCTGCTTGGAGTTGTGAGTGGCTAAACAGGTGCTACATATTGCCCATGTGTGACCTGCTGGTTAGTGGAGGGAAGGAGCGCCTTACACCTCCTTTGGTAGAGATGTATCTCCACCCCACGTGGAGGGTACACAGTGCGTATATCCCCAGGGAAATGTGCAGATCATCTTCTCCCCAAGAGAACTTCGCATCCATTCTCAGAACAGTAAAGGCACCCTTTAACGCAATGCAAATACCAAAAGGGATGTGAATGCCCTCTTTGTCGTTGTCAAGGCCAACACACATTTTCTCTACCCCTTTCCCCTCCACCCCCCCCCCACCGATCCCAGGCAGTACTCACCACAGAACTGAAAGCACAACTCCAGGGGCTTGTCTGGGGCAGGACCTGTACCAACCCAGACAGCGCAGCACGTGTGCACCTCAGGGTGGTGTAGATATCCGCAGCAGAATTAAACGCCAGGGTAGCGTTGACTGAGGGTACACTGTCCAAGTCATTGTACATTCTCTATGAAATGCGTGGAAGCCTAAATCCTATCAGTCTGATTAATTTGTCTCACCGTTGATCCCAGCGAAGGGCAGCGACTTACCTCAGAGTCAGAGAGACCTTTCCCTTTCCCGCAAATCGTAGCGGTTAGCGTAACGCTATTACGGCGCCTGCGACCCAGGTTCGATATCCGCCGCTGTCTGTACGGAATTTGTACCTTCTCCCCGTGACTGCGTTGCTTTGCTCTGGGTGCTTTGGTTTCCTCTCACTGCCCAAAGACGAACAGGTCGCACAGGTGTAATTGGGCAGCAGGGGTCAGAAGAGCCTGTTACCTTGCTGTATCTTGAAATAAGATAAAAATATTCACAGCCAATGCAATAAAGACACTCATTGTATCAGGCATTTCCAGGCACTGTCCCACAATATGGTTCCTTCTTCAAAGTTCAAAGTAAATTTATTATCTAACTACGTTTATGCCACCATATACAACCCTGAGATTGATTTTACTGCAGGCATTCAGAGGAGAATAAAGGAACACAATAGAAATTATAAAAATAACCATAAATAACAAAGGCAGACAAGCAAACAATGTGTGTAAGAAGACAAACCATGCAAATAGCTTTTAAAAAAAAAAGTAAATGGCGTCACGGTAGTGTAGTGGTTAGCACAACGCTTTACAGTACAGGCGACCCAATTCCCACCGCGGCCTGAAAGGAGTTTGTATGTTCTCCCCGTGACCGCATGGGTTTCCTCCGGGTGCTCCGGTTTCCCCCCACAGTCCAAAGATGGTAGGTTAATTTGTCGTTGTAAACTGTCCTGTGATTAGGTTAGGATTAAATCAGGGGGAATTACTGGGCGGCGTGCCTCGAAGGGATGGAAGACTGTACCTCAATAGGCAGATAAATAATTAGCAGCAGCATCTCCGGCATTTTGTGCGTGCTGCTTGGATTTCCAGCACCTGCAGATTTTCTCGTGTTTGCACTGAGAATTCGAGTTGCAGAGTCCTTGAAGGTGAATCCGTTGGTTGTGGTATCAGTTCAGTGTTGCAGTGAGTGAAGTTAGCCACTCTTGTTCCGGAGCCTGATGGTTGAAGGGTAATAACTTGTGGTTGGGACCTAAGACTCATCTGCCTCCTATCCAATAACACTGCATCAGTGAAATGTTTATTAAGCTGGATCCAGCCTGTCGATCTGTAATCACAACCACCTGGGACCCGAGGTTCTCTCTGATTAAGGGTCAGATCCAGAGATGCATAATGGTTTCTGTTCCCCACTTCTTACTAACATTGGATATAAATTGTATGGAACATATAATGGGGGTTGTATAATGGCCAGTGCCATAGTTCCTTAAGGTTATTATAGCTGGGGGTGGTAATGAAGACAAGCTCCCACTACCTATTAAATAGCATGTGTCTCAAATAGCCTCTGATATCCAGGTCCAGCTCCTGGTCTTCACATGGGGCTTAGCTACTAAGCCCGGCGGAACCATTTCTACTGACAGGAGAAGGGGTAATGGTGGGTTACTGGCACCTCAGAACCAGTGGCTTCTGGCAGATGGGGCTTGCCAGTCGTGGTTGGCAGCTCATCTAGAAGGAAAACTGGATCCCTGAGCCAGTCCTACGTTGAGCTGAACGCTGACTGGCAACTCATGCGACGCTGCTGGTGCCGAACTGTATCGGTGTCTGCCGTTCCTTTGGGTTCATCAGATGAGTGGAGAGGGGGAGCTTGCTGCATGGG
This sequence comes from Mobula birostris, assembly GCF_030028105.1. Taxonomy (NCBI): domain Eukaryota; kingdom Metazoa; phylum Chordata; class Chondrichthyes; order Myliobatiformes; family Myliobatidae; genus Mobula; species Mobula birostris. The sequence continues at coordinate 12,645,245 of NC_092379.1, forward strand.
CAAAGGCTTGCTCTACATATCGTACTGCCCAGGCTTTGCATTAGCGACACACAACATGCTGGAACACTTCAACAGTTCAGACAGCGTCCGTAGAGGGGAATAAGCAGTCGACGTTTCGAGCCGAGACCCTAAAATGGGGGAGAAACTCAAAAACTCAGGCAGCATCCACGGAGGGGAAAAAACAGTCAACGGTTTGTGCCAAGACCCTTCATCGGGACTAATGAAGAGTCTCAGCCTGAAACGCAGTCTGTTTGTTCCCTGCCTGACCTGCTGAGTTCCTCTCTCATTTTAGGGATGGCTCGAAAGGTTGACTGTTTATTCATTTCCACAGATGCTGCCTGACCTTCTGAGTTCCCCCAGCATTTTGTGTGTGCGTGTGTGTTGCTCTGGATTTCCAGCATCTGCAGAATCTCTTGTGTTTATGATTTGGGAGTAGCGAATTGCTTTAATGGAGAATAAACTCCAAAGCAGGCCAGGCAGATTCCTTAGCCTGTCTCTGCATTGTAGTGTTTATGTCTGACATCTTAGTTTCAATGCCCTTATGTCAAGACAGCAACAGGAGTTAATGGGTAGGAAAATAAATATAAAGGAAGCCAAATTATAATTTGAGACCCTGCTGACTGGTAAGACTGAGGCCTTGAGGATTTCCATAGGAATATAGTTGAAGAGTCTACAGTAGAGGATAGTGTATAGAAATGCAGATTGCAGCCTCACTAGTCGCTACATTTTCAGAGAACTCTAAACAAGTGCTATTTGTAAATGCTGTGTAGAACCTCAGAAGATGAATTAGGTTTAATATCATTGGCATATGTCATGAAATTTGTTGTCTTTGTGGCAGCAGCACATTGCAATACATAATATTAGAAACAAGACTGTGAATTACAATAAGTGCATATGTGTGTGTGTGTATGTATACATACATATATACATTAAATAAGTAGTGCAAAATTGGAATTAAAAAGTAATGGGGTAGTGTTCATGGGTTCAATGTCCATTTAGGAATTGGATGGCAGGGGGGAAGAAGCTGCTCCTGAACCGTTGAGTGTGTGTCTTCAGGCTGCTGTACCTCCTCCCTGATGGTAGCAATGAGAACAAGGACTGGCCTGGGTGATGGGGGTCCTTAAAGATGAGTGCCGCCTTTTTTGAATTGAAGATGTCCTGGATACTATGGAGGCGAGTGTCCATGATAAAGCTGACTAAGTTTACAACTTAACGCAGCTTATTTCGATCCTGTGCAGTAGCTCACCCACTCCCCCCCTACTAGACGGTGATGCAGCCAGTTAGAATGCTCTCCACAGTACATCTGTTGAAATTTGTGAGAGTTTTTGGTGATGTACCAAATTTCCTCAAACTCCTGATTAAATATGGGGTCTGTCCTGCCTTCTTTGTTGCTGATATGTTGGGACTGGGATAGGTCCTTTTCCATTGTCTTAGGATTGGGAAAAATTCTTCTTGATTAGTAGCAAAGAGCAGATGCCCGTGCATGTATTGAAACTACATACATTGTTTCTCTGGTCAAAGAACACTGAGGCTGTCTACAAGAAGGGTCAGAGCCGTCTCTATTCCCTGAGGAGACTGAGATCCTTTAACATCTGCTGGACAATGCTGAGGATGTTCTATGAGTCTGCGGTGGCCAGTGCTATCATGTTTGCTGTTGTGTGCTGGGGCAGCAGGCTGAGAGTAGCAGACACCAACAGAATCAACAAACTCATTCGTAAGGCCAGTGATGTTGTGGGGATGGAAACTGGACTCTCTGACGGTGGTGTCTGAAAAGAGGATGCTGTCTAAGTTGCATGCCATCTTGGACAATGTCTCCCATCCACTACATAATGTACTGGGTGGGCACAGGAGTACATTCAGCCAGAGACTCATTCCACCGAGATGCAACACAGAGCATCATAGGAAGTCATTCCTGCCTGTGGCCATCAAACTTTACAACTCCTCCCTTGGAGGGTCAGACACCCTGAGCCAATAGGCTGGTCCTGGACTTATTTCCTGGCATAATTTACATATTACTATTTAACTATTTATGGTTTTATTACTATTTATTATTTATGGTGCAACTGTAATGAAAGCCAATTTCCTCCGGGATCAATAAAGTATGACTATGACTATGGAGAAAGAAATGAGCAAATGTGGAGTTAGAAGCCGATTTGCTACCAGCCATTTTAGTGACTGTGCACGGTCCACATTCTGGAGTAGATTCTCCAACGTGTGTTGATGTTCTGTGTCTGGACTCACTGTTGAAACATAGCTGGATGTCGAAAGTCATAGTAAACTTATACTGAAGTACATATGTTATCATGGTAGCATAGTGGTTAGCATGACCGTTTATAGTACAGGTGACCCAGGTTCAATTCTCACCACTGACTGTAAGCACAGGTGCACCATTAGACTGTGTGCTTAGCCCCCTTGGTCTACTCACTTAGCCTCACCTATGACTGTCAGGCTAAGTGCAGCTCCAATGCTGTATTTAAATTTGCTGACAACACCACATTTGTTGGCCAGATCGAAGATGGTGACAAATCAGCATATGAGGGGGGAGATCAAGGAGCTGATCATTGAGGGGAAGGAAACCTGGTCTATGAGCCAGTCTTCATTGGAGGATCAGAGTTGGAGAGGGTTAGAGGTTTGCAAGATTTCAGCATATCATCTAAAACTTTGACAAACTGCTATAGCAGTGTGGTGGAGAGTATATTGACTGGCTGCATCGCAGCCTGGTATGGAAACACCGATGCCTTTGAAAGGAAAATTCTACGAAAAAAAGTAGTGGATACAGCACAGTCCATCACAGGTAAAGCCCTCCCCACCATTGAGCACATCTACACGGAGCGTTGTCGCTGGAAAACAGCACCCGTCATCAGGGATGCCCACCGCCTAGGACGTGCTCTCGTCTCGCGGCTGCCGTTGGGAAAGAGGTGCTGCAGCCTCAGGGCCCTCTCTACCGGGCGCAGCAACAGTTTTTACCCCTCAACCATCAGTCTCTTGAACCAAAGTGGATAACTTCACTTGGCCCATCACTGAGAAGTGCTACAACCCATGGACTCCCTTTCAAGGACTCTACAACCCTGATTGTTTCTCATTATATTATTATTATTTCATCCTGTATTTGCACAATTTTTTGTTTTATTTAACACTGGTAGTTTGTCCACCCTGTTGGCTTTGGCCCTTCATTCATTCTATTGCGTTTCTCATACTTATTTAATTATAATTTATTTATTGAGATACTGTGTGGAACAGGTCTTTCAAGCCATGCCGCCCTGCAAACTCCAATTAAACCCCAGACTAATCATGGGGCAATTTGCAGTGACCAGTTAACCAGTGACCAATGACCAACCCAGGGCAGGTTCTCGCTGCCGCCATCAGGTAGAAGGTGCAAGAGTCTCAGGCCTCGCATCACCAGGTTCAAGAACAGTGACTACCCCTCGACCATCAGGCTCTTAAACCAAAGGGGATAACTACACTCAATCTATTTCCAGTGTTCCCACAACCGACAGTCTCACTTTAAGGATTCTTTGCCGTGTTAATTCACGCTCTTGTTATTTATTGCTATTTATTTATATTTGCATATTCATAGATCTTGTTACAGTTGCTGTTCTATAGATTTGCTAAACATGCACACAGATAAAAAGAATCCCAGGGTTGTGTGCGGTGACGTGTATGTACTCCGATAATAAATCTTACTTTGAACTTTGAACTGGTACACCTCTGGGAGGAAACCAGGTCACCCGGAGGAAATCCACGCGGTCACGGGGAGAAGGTACAAACTCCTTACAGGCAGTGGCGGGAATTGAACCCAGGTCACTGGTACTGTAAAGTGGCTGTGCTAACCATGACGCTACCGTGAATGCCTGCAAGAGAATGAATCTTAAGGTTGTGTATGGTGACATGTATGTTCTTCAATAATAAATTGACCTTGAACTTTGACGACAGTGGGGAAAGAGCACCGAATGCGGCTAATTTAGCATTGGTCACAAAGAGACAGCACAGACTCGAAGGACCGAATGTCCCTCTTAACTAGCAGCTCTTTATAGTTCTTAATAAGTTTGCCTGGAATTAATAAAACATAGAGTCAAACACTTGAAGGTTTATTAGAAGTTAAATGAACCAGAACATACTCAGAGCCAACATTAAATAAGATTTAGTCGTAAGAAGTGCTATTACTGCAGCCAGTGGAATTTAATCCTCTTGGTACCTTTCCTCCAATCTCCCAGCCTCTTGTTCTGACTCCAGCGCATTTCTGTTGCCGCGCGCTGCAGTAATTCATATACTCCAGCAGTCAGGCCTTCAACAGAAGATGCTCTGCAGGTGCTGGAAGTCTTGAGGAACACACACAAGATGATGGAGGAACTCAGCAGGTCAGGCAGCATCTATGGAGGGGAATAAACAGTTGACGTTTTGGGCCAAGAGCTCTGATCAGGACTGGGAAGGGAAGGGGGGGGGGCGCGTGCAGGGAAGAAGCCAGAATAAAAAGGAGGGGGAGGGGAAGGAGTGCAGGCTGGCAGGTGATCGGTGAAACCAGGTGAGAGGGAAGGTGTGGGGCAGGGCGGATTGAAGTAAGAAATGATGGGGGATAGTGGGGAGGGGGAAGAGATAAAGGGTTGAAGGAGACTGAAAGGGGAGGAGGGTAACTTGTACTCTTCCCCCCCCCTCCCCTTCCATGTTCTGGCTTCTGACCCTTCCTCTCCAGTCCTGATGTTGGGTCACACGCACAAAATACTGCAGCAACTCAGCAGGTCAGGCAGCATCTGTGGAAAGGAATAAAGAGTCAACGTTTTGGTTTGAGACCCTTCATTAGGACTGGAAAGAAAATGGGGTGCGGGGGTAGAGTTCTTCTTTCTTGACGCTGCCTGATCTGCTGAGTTTCTCCAGCATTTTGTGTGTGTGTGTGTGTGTGTGTGTTACGTGTTACTCTGGACTTCTAGTATCTGCAAAATCTCCTGTGTATCTGATGAAGGGTCTCGGCCCGAAATATCGACTGTTTATTCCACTCAGTAGAGGCCGCCTGATTTGCTGAGTTTCTTCCTCATTTTGTGCGTGGGTTACTTTGAATTTCTAGCATCTGCAGACTTTTTTTTGTGTTTGCAGTTGAAAGTTTACTTTATTGTCGCCAAACAATTGGTACTAGAACGTACAATCGTCACAGCGATATTTGATTCCGCGCTTCGTACTCCCTGGAGTACAAATCGATAGTAAATGTTAAAAATTTAAATTATAAATCATAAATAGAAAATAGAAAAATGGAAAGTAAGGTAGTGCAAAAAAACCGAGAGGCAGGTCCGGGTATTTGGAGGGTACGGCCCAGATCCGGGTCAGGATCCGTTCAGCAGTCTTATCACAGTTGGAAAGAAGCTGTTCCCAAATCTGCCATACGAGTCTTCAAGCTCCTGAGCCTTCTCCCGGAGGGAAGAGGGACGAAAAGTCTGTTGGCTGGGTGGGTCGTGTCCTTGATTATCCTGGCGGCACTGCTCCGACAGCGTGCGGTGTAAAGTGAGTCCAAGGATGGAAGATTGGTTTGTGTGATGTGCTGTGCTGTGTTCACGTTCTTCTGCAGCTTCTTCCGGTCTTGGACAGGACAACTTCCATACCAGGTTGTAATGCACCTTAGAAGAATGCTTTCTACGGTGCATCTATAAAAATTAGTGAGGGTTTTAGGGGACAGGCCAAATTTCTTTAGCTTTCTCAGGAAGTAAAGGCGCTGGTGGGCCTTCTTGGCAGTGGACTCTACTTGGTTGGACCAAGTCAGGTCATTTTTGATATTGACCCCTGAGGAACTTAAAGCTTTTGACCTGTTCCACTTGCGCACCATCGATATTCATTGTATTGGAGGTGAAGACTTTCGAGTGGACCAGTCTGGTTATAATCAGTTATTATTGGAAAGAATTGAGTTCAGATTCACACACTGGGTCTGTCCTAACCATCAACCACCCATCTACATCAACTTACAATAATCATTTTTTTTTAAAGCTTCCTCACATTGTCACCTTGTACCCCCCCTACCCTACCTCCCCCCCGAGATTCTGCCAATCACACTTGGGACAACTCACCCTGGTCGATGAATCTGTTAACTTGAATGTCTTTAGAATGTGGAGGAATGCAGAGCTCTGCATGGTCACAGGGAGAACAGAAGAAAACCCACACAAAGACGATTGAACCAAGGTCTCTGGCATTGTGAGACAGCCGCTCTGCCTGCTGTGAGCCTCTTTTCAGCCTCTGGTTAGATTTATATGAGGATTTTAAAAAGAACACTCCTCTCCAATTATACTCCTTTTGTTCTTTTCACTGGTGAAGAGCTGATGGACATCATCTCGGTCCCGAAACATCGACTGCTTATTCATTTCCATAGATGCTGCCTGACTTGCAGAGTTCCTCCAGCATTGATTGTGTGTGTGTTTTGCATTGGATTTTTCACTAGGCTTTAACGACAGCTTCCAATTAGCTCTGAGCCCTAGTGTGCAGGCTAGCATTTAACTAACATCATGAAACCAGATGGCCCTTGTCAATATTCCACTGCTATTTATGCTGAATTACTAATGGATTAGGAGCAAGAATGGGCCACTTGGCTCATTGAGCTTGCCATGGCAATCAGTCAGATCATGGACTGTAAACTCAATCCCATGTTCCAATCTAACTGCTTTCTGCTCCGTTGTTTATTTCTGTTACCTTAAAAAAAAAATCAATCAAAGAGCTGCACACACAAAATGCTAGAAGAACTCTGAATTGGAATCAGGTTTAATATCACCAACATTTGTTGTCTTTGCAGCAACAGTACAATGCAATGCATAATAAAAGAGAAAAATGAACATGAATCACTAAGTGTGTGTGTGTGTGTGTGTGTGTGTGTGTGTATAATAGTTAAATTACACAACTAGTGCAAAAATAGAAATTAAAAAAAGTAGTGAGGTAGTTTTCATGGTTTCAATGCCCATTTAGGAGTCGGATGGCAGAGGGGAAGAAGCTGTTCCCGAATCGCTGAGTGTGTGCCTTCAGGCTTCTGTATCTCCTACCTGATGGTAGCAATGAGAACAGGGCATGTCCTGGGTGATGGGGGTCCTTAATAATGGACCTTTTTGAGACCCTGCTCCTTGAAGATGTCCTTGATTCCTCGGAGGCTGGTGCCCATGATGGAGCTGACTGAGTTCACAACTCTCTGCGGCTTCTTTCGGCCTAGTGCAGCAGCCAACAAGCCCAACCCTCCTCACGCCCATACCAGACTGTGATGCAGGTCAGGCAGCATCTACGGAAAGGAGTAAAGAGTGGATGTTTTGGGCCGAGACCCTTCGTCAGGAAGGGAGGAGAAGGCAGAATAAGAGGAGTTGCGGGGAGGGAGAGGAGGACAAGCTAGAAGATGTAGGTGAAGCCAGGTTGTTGGGGAGGGTGGATGAAGTAAGACGTTGGGAGTTAATAAGTGGAACCAGGAAAGGGTTGGAGAAGAAAGTCAAGTCACTTTTTATTGTCATTTCAACCATAACTGCTGGTGCAGAACGTAGTAAAAATGAGACAACGTTTTCCAGGACCATGGTGCTACATGAAACAATACAAAAACTACACTGAACTATGTAAGAAAAAAAACACAAAAACCACACTAGACTACAGACCTACCCAGGACTGCATAAAGTGCACAAAACAGTGCAGGCACTACAATAAATAATAAATGATAAACAAGACAGTAGGCACAGTAAGTGTTCGTGCGTGGCCAAGTGGTTAAGGCATTCGTCTAGTGATTCAAAGGTCGCTAGTTTGAGCCTTGGCTGAGGCATTGTGTTGTGTCCTTGAGCAAGGCACTTAACCACACATTGCTCTGTGACGACACTGGTGCCAAGCTGTATGGGTCCTAATGCCCTTCCCTTGGACAACACCAGTGGCGTGGAGAGGGGAGACTGCTGCTCTTCCATACAACCTTGCCCAGGCCTGTGCCCTGGAAACCTTACACGGCGCAAATCCATGGGTTCATGAGACTAACGGATGCCTATAAGGGCACAGTAGAGGGTACAGTAGGTTGGTGTCAAGCCGGGCTCTGGGTATTGAGGAGTCTGATGGCCTGGGGGAAGAAACTGTTACATAGTCTGGTTGCGAGAGCCCGAGTGCTTCGGTGCCTTTTTCCAGATGGGAGGAGGGAGAAGAGTTTATACGAGGGGTGCGTGGGGTCCTTCATAATGCTGTTTGCTTTGCGGATGCAGCGTGTGGTGTGAATCTGATAGGAGAGGAGAGTGCGTCATGGGAGAAAGGGAAAACGGACTGGCACCGGGGGGGGGTGTGATTGGCGGGTGAGGAAAAGAGTTAAGAAGCTAGAGCGGGGAAATGAATCAGAGGGAAGGGGGATGGGTAAACATTTACCCAAAGCTGGAGAAATCAATATTCAGGTCAGCAGTCTGGAGGCCACCCAGATGGAGTATGAAGTGTTGCCCGTTCAACTGGATAGTTGCCTCATTATGGCAAAAGAGGAGGCTGTGGACTGGCATAGTTAAATGGGAAGGGGGATAGGAATTAAGACCATAAGACAAAGGAGCAGAAGTCATCCATTTGGCCCATCGAGTCTTCTCTCCCATTTTATCATGAGCTGATCCATTCTCCCATTTATTCCCACTCCCCTGCCTTCTCACCATAACCTTTGATGCCCTGGCTACTCAGATACCTATCAATCTCTGCCTTAAATACACCCAATGACTTGGCCTCCACTGTTGCCCATGGCAACAAATTCCATAGATTCACCACCCTCTGGCTAAAAAAATTTCTTCACATCTCTGTTCTGAATGGGCGCCCTTCAATTCTTAAGTCATGCCCTCTCGTACTAGACTCCCCCATCATGGGAAGCAACTTTGCCACATCCACTCTGTCCATGCCTTTCAACATTCAAAATGTTTCTGTGAGGTCCCCCCTCATTCTTCTAAACTCTAAGGAATACAGTTCAAGAGCGGACAAACGTTCCTCATATGTTAACCCTCTCATTCCCGGAATCATTCTAGTGAATCTTCTCTGTACCCTCTCCAACGTCAGCACATCCTTTCTTAAACAAGGAGACTGAAACTGCCCACTGTACTCCAAGTGAAGTCTCACCAGCGCCTTATAGAGCCTCAACATCACATCCCTACTCCTATACTCTATTCCTCTAGAAATGATTGCCAACATTGCATTTGCCTTCTTCACCACCAACTCAACCTGGATGTTAACCTTAAGGGTATCCTGCACGAGGACTCCCAAATCCCGTTGCATCTCAGAACTTTGAATTCTCTCCCCACTTAAATAATAGTCTACCCGTTTATTTCTTCTGCCAAAGTGCATAACCATACACTTTCCAACACTGTATTTCATTTGCCACTTCTTTGCCCATTCTTCCAATCTATCCAACTCGCTCTGCAGACTCTCCGTTTCCTCAGCACTACCGGCCCCTTCACCTATCTTCGTATCATCAGCAAACTTAGCCACAAAGCCATCTATTCCATAATCCAAATCGTTAATGTACAACGTAAAAAGAAGCGGCCCCAACATGGACCCCTGTGGAACACCACTTGTAACCGGCAGCCAACCAGAATAGGATCCCTTTATTCCCACTCTCTGTTTCCTGCCAATCAGCCAACGCCCTATCCACGTATGTAACTTTCCCGTAATTCCATGGGCTCTTATCTTGTTAAGTAGCCTCATGTGTGGCACCTTGTCAAAGGCCTTCTGAAAATTAAAATGGTTGGCTACCGGGAAATTCCACTTTTAATGGATGGAGCAGAGGTGCTCCACAAGGTGGTCCCCCAATTTACCTGGGGTCTCATCAAAGTAGAGGAGGCTGCTTTGGGAGCACCAGGTATAATAGATGACGCTGACAGAGTTACAGGTGGAGTGTTACCTCACCTGAAAGGATTGTTTGGTGCTCTGAATGCAGGTGAGGGAGGTGGTGAATAGGCAGGCGGAGCATTCTGGCCACTTGCAGGGATGTGTGCCAGGAGGGAGGGGGAAGTCGGCGAATGGACAAGGGAATCACGGAGGGAGCGATCCCCGTAGAAAGCGGAGAGCGGGGTGGGGAGGGGGGAAGAGTAGAGATGTGTTCGGTGGTAGGATCCCGTTGAAGATGGCAGAAGTTGTGGAGAATGTGTGTTGGATGTGGAGGCTCACAGGGAGGTAGGGGAGGACAAGAGGAACTCTATCCCTGATAGAGTAGGGGGAAGATGGGGTGAGCATGGAAACCTGGGAAATGGAAGGGATGCGGGCAGCTCAATGGTGGAGGAAGGGAACCCCCATTCTTTGAAGAAGGAGGACATCTCTGATGTCCTGGAAAGGAAAGCCTCATCCTGGGAATAGATGAGGCAGAGATGAAGGAACTGAGAAAGGGGAATGGAATTTTTTTTTTTACAGGAGACAGGGTGGGAAGAGGTACAGTTAAGGTAGCCATGGCAATCAGTAGGTTTATAAAAGATGTTGGTAGACACTTTGCCTCCACAGATGGAGACAGAGGGATCGATAAAGGGAAGGGAGCTGTCAGAAATGGACCAAGTGAATTTAAGGGCAGGGCGAAAGTTAGAGGCAAAGTTGATGAATTTGATGAGCTCAGCATGGGTGCATGAAGCGGCACCAATGCAGTCATCAGTGTAGCAGAGAAAGATTTGGAGATCTTTACCAGGAAAGGCTTGGAACATGGACTGTTCTACATAACCAACGGAAAGGCAGACATAACTGGGGCTCATGTGGGTGCCCTTGGCTATCTCTTGAGTTTGGAGAAAGTGGGAGGAACTGAAGCAGAAATTGTTGAGGGTGAGGACCAGTTCTGTCACATGGAGGAGGGAGGTGGTGGAGGGGAACTGGTTGGGTCTTTTGTTGAGAAAGAAGCAGAGAGCTTTAAGATCTTCTTGATGGGGATAAAATTGAAAAGGGGCTGGACATCCATAGTGAAAATGAGGCGGTCAGGACCAGGGAATTGAAAGTTGTTGAGAAGATCTAAAGAATGTGAATTGTCACTGATGCCGGTGGGAGGGGACTGAACCAAGGGGGATAGAATGGAGTCAAGGTATGTTGACCCAGTTCAGTGGGGCAGAAACAGGCAGAGACAACAGGCCTATCCGGACAGTCAAGTTTGTGGATTTTGGGTAGTCAGTAGAAATGGGCAGTGTGGGGTAGGGAACTCTGAGTCTGGTGGTAGTGGATGGGAGCTCTCCGGCACTGATGAGAATTATAATGGTCTCCAAAACGATCACTGACCTCATCAAATCTGGAGAACCCTTCAATGCCATCTGAAACTGAAAGATAATTTAGGTATTTTTGTATTCTGCTCCACAGCAATAAATAGTAACAATTGGCTTTACCTGCACTTGCATCTGTACACTAGCCTTTTGCAAACCTGGTAAAAGATCCTTCTGCATCTCAGGACTCTGCAATCTGTCACTATTTAGATAATATATATCATTTATTATGCCTGCCAAAATAGATATATTCACATCTATCCAATATATACTCTATTTGTCCAAAGGCCAAGTCCAGGCCAGGGACTGGAGGTTGTCTGACAGTGCAAGGCCAAGGACTGGAGGCCTGGGCGTTGCCTGCCCTGGAGTTGGAGGCCTGTCTTGTGTATGAGGGGGTTGGGGGGTGGGTGGGGAAGGGGCTTGCTTTGCTGTTATTGCCTTGTTTTGTTCTGTTCTTGTTCCTGCTGCTTGTGGTGTTGTGTGTTAGGTATTGTGTTGTGCTGGGTATTGGACGCATGCTCTGCTGGTGCGACACTTGCAGGCCGGGTTGCCCCAGCAAACCCTCGGGTATGCCAGGAGTAAAGATGTGTTTGGTGGTAGGATCCAATGATGTCTGCTGGTTTGATGTGGATGTGCACTCTCCAGCATCCAGGACCCTTCAAATGGAGATATCTCTAAAAGGCAGCATCCGCCATTAAGGACCCTCATCAACCAGGATGCCATCTTTTCACTGCTACATCAAGGAGAAGGTACAGGAGCTTGAAGACGCAGACTCAACATTTTTAGGAACAGTTTCATCCCCTCTGCCATCAGACTTCTCAACAGACATTGAACCCATGAACACTACCTCAGTGCTTTTTTCCCTAACTTTTTGCACTCTCAGTTTTTTTGCACTACCTTACTTTCCATTTTTCTATTTTCTATTTATGATTTATAATTTAAATTTTTAATATTTACTATTAATTTGTAATCCAGGGAGCGGGAAGCGCAAAATCAAATATCGCTGTGATGATTGTACATTCTAGTATCAGTTGTTTGGTGACAATAAAGTATAAAGTATTTTTAAAATTGATATTGTTTATATATATAAATTAAAATAAGAGATATATATATATGTAATTTATATCGTAATTAATAATTTTTATTATGTATTGCAATGTACTGCTGTTACAAAACAAAGGAGTATTACATACAGTTCTGGTCACCCCACTATGGGAAGGATGTTGAGGCTTTGGAGAGGGTGCAGAAGAGGTTCACCAGGATGCTGCCTGGTTTAGAGGGCATGTGCTATCATGAGAGGCTGGGTAAACTTGGGTTATTTTCTCTGGGGCATCAGGGAGATCTGATGGAGGCTTACAAGATTATGAGCCGCAGAGACAGAGCGGACAGGGAGTACCTGTTTCCCAGCGTAGAAATGACTAACAACTGAGGGTATGCATTGAAGATGAGAGGGGGTAAGTTTAAGGGAGATGAGAGGGGTAAGTTTTTGACTCAGAGAGCAGTGGATGCCTGGAATGTGCTGCCTGGTGTGGAGGTAGAGGAAAATCCATTGGAGACTTTCAAGAAACGTTTGGATATAAGGAAGATGGAAGGATATGGACATGGTGTAGGTAGGAGGGATTAGTGTTTTGGTGTTTTTGATTTGTTTTTTAGCTGGTTCGGCACAACATTGTGGGCTGAATAGCCTGTTCTTGTGCTGTAATGCCAGCGTTCTATTAATCCTGATTCTGATTCTGATTCTAAATAAATCTCAGTCTGCTCGATCTTCTCACACCCACTTAACCACTCTGTAACTTTCCCTGTGTCATTTTCACAACTTACTTTCCAACCTGTCGTCGTGTCAATCGCATATTTAACAACCATACTTTTGCTTCCTTTGTCCAAATCATTAAGATCAGTTTTAAATAAGTTGTCCTAGCACTGAACCTCTGGTCCCATCATTGTTAGACTTTGCCAACTATGCCTTGTTTCAGTCTTCTGGAAAAGCCAGTTCACTGACCCCATGGTCCATGAGCACTATCTCACTATGAGACAGTTTTTATTCCTGTTTTCACACTACTTATTTAATTTAATGCATATATATACTTGTAATTCCATTTTTAGATTAGATCAGATTATGAGGACACTCAATCTTCATTTATTGTCATTTAGAAATGCATGCATTAAGAAATGATACAAATTTTTTCTGTATTATCATGTTTTACTGCTGCTGCAAAGTTCAAAGATTCAAAGTACATTTATTATCAAAGAATGTCTAAATTATACAACCTTGAGATTTGTTTGCTTACAGGCAGTCGCAAAGCAAGGAACCAGAAAGAACCCAATTAAAAAAAATAAAGACCAACCCCCAATGTGCACAGAGAAAGAGGAAAAAAAACAAATCATGCAAACAACAAAAGCGAGTAACAACAGTATTCTGAACCAAATTGAGTCCCTAGATCCAAATCCCTGGAGCAGCCCAGAGTAGACCCAAAGCCTTGGTATTCAGTTCATCTTATTAGATTAACTGAATCACCACAAAGTTCGCAGACTGAAGCACGGAAGCTGGGGGCATCTCATCCCTTACAAATTTCAGGATATTTGCTGGTAATATTAATCCTGATTCTGATTCAGAATTCAGTATCTCATCAAATGCCTCTGGAAACAGAGTTGTTCCGATTTCAAAAATCGGAAGTGCAAAGGGACTTGGGGGTCCTCGTGCAGGATACCCTAAAGGTTAACCACCAAGTTGGATCGGCGGTAAGGAAAGCGAATGCTATATTGGCATTCATTTCAAGAGGAATAGTGTATAAGAGTAAGGAGGTGTTGGTGAGGCTCTATGGGGCATTAGTGAGACCTCATTTGGAATACTGTGTACAGTTTTGGGCCCCCTATCTTAGAAAGGATGTACTGATGTTGGAGAGAGTTCAGAGAAGATTTACGAGGATGATTCCTGGAATGCAGGGGCTAACATATGAGGAGCGTTTGTCGGCTCTTGCATTGTATTCAGTAGAGTATAGAAGAATGAGAAGGGATCTCATAGAAACATTTCCAATGTCGAAAGGGTTGGACAGAGTAGATGTGGAAAGGTTGTTTCCCTTGGTGGGTGAGTCCAGGACAAGAGGCCATAGTCTTAGAATTAGAGGGTACCCAGTTAAAACAGAGATGAGGAGAAATTTTTTTAGCCAGAGGGTCGTGGATTTGTGGATTTCATTGCCACATACAGCTGTGGAGGCCCGATCATTGAGGGTGTTTAAGGAGGAGATTGACAGGTATCTAATTAGTCACGGTATCAAGGAATATGGGGAAAAAGCCGGAAATTGGAGCTAGATGGGTGCATAGTTTAGCTCATGGGGGAGGTGCGGAGCAGACTCGATGGGCCGAATGGCCTACTTCTGCTCCTTTGTCTTGTGATCTTGTGAAACCTAACTATGTTACATTTGTTTGTTCCCTCTTAACCATTTCACATAGTACTTCTCCAAAGAAATCCATCGAATAGATTGAACATGGCTTTTCATTCATGGAATGATTCTGACGTCAATACAAGAGATTCTGCAGATGCTGGAAATCCAGAGCAACACACACAAAATGCTGGAGGAACTCAGCAGGTCAGGCAGCCACCTATGGAAAGGAACAGCAGTCGATGTTTTGGGCCAAGACCCTAAATTAGGTCCTAATGAAGGATCTTGGCCCGTAACATCCTCCTCCCTCACCTCCACTCAGGGCTTAAAGCTGTTTTTCTCAGTAAGTCAGCACTTCACCTGCGAGTCTGCTGGGGTTGCCTATTGTGTCCGGTGATCCTGATGCGGCCTCCTCTACATTGATGAGACCTGTCATAAACTGGGGGGGGAGTCACTTCGTCGAGCACCTCTGCTCCGTCCGTCCAAAGTGGAACCTCCCGGTGGCCATATGTTTTAATTCCGATTCCCATTTCCGTTCCGACATGTCAGTCCATGACCTCTTCTTGTGCCACAATGAGGCCACCCTCAGAGTGGAGGAACAACTTGTTTTCCGCCAGGGTTGCCTTCAACCTGCTGGCACGAATATCGATTTCTCCTTCTGTTAAAAACATTCCCCTCCCCACTTCTTCTATTCCCCACTATGACCTCTTACCTCTTTTCATCTGCCTACCAACTCCCCCTCCCCTGCCATGCCCTTCCTCCTTCCCTTTCTCCTCTGGTCCACTCTCCTCTCCTATCAGATTCCTTCCAATCTTTCCAACCCACCTGGCTTCGCCTTTCACCTTCCAGCTATCCTCCTTCCCTCTTCCCCACCTTTTTATTCTGGCGTCTTCCCCCTTCCTTTTCAGTCCTGAACAAGGGTCTTGCCTTGAAATGTCAACTGTTTGTTTATTCCCATAGATGCTGCCTGACCTACTGAGTTCCTCCAGCATTTTATGTCTAATACTGGCTTTGCTTCATTTCCTTGAATGTTTTTAACTAGTGATTGACTGCTGAACTTCCCCGTGTTACAGTGAGAAGGCTTTAAAAGTTTATTTTTTTGCCTGGACAATGCTTTATAAATAAGGTTGTAAAATACACTGCATTAATGCAGATTTTTTTTAACTGAACCATGCTAAATGATGGTCCAACAGAATAATTATGTTATTGTGTTTATAATCCAGAGCCAGCTTAATTAATTCAAAGTTATCCAGAGTCACGAACTCGTCCCAGCACACCAATCGGAGAATTTAATTTAGCAAACTGAATAAATCCAGAAATGAAATCTAGTGTTAGCCGTGGGGTTCAGAAAACTGCAGGAACGTTGCTGAGACGCGAATGGGTCCGTCTGCCTTTGGTGGGAAGTGTCCATCCAGACCTGGTCTGGGCCATACATGACTCCAGACCCACACAAACATGGTTGACTCGAAACCACTTTCTGTAAAGCCCACACTCTGTCTTGTCCCACTTTGTAAAGGGTTATCATTTTGCACTGAAGACTGACAAATATAAAAGGCCGAAGTTCACTTACTCAGCAAAGGCCTTGGCCGATCAAGGAAGAGCTGTCGGTAATTAAGGTTTCTAAGACCATAAGAAATGGGAGCGATTCCTCTTTGTATGTGATAAATGTCCCCATCAGATCTCCTCTCAACCTCCAACTTTGAACCTTAACTCTATATCTTATCTTCTGGTGCAGGGCTTCGACCTGAAATGTTGCCAATTCCTTTGCCACTCTCAGATGTTGCTCGACTGGATGAAAGTATAGACCATAAAACCATAAGGTATAGGAGCAGAATAAGGTCATTTGGCCCATTGAGTCTGCTCAGTTATTTCATCATGGCTGATCTATTTTTCCCTCTTAGCCTCAATCTCCTGCCTTCTCCCTGCATCCCTTTGTGCCCTGGCTAATCAAGAACCTATCAACCTCTGCCTTAAGTATACATAAAGACTTGGCCTTCACAGCTGCCTGTGGCAACGAAGTCCACAGATTCACCATTCTCTTGCTAAAGAAATTCCTCCTCATCTCCGTTCTAAAAGGACACCCCTCTATTCTGAGGCTGTGTCCTCTGGTCTTAGACTGTCCCACCCTAGGAAACATCCTCTCTACATCCACTCTATCCAGGTCATTAGTAACAACAGAGCAACATCCTGGCAAGCTTAGATCATAAGACCGCAAGCTGTAGGAGCAGAATTAGGCTATTCAGCCCATTGATTCTACTCAACCATTCCATTATGGCTGATTTGCTATCCCCCGTCAACCCCATTCTCCTGCCTTTTCCCCATAACCTTTGACACCCTTACCATTCAAGATCCTATCAACCGCTGCTTTAAATATACCCAGTGCTTTGGCCTCCACATGTGTCTATGGCAATGAATTCCACAGATTCACCACCCTCTGGCTGAAGAAATTCTTCCTCATTTCTGTTCAAAAGGGACGTCCTTGTATTCTGAGGCTATGCCCTCCTGTCCTGGACTCCTGCACTGTAGGAAGCATCCTCTCCATGTCCACTCTATCTAGGCCTTTCAATATTCGATAGTTTGTAATGGGATTTCCTCTCATTCTTCTAAACTCCAGCGAGTACAGGCTCAAAGCCATCAAATGTTAACTTTTTTATTCCCAGGATCATTCTCGTGAACCCTCTTCAATGCCAGCACATTCTTTCTTGAATCTCAGTTTTCAGGCAAATGCAAATGAAAAATAATAATAAATAAATAAATATAAATATCAAGAGCAGGGGATGAGTCCTTGAAAGTGAGTCTATAGGTTGTGGGTACCGTCAGGGATGGGGTGAATGAAGTTATCCCTTTTGTTTCAAGAGCCTGATGGTTGAGGGGTAATAATTGTTCTTGAACCTGGTGGTGTGGGTACTGGGGCTCCTGTATCTCTTCCTAATGGCAGCCCTGAGAAGAGAGCATGGCTTTTCTGGTGGGAACCCTTCATGATGGATGATGCTTTCTTGCAACAATGCTCTGTGTACCTGTGCTCAATGGTGGGGAGAGCTTTAACCCTGTTGGACTGGGCTGTGCCCACTGCTTTGTGTTCAAGGGCATTGGTGTTTCCATACCAGGCCTTGATGCAACCAGTCAATATACTCCCCACCACACATCCATAGAAGTTCATCAAATTTTCAGATGACATGCCGAATCTTCACACACTTCTATGAGTGCAGAGGTGGTGCATGCTTTCTTCGTAATGGTACTTATGTGTTGGGTGCAGGACAGATGCTCTGAATTGATAACACCGAGGAATTTGAAGTTGCTGACCCTCTCCACCTCTGATCCTCCAGTGAGAACTGGTTCATGGACCTCTGGTCTTCTTCTCACTGAAGTTAATAATCAGTTCATTGGTCTTGCTGACATTGAGTAAGAGGTTGTTGTTATGGCACCACTCAGCCAGATTTTCAATCTCCATCCTATATATTGATTTGTTACTATCATTGATTTGGCCAGCAACAGTGGTGTCATCAGCATTTTAAAAATATGGCATTGGAGCTGTGCTTAACCTCACAGTCTTAAGTATAGAGCGGTGGGGGTGGGGTGGGGAAGCTAAGCACACAGTCTTGTGGTGCACCTCTGCTGGTGGTGAATGTGGCAGAGATGTTGTTGCTAATCCAAAGTGACTGGGGTCTGCAAGTGAGGAAATCGAGGATCCAGTTGCACAAGGAGGTATTGAGGCCAAATTCTTGAAACTTATTGATTAGCTTTGGGGGGAGGAGTGATAGTATTGAATGCTGAGCTATCATCAATGAAGAGCATCTTGACTTCTGCATCTTTGCTGTTGAGATGTTCGGGTTCGCTTCACCAAAGCAGCTCAATAGAATATGACTGTGTTGGCGCGTGGCCAAGTGGTTAAGGCGTTCGTCTAGTGATCTGAAGATCGCTAGTTCGAGCCTTGGCTGAGGCAGTGTGTTGTGTCCTTGAGCAAGGCACTTAACCACGCATTGCTCTGCGACGACACAGGTGCCAAGCTGAATTGGTCCTAGTGCCCTTCCCTTGGACAACATCGGTGGCGTGGAGAGGGCAGACTTGCAGCATGGGCAACTGCCAGTCTTCCATACAACCTTGCCCAGGCCTGCGCCCTGGAAGCCTTCCAAGGTGCAAATCCATGGTCTCACGAGACTAACGGATGCCTATATATTCTGCTGGGAGCATTCCTGCTTCGAGATTAAAAAGTTATGCGTTCAAGGCTGACTTCAAAGAATGAAAATGCATAAATCAGGCTAGTACAATGCACAGATGACATTCTTTGGATAGTCCAAGCTTCTCATTGTCAGCAAGTTTGAGCTTGTGCTCCTCTTTTGAAGAAGAACCGAGGGAGTTCTTCTGATGTCTGGCAAGCATAAACCCTTCAATTAACATTTGGTCATTTATTTACTGTAGTAATTATAGCCTGATGATTAACAGTTATATTACTACAGTTCAAAAGTTCAGGTTTAATTATCATTTAGCCATACATAGATATAGCCAAATGAAACTTCGTTCCTCTGGGCCAAGGTGCAAAACACGCTACTAACAGCACACAACACATAGCACAATGGTTAGGGTAGTAGAAAAGCAGCAACAAAGAAGAAAGTATCCAGCCCAAGACCTTGAGTGGCATGGTTTGTAGATTGATGGTAAGTTGGCCTGTTCTTCGAATGAGTGAACACCGATGGGGGGGAGGTGGTGGCCTGCCCCCAACCTGGTACCGATTCCTGTGCCACTTCCTGTCTCCCGTGCCACCACTGGTTTCTCCTCCTTTGGGTGGGTGCAACAGGCGACTCCGCGGCACGAGGGCCTAGTCCTCATCATAGCTGAGGCAACACAGCTCCCGTGCTGTCGGTCTCACCAAGAACCAGTGAACCGGACTTGGCGGTATTCTACCTTACCAATGCCCAACAGGGTCTTGCCACCCCAGTAAAAACATCCTGGACAGTCACTCACACCACACACCGCTTTGGCGCCACAGTGGTATGCAATAAGTCCAGCTCCATCACTATCAAAGAACCCACTGATGGGGCGGACCCGTAGTACTTGATGTTCTGTAGTATCCAGGAGTGTCTTACGATCATTATGCTTGTCAAAGTGGGGATGGTAATGGGGCCAAGCTCCCTCTAACTTTTAAATGTTCCCAATAGCATGCACCTCAAATATTCTCCGACGACCGAGTACAGCTCCTGGCTTTTGTTTGTAGCTTAGCTACTGAGCCTGGCAGGGAGAGGGGTAAAGGTGGGTTACTGATGCCTTAAAACCAGTCGTTTTGGGCGGATGGGCCTTGTCAGCTGTGGCTGGCGGCTCATCTAGGAGAAGGGAAACTCTGATCTCAAACCTCTGGTCCCTTGGGGCTGTACCCACTCGTGGCAAAGGCTTCGGGAGTAAACCCCGAGGGAAGAATCCGGAGCTGGAGTCCCTGAGGCAGCCCTACGCTGAGTCCAACGCTGACTGGCCGCTCCTGGTGCCAAACTCTCGGTCTCCGTCGTTCCTTTGCGTTCGTCAGTTGCGTGGAGAGGGGCAGCTTGCTACGTGGGCAACATATGCTCTCCACATCTGCCCAGGCTTGTGTATCTAAACTGCTAGGGCACAACAAACATCCATGGTCGACCTTGACCTATGGAGGCCTCAGACTAACGATTGTTAAAAAAAAGACGTAAAGGACAAACAATTACACCTTTGTTTGGACCTGGAGCGGCCACTGTGTCCAAGTGAGCCGCCACTCTTACCAGAAGAAACGGCGTAGAAACTGAGTGCAGAGGACTTGGGGATGCTGTGTGGATGAGAAGGATACTGAATAAATTTTATTTCTGATTAAGCTTGCAATATATGTGCTGATCTCATTCGTAACAACAGTCTCAAAGCTCTGCAGGACTAGGAAATAACTCAGCTGCTTTAAAATATCTCCAGAAGTAAAGAGACTGTATCACAATTTATTTCTGTAAGTTAGTAAACCATTGGGAGTAAATGTGAACTCTCTTCCGGGACATGGAACCATCCTAGTGTACTGTGTTTGGTTTGAAGTAAGGATTTGAATTTTCTCTGTAAAACTGTTTAAGCTCATTATTACCGCACAAGTGATGTGACATCAATCAATCCTGCATTTAAGCATTGGAATTAATGTTATGTAAGAAACTTCATTGCAAAATAACAGATCCTTCAAATTAATTTCTGGAACTATTACAGTCAGATCAAGTCTTTGTCTGATTTAAGTAAATTGCAAGTATTCCAACTACCAGTGCCTCACAAAGTGCGACGGTATTAATATATATATATTTTTTAATCTTTGCCGTTCCAGATATCCAAAGATTGGGAGACCTTGAAATCTGCGTTCCCTCCGACAGAAGACTGTGCCAATGGCCAGGTTGGAGTGGAGACCCTTCCTGTCCCCCCTCATGGGCACTGGAGTCCAGATCACTTTATTCATGATGATCCTCTGGGAGGCAGAAGCGACCAACACTCAAGATCCTGATGCTCCTTCCAACCTCACGTGTTTTGGGTCCTTCCAATGTAACCGTGGAATCATACTCCCAATCTGGTACCCACAAAATCCATCCCTAGGAGACAAAGTTGCCAGGGCCATTGTCTACTTTGTTGCGATGATGTACATGTTCCTTGGAGTCTCCATCATCGCCGACCGCTTCATGGCTTCTATTGAGGTCATCACTTCACAGGAGAAAGAGATTACCATCACCAAACCCAATGGGGAGACCAGCATAGCCACCGTTCGAATCTGGAATGAGACTGTGTCCAACTTGACACTGATGGCATTGGGCTCCTCGGCCCCAGAGATCCTAATGTCGGTTATTGAAGTGTGTGGGCACGGCTTTTTGGCTGGAGAACTGGGACCTGGCACCATTGTTGGCAGCGCAGCATTCAATATGTTTGTCATCATTGCTGTATGTGTCTACTGCATCCCTGACGGTGAAGTTCGGAGAGTCAAACACCTCCGGGTCTTCTTTGTCACTGCTTCCTGGAGTATCTTTGCCTACATCTGGTTGTACCTGATCCTAGCGGTTTTCTCCCCAGGCGTGGTCCAGGTTTGGGAGGCGTTACTGACTCTCCTCTTCTTCCCAGTTTGCGTGGTCTTCGCCTGGATTGCCGACAAGAGGCTGCTCTTCTATAAGTATGTCTACAAAAGGTACCGTGCGGACAAACGCAGGGGAATTATTATCGAGACCGAAGGGGAGCTTCCCAAAGGGATCGAGATGGACGGCAAAATGATCCTGGAACACGGAGACGGTGTTCTCCCTGATGGAACCGTGATCACCCTGGAAGCCAAGGATCTGGATGAAAGTCGAAAGGAAGCCATCCGGATCCTTAAGGACCTCAAGCAGAAGTACCCGGATCGAGAGCTGGAACAACTGGTCGAGATGGCCAACTACTACGCCTTGCTCCATCAACAGAAGAGCAGAGCGTTCTACCGCATTCAAGCCACCAGGATGATGACTGGCGCAGGCAACATCTTGAAGAAGCACGCCGCCGATCACGCCAAGAAGACAACCAACCTCAACGAGGGGAAGTCGGAGCCCGGGGAAGAGCTGTGCAGCAAGATCTGCTTCGAACCGGCCAACTACCAGTGCCTGGAGAACTGTGGGCTCGTCACTCTGACCGTGGTGTGTAGGGGTGGTGAGCAGAACAGTACCTTTTATGTAGACTACCGGACGGAGGATGGCTCGGCCAACGCTGGCTCAGACTACGAATACAGCGAAGGCACCTTGATCTTCAAGCCAGGAGAAACCACAAAGGAAATCACAGTGGGCATCATTGACGATGACATATTCGAGGAGGATGAGCATTTCTTTGTCCGCCTGGGGAATCTCAGGAGCGGTGACGCTGAGGGCATGTTTGACTCCGATTCAAACAGCTTTCCCAAGGGGCGCCTCGTCTCACCCTTGACTGCCACGGTGACGATCCTGGACGACGACCACGCGGGCATCTTCACCTTTGAAGACAAGGTCTACCACGTTAGCGAGAGCGTTGGCATGATGGAGGTGAAGGTCCTGAGGACATCTGGAGCCCGAGGGACGGTCATCATACCATACCGCACGGTGGAAGGCACAGCCCGGGGAGGTGGAGTGGACTATGAGGATGCCTACGGGGAATTGCAGTTCTTGAATGACGAGACAGTGTAAGTACAAAATGCTAAGCAGTCATTGTTTTATAAACCACTACAAAAAGGAAGGAGAGTAATGTTCCATTGCCAAAGTATGAGTAATTGGGTGAATCATTCACTATTGGAATGGACACTGTAAATAATGCTGGTATGCCACGTGTGTGAAGCCCTTTATATTTCTATAGTTCTGCATTTTGATTTGCATGTTCACAGCCTCTTCAGATACCTGGTAGAGCCAACACTTGAGATGCGTATGATGTTTTCTGAAGGGATTGTCTGTTGGTGGTTTGGTGGAGGCTGATCCGGGATCCACATATCCTGGCGCAGTGTGGCCAAGAGCAAGTGGTGGTTTGTGGTTGACGCTCGGGTCTTTTCGTTGTTGAGCCTCTCCTTTCAGAGCCGCCGCTTGCTTTCCGTTCTCATGTAACGCAGCTGCCTCTCGATACCAACAGCAGGCTGTAAACGGATTAGATCTTTAAAGTGCATTTAGCATTCCCCACCCTCTCATTAATAAAGGCAATTTTAATTAGTCTGACCATCAGAGGATGGGGTTGCATTGATGCCCCAGCCCTCTTTGCATTCCAGTGACAGTGTAAGGCCTCTATCTCACTGAAGGAAAAGCACTAAAATAATCCTTTCCATTTTAAATCAACTGGGGTCACAGAGGCTGCATCTCCCTACTCCCATCTCACCAAGCTGACTGTGCTTACAGCTGTGGTGACCCTTAAGCTATTGGTGGAGGGGAAGTAAGTTTCCAATGCATTTAGTGTTGGTAAATCCTGCCTTGTGCTTTTTCTGGAGGGTGCATGAACAACTGAAAATCTTTGTGGAAGAATTAAATGCAGGGGGGTCTGATTTTAGCCACTGTCAATCAATCTGTACTGCAGTAGTTCCCATATTGGCTCCTTGCGTCATTGTCAGTCGACACCTGTCAAAGGAGAAGGTTTTCGGTTAAGGTCTAAAGCTGGATTATTTCCTGAATGTTTCTGAGGAAGTACTTGTTGTTCTTGCATGAAGAGGATGCGAAGACTTTGAAGTAAATTTGCGGGATTAAAGGTGAGCTGCTGTCACTGTGGTACAATTACGTTTCGGTGGTATGCTCTGGTGATGTAGATTGAATGAGAGCACCTTGCCATCATTGCTTGTGGATTTATACTAATCCTCCACCCCTACTTATGGCAGAGGTTGACTTGTGTAATTGGTAATTGGCCAAATTATTACAGTGAAGCTCTTCAGATTCCAGAATGTTCTGCTTTCCATTTACAAACCTGAACACTGAAGAGAATATATCAGGAATGGTGTAGAACCTTGCTGGCCTCTATTAATAAAGGTGTTCTTTGCTATCATCTCTCTATAGAAAATAAACTGTTATTTTCTTTATGTCTTGGAACTTGCATTTCTGTGGCGGCATTCAAAAGGCAAGCAGTGCTGAGAAACAGTAGTATCACAAACACGAGAAAATCTGCTGGAAGTCCAAGGTAATAGACACAAAATGCTGGAGGAACTCAGCAGGTCAGGCAGGACCTATAGAAAAGAGTAAGCAGTTGACATTTTGGCCTACCACCTTTTACTACTTCCTCCCTGTCCCCCCCCCCCCCACCTTCTTATTCTGACTTCTCTCCTTCCTTTCCAGTCCTGATGAAGGGTCTCAGCCCATAATGTCAACTGTTTATTCTTTTCCATAAATGCCGTCTGGCGTGATGAGCTCCTCCAGCATTTTGTGTGTGTTGCTCTGAGAAACGGTACTCCAGCTCTCCTTAAGGTTGTTATAGCCAGGGTGGGGGTGGTAATGGGGACAAGCTCCCTCTACCTAGTAAATGCTCCCAAAGGCATGTACCTCAGATAGCCTTTGATAACTAAGTCCAGCTCCTGGCCTTCATGTTTGGCTTAGCTACTAAGCCCAGTAGAACCATTTCTACTGACAGGAGAAGGGGCAAAGATGGGGCTTGTCAGCCGTGGTTGGCAGCTCATTTAGGAGAAGGAGACCCCTGTTGCCTTGTGGTTATACCACCACATGGGGAAGGCTTCAGGAGTAAACCTCAGGGGAAAAGTCTGGAGCTGGAGCCCCTCAGGCAGTCCTATGTTGAGTTCAATGCTGACTGGCAACTCCTGTGGCACTGCTGGTACCAAACCGTATCGGCCTCTGCCATTCCTTTGGGTTCATCAGCTGTGTGGTGAGGGGGATCTTGTTACATGGACAACAGCTGCTCTTCATATTGTACTGCCCTAGCTTGCGTTTCTAGACAGTTAGAGTGCAACATCCACGGCTGACCTTGATTGACGGAGGCCTCACTCCAACTCTCTCCTCATTCCATGCAAGTGCTGCTAGTATTAAGAAAAGGTTAGTTGTTGCATGCCATGAAATTTTAGCAATTTAAAAAAATCCTAAGGTACTTGGTATTCAAAAACAAATGTTAATGTTCTATAAGTTTTGTGCACTACTTGGTTAATAAACAAACGATACTGTTTACAGAGCTATTACCTCTCTTCTGAGTTGGTGTGGGGGGTGAAGTACATTGAGGTTTCAGAAGCTCCTTCCCATCTTCTCCATCTTTTGGTGTCAATGTTTATAGCAGGGGTTCCCAACCTGGGGCGCACCGACCCCCTCGGTTAATGGTAGGGGTCCATGGTATTAAAAAAAGGTTGGGAGCAGCCCACTGTGTCATGTGCCATGGTCTCTCTCTGGGTGCACAGGAATATTTAGAGTAGACTGGGAGTATCTGCTTCCCAGGGTTGAAATGCTTAATCCCAGAGGGCATACACTGAAGGTGAGAGGGGGTGGGTTCAAAGGGGGATATGAGGGGTAAGTTTTTTGTTTAGAGAGTGGTGGCTGCTTGGGATGGTGGTAGAGGCAAATACATTAGAGGCTCTTAGGAGACGTTTGGATAGGCACATAGAGGTGAGGAAGATGGAGGGATATGGACAAGGTGTAGGTAAGTTGGAGTGATTAGTGTTTGGGTGCTTTTGATTCGTTTTTTAGTTGGTTCAGCACAACACTGTGGGCCGAATGGCCTGTTCCCATGCTGTACTGTTCCATGTTCTATAAGCCCTGGTCTACAGAATGACTCTTGCAACACTGCTATTTGATAAGACTAAGGAAAGCAATGTTTATCTCAGCATATTCCAAGAAAAATGAGACTTAATGTGTAGATTGGAGATATGAAACTGCAGGGGCTGTGATCTGGAGCAGAAAACTAGAGGAAAACTGTGGGTGCCTGTGCAGGGAGGTGGGTAGTTGCTTTTGCAGATCAGGACTCTGCATCAGTCCTGATCTTGTCTTTTATCTTTTTCACATTAAACACTTTATTCGGAGAGTTTACTGGGGTGCTTCCATATTTGCACTTGTAGACTTTCCATACAGTGAATTGTAAGCATGGTTGCATGTTTCTTGAAATGTTTAAACCTGCCTTGAATGTATTGGTGTTGGTTTATTAATGTCACATGTACCAAGTCAAGTTTATTGTCATTTAACTATATACATGTATATAACATACCGTGGCATGCAAAAGTTTGGGCACCCCTGGTCAAAATTTCTGTTACTATGAATAGCTATGCAAGTAAAAGATGACCTGATTTCCAAAAGGCATAAAGTTAAAGATGACACATTTCTTTAATGCTTTAAGCAAGATTACTTTTTTATTTCCATCTTCTACCATTTCAAAATAACAACAAAGAAAAAGAGCCCGAAGAAAAAGTTTGGGTACTCTGCATGGTCAGTACTCAGTGACACCCCCTTTGGCAAGTATCACAGCTTGTAAACGCTTTCTGTAGCTAAGAGTCTTTCAATTCTTGTTTGGGGGATTTTCGCCCATTCTTCCTTGCAAAAGGCTTCTAGGTCTGTGAGATTCTTGGGCCATCTTACATGCACTGCTCTTTGGAGGTCTATCCACAGACTTTCGATGATGTTTAGGTCGGGGGACTGTGAGGGCCATGGCAAAACCTTCAGCTTGCGTCTCTTGAGGTAGTCCATTGTGGATTTTGAGGTGTGTTTAGGATCATTATCCTGTTGTAGAAGCCATCCTCTTTTCATCTTCAGCTTTTTTACAGATGGTGTGATGTTTGCTTCCAGAATTTGCTGGTATTTAATTGAATTCATTCTTCCCTCTACCAGTGAAATGTTCCCTATGCTACTGGCTGCAATACAAGCCCAAAGCATGATTGATCCACCCCCGTGCTTAACAAGTTGGAGAGGTGTTCTTTTCATGAAATTCTGCATCCTTTTTTCTCCAAAAAATTCATGAATTTCTCACCACAAAATTCGGCGTCAGAAGTTTGCAAAGGAACATCTAAACAAGTCCGATGCATTTTGGAAACAAGTCCTGTGGACTGATGAAGTTAAAATAGAACATTTTGGCCGCAATGAGCAAAGGTATGTTTGGAATTGCACAGAATCGCACAGAACTAGAAGCCTTTTACAAGGAAGAATGGGCGAGAATCCCCCAAACAAAAATTGGAAGACTCTTAGCTGGCTACAAGAAGCATTTACAAGCTGTGATACTTGCCAAAGGGGGTGTCACTTAGTAATGACCATGCAGGGTGCCCAAACTTTTGTTTCGGGCCCTTTTCCTTTTTTGTTATCTTGAAACTGTAAAAGATGGAAATAAAGAAGTAATTTTGCTTAAAACATTAAAGAAATGTGTCATCTTTAACTTTATGCCTTTTGGAAATCAGCTCATCCTTTACTCGCTTAGCTATTCACGGTAACAGAAATTTTGACTGATGTGCCCAAACTTTTGCATGCCACTGTATATAAATATATTGTGTATATTGAAATAAGACAATGTTTCTCCGAACCAGGGTGTAAAGCACAGTCGTACGCATAACATACATAGCACATGGTAACTTAAGAAGGTAAGTATAAAATCTACAGATGAATTGCGCGTAAATAACAAACTAAAGTGCATTAATATTAAATGTTGCCAAATACGGAAGAGATTAACCAGTGATGCTTCGAATGCGATGTGGCAGGGAGTTCAGAAGTCTAACAGCCTGAGGGAAGAAACTGTTGCCCATCCTGACTGTTCTTGTCTTTATACATCGGAGTCTTCTGCCTGATGGTAGAAAGTCAAAGATGATACTGGATGGATGGGTGGGATCCTTGATAATACTAAGGGTCCAGTGTATACAGCGCTCCTGATAAACGTCCCCGATGGATGGTAGGGAGATCCCTGTGATCCTCTGAGATGTTCTCACAGTCACTTGTAGGGACTTGTGGATTAATGCTTGACTGCTTCCATGCCAGATGGAGATGCAGCTAGTCAGGATGCTCTCAGTGGTGCTCCTGTAAAATTCAGTTAAGATGGGGGTCAAGATACAGTGAAAAGCTTGTCTTGTGCGCTGTTCATACAGATCAAATAATTACACAGTGCATTGAGTTAGAATAAGCTAAAACAATAATAGTCCAGAATAAAGTATAAAAGTCTATCAAAAGAGTGCAGTTGCAAGTAAACGATAGGTGCAAGACCATAATGAAGTAGGTTGTGAGGACAGGAGTCCAACTTATTGTCCAGGAGTTCGACTGAAGACTCTTAAAAATGGGATAGATTTGGGGTTCACAACCGTTCTTATGCCATGGACCATTTCCATGAACCGTGTAGTCCTTGGACTCCAGGTTGGGAACCCCTGGAAGCTGGTGGTACGAACTTTGTGCCCGATGGGAGAGTGCTGAGTATGCTGGCTGCATTCCTGAGGCGGCAAGAAGTACAGAGAGAATGGTGTTGCAGTGGAATTGAGACCCACTGCATTCTTTTGCCTTGCCATAACAAGCCACCGCGGACGAGATCAATGTGGATGTTGTTGATTTTGCTAGATTGTAAGCTCTTTCCACTCTCTCCATTGCAACATCTCTGCCCTTTATTGGGCTTGGCACACTTCTGGGAGTAGTATTCTGCAACCAACTGCAATCAGTTTCCAATAACCAATTGTATCAATACCCACTTATGCCATTAGGCGCTCATTTTAATGATCTGTGGATCAACAGCAAACTTTTTCACAGCACAGCTTCATTCTGATGGCCATTGTTGACATTAGGTATGTCTGGGGCTTCATACATCACTTACTGTTATGTCCTTCCTGATATGGTTTGTTATTTTATTTCTAATGACTAGATCTGACTGCTGATTGTAAGCTCACAGCTGCTGTTGATTACTTATTATTGCATTGTTAAGCAATTAGCCTTCAAGATCATTTCAAGTTATTTGTATATTTCATTTAGTGGCTAGTAGTTAGAAGTCGAAGGAAGTTCAATCAATGTTTGAATCTATCTTTTGTGAGAACACTGAGAAGTACTGTCTTCTTACATCGGCCCCTTGTGTACTTTAATGCATTCCTAAATAATAAAACCATCATCAAACTCTGCCAGGACTGGAGTTTACCCACGTCTATCTTAAGAAAACTGGGAAATTCTTGAGCAAGGGCAGAATACTTATGACTAACATTGATCTATCTTTCTGCACCCTAATATGAAGAGTTGTTTGCCGAGGTTTAGAAGAATGATTTCAAGTTCAAGGTTGTCGTTCAGCCATACACGTGACTGAGTAGCAGGCGGCACTGCATTTGGTACACAGCCAAACGTAATAGTGTTCCTCTGAGGTCAAGATGCACAACACAGAACCGATAGTCACACACAGCATACAGTGCATATACGACATATAACTACGGTAGCAGAAAAAGGTAGAGTTACAAAATAAAACTCAAATAGTATAGCCCAAGTCCCTGAGTGTCATGGCCTGGAGATTGATGGTGCATAGGTGTTGACCTGAAGCCATGTTACTGCAAGAAGAACACAATCCAGTTTGTCTTACATTGAGTGATGGTGGGAGGAGAAGATGGCGGCACGACGCAGCGGCCACTCCGGTGGTGATGTCTGTTACCTGTCAAGTAGGGGACCGTACACAATCCTGATTTGATGGAGACGGACGTGAGAGCACGGAGGAACATCTGGTGAAACTTCTGAAATGCCTGCTTCGCTGCCGCTGCTACTGTGTGATCGAGAATCTCCGGAGGAGAAGGCCCCAAGTCCTCGGCTTTGCTTGTTGCTCGGCAGCCGGGGCGGGGTCGAAGCACTCAGCAGAGGATGGTGCTCGGTGTTGGAGGGCTGGTTGGAGGTTCGAAGTTTTCGGACAGACTCAGAATCCGCTGCAGTCGGGTGCTTCCAATGGTGCTGCATCGGCAAGTTTGCGGCGCTTGGAGGTTCATTGCAGGGAGAGTTTCTCTCTTCTACCGTCTGCGTGAGATGATGGGACTATCGGGACTTTGAGACCTTTTTTTACCGTGCCTATGGTCTACTCTTTATCAAATTACGGTATTGCTTTGCACTGTTGTTATAATTATGTGGTTTTGTCAGTTTTAGTCTTGGTTTGTCCTGTGTTTTTTGTGATATTATTCTGGAGGAACATTGAATCATTTTTTAATGCATACATTTCTAAATGACAATAAACGAGGACTCAGTGTCCTCATAATCTAATCTAAAATACTGGAGGGTAGCACTGATGGGAGGGGCCAACTCCCAACCCCAGTGTGGAATCCTGCGTCACACAGCCACTGCAGCCTCTCCTTCCTCGGTGTCCGCAACAGGCAACGCTGAGGCAGGATCGAGGCCCTGCTCCGCGCCACAACTGCTACCCCGCTAAAACGCCATTGAACTGGCCTCACAGTATTCTACATTACCAATGTCCAACAGGGTCTAGCGACCACAACAAAAATGTCCGAGCCAGAATCAGGTTTATTATCAACGACACATGTAGTGAAATTTGTTAACTTAGCAGCAGCAGTTCAATGCAATACATAATATAGGAGAGGAAAAAATAAAATAATAATAATACTTTAAAAGTAAATGAATTACAGTATACGTATATCGAATAGATTAAAAATTGTGCAAAAAACAGAAATAATATATATTAAAAAAAGTGAGGTAGTGTTTAAGGGTTCAACATCCATTTAGGAATCAGATGGCAGAGGGGAAGAAGCTGTTCCTGAATCGCTGAGTGTGTGCCTTCAGGCTTCTGTATCTCCTACCTAATGGTAACTGTAACAAAAGGGCATGCCTTAGGTGCTGGACATCCTTAATAATGGATGCTGCCCTTCTGAGACACTGATCCTTGAAGATGTCTTGGGTACTTTGTAAGCTGGTACCCAAGATGGAGCTGACTAAATTTACAATCCTCTGCAGTTTCTTTCAATCCTATGTAGTAGCCCCCACCCACCATACCAGACAGTGATGCAGCCTGTCAGAATGCTTTCCACAGTACATCTATTGAAGTTTTTGAGTGTATTTGTTGACATACCAAATCTCTTCAAACTTCTAATGAAGAATAGCTGCTGTCTTGCCTTCTTTGTAACTGCATTGATATGTTGGGACCAGGTTAGGTCCTCAGAGATCTTGACACTCAGAGACTTGAAACCGCTCACTCTCTCCACTTCTGATTCCTCTATGAAGATTGGTATGTGTTGCTTCATCTTGCCCTTCCTGAAGTCCACAATCAGCTCTTTTGTCTTACTGACGTTGAGTGCCAGGTTGTTGCTGTGACACCACTCCACTAGTTGGCACATCTCACTCCTGTATGCCCTCTTGTCACCATCTGAGATTATACCAGCAATAGTTGTATCATCAGCAAATTTATAGATGGTATTTGAGCAATGCTTAGCCATACAGTCATGGGTATAGACAGAGTAGAGCAGTGGGCTAAGCACACACCTCTGAGGTGCACCAGTGTTGATCAGCAGTGAGGAGCAGATGTTATCACCAAACCACACAGATTGTGGTCTTCCGGTTTGAAAGTCGAGGATCCAATTGCAGAGGGAGGTACAGAGGCCCAGGTTCTGTAACTTCTCAATCAGGATTGTGGGAATGATGGTATTAAATGCTGAGCTATAGGTGATGAACGGCATCCTGACGTAGGTGTTTGTGTTGTCCAGGTGGTCTAAAGCCACGTGGAGAGCCATTGAGATTGTATCTGCCGTTGACCTATTGTGACATAGGCAAATTGCAATGGGTCCAGGTCCTTGCTGAGGCAGGAGTTCAGTCTAGTCATAACCAACCTCTCAAAGCATTTCATCACTGTCGATGTGAGTGCTACCAGGCGATAGTCATTAAGGCAGCTCACATTATTCTTTTTAGGTACTGGTATAATCGTTGCCTTTTTGAGGCAAGTGGAAACTTCTGCCCGTAGCAGTAAGAGGTTGAAAATGTCCTTGAGTACTCCCGTCAGTTGGTTGGCACAGGTCTTCAGAGCCTTACCGGGTACTCCATTAGGACCTTCTGCCTTGCGAGGGTTCACCCTCTTTAAAGACAACCCATCATTGGCCTCTGAGACAGAGATCACGGGGTCATCAGGTGCAGCAGGGATCTTCACAGCTGTAGTTATATTCTCCCTTTCAAAGTGGGCACAGAGGGCGTTGAGTTCATCTGGTAGTGAAGCATCGCTGCCATTCATGCTATTGGGTTTTGCTCTGTCGGAAGTAACGTTTGCAAATCCTGTCAGAGTTGTCGTACATCCTATGTCACCTCCAACCTCGTTGGAAATTGTCTCTTCACCCTTGAAATAGCCCTCCACAAATCATACCTGGATTTCTGGCACAGGCCTGGGTCGCCAGACTTGAATGCCACAGATCTAGCCTTCAGCAGACGATGTACCTCCTGGTTCATCCACAGCTTTTGGTTTGGGAATGTACAGTAAGTCTTTGTAGGCACACACTCATCCACACAGGTTTTAATGAAGTCGGTAACAACTGCAGCATACTCGTCCCGGATTCGAATCTGAATCCATGAATACAGTCCAGTCCACCACTTCAAAGCAGTCCTGTAGGCACTCCTGTGCTTCCCTTGTCCATACCTTCTTGGTCCTCACTACTGGTGCTGCAGTCTTCAGTCTCTGCCTATACTCAGGGAGTAGAAGTACAGTCAGGTCATCAGGCTTCCCGAAATGAGGGCATGAGATAGCACGGTAGGCATTCTTGATGGTGGTGTAACAATGGTCCAGTGCGTTGTTCCCTCAAGTATTGCAAGTGATCTGCTGTTGGTAATTGCTTAGTGATTTTTTCAAACTGGCCTGGTTAAAATCCTCCAAAACGATGGTGCAGGCATTAGGATGCACTGTTTCGTGCGTGTTGATCCCATTGATCAGATCATCTAAAGCCTGATTTATAGTGAGTTAGTCCTGACGAAGGGTCTCGGCCTGAAACGTCGACTGTACCTCTTCCTAGAGATGCTGCCTGGCCTGCTGCGTTCACCAGCAACTTTGATGTGTGTTGCCCGATTTACAGTGGACTGACATAGCAAATGTTTATTCATAAATTCAGGGATTGTTGAGGTTACTTTTCTTATGCTCATCTCTGGATATCTTGTCTCTGGGCCAGCAGGTTAGAGGTTCAAACCCAACTCCAGAAGTCATTGTTATATGTAAACTCTATTCTTGGTTGGTGCAACTGTAACGAAACCCAATTTCCCTCGGGATCAATGAAGTATGACTATGACAAAGCATAAATCCAACTTGTTTCTGCTATTTATTCCTTGTTTTTTTATTTCATTCTCCCTAGATTACTCAATCCCCCTCCTATCTACCTTGCTGTTTCTGCGAAATTCCACCTTGTGATAAACCACTGGAGGGTGGGAAACACATACTGGCATGGCAATTAATGGGTCAATTCTATTATTCCATAAATCCTTTAATGAAAAAGAATACATCCAAAGGCAGGAAACCAATCAATGTTTGACCTCTTGCTACATATGGACAGATTGTGCTTGGACATAGGACTAGATCATAACACTATAAGGCATAACAACAGAATTAGACAATTTGGGCCATCAAGTTTCCTCTGCCATTTGATCACGGCTGATTTACTTTTCCTCTCACCCCCATTCTCCTGCCTTCTCCCCATAACCTTTGATGATCTTTTACTAATCAAGAACCTATCAACTTCCCCTTTAAATATACCCAGTGACTTGGCCTCCACCACTTTCTGTGGCAATGAATTCCACAGATTCACCACCCTTAGACTAAAAAAATCCTCCTTAGCTCTGATGTTCCCAGGATGTAGCTCTCTTCTTGCTGCTGCCACCATGAAGAAGGTATAGGACCCTCAAGGTTCACGCCACCAAGTTCAGGAACAGTTATTACCCCTCAATCATCAGGCTCTTGAACCAAACTTCACTTGCCCCATCATTGAGATGTTCCCAAAACCCTTTCGAGCACTCCTCACCTCATGTTCTCGATATTTATTGTTAATATTGCTTTTTGTATTCGCACAATTTGTGGTCCTTTGCACACTGGTCGAACAAAAGGCAAAGGGTCTTCCACTGAGCGTATTATGATTATTATTCTGTTAATGATTTATTGAATATGCCCACAAGAAAATGAATGTCAGGATCGTATTTAGTGACATATATGAACTTTTATAATAAAGTTAATTTGAGCCTTCTTCTATTCTGGGCTGTGCCCTCTGGTTCCAGACTCCCCATCTATTGGAAAAAACCTCTTCATGTCCACTCTATTCAGCCCTTTCAATATTTCATAGAGCTATACAAAATTGTGAGGGGTATAGATACAGTAAATGCAAGCAGGCATTTTCCACTGAGAAGAGAAAATCTGCGGATGCTGGAAATCCAAGCAACACACACAAAGGTCGGGTGGGGCTACAACCAGAGGTCATGGCTTAAGGGAGAAAGGTGAAAAGTTTAAGGGGAACATGAGGGGAAATTTCTTCACTCAGAGGATCGTGAGCGTGTGGGACAAGCTGCCAGTGCAAGTGGTGCATGCGAGCTCGATTTCGACGTTTAAGCGAAGTTTGGATAGGTACATTGCCATTAGGGGTATGGAGGGCTAACGTCCCAGTGTAGGTTGATGGGAGCAGGCAGTTGAAATGGTTCAGCATGGACTAGATGGGCCAAAGGGCCTGTTTCACTGCTGTACTTTTCTATGACTCTATGAGACACCTCACTTATTCTTCTAAGCTCCAGTGAGTACAGGCCCAAACAGATCCTTAGGTGATCAACTGATCCTCATGACCCTTTCATTCCCGGAATCATTCTCATAAATCTGCTCAGGACCCTCTCCAGTGCCTGCATGTCTTTTCTTAGGTATGGGGCCCAACCTCCGCCATCTTTAGTGTGATACTGCTCCTTGAAGTACCTGCAAATCTTTCCATTTTGGCAACCTAATGGTAACACATGGGCTAGCTTCAAAAGGTTAACTTGCAGGTTGAGTTGGTGGTGAGGAAGACAAGAGGTCTGGAATACAAGAGCAGGGATGTGATGCTGAGGCTTTGTAAGGCACTGGTGAGGCCTCACCTTGAGTATTGTGATCAGTTTTGGGCTCCTCATCCAAGGAAAGATGTGCTGGCATTGGAGAGGGTTCAGAGGAGGTTTGCAAGGATGATTCCAGGAATGAAAGGGTTGTCATATGAGGGATATTTGATGGCTCTGGGTCTGTTCTCACTGGAATTCAGAAGGATGTGGGGGAATTTCATTGAAATCTTTCAAGTATTGAAAGGCCTAGTTCCAGTAGATATGGAAAGAATGTTTCCCATGGTGGGGGGAGTCTAGGACAAGAGGGCACAGCCTCAGGATAGAGGGCAGTCCACAGAAAACAGAGACATGGAGAAATTTTTTTAGCCAGAGGATGGTGGATTTATGGAATTTGTTGCCACAGGCAGCTGTGGAGGCCAAGTCATTAGATATATTTAAGACAGAGCATGAATGGACATGGTATAAAGGGTTACGGGGAGAAGGCTGGGCAGTGGGGCTGGAGAAAGTGAAAAAAATGGCTCAGCCATGATTGAATGGCAATGCAGACACGATGGGTCAAATGGCCTAATTCTGCTCCTATGCCTTATGGTCTCATGGTACAAATTCCATTCAGGAGGGACAATGGCTCCTTGTTAGAGAGCCTTAGGTGATCTCTTACTATGACGAACAGCACATGACGAACGTCGATCTCTATGACGACCTACCGACGCTCACCACTAAAATCAAGGCGAGAAGACTGCAACTAGTGGGACACTATCTACGCCACCCCGAGCTACCTGCCGGCCTAGTCATTATATGGGAGCCCAAGCACGGGAGGATGAACCCTGGGTGCCCTCCCAAGACTATGGTCAACACGCTCCTAGAAGACAGCGGCGCGGCGAATGTAGATGAACTGAACACACTGATGAGGGAGAGGGAGAAGTGGAGAGTCCGTCATCGTGCCCGATGCTGGCCCCCTAGGCCTGAGTCGACATAGTAGTAGTAGTAGTAGTAGTAGTAGTACTTAATACGGAAAAGAGGGAGAGGGAGCTTGGAGGAAATTCTCTGGAGCATGATGTGTTGAAGAGCCTGTCTCTGCGACTGTAAGATCCAGCTACCGCTGATGGATCAAAGTCAGCACGGAGCAAGGGGCCAGAATTAGGAAAACACAACGAGGTTGCTTGCTGTTAGATGTACTTTGATAAGATGGCAGCTCCTTCTGCCTCACCATTTGACCACCTTCCCTCGCCCCGACAAGGCCCGGAAGTCCTGCTGTTGGACTTTGCTGTTCATTGCACCACTAATGTTAATTTCTCACGAAGCTAACACCGTCCCGCGGATAGACACAGCAGTTCCATCTGGGCATCGAATGTCCTTCGGTCACCTGCAAATCTGCTTGGCCTTTCTGGTTCTCCTACTTTGCTTAACAAAATTTAACCTTTGTGTCCTAGCACGGAATGGTAAGGCAAGTAATTTCTGCGGCCATTTCTGGCGCCGATGAAGCCGTACAAAGAATTGAGTCGGTGACTGGAAACTCTCAGAAATGGAGCATCCTGTGCAAGTTGTGCTGGAACATATGCTTTCATCAGTTGGAACATAAGCCGAGGATCCCAGAGAGCTGCTTCCTCTGTCTGTCTTCCTGCATTGCTTCCGATTACGTAGTGCTGGGCAATTCTCGGAGATTCAGAAGGATGGGATTTCCCATGTTTGAAATTGCATCCCTGTACAGTTCAACACATAAAATTACTACGGTCCTGTGCAACTATATATATAGTTCGGGTGCCTAAAATTTTGCAGAGTACTGTAGCTATTTTAGGTATTGCACTGTACTGCTGCGGCAAAAAAACGTATTTTATGAGAAATGTGCCTGATGATAAACCTGATTCTGATCGCCATCATCGTTATGGTCTTATCCATGATCGCGATTGTTCTTGGCAAATTTTTCTACGGAAGTGGTTTGCCATTGCCTTCTTCAAAGTTGCTGGTGAACGCAGCAGGCCAGGCAGCATCTCTAGGAAGAGGTACAGTCGACGTTGACTGTACCTCTTCCTAGAGATGCTGCCTGGCCTGCTGCGTTCACCAGCAACTTTGATGTGTGTTGCTTGAATTTCCAGCATCTGCAGATTTCCTTGTGTTTGCCATTGCCTTCTTCTGGGCAGTGTCTTTACAAGATGGGTGACCCCCAGCTATTATCAATACTCTTCAGAGACTGTCTGCCTGGCGTCAGTGGTCACATTAACAGGATTTGTGATGCACCAGTTGCTCATAGACCATCCACCACCTGCTCCCATGACCCTGGGGTCTAAGCAGGTGCTACACCTTGCCCAAGGGTAGCCTGCAGGCTAGCGGAGGGAAGGACTGCCTCACACCTCCTTTGATAGAGATGTATCTCCACCCTGTCACCCATTGATTCTGATATGGGTCTCCCTTGTGGACTGGGAGAGGGGAACCATGGTTAGGAGGAGGGGAAGAGAGAGGGGAGGAAGTGGGACATTTTGTAATGATCAATAAACCAATTGTTTGGAATCAAATGACCTTGCCTGGTGTCAGATCAGCCATGATCTTATTGAATGGTGGAGCTAGCTTGACAGGCCAGATGGCCTATTCCTGCTCCTATTTCTTATGTTCTTATGTCTCAGAGTTGGGTGTGCCTGCACCAATACCAACCCCCACTTCGCCACTGGCACTCCTGCCCTGCCACCTGTCCTACACTCTTCCCACAGTGCTCCGCACTCGCCATTCCCAACATTCTTTGGACCTGCCAGATTTACAGCTCTGCTCCATGTTGACAAATACAGTACTTAAGCACCTTAGATATATATAGAGTATATATGCCCAAGACTTTTGCACGGTTCTGAACTTGAAAGTTATCAGGGATGCATATTTGTATCACCTGTGTCTGTGTAGATGCCCACCTACACTTCCATTTGAGTACTAACCATTAAAGGCATCTATTAGTCTTGCGAGACCATGGATCTGCACCTGGAAAGTCTTCACTCTCCAGGGCGCAGGCCTGGGCAAGGTTGTATGAAAGACCAGCAGTTGCCCATGCTGCAAGTCTCCACTCTCCACGACACCAATGTTGTCCAAGGGAAGGGCACTAGGACCCATACAGCTTGGCACCAGTGTCATTGCAGAGCAATGTGTGGTTAAGTGCCTTGCTCAAGGACACAACACGCTACCTCGGCTGGGGCTCGAACTCACAACCTTCAGATCGCTAGTCCAATGCCTTCACCACTTGGCCATGTGCCCACACCAACCATTATGCAGTCAATTAATGCAAGGTGCTTCACA
This sequence comes from Mobula birostris, assembly GCF_030028105.1. Lineage (NCBI taxonomy): Eukaryota > Metazoa > Chordata > Chondrichthyes > Myliobatiformes > Myliobatidae > Mobula > Mobula birostris. The sequence goes on from NC_092379.1 coordinate 12,683,432, forward strand.
GGACCTTTAAAGTAAGTTTGACATTGTGTCTTTAATTAAGAGAAATAACACCAAGCTTGGTTAACAAGATGGCCTCATAGGACACAGAGGGCGGAACTTAATGGCATTTGATGTGGGCCGATGACTGATTGGGAACGGTGGCATAGTGGTTAGCACAACGGTTTACAGTACAGGTTGACCCTGGTTCAATTCCCGCCGCTGCCCACAAGGAGTTTGTCTGTTCTCCCCGCGACTGCGTGGGTTTCCTCCGGGTGCTCTGGTTTCTTCCCATAGTCCAAAGACGTACCTGCTAGTAGGTTAATTGTTCATATAAATTGTCCCGTGATTAGGCTAGGATTAAATTGAAGGGGATTGCTGGGCGGCGTAGCTCAAAGAAGGACCTAATCCATGCTGTATCTCAATATATAAGTTTTTAAAAACTTAATGAAAAAGAGAACTGGCTGACGTTTTTAATACAGCTTCAAGCTGTGGATGACCATCTGTAATATAATTTGCTGTAGATGGTGTTAGGTCTGATGCTCATTTACTTGGTTATCGGTGTCCCTTTTAAGAGGTGAAGATGCAAGGCCTGATGTTGGACGGTGCAGCCCATGGCTGTGCAGCTCACTGTCCTGACAGGACTATCTACCTACCCTCCTGAACAGGCGGCTCCTTGGCTACGGCTGGCAGTGCGGTGAAATCCCTGGGGGGCTGCAGGTGGCCTTGCTCCTGCTCCTGATTGGTGCGGGAATTCTGATGCCACTGTGATGTGATCATATTTGCATTACAGGGCGGCACGTTGGCGCAGCGGGTAGTGTCGCTGCCTGACAGCTCCCGTGACCAGGGTTTGCTGCTGACCACCCCCCCCCCCGCCCCCGATGCAGCCCACGTGGAGCTTGTATGTCTCATCTGTGACTGTGTGGGTGGGTTTACCCTGGGTGCTGAAGTTTCCAGTCACATCCCAAAGGCACGCAGTTTGGAAGGTTAGCTGACCCAAATTGTCCCAAGTGTGTCACTATGTGGTGAAATGTGAGAGGTTCCCAAACTTTTTTAAGTCTTAGACCAATACCATTAAGTAAGGAGTCCATGGAACCCCTCTAAAGAAACTTCTTAATTTGCTTGCAAACATGAGAAAGTTGGCAGATGCTGGAAATCCAAAGCAGCACACACAAAATGCTGGAGGAACTCAGCAGGTCAGACAGCATCTAAGGAAGTGAATAAACGGTCGACATTTTGGGCCAAGACTCTTCTTCAGGACTGAGAAGGAAGGGGGAAGAAGCCAGAGTGAGAAGGTGGGGGGGTGGGGAAAGAGGACAAGCTGGAAGGTGATAGGTGAAGCCAGGTGGGTGGGGAAAGGTCAAGGGTCGGAGAGGAAGGTATCTGATAGGAGAGAAGTGTGGACCATAGGAGAAGGGGAAGGAGGAGGTGATCCGGGGGAAGTGACAGGCAAGCGGTAAAAGGTCAGAGTGGGGGAGGCGGTGGGTGGAGGAATATGTTTACCCGAAGGAGAAATGCATATTCATGCCATTAGTTTAGAGGGTACCCAGACAGAATACAAGGTGTTGCTCCTCCACCCTGAGGGTGGCCTCATCTTGGCACAAGAGGAGACCACGGACTGGCGTGTCAGAACGGGAATGGGAATTAAAACGTTCGGCCTCCGGGAAATTCTGCCTGTGGCGGATGGAGTGGAGGAGCTCGACGAAGCGGTCTCCCAATTCACAACAGGTCTCACCCATGCAGAGGAAGCCCAGTCAGGAGCACCAGACACAATGGACGATCCCAGCAGACTGGCAGAACGTATTTGGAGACATTCTGATTTCCACCGAGGCAAGTTTATTTGCAAGTCCTTGCTCTTTAAAGCAACTTCTGCTTTTTTTTTTTGAAGGCGATTTTCAGTTGCTTCTTGGCTCCTGCTGACTGTCCGATGGAATTTGGAAAAAATATTTAGATCCAAGCCAAGCTGGCTGTAGTTCATGAGGACTGGTTATGCAGAGGCTCCTTGCTCTCTTTCTATGTGAGATGCTGCTTGGTTCTCTCAGCTCCCTACAGGTTTGTAACCATAACCGATTTTACAAAGCTTCCCCCAACACCCCCACCCATGCGTTCCCTCGAGGCTGCAGCCATACCTTCACTTTAGCACAGGCTCACTCCACCGTTTGGGTGGCAGTGGACAGATGGGGTAGTGGATAGATGTGAGATGATAACGGGAGTGCTGGCATTTACGCTAATCCCTTATTCCAACCCACGCGATCTGTCAACACATCCTCCTCTGCTTGCTAACCTAATTGGCTGTCTACTGCAAAGTTCTTCTAGTTTTTTAAAAAAAGTTTCTTGTGACTTTGCCCTCTGCCTTTCAGACAATCTTGGTCTCTGCACTCTTGCATTCCCTGGATTTTGACTGGTCCACCACTGGTGACTGTCATAGAATTATACAGCAAGGAAACAGGCCTTTTAGGCCATCTCGCAAATTGTTTTGTTGAGATACAGTGCAGACAGAATAGGCCCCTACAGCCCTTCAAGCCACGCCACCCGGCAATCCCCCAATTTAATCCTGGCCTAATCGCGGGACAATTTACAATGACCAATTAGCCTACCAACCGGTACGTCTTTGGACTGTGGGAGGAAACCAGATCACCCGGGGGAAACCCATGTGGTCACGGTGAGAACCTACAAACTCCTTGCAGGTAGCGGCGGGATTTGAACCCAGGTCGCACATCCTGTAGAGCGTTGCACTAACCACTATGCTATTGTGCCTCTCCCTTGAGACAGTTCCATCTGTCTGTGTTTGACCCATACCCCCTTAAATTGGGGCGGGGGGTGTCATGGACCCCTCCTTTAATGGTAAGGCTCCACAGCATATAAAAGGTTGCAAACCCCTGCTCTAAATCTTTCCTGAATCCATTTACCTGAATAAGTGTATTTTAATTACTGCACATTTCGCTGTCTTCGACCACTTCTTTCAGCCGCTGATTCCATATACTCATAAAAGTTGCTGGTGAACGCAGCAGGCTAGGCAGCATCTATAGGAAGGAGTTAGTCCTGACAAAGGGTCTCAGCCCGAAATGTCGACTGTACCTCTTCCTATAGATGCTGCCTAGCCTGCTGCGTTCACCAGCAACTTTTATGTGTGTTGCTTGAAATTCCAGCATCTGCAGATTTCCTCGTGTTTGGATTCCATATACTCACTGCCCTCGGTGTGAAAAAGGATTCCCCTCAAGCCTCTTTCCTCTCCCGTTTTAATCCTAGTTTAAAACTCCTGTAACCTGGGTAGAAAGACCGGGACCATTCACATTGTCCATGCCCCTGATGATTAATGCACACAGTGGCCACTTTATTAGGTATGTACACCTGTATACCTCAAAGATTCAAGGTACATTTATTATCAAAGGAAATATTCAGAGTACAACTCTGAGGTTCGTCCTCCCACAGGCAGCCATGAAACAAAGAAATGCCACGGAACTCCTTCAAGAAAACGTCAAACACCCAGCGCCCGAACTACGAACAAATTGCGCAAACGGCAAACAGCAAGTGGACAACACATAGAATATCAAAGACCAAACCAGGGGTCCAGTAATATTGAGGTCAGTTCAGCACTGCGCCGCTAGCCCACTGCAGGCCGCACGGCAAAGAATTCTTTGGCGAAGCGCCTCAGAGCGCATCGATCACCCCGATCAAACCGCTCCAAAGCAGCAATAAAAAGGGTAACACACACAAAATGCTGGAGGAACTCAGCAGGCCAGGCAGCGTCTATTGAAAAGAGTACAGTCGACGTTTTGGGCCTAGACCCTTCAGCAGGGCTGGAGGGAAAAAAGACAAGGAGTGGAGTTAAAAGTTGGGGGAAGGGGAGGGAGAAACACAAGGTGACCAAAGAGTTCGGAGGGCAGCAGAGATCACAGAGAGGGAGCAGTGAGAGAGGGTTTCACTCAACCCCCATCGAAGGGAAGATTTAAACTTCTTCGGAATCCAGGAGCACATGCAACAAGAATCCCAAAGTCCCCCAAAATGAGACTTGTTAATGCAAATACAGTGGGTTTTGGAATAAAGGGAAGGAGGAGAGGAAGTGGATACCTATCTCCCACACCCACCTACTTTCCCCCTTACCTGGCCTTACCTATCACCCACCCACTCTCCCCACTTGCATATTCTGGCTTCTGCCTCTTTCCTTTCCAGTCCCGCTGAAGGGTCTCAGCCCAAAACACCCTCTGTTTACTCATTTCCATCGGTGCTGCCTGACCTACTGAATTCCCCCAGCATTTTGTGCGTGTTACTGTGGATTTCCAGCGTCCCTAGAATCCCTTGTGTTTTCCTCTCTTGCGAAGACATGTTGAGTTCTGAAAGGTATCTCATCGCATTCTCTCGATTGCCCTGGAGCCAGGCTCCTCCACTGGCAGCGGTCAAGGTCACATTTGCTTTTGGATCATGTCAGGCTTGCGCTAGTTCCAACTCTACAGCCCAGCAAACCACTCGAAGGTGCGTGATGCCAAGTGACCAGAACTTCTGTTCTGCTTGAGCTGATAATTTCATCTCTTTCCACATGGAAAGGCAGCAGCCGTATGCAAGTGCTCCAGTGTGCTGGAGAGGCAGGGTTTTGGAAGGTACGATGCTGGAGGTGGTGTTGCTGGGTGTGTGTTGTCAGCCATGGCTCAGTCTTGGCATTCATGCCCATGCGTCATTATCGATGTGCCTTCGGAGCCAGCAGCCCAAAGTCAAGCCTGACTTTTTGGTGCATTGCTGAGGAAGTGCTGAGTTAGACCATAAGACACAGGAGCAGAATTAGGCCAATTGGCCCATCAAGTCTGCTCTACTATTCAATCATGGCTGATACTTTTTCCCCTCCTCAGCCCCACTCGCCGGTCTTTTTCCCGTTACCTTTGATGCCGTGTCCAATCAAGAACCTATCAAGCTCTGTTTTAGATACACCCAATGACTTGGCTTCCACAGCAGCCTGAGGTAAAAAAAATTCCACAAATTTTCCACCCTCCGGCTAGAGAATTTTCTCAGCATCTCTGTTGTAAATGGATGCCCCTCTGTCCTGAGGCTGTGCCCCCTTGTCCTAGACTCCCCTACCATAGGAAACAACCTTTCCACATCTACTCTGTCTAGGTCTTTCAACATTCAAGGTTTCAATGAGATCCCCGCTTCATCCTTCTAAACTCCAGTTGGAGACAGATTCAGATCAGTTTGTTGTTTGTATGCACCAGGTTGGAATGAAATTTGCTCACATTAAATTTGCAAAGTAAACGTGGTTCATGTCCAGAGATCCCTGAATAGTTACCATGCAAGCTGATGGGGTTGTTAAGAAGGCGTATGGTGTGTTGGCCTTCATTAGACAGGGGATTGAGTTCAAGAGCCGTGAGGAAATGTTGCAGCTCTATAAAGGCCTGGTTAGACCCCCACGAGGAATATTGTGTTCAGTTCTAGTCGCCCCATTATAGGAAGGAGGTGGAAGCTTTAAAGTGGCTGCAGAGGAGATTTACCAGGATGTTGCCTGGTTTAGGGAACAATTCTTATGAGGGTAGGTTGAGCAAGCTAAAGTTGAGTGATGGGCCAAATGGCCTAATTCTGTTCCTTTAGCTTAGGTCTTATTCAGGGCATGAAGGGGTGGAGGGATAAAGTGGAAGGCGGAGCAGACTCGAATGGTCTAATTCTACTCCTATAATCTTCTCTCTCTGCAGTGGAGGAGGATTAGAGGCATAGATTGAGTGGATAGCCAGAGACATCTTCCCAGGGCCGAAATGGCTGATACGAGAGGGCATAATTTTAAGAGTGTTTGGTGGAAAGTATGGTTGGGCCATAGATGTCAGAGGTATGTTCTTTACATGGAGGATATTGTGTTCAGTTCTAGTTGCCCCATTATAGGAAGGATGTGGAAGCCCTGCCTTTCAGCTGTGTAACTGAGCTGTGAAACCCATAATGTCCCACTCTTAGTGTCATTTCCTAGAATCGTTCTGTTGCAGGATGAGGAAAAGACAATAGAATGTCAATTCATGGAATTGCTACAGCGTAACGAGGTCAATCAGGCTTTTAGGTCTGTGCTAGTGATCCAGCTAGTCCTGTTCTCCTTCCCCTCCTTGGTAAATTATTTTCAGCGGCCTTAAGACTGCTGCAGTTGAACCTGGTTTCACTGGTCACTCTCGGGTAAGGTGTAGCACCTGCTTAGCACCCCACCGATCAGGGTCACGAGAAGCCACGGGTGGTGGATGGCTGTATGAGCAGCTGGTGCAGATCACAAGACCTGGTTATGCGACCACTGACACCAGGCAGACAGCCTCTGAAGAGTATTAATAATGGCTGGGTGGGGTGTCACCCATCTTGTAAAGGCACTGCCCAGAAGATGACAATGGCAAACTGCTTCTGTAAAAAAAATTTCCATGGTCGTGGAAAGGCCATGATCACCCACGTCATGCGACATGGCAGATATTGACGATGATGGTGATATCTCTGGGCCATTTGTGATACTACTTGACTTACTTGCTGAACTCTTTGAAGTCCTTTTCTGTTTGTTATGTTATTTTGCACCTTTGGATTTTAAATTTTACACCCATCCTCTCTTGAAATATATCTGCCACTGATTACCTTGTTAGCAGGGCAAAATGTCGAAATGCTCAACAAGTTGGAAAGTGTCAATGGCCAATGTATTGAAGGTTTCAGGTCCATTGCTTGTTTTCCGAAGTTTCGCTGCAAAATATGTGAAATATTTTATTTCCTTTAGAGCTACAACATAGGCCCGTCTGGCTCAAGGTTCCTGCACTGTCCAATTACACCCATATGACCAATTAACCTACTAACCTGTACATGTTTGGAATGTGTCTGCTTTAATTTCAGATTTTTAGCAACCATACCATTTTTGCTTTTGTAAAAACCCAATCAAATTGCCTAGTATTCTTTCAAGACTTTGAGTTGAGATCACAGGTTACATATCAATGCTGATTTAAAGGACCTTTGAGCTCTTCTGGGTCTTATAAATCTCATTCTTCTTTACCATTGGTATAAGTAGGCTTTGGGGAACTATCTAATTCCCACCCACTTTGGACCTGTCATCAAATCTACTAGGGGTGATTGATAAGTTTGTGGCCTAAAGTAGAAGGAGATGAGCTATACAGCTCTCGTTACACGCTTATGCAGTTAAACTCTTTGAGTGATTATGCAGAGAGTTTGAAGTTAATAACTCATCTCCTTCTTCCTAGGCCACGAACTTATCAATCACCCCTGATGCATTATTAACTGATGAGTTATTAACTTCAAACGTTCTGCATAATCACTCAAGGAGTTGAACTGCATGTGCATGTAACGAGAGCTGTATAACTCATCTCCTTCTACCTTAGGCCACAAACTTATCAATCACCCCAGCTGTGGACCACCTGGAGGTCCAAGACACTCTTGTTACCTGCATGTGCAGTTCAGCCCTTTGAGTGATAATGCAGAAAGTTTGAAGTTAATAACTCATCAACTTCTACCTTAGGCCACAAACTTATCAATCACCCCCGCTGTGGACACTTGCTGCAGGTCCAAGATCCGTATGCTCCACGACCGCTGGACTAAGTGTGTAAATGTAGGAGGGGACTATGTTGAAAAATAAATGTGCTAGGTTTTCTAAAATTGACTCCTTCAACCCTAGGCCACGAACTTATCAATCACCCCTTGTATTTCCTTGCATGCATTCTACGTCCATGTGTTGTGATTGATCTGCGTTGCCCCAGTTTTTAAAGTAATGTCTTATTCTTCAAGGCACTGCATGCATTTTGACCCATTTGGCTTATCCATATCAATGGATCTCCCAGTTGCCTCAAGAATGGGCAAAGAAGGGGACTAGGCCTCAAACTGCAGCACGGCCTGAGAGAGGCCCAGGAGCCGGTGCATGCCACTGGGGGCAGTGTGGTGCGGCGTCCAGGCTGGAGTCAGTGCTGCCCCCCGGTGTCTGCTTGGCAGAAGACAAGCTCCATTTTGATCTGAAGGGTCTGGACTATATACATAAATATTTTGTGTGGTTGCAGTTTACTGATATTCTATATGTCGGAGAAGGGGGAGGAGAAGATGACGACGTGACGCAGCGCGTGCGGCCGCTCTGAAATGATATCGTATTTGTAAGTAGGATGCAGTGCACAATCCTGATTTGATGGAGACGGACGTGAGAAGCACAGAGGAACATCTGGAGAAACTTCTGGACTTGCCGCTTCGCTGCCGCTGCTACTGTGCAATCGAGAATCTCCGGAGGGGAAGGCCCCAAATCCTTGGCTTTGCCTATTGCCTGTTGCCAGGGCCAGGGTCAAAGCGCTTGGCAGAGATGGTGCTCGGTGTTGGAGGGCTGGTTGGAGGCTCGAAGTTTTCGGATGGACTCAAGGGTTGGCTGTGGTCGGGTGCTTCCAGGGTGCTGCATCGGCAAGTTTGCGGCGCTGGAAGCTCATGGCAGGGAGAGTTTTTCTTCCTTCTCTGTCTGCGTGAGATGACGGGACTTTCGAGAGACTTTGAGACTTTTTCTTACCGTGCCCATGGTCTGTTCTTATCAAATCACGGTATTGCTTTGCACTGTTGTAACTATATGTTATAATTATGTGGTGTTTGTCAAGTTTTCAGTCTGGGTTGTCTTGTGTTTCTGTGATATCATTCTGGAGGAACATTATATCATTTCTTAATGCATGCATTACTAAATGACAATAAAAGAGGACTGCGTGTCCTCATAATCTAATCTAATCTAATGTGCTGTTGTCTTGTATATGTGAGGACTAAGCCTCATGCTGCGGTGTCACCTGAAAGTGGCATCGCGGACGGTGCCACTGGGGCGGTATAGTGTGATGCTGCCCCCCAAATCTTCGCTCGGCAGAAGACAAGCTCTATTGTGATTGACTACAGATTGATGGTGTGGGCTTTAGAATCTTTTATTGTGTGATTGTGATACCATTTATGCTTGATACCTTGAGTGTGCTTTGTGCTGTGAGTGACTGTTGGTACTATGTTTTGCACCTTGACCTCGGAGTAACACTGTTTCTCTTGGCTGTATTCATGAGTATTTATTTATGGTTGAATGACAATTAAACTTGAATTGAATTGAAATGAAATGGACAACAGTGTTGGGAAGTGTACAGTCAAGCAATTTGGCAGAAGGAAGAAAAACACAGATTATTTTTTAATTGGGGAGAAAATTCAAAAAAGTGAGTTGCAAGGGGACTTATGAGCCCTCACGTAGGATTCCTAAGGGTTAACTTGCAGTTTGGGTCTTTGGCAAGGAAAGCAATTGCAATATTGGCATTCATTTTGAGAGGACTAGAATATAAAAACAAGGATATAATGTTGAGCCTTTATAAAGGACTGGTGAGGCCTCACTTGGAATATTGTGAGCAGTTTTGGGCCCTTTATATGAGAAAGGATGTGCTGATATTGGAGAGGGTTCAAAGGAGGTTCGTGAAAATGATTCCGGGATTGAAAGGCTTATCATATGAGGAGTATTTGATGGCTCTGGGTCTGCACTCGCTGGACTTCAGAAGAATGAGGGGAGATCTCATTGAAAGCTAATGACTGTTGAAAGGCTTAGATAGAGTGGATGTGGAGAAGATGTTTCCTATAGTGGATGAGTCTAGGACCAGAGGGCACAATCTCAGAATAGAGGGACAACCATTTAGAATGGAGATGAGGAGGAATTTCTTAGTTCAGAGAGTGGTGAATCTGTGGAATTCGTTGCCACAGGCAGCTGCAGAGGCAAGGTTATTGAGTGCATTTAAGGTGGAGGTTGATAGGTTCCTGAAAGGTCAGGGCACAAGAGGTTACTGGGTGAAGGCAGGAGAATAGGGTTGAAAGGGAAATGGATAAGCCATGATCAAATGGCAGAGCAGCATCAGTGGGTTGAATGGCATAATTCTGCTCCAATATCTCGTGGTCCTAAGGAAGAGATTTCTAAAGCCATTCCATTGGAGGTTCTGCAGATGCTGAAAATCCAGGGTAACACACACACCACGTTGGAGGAACTCAGCAGCACAGGGAGATCTACGGGAAGGAATAAAGAGTCAATGTTTTGGGCCGAGAGATGGCCTGAAACTTTGACTCTTCATTTCTCTTTATAGATGCTGTCTGACTTGCTGATTCCTTCCAGCATTTTGTGTGCATTATTATAGTCATAGTCATACTTTATTGATCCCGGGCGAAATTGGTTTTCGTTACAGTTGCACCATAAATAATAAATAGTAATAAAACCATAAATAGTTAAATAGTAATATGTAAATTATGCCAGGAAATAAGTCCAGGACCAGCTCATTAGCTCAGGGTGTCTGACCCTCCAAGGGAGGAGTTGTAAAGTTTGATGGCCACAGGCAGGAATGACTTCCTATGACGCTCTGTGTTGCATCTCGGTGGAATGAGTCATGAGTCTCTGGCTGAATGTATTCCTGTGCCCACCCAGTACATCCTGTCATTAGTTAGGATGACTTTCTAGCTGGCAATAGTTTGAGATGGTACTGCAGCAATTATAATCAAGTTCAGGTTTAATTATCATTCAACCATACATGAATACAACCAAATGGAAAAGTGTTCCTCCACGGCCAATGGGCAAAACACAACACCAACAGTCATACACAGCACAAAACACATATAAAGTAAGTAAGTAAAGGCATTTGTTAGTCTTGCGAAACCATGGATCTGCACCTGGAAAGTCTTCACTCTCCAGGGCGCAGGCCTGGGCAAGGTTGTATGGAAGACCAGCAGTTGCCCATGCCCAGTTCTCCCCTCTCCACGACACCAATGTTGTTCAATGGAAGGGCATTAGCTTGGCACCAGTGTCGTCGCAGAGCACTGTGTGATTAAGTGCCTTGCTCAAGGATGCAACACGTTCCCTTGGCTGGGGCTTGAACTCACGACCTTCAGGTCGCTAGTCCAATGCCTTAACCATTTGGCCACGTGCCCACAAAACACACATAAGCTAGCAGTAAACACACAGTCACACAAGGACTAGTATTATAGCCTGAGTTCCTGGGTGACATGCCCTGTAAATTGATAATGCATGGATGTTATCAGCAAAAACAAGCAGTTCTTCGCAGTCCACAGACGAACATATTTACTTACTTAGGGCAGCAATGAAGATCCTCCATCTCTGGCAGTGTTCAGGGCTTCCTTCATCGTGTCAGTAGCTTCCTCTCAGTTCTCACTACTGTCAGTCACGCAAGTCCCGGGTGGACACTCAGGAATACTGTCGCACTCAGATGTAGAAGGATTCTTCATTGCTGTTTCCGTAACAATTTTGTTTTTGACCAGTCAGGGTTGTTCACCCTGAGCTGAACGCTGAACCTGGAGGACTGGTGGACCACTCTTAGTCTGACCTCTACCCTTTGACCTGTTTGGCATGGGTGACTCTACCAAGAGCCAAAGCATAAAGCCCCTGACTCCAGTTCTCTGGGTCATTGAGAGATGCAAGCTTCCAAACCCAGTAACAAGGTTGTGGTCCTCTTGGAGGGACTGACATGCACATGCATGCAATCCACCTCGTCATTCCACTGAACTAACACTGGAGGGCAGCACTGACAGGAATGGGCAGGCCCCTAACCTAGTATGGACGCCACGCCACACCGCCTCTGGTGTCTCCTCTCCTGGACTGATGCAACAGGCTTGAGACCTCTTCCTCACCATGACCAAAGCCACACAGCCTCTCTGCAGACAAATGCTCACACACATGCAATCCAGCTGGCCTAACAGAAGATGGAAATGATTATTTCTAAGCAACGTAGAAATAAAAGTGATAGAAATATGCTAAAGTCGTGAATTCTGGATAGGACTAACACAGCAAACAGAGCAGAGAGGTGTGGATGTTGAGAGAAATTGATCAAATGCAGGGTAACGACTTTGTGATTAATCTAAAACTTTAAAAGTCATATTTTTGCAAATGTAAAAATGTACCTTGACTCATCAGAACTAGAAAGTGGTGGAGAAATTTGAAGTATAAATGAATGGGCTGTGTTCCCTGGTTAAAATTACTTACGCACAAAGCTGGTCTATTCTGGGAGCTTATTGAGATAAATAGTGACTGTGTTTCAGGAAGAGATTTTGTAAGAACTGGGAGGCAGTGACACTTCAGAAGGATCAGCAGTGATGCTACCTCGAGCTCACCGGTGCCCTTTCATTGAGATGTCATGCGTAACCCAATCCACCTTCTCAAGGCTTCAGGAAGGCTCACTCAGGGGTGGGAGCCCAATATCAGGGGCACAGATGTTACCCCTGCCGAGGGTAGTATTCCGAGTACCCGAGGTCTCCTCGGACCACAGGCTTAGAAGTGGTTAGCGCAATCGCTTTACAGCACCTACTGTGAGATTGGGGCTCAATTCCCGCTGCTGTCTGTGAGGTGTTTGTACGTTCTTCCGGTGACTGTGTGAGCTCCTTCCTGGTGCTCCAGTTTCCTCCCACGGGCTCTATCGTGGTCAACTGTGGATTGATGGCGTGAGTTCTGGAATCTTTTATTGAGTGACTGCGATACCATGTTCGCTTGCTATCTTGTGTGTGCTTTGTGCTGTGAGTGACTTTTGGTACTGCGTTTTGTACCTTGGCCCCAGAGTAACGCTGTTTTGGTTGGCGGTATTCATGAGTACTCCTGTATGGTCGAATGATAATTAAACTTGAATTGAAATGAAATGAACGTTGCCAAGACGCACGAGTAGGGTTAGCAATGTTGGCATCGGAAGCGTGGCGATACTTGTGGGCTGCTCAGCACAGTCCTCACTTTTTTTGATTTGATTTAAGCAATGAATTTCACTGTATGTTTTGTTGTACACGTGATAAGTAAAGCTCATCTTTATCTTTCTTGTACCAGAAACGCGGTTCCCCGCGCCTACAGTAACAAATCCAAAATGCTGGAGGAATTCAACAGGTCAGGCAGCATCTGTGGAAAGGAGTAAGTAGTCAACGTTTCGGTCTGAGACCCTCCACACCTGCCTCAGGGTAACAGAGTCGAACAGCACAGAAAAGGGCTGTTTGGCCCATCGAGTCCATGCTGGCCATTATCCTCATTACAAAGATTCATAGATTCAGGGTACATCTATTATCAAAGTATGTGTGCGGTATGCAACCCTGAGATTCGTCTTCTCCACAGACAGCCACGAAACAAAGAAAACCGTGGAACCTGTTCAAAGAAAAATATCAAACCTCCAATGCACAAAAAAAAGAACAAATCATGTAAAAAAACAAATGATAAATGCAGAATATAAAACATCAAACCACAAAGTCATCGAAAGAGTCCAGGCATATTCAGTTCTGTTCAATCTAGCTCTGTGTCGTCTGTTGACTGCAGAGCACAGAGCCAGTCCGTCCCCATCAAAATTGTACAAAATAGCAACAAAAGGAGTGACCAGAAACCAGAAACACACCATAACGTGAACTAATGAGTCCAATCCACTAACCGCGATGGTTAAACCTTGCCCAAGAGCCAGGACTCCCCCACCATCCTCCAGCAGCACTGAGCGGGAGAGGGAGAGGGAGACCGTTCACAGGCAGGTAGACGGTGCTGAACTTCCTCGGAGACAGCAAAGCGCCAGACCGCTCGATCCGCCCGAACGCACACCGCCAAAATGTAGATCACAGTGGCAGAACCACGTTCAAAAGAAAAAAGAAGCCATAAAAGAAGAGAAAGACATAGTTTTGTAAATCGCCTGGAGGATGTCACCCTTGGCCGTGTAGTTCGTTGGCGCCATCTTCTCCGTTCTCACTGTTCACAATTACCATCATTTGGTCTGCAGTTTTCTAAGCCACGTCAGTTCATGTGCTTGTAAGGCAAACTCTGCATTCCAGCCACATTCTGTGTGAATAAATGCCCCCTCGAATCCCCTTTAAACCTTAAGCCTAAGCCCTCTTGTTTTACACAACCCCGCTGTGAGGAGAAAGACTTTTACAATGTACCCTCACAAAATGCTGGTGGAACTCTCCAGCATTGTGTGTGTGTGTGTGTGTCTGTTGCTTGGATTTCTAGCATCTCTTGTTTACAATGTACCCTGTCCATATTCTCTCAGCCATCCTGTGAATCCTTCCGGATTCTCCTCCTGATCTCAGGGCAAAGGACAGACGCTTCTGTACTGCTGTTGACAGATTTTTTAATTGTCAGCTTATTCCGAGTGTCAGTTCGCCCTCCGAGATCTGTTGCGGTGTGCCAGGAATAGATCCCGAAGGCAGGCAGGTTATGTGTGAGCCTGAACTGGCACATGGCGTGATAGAATTTTGCCAGCTTCTGATTCAAAGTTATTGCGCTCTGAGGTGCCGCGTGCCCTTGGATTTTGCACGCTAGAAAGGTGTTGGTGTTGGCACCGATCTTTGGAACCGTGTCAGCACAGAGCAAAGAACAATCTTTTTACAGTTTAAAGAATGCGGAAAGAATAAGATATCCTCAGCACAGGAGCATTTGTTCAGACAGCATCCTACTTTGAAGTCCTCCTCAGAGAGAAACCATTGGGTTACAGGTCTTACCCCGTAACCACCACTTGTCCGGGGTCAGAGCACCAAATTAGAGAATCATAGTCATGCAGTACAGTACGATGGCCCTTCAGCCCATCGAGATCAACACGCACCGATTTACACTTTTATATATAGGCATCCGTTAGTCTCATGAGACCATGGATTTGCGCCTTGGAAGGTTTCCAGGGTGCAGTCCTGGGCAAGGTTGTATAGAAAACCAGCAGTTGCCCACGCTGCAAGTTTCCCCTCTCCATGCCACTGATGTTGTCCAAGGGAAGGGCACTAGGACCCATACAGCCTGGCACCGGTGTCGTCTCAGAGCAATGTGTGGTTAAGTGCCTTGCTCAAGGACACAACACGCTGCCTCAGCCAAGGCTCGAACTAGCGACCTTCAGATCACTAGACGGACGCCTTAACCACTTGGCCACGCGCCAACACTGACTTACACTAATGCTGCCATAAATCCTATGTAATTCCCTGGCTTTACCATCCATCCACATACTGCTAGGTAAATTAAGGTCATAAGAGATAGGAGCAGAATTAGGCCATTTGGCCTATTGAACCTGCTCCGCCATTCCATCATGGCTGATTTATTAATCCTCTTAGCCTCATTCTCCTGCCTCCTCCCCATAACTTTTGATGACATTACTAATAAAGGAACTATCAACCTGTGCTTTAAGTACATCCAATGACTTGGCCTCCACAGCCGTCTGTGGCAGTGAAATTGTTAATCTGGACATCCCCGGGATCCAGTAGGAAGCAATTTAGTCAAGCAGAGATAGGCTGGACTCCACAGAGACAGCACTCGAGATCAGATCTGAACCCCAGGTCACCAGAGCTTTCAAGCAGTATTCTGTGTCACTGGGCAGCTCTTTAATGCAGTAAGTCTTCTGGCATCAAGGGAAGAGGCAGGTAATTTGGTGATTTGAAACTCAGGGATTATCAGTGGGGTGCTTGTGCTTGGAGGCAGGGAACATTGAAGTCAATAGGATTACAAACACGAAGTCTGCAGATGCAGGCAGTCCAGAGCAACACACACAAAATGCTGGAGGACCTCAGCAAAAGAGTAAACAGTTGACGTTTCAGGCCGATACCCTCTTCGCGACTGAGAAGGTAGGGGGAAGATGCCAGAATAAAAAGTTGGGTGGGGTGTGGGGGGAGGGGAGGTGAGGGGAAAGAAGCTGGAAGGGATTAGTTTGAATACTGATCTAGTCCAGATATAGTGGCATGAATGGCTGGCCACCCTGGTATGATTGAAAAAAATCCAATACCCAATGAAAGATGTCAGGGAGTAAATGTGCTTAAAATGATACTTTTCATCGCTGATTAACTGGGCCCTGAAAACCCACACTCGTTCCTCAGACACACTTTATTTACTTGTGCACAAGGAGAACAGTGTGGTCCCAGTCGCCCACACTGTTCTGAAGTCTGAGCAGAGAAATGACATCTTTATACAGAATTCTCGAGTTGGATACAGACAGTGACCATTTGAAAACCTTATGGATATCTAAGTTCCTTATTTGCATAATAGTCACCAATCGTATGACAATAATACAAGTAATTATAGCAACACACACAAGATGCTAGAGGAACTCAGCAGGTCAGGAAGTATCTATGGAGATGAATAAACAGTTGAAGTTTTGGGCCAAGACCCTTCTTCGGGACCAGAAAGGAAGGGGCAAGACGCCAGAATAAAAAGGTGGAGGGAGGGGAAGGAGGATAGCTGGAACGTGATAGGTGAAGCCAGGTGGGTGGGAAAGGTAAAGGGCTGGAGTGGAAGGAATCTGATAGGAGAGGAGAATGAACCATAGGAGAAAAGGAAGGAGGAGGGGACCCAGAGGGAGGTGTTAGGCGGGCAAGAAGGCCAGAGTGACGAATAGAAGAAGAGGGGAAGAGGAGGGAATTTTTTTAAGGGAAGGACAAATCGATATTCATGCCATTAGGTTGGGGATGCCCCAGACAGAATATAAGTTGCTCCTCCACCCTAAGGGTGGCCTTATCTTGGCACAAGAGGAGGCCATGGATCGACACACTGGAATGGGAATTGGGAAGAAAATGCTTGGCTGCCGGGAAGATCTGCTTTTGGCGAATGGAGCGGAAGCGCTTGATGAAGCGGTCTCCCAACTTACAACGGGGCTCGCCAATGTAGAGGAGACCGCATCGGGAGCATCGGACTCAATAGTCGACCCCAGCAGATTCACAGGTGGAATGTTGCAGGTATTAATAGCCAATAAATCTACACGTTAAAATTAGTGAGGCAACTGACCAATAGTAAGTGTCACCCCACAAACCTTTGTTTGAATCTTTATCTTGTCTCTGTACGTCAACTAGCTCTGGACCCTTGCTGTGCAAAGGGAAACTGTGCTCTTTAAAGGCCTGGGTTGACGGCGCACTATTTGTAAAATGTCCTTGCCTGGATATTACCTTAACTCTTGCTGTAACTTCCACTTACTCTACAGGTCGGGCAGCACCTGTGGTGAGGGAAACAAATTTAATGTTTCAGGTTGATAACCTTTCACCTCCTGTTCCGTTAAGTGCCATTAACCTTAAAAGTTAACTTTCCACACACACACTGCCTGACCTGGTGAGTATTTGAAGCATTTTCAGCATTCCTTACAGATTTCCATCATCTGCCTATTTTTTTTTCCTCAAGCACTTGAAACCATCTGAGGGCGCACAGCTATTTGGCAACTTGAAGAATGTAACACATAAGTGGCCACCAGTTTTGATCGTGACATTAAACTGCCTGACGGCATGCAGTCTTTATAGAGAAGCACGTGTATAATGTTGGCAGGCTGGAGGTATAGTGGCACCAGCACTGGCCTTCGAAGCGAGCGTCCCCAGGTTCAAATCTGGCCGGCTCCTCGCGTGCAGGATTGAGCATTGAGCTAGCAGCTTCATTTACTACCGCTCCCTGCCTTGTGTGAGCAAGCCAATTCTGAATCCCCACAGTCAAGCTCAAATGGGTCCCATCCCTCATGACTGTCAGAATGAATCTACCTGGGTAAACCTTGTCAAATGCCTTCCTAAAATCCATACACACCACACCCACTGCTCTAACTCCATTGGTATCGTCCAACCAGGTGGCATGAACGTTGATTTCTCCTTCCGGTAAAAAGTTTTTTCCCTTTCCCTCCCCTCTTCTTCTATTTCCCACTTTGACCTTTTACCTCTCCTCCCTTGCCTCTCACTTTCCTCTGGGGTCCCCTCTCCCTTCCCTTTCTCCTATGGTCTGTTCTCCTCTCCCCTCTTCTCCAGCCCTTTACCTTTCCCACCCACCTGGCTTCACCTATCACCTTCCAGCTATCCTCCTCCTCCTCCCCCTACCTGTTTATTCTGGCGTCTTCCCCCTCTCATTTCAGTCCTGAAGAAGGGTCTTGGCCTGAAACGTTGACTGTTTATTCATTTCCCCAGATGGTGCTTGACCCGTTGAATTCCTCCTGTATTTTGTCTGTGATGCTTCAGATCTACAGCGTCCGCAGACTTTATTGTGTTGTTACATCCTCAGTTAGGCTTGTGAGACCATGACTTGCCTCTCACAACTCCATTCTGATTATCCCCAATTTAGAAGATTGAGGGGGGATCTTATTGAAACGTATAACATTCTAAAGGGATTGGACAGTCTAGATGTAGGAAGATTGTTCCCAATGTTGGGGAAGTCCAGAACGAGGGGTCACAGTTTGAGGATAAAGGGGAAGCCTTTTAGGACCAAGATGAGGAAAAACTTCTTCACACAGAGAGTGGTGAATCTGTGGAATTCTCTGCCACAGGAGACAGTTGAGGCCAGTTCATTGGGTATATTTAAGAGGGAGTTAGATATGGCCCTTGTGGCTAAAGGGATCAGGGGGTATGGAGAGAAGGCAGGTACAGGGTTCTGAGTTGGATGATCAGCCATGATCATACTGAATGGTGGTGCAGGCTCGAAGGGCCGAATGGCCTACTCCTGCACCTACTTTTTATGTTTCTATGAGACTGAACAACACGCAGAAAAAGTGCTGGAGGAACTCAGCAGGTTAGGCAATATCTGTGGAGGGGAGTAAACAGTGGACATTCAGGCTGAAACCCTTCTCCAGGACTGGAACGGAACGGGGCAAGAAGCCAGACTAAGAAGGTGGGGGGAGGGAAAACAGTACAAGTTGGTAGGTGATAGGTGGGGTAGGGTGGGACAGGGGTATGAGGTAACAATCTTAGAGGTAATTTCAAAGTTCAAAGCTCAAAATAAATTTATTATCAAAGTCCAGATACGTCTCTGTATACAACCCTGAGATTCATTTTCTTGCGAGCATTCACGGTAATTCGAAGAAACACAATAGAATCAGTGAGAAAACACACACAGCAAGAAAGAAAAGCAGCCCATGTGCAAAAGACAACTGTGCAAGTACAGTAATTATAATAATGAATAAGTAACGAAGCAATAAGCATCGAGAACATGAGATGAAGTGCCCTTTAAAGTGAACCCATAGGTTTTGGGAACAGCTCAGTGATGGGGCAAGTGAAGTTAAGTGAAGTTATCCCCTCTGGTTTAAGAGGCGCATGGTTGAGGGGTAATAACTCTTCCCGAACCTGGTGGTGTGTGTTCCGAGCTCCCGGACTTTCTTCCTGATGACTACAGTGAGGAGCGAGCATGACCTGGGTGGTGAGGATCCTTGGTGATGGGTTGGTACTTTGCCGCAACACCACTCCTTGTACTATAGATGTGTTCAATGGTTGGGAGGGCTTTACACATGACGGCGTGGGCTGCATCCACTAATTTTTGTAGGCTTTTCCGTACAAGAGCTGGTGATTCCATACGAGGCTGTGATGTATCCAGTCGGTATACTCTCCACCACACATCTAGAGAAGTTTGTTACAGTTTTCGATGACATGACAAATCTTTTCAAACTCCTAAGGAAGTAGAGGCACTGCTGTGCTTTTCTTGTAATGGCATTTCCATGCCGGACCCAGGGCCGATCCTCTGAAATGATAACGCTGAGGAATTTAAAGTTGCTGACCCTCTCCACCTCTGATTCCCCCTGCGAGACTGGCTCATGGACCTCTGGTTTCTTCCTCCTGAAGTCAATAACCAGCTCCTTGGTCTTGCTGAAGTTGATTGAGAGGATGCTGTTGTGGCACCACTCAGCCAGATTTTCAATCTCCCTCCGATATGCTGATTTGTCACTACCTTTGATCGGGCAAAAGACAGTGGTGTCGTGAGCAAATTTAAATATGGCAGTGGAGCTGAGCTTAGCTTCACAGTCATGTGTAAAGCGAATGGCTGGGTAAGGTAGCCAAAAAGGGTAATAAAAGAATGTAAGCCCTCTCTCTTCCTACAATCACCCTACATCTCCTCATATACCTCTCTATCTCTCTATTTCTTCCCTCCCTCTGTTTCTTCTCTCCCTCTGTAAACACCCACCCTAATATCTCTCTCCACTTTCCCTCCGAATCCCTGAGGCCTCCACTCCCTCTCCTAAGGCCCGCCCTACTTCATATCTTTGAGTTTCCCCTCTCTATCTCCCTAAGGACCCCCTCCCTATCTCCCCGACAGATGCCCCCATCTCCTTATTCCCCCTTCCCTATCTCTCCAAGGCAGCCACCCTCCATCTCCGTCACCCTCTTTCCAAAATCCTCGAGGCTCCCTCTCCCCATTTGCCCGAGGCACCACCCTCCACCTCCCTGTTCCCCTCACCCTATTTCCCTGAGGCCCCCCTCCCCACATCCCCGAGACATACCCCCTCCATCACCCCAACCTTCTTCCCCTCCGCGTCTCTTCAAGGACCCATTCATCACCCTGAGGCCCATCCCCTGCATATCTGCGAGGCATCTACTCTCCACCTCCCTGAAGTACCCCCCCCATCCCTCTCTCTCTGTGTGGAAGGACTGTCATTGGTCTGATAGCCTCTGCTCTAGCACCCAAAGGGTTAAAGCTAACATACTAAGGAAGTACATCAGGTGACTCATTACTGCGTTGCACTATCATTGTTTAGCGTTGATGTCAAGAGTGAGAAGGGAAGCTAAAGTTAGAAATGGATAAAGACAGTAATTGTTAAAAATAGCATGAATGTGGCTTCACCTTCCAGTTGAGGTCTTCCGGTTGTGTGACAGGAGTGTCTGACATTAGCAAAAAACTGAATAAACTTATTCCACGCCTGGAGTCCGTTGTGTGTCAGGGAGACAAGGGAGCAGAATTAGGACAATCAGCCCATCGAGTCTCCTTCCTTCTCCCCCCAACCTTTGACACCCTTACTAATCAATAACCATTCAACCTGTTACTGTGCTGTATCTCTCAATAAAATAAAAATATTCACTGTCAATACAATAACGACACCCGTTGCGTCAAGCGTTTCTAAGCGCTGTCCCACAATATGGTTCCTTTGATGTTCAAAATAAATTTATTATCAAAATGCATTTATGCCACCGTGTGCTATATTGAGATTCGTTTTACTGCAGGCAGTTACAGGAAAATAAAGGAATACAAGATAAATTAATAAAAATAAGTATAAATAAAGACTGACAAACAGCCAATGTGTAAAAGAGGACAAATTGTGCAAATAATTCAAAAAAAGTAAATGGTGGCGTGGTGGCGTAGTGGTTAGCACATTGCTTTACAGTACAGATGACCCGGGTTCAATTCCCACCAATGCCTGTAAGGACTTTGTACATTTTCCCTGCGACTGCACGATGGGGCAGCACGGTAGGGTAGTGGTTATCACAACGCTTGACAGTACAGGCAACCCGGGTTCAATTCCTGCCACTGCCTGTAAGGACTTTGTGCGTTCTCCCCGTGAATGCATGGATTTCCTCCCACAGTCTGAAGCCCTACCGACTGGTAGGTTAATTAGTCATTGTAAATTGCCCTGTGATTAGGCTAGGACTGAATCAGAGAATTGCTGGGTGACGCAGCTCGAAAGGCTAGAAGGGCATATTCCGCACTGTGTGTTTAAAAAAAAGACAATAGAAGCAGAATTAGACCAATTGGCCTATCGAGTCTGCTCTGCTATTCTATCATGGCTGATTTATTAACCCTCTCAACCACATTCTCCTGACTTATTCCCCCTGATCTTTGACGTCATTACCAGTCAAGAAGCTTTCAACCTCTGCTTTAAATATACCCGGTGACTTGGCAGCTATAGCCGTCAGTGGCAGTGATTTCCACAGATTCACCACTCTCTGGTTCAAGAAATTTCTCCTCCTCTCTTTTCTAAAGGGACATCCCTCTATCCCAGGGGTTCCCCACCTTGGGGTCCACAGACCCTTTGGTTAATGGGAGGGGTCCATGTTATAAAGAAGGTTGGGAACCCCTGCACTGTTCTGAGGCTGTGCCCTCTGGTCCTTAGATCCCCCTGCTACAGGAAACATCCTCTTCACATCCACTTTATCTAGGCCTTTCAATGTTTAATAGGTTTCAATGAGATTCCCCCCCTCATTCTTCCAAACTCCAAAGAGTACCGGTTCAGAGCCATCAAATGCTCCTCATATGTTAACCTTTTCATTCCCGGAATCATTCTCGTGAACGTCCTCTGGACTCTCCGCAACGAGTAGGTAGAGGCCAAGATGAGGAATTCTGCAGATGCTGGAAATTCAAGCAACACACATCAAAGTTGCTGGTGAATGCAGCAGGCCAGGCAGCATCTCTAGGAAGAGGTACAGTCGACGTTTCGGGCCGAGACCCTTCGTCAGGACTAACTGAAAGAAGGGCTAGTAAGAGATTTGAAAGTGGGAGGGGGAGAGGTAGATCCAAAATGATAGGAGAAGACAGGAGGGGGAGGGATGGAGCCAAGAGCTGGACAGGTGATTGGCAAAAGGGATATGAGGATCATGGGACAGGAGGCCCAGGGAGAAAGAAAAGGGGGAGGGGGGGAAACCCAGAGGATGGGCAAGGGGTATAAGTCAGAGGGACAGAAGGAGAAAAAGGAGAGAGAGAGAGAAAGAATGTGTGTATATAATTAAATAACAGATGGGGTACAAGGGGGAGGTGGGGCATTAGTGGTGGAAGTTTGAGAAGTCAATATTCATGCCATCAGGTTGGAGGCTACCCAGACGGAATATAAGGTGTGTTCCTCCAACCTGAGTGTGGCTTCATCTTTACAGTAGAGGAGGCCGTGGATAGACATATCAGAATGGGAATGGGATGTGGAATTAAAATGTGTGGCCACTGAGGCCAAGACTTGTTTTGGAGGAAATGAGCACCTGGGAGCTGTGTCTTGATCGGTAGGTCTAGCAGCATGTAGCATTGAGTGTCACCTGTGCCCCTCACCACATCACTCAGTGCCTCGGTTAAAACACTGCACTGATCACAGAATGATTGCATTCAGGTTCAAGCAGAGCTCTTTTGATGCTTGGGAGTCTGACTCCTCCAAGGATCGCCATCTGGTCTCGGTGGAGAGGCCTGCGAGTCCCTGAGATCCCATCAGCAATGCTGCCTGGAGGTTAGCTCCTGGTAGGGTCACGCTTGGCAGTAACATCAAGAGGGGGGTTCCAGACAAAGAGCGATCCATCCAACGGTGGAGCTGGCGGAAGATGGTGGCACATCACAATGGCACTGAGGGCGGAGGAAGGCTGCAGCAGAGAAGGGTCCCCAGTCATCTTGTATTCCATGCTATTGGACCCTGACCCATAGAACCATAGAACACTACAGCACAGAAAACAGGCCATTCGGCCCTTCTAGTCTGTGCCGAAACATTATTCCGCTAGTCCCATTGACCTGCATCCAGTCCATAGCCCTCCAGACCTCTCCCATCCATGTATCTATCCAACTTACTCTTAAAACTTTTGAGTGACCCCGCATTTACCACATTAGATGGCAGCTCATTCCCACTCCCACCACTCTCTGAGTGAAGAAGTTCCCCCTAAACCTTTCCCCTTTCACCCTAAAGCCATGTCCTCTCATATTTATCTCTCCTAATCTAAGTGGAAAGAGCCTATTCACATTTTCTCTATCTATACCCCTCATAATTTTGTAAACCTCTATCAAATCCCCCCTCATTCTTCTACGCTCCAAGGAATAAAGTCCTAACCTGTTCAATCTTTCCCTATAACTCAACTCCTGAAGACCCGGCAACATCCTAGTAAATCTTCTCTGCACTCTTATCTTATTAATATCCCTCCTATAGTTTTAAGTGACCAGAACTGTACACAATACTTCAAATTTAGCCTCACCAATGTCTTCTACAACATCCCCATAACATCCTTCCTCATGACCCCTCTCTGACAAGGACCCTACGTGGTGGCTGGCCGTGTGTCAGCCTCCCCACTCTTAACAAAGTCATCCACAGGCATTCGACATTAAAGGAATCCAACCCAGGAAATCCTTTAGAAGAGCATCACATTTCACCAGAGAGATCACACAACCTACTACTACTGTCCAACAGACAGGGGTGGGGAAGGTTTGCAAAGAGTCGCTGGAAGTGACTGCAGGAACGTCTCAGTTTGACTTAACTCCAGCTTCTTGTCTTGTGCTTCTTGGGATGGCGACTGGATGCCAAGGCTGGTTGGGAACTGTAGTGGGTGAACTTGGTGGCTAAACTCTCCCCAATCTACTGCTGTTATGATTCATATGGGGATGAAAAATGTCCCCCTGAACTGGGTGACTCAGTGTCCTCACACCAGCATGGCAAGGACTGAAATGTAGTGGCAAGTGATGAGACTCTGTCTGAATGTGAGCCTGTACTCCCAGGGCCCAGTGGAACTGTCCCAATCTGTCTCCCTCCAGCTCCAGTACCCTTCTGCGCAACTCTTTTGCCTCCTTAGTTCCTGTCTCTGCACAACAGGTAAGTAAATAACCTTAGGCTAGAAAATCTGCAGGTGCTGGAAATCTAAACCACACACACAAGATGCTGGAGGAATTCAGCAGGCCAGACAGCATTTCTGGAAAAGAGTAAACAGTCGATGTTTCGGGCCGAGACCTTTCATCAGGACTGGAAAAAAAAAGATGAGAAGTCCGAGCAAGAAAGTGGTAGGTGATAGGTGAAACCGGCGGGTGGGGGGGAAGGTGAAGTAAAGAGCTGGGAAACTGATAGGTGAAAGAGATTAAGGGCTGGAGAATGGGGAATCTGATAGGTGAATGAAGAAGACTTTGGAAGAAAGGGAAGATCACCAGAAGGGAGTGGTGAGCAAGTAGGAGATAAGGTGAGAGAGGAAGTTATGAACATCGATTACTCGAACTTCCGGTAATTGAACGGCCTCCTTCTTCACCATTCCTCATTCCCATTTCCCTCTCTCACCTTATCTCGTTACCTGCCCATCACCTCCCTCTTCCCTTTCTTCCCTGGTCTTCTACCCACTCCTGTCAGATTCTCCCTTCTCCAGCCCTTTATCAGTTACACCAATCAACTTCCCAACTCTTTACTTCACCCCCTCCCTCTCTCCCGGTTTCACCTATCACCTTGAAATTCTTCCTTCTCCCCCACCCTCTTACTCTGACTTCTCATTTTTTTTTCCCCAGTCCTGATGA
Organism: Mobula birostris; assembly: GCF_030028105.1. NCBI lineage: Eukaryota > Metazoa > Chordata > Chondrichthyes > Myliobatiformes > Myliobatidae > Mobula > Mobula birostris. The sequence goes on from NC_092379.1 coordinate 12,708,258, forward strand.
AAGATCTTGGCCTGAAACGTTGACTTTTTACTCTTTTCCATAGATGGTTCCTGACCTGCTGAGTGCCTCCAGCATCTCATTTTTACCCTGTGTTCATCTGAACCCAGTAACAACAGAAAATGTCGGAAACACTCATTGGGTCAGACAGCATCTGTGAAGAGAGGGAAAACAGCAGTATTTCAGATTTGAAAGCCCTTGACGCTTCCAACAAGGGGTTGCTGACGTGAGTTATTAACCTGTTTCTCTCTTCAAAGATGCTGCCTGATTTCTGAATCTTTTCTACATTTTCCATTTTTATTTCAGATTTCCAGCCTTGTTTTTTAAATTTTCCTTATTTCCTGGTAACTTTTCCTTTTGTTTCTTCCCTCCCCCCAGCCTGTTCTTCCACCTTCCTCTTTGTCTCTCTGGGACAATTTCCCTGCCTACCTCTCCACATTGCCTCATAGTCACTTGTTTTTCTTGCTCCACTCCTCACTTAATTCTCAATCTCTCTCTCTCTCTCTTTTGCTCTCTCTCTACCCTTCTCCCCCTTTCAATCCCTCTCCTCCCCTCTCCCCTCTCTCTCCCTCTCTCCCGCTTCTCTCCCTCCCTCTCCTCCCTCTCCCCCTCTCTCTCTTCTCCCCCTCAGTCTCTTCTCCCCTTTCTCCCCTCTCCCCCTCTCTCCTCCCCTCTCTTCCCCTCCCCCTCTCTCCCCCTCTTCCCTCTCTCCCCCCTCTCCTCTACTCCTCTCTCCCCTCTCCCCTCCCCTATCTCCCCGTCCCCTCTCCCCTCCCCTCTCTCCCCATCCCCTCTCCCCTCGCCTCTCTCCCCATCTCTCCCCCTCCACCCCCTCACCCCTTTCAATCCCTCTCCTCCCCTCTCCCCTCTCTCTCCCTCTCTCCCGCTTCTCTCCCTCCCTCTCCTCCCTCTCCCCCTCTCTCTCTTCTCCCCCTCAGTCTCTTCTCCCCTTTCTCCCCTCTCCCCCTCTCTCCTCCCCTCTCTTCCCCTCCCCCTCTCTCCCCCTCTCCCCTCTCTCCCCCTCTTCCCTCTCTCCCCCCTCTCCTCTACTCCTCTCTCCCCTCTCCCCTCCCCTATCTCCCCGTCCCCTCTCCCCTCCCCTCTCTCCCCATCCCCTCTCCCCTCGCCTCTCTCCCCATCTCTCCCCCTCCACCCCCTCACCCCTTCCTCCCCCTCTCTCCCCTCCCCTCCCTCCCCCTCTCTCTCCCCTCCCCCTCCCCCTCCCCCCTCTCCCCTCCCCTCCCCCCTCTCTCCCCTCCCCCTCTCTCTCCCCTCCCCTCCCCCCTCCCCCCTTTCTCTCTGTTCCCCTCTCCCGCTCTTTCACCCTCTCTCTTGCACTCCCCTTGTTTGCTCTCTTTCTCTATCCCTCTCTCTCCCCCTCCCTTTCTCAATTTCTCACAACAGTATTTCGTACACCCTTTTTCACCAAAACCCCTTGTTTTTCTTCTGCCAGCTCATTTTATTCTTCTATTTCTCCCCCTTCTCTCTCTCTTTCTGTCCTTTCCCCCCTCTCTCTTGCAAGCTCTTTCTCCTCCTTCCAGCCCGGCTATTTTCTCCTGCATGGGTTCTGTACCGGGGATGGAAACTGATCTCCGGAGACTGGAGAGTTGTGTAAATTGACTCTTCCTGTGCCGCCCGCCATCTGCTGCGCACTGGCTGTGAGGGGCTCCTGGACTCGCGGTTCACCTGTTACCTGACGCGCTCCATCTGGTGACCGGTTCTTACGGGGATCTTGGCGAGTTGCGGCTCTGGCTGAGAGTCCCTGTCTCATGCTGCTGGCTGGCCCTGGATTACCTTGTGCGTGGGTATAAATAGTTTGAGTGTTAACGCTGCTCTGTAACACAGGAAGCTGTCTCTCTGTGTTTGAACACAAACAGCCTCCGCTCATACCAATCAATCAGAGGTACTGTCAAATGGTATTGCATTAAAATACAGAGCCTGCAAAGGCAGACCTGCAGTCCACAATACATGACGTTTCAAAGGCAGCTGTACGATTTTCATTAGAACCTTGATGGTATTTGCTTTCACTAAAGGCGTCTGTAGATACTGTGCATTGTGCATAACAATGTACACGTGGCAGCTCTGTATCTCCAGGAATAGTATAGGAATAGAAAATCATAAAACCATAAAAAATCCCCCTCTGCATCACCCCCTTCTCTCTGTAGCAACCCCCTAATTTCCATCTCCCAATCTTAGCTCCCTTCTGACTCCCTGTTTCTGCATAGTCTCCACACCCCAACTCTCTGACTCCCTGTAGCATGTCACCCATTTTCCTGTAGACCTCTGTCTGTCTGTAGCATCCCCACCCAGTTTTCTGTAGACCCCGTCTCCCTGTAGCACCTCCCACCCATGTCTGTAGCATGCCACCAGCTGTTTTCCTGTAGGCCACGTCTCTCTGTAGAATCCCCTACCCATCTTCCTATAGCATCTCCCCAGCCATTTTCCTGCAGACCCCGTCTCCCTGTAGCACCTTCCACCCATCTATCTGTAGCACTCTCCCCCATCTTCACAACACACTGGAGGAGCTCAGCAGGTCAGGCAGCATCCGTGGAAACGAAGGGTTCTGGCCTGAAACGTTGACTCATCGTTTCCAAGGATGCTGCCCGACCTGCTGAGTTCCTCCAGTGTGTTGTGAGTGTTGCTTTGATCCCAGCATCTGCAGATTATTTTGTGTCGCCCATCTTCATGTAGCACCTCCCACCCATCTATCTGTGGTGTCCTCCCACCCGTCTTCGTGCAGTCCCTGTCTCCCTGTAGCATCCCCCACCCATCTTCTTGTAGCCACCCCATCTGTCTTTAGCAATCCCCCCACCCATTTTCATGTAGCACCCCCATCTGTTTATAGCATTCCCCCCACCCATCTTCCTGTAGACCCTGTCTCCCTGTAGTATCACCCACCCATCTGTCTTTAGCATCCCCCCACCCATTTTCCTGTAGACCCCGGCTCTCTGTAGTCCCCCTGTTGTAAGTGAGGAAACAGATTTGGTAGGGTCTCAAATGCAAGGACTCTGGACATGCAGCCTTGGGAGTAAAGGATTTTATTTACAGAAGGCAAATGTAGGAAAATGACAACAGAAGCAACACGCAAATGTGCACAATTTACACTAGTCAGATCGGCAATAAAACACACGCGGACAATTAATAACGAACATGGGAAAATCTCATGGGAACAAAATACATGCATAAGCACACACACGTACAACCAAGGGAAAAGTCAATATGATACCCGCCACCCCTTGACTCTGTGCAGGTACGGCTCTCTGCTTTTAGGGACAATAACCAATGCTCCTAACCCTATTCAATGCACAACTCACCAATAATTTCTCCAGCGCTGTTCTACGGTTCTCAGCCTGGAGTGAAGCAGGCTGATCCCTCCGATGGCAAAAAGAGAGAGGGTCCAGCACACGTGGCACCCTTTATAGTGCAGCAGGGCTGGAGGGTCCCACCCAGGCAATTCATGAGGGGTAGGTGCAATGGCTCGATGTGCATTGATGGGCGAGGAGGTGTCAAACCTTGGTTGGCAGGTGGTGCGTCTTTCGACCAGGTAATGGGCAGTGCTGTCACATGACAGTCACGACCCCTCGAATACCGCCCCCCCAGCCATCTTCTTCTAGACCCTGTCTCCCTGCAGCACCTCCCACCCACCTTCCTGAATCCCTTGTCTCCCCGTTGACTCCTCTCTGCCTCCCTGCAGACCTGTCTTCCACGCCTTGCAACCTTTGCCCTTAGGACACTTTTGTTTCCCAGTCGCCACCATATCCTTCCTGTGGTCTCAACATCTGCTTGGCACCCCTTCTGTCTTTGTCACCCCCCCTTCTCCACTCCATAGCCTCTCCCCAAAGCATCCAGCTCCCGCTAATCATTATTTAATATCTTCCTTTTACCACTTTCCCCATCTGTAGCTCGTCCATTAATCCCACTTTCCGCATTTCACGAACCACACCCATCCCATCTTCTGAAATCCCGTACACAAGAGTTTCTGCAGCTGCTGGAAATCCAGAGTAACAAACATAAAATGGTGGAAGAACTCAGCAGGTCGGGCAGCATCCGTGGCAGGGGTTCCCAATCTTTTTAAAGCCTTGGAACTCTACTACCGATTGAAGGGTCCATGGACCCCAGGTTGGAAACTTCTGATCTATGGAGAGGAATTAACGGTTGATGTTTTGGGCAAAGACCCTTCATCAGGACTAGAAAGGAAGGCGGAAGAAGGCAGAATAAGAAGGGGGGGTGAGGGGGATGGAGTACAAGCTGGCAGGTGATAGGAGAAGCCAGGTGAGAAGGGGAGGCGGGTGGGTGGATGGGGGAGGAGGATGTGTGATAGGTGGAAAGGGAGGAGGAATCGAAGTGGAGAGGAGAGTGGACCAAGGGAGAAAGGGAGGGAGGAGGGCAACCAGAGGTGAGTGATGGGCAGCTGAGGAGAAGGGAAGAGTGAGCAGGGAGCCAGAATGAAGAATTAAAAAAAACACTCTGGAAAGCAGATTTTGGCGTAACATGCTTCACTTAGAACATAGACCAGTACAGCACAGCACAGGCCCTTTGGCCCACAAGGTTGTGCTAACCCTTTAAACTACCTCTGGTACATGGAGCTTAGAAAAATAGAAGGCTGTGCTAGGGAAATCCTAGGCAGTTTCTAGAGTAGGTTACATGGTCAGCACAACATTGTGGACTGTAGACTTCAATTTTCTATGTGCTTCAAGATCAATTTTGCTCTTCGTTCCCACATCACCCACTGTTTTCTGATCATCTGAAGGTCTCTTAAATGTCCCTAATGTATCTCCCTCCAAACATCCCTGACAGTGTGCTCCTTGCATATCACCATGCTCTGTGTGTAAAAAAAAGTTAGACCATAAGGTATAGGAACATAATTAGGCCTTTTGGCCCTTTGAGTCTGCTTGCCATTTCACCATGGCTGACCCATTTCCCTCTCAGCCCCAAACCTCTGACTTCATGTCCTGACTAGTTAAATTACCGCAATCAGAATCAGGTTTATTATCATCGGCCTGTGACATGAAATTTGTTAACTTAGCAGCAGCAGTTCAATGCAATACATAATATAGAAGAGGAAAAAAAAATGAATAAATAAGAAAATTAATTACGTATATTGTATAGATAAAAAAATCGTGCAAAAACAAATAATATATATTTAAAAAGTGAGGTGGTGTTCACGGATTCAATGTCCATTTAGGAATCAGATGGTAGAGGGGAAGAAGCTGTTCCTGAATCGCTGAGTGTGTGCCTTCAGGCTTCTGTACCTCCTACCTGATGGTAACAGTGAGAAAAGGGCATGCCCTGGGTGCTGGAGGTCCTTAATAATGGTTGCTGACTTTCTGAGACACCGCTCCCTAAAGATGTCCTGGGTACTTTGTAGGCTAGTACCCAAGATGGAGGCGACTAAATTTACAACCCTCTGCAGCTTCTTTCGGTCCTGTGCAGTAGCTCTCCCATACTAGACAGTCAGAATGTACTCCACGGTACATCTATAGAAGTTTTTGAGTGTATTTGTTGACATACCAAATCTCTTCAAACTCCTAATGAAGTATAGCCGCTGTCTTGCCTTCTTTATAACTACATCGATATGTTGGGACCAGGTTAAGTCCTCAGAGATCTTGACACCAAGAAACCTGAAACTGCTCACTCTCTCCACTTCTGATCCCTCTATGAGGATTAGTATGTGCTCCTTTGTTTTACCCTTCCTGAATTAAAATGGGTTACCACCAGGAAATCTCACCTGTTGTGATGGCAAGAGTGAAGGTGCTCGAAAGTTAGCTGAAACCCTTCCCCCTCTTCTCTTTTACTGCAGAGAAAAGAATTTAAATTTGTTTTGAGTCTCGTCCTTCCCCGGAGGTACCGCCACCTCCATAGCATTTCTCTCTGTGTTTGCCAGGGCGGCCGTGTCACCACAGTGTTTGGACTGTGTGACCTCGCACCTGTCAGCAGCAAAGTGTTGTGTGAATGGATCCCATTCCCCAGGTGATCAAGATGGAATGTTATCCCAAAATAAAACTCCGGGACCAAATCTCAGCCTTTCACGTGCTCTATGATATGCTCAGCAGAGATTCTTCTTCTAACAGCTCCACACCGGCACCCAGGGCCGTCATCTCAGGAATACAATTACAGCACCAACCAGCTTTATTAGTTTTGCTGAGCTGCAGCCAAAGGCAAATCCCTAATCTGGTTTCCCACAAACTCATAAAAAGAGAGAGAGGGGAGAGGCATGCGTGCTGCGCAGAAATCTCAGTGGAATCTGGCCAGGGGAGAAAGAGTCGATTGGCAGGTCCTATTTACACTCTTGCCATCAAAACACATAAAGAATTCAGTTTGAAATTTTGTTGCACTGCCTGAAAACAACAGTCTTGGCGTAACACGCTTCAGACAGTTTGAACATAGAACAGAGAAGCACAGTACAGGCCCTTCGGTCCATCATGTTGTGTTGACCTTTTGACCAACTCCAAGATCAATCTAACCCTTCCATCCCACACTAGCCAAAGTTCCCTCTAAGGTGTGCGCATGCATGTGCACAGACATCTTTTGCTATGAGCACACAAAGGAATTTAAACTGCGCACAAAAGGTTTTCACCCTCTACCTCATCGGCATGTTAAGTGTCTTTCACAATCGTACGCAATCACATTTCCTTTTCCTGTTTCTGATGCGGACGGTATTGATGACGTGGAGTTTGCGATGATTTGCCTGCAGAGTTTAGAACTGGCTTATTTATACTGCTTTTACTGAAGAAATTACCGATTCACTATGTCAAATTCCAAAGAAGCAAAGGGTGTGAAGCGCAGAAGAACTGCGAGTTCACTTAAAGTGGAATGGCTTAATGAAACAGTGGAAACTGCTACACCGAGAGCTCATGAGGTCAGGAACGTGCAGCTACGAAAAATATTTATGTGCCACACAGAAACTGGTGTTACCTGCGTGTATTGTTGCTATGCAGAAGATGCTGGAGAATTTGCAAGTGGGAAGAAGTGGAGTGATGTTTGGAAACTTCCCTCCGGGAGAAGGCTCGTAGAGAAGACTTGAAGACTCATACGGCCAGATTTGGGAACAGCTTCTTTCCAACTGTGATAAGACTGCTGAACGGATCCTGACCCAGATCAGGGCCATACCCTCCAAATACCCGGACCTGCCTCTCGGTTTTTTTGCACTACCTACTTTCCCTTTTCCATTTTCTATTTATGATTTATAATTTAAATTTTTAATATTTACTATCGATTTGTACTCCAGGGAGCACGAAGAGCAAGATCAAATATCGCTGTGATGATTGTACGCTCTAGTATCAATTGTTTGGTGACAATGAAATATAAAGTATAAACTTGACTTTTTAAAAGCGTTATTTAGTATGCAAATCACAGGTGGACGCTGTATGCAAAAGCTCCGGTGACGAAATCCTTCATTACCCGCTACAGGCCATTGCGACAAACAAGAGACCATCTGCAGACGCTGGAAATCCAAGCAACACACAGAAAATGCTGAAGGAACTCAGCAGGCCAGGCAGCAACTGTGGAAAAGAGTAAGCAAGGCGATGTTTCTGGCCGAGACTCCTCATCAACACTGCTAAAGTTTACTTCCATTTAAAGACTCAGTGCGCACATGTTGTTGTCACTGGGCAAAAAATTGCACAGCACAAGATTTTAGCGCGCATTGGTCGTTACAAATTAGAGGGAACATTCCACACAGCTCTCCATTTTCTACCATCTAAAAGTCTCATAAGTTACAATAAAAATGTATCAATTAAATTAGTGCAAACAAGAGCATTACCAGGATTATGATGTTCAAATGTTCGAAGTAAATTTACTATCAAAGTACATATATGTCACTATGTTCTACCCCTAGATTCATTTTCTTGTGGGCATTCCAAAAGATAGTGGATCCCTGGGAACGAGAGTAAATTTATCCTCAGAGACACTATTTCACAAGAACTATGCCCCTAAAACTCCTATTTTTTTGTTCTAATTGTGTTTCTTGTAATGTTTTGTACAGTTTGTGTTGTTCTTGTGAATGTCATCACTAACGCCGTGTGCCTGTAATGCTGTTTGAAGTAAGTTCTTATTGCACATGTGCACACCTGCATTTGCACAGACTCAAAGTCCAAGGATAGTTTAATGTCACTTCCAGTACGTAAGTGTAGAAGAGAACGCCATAATTGTTTCTCTGGATCCAATACAAACCAAAATAAGATAGAGAACACAATAATTACAAAAAACATGATAAGTATACATTACTGTGTAAAAGTCTTAGGCACATATACATTGGTCGGGTGCCTAAGATTTTTTGCACAGTACTGTAGTAATTTTATGTATTGTATTGTACTTCTGCTACAGAAAAAAACTATTTTCATGACATTTGTGAGTGATGATAAACCTGATTCTGATCCAGGTCTCCATTGTGGACTGAGAGTGGAAAGGAGGCAGGGAGAGGGGAATCGCGGTTGGGAAAAGGGGGAAGGGAGAGGGGAGGGAGCGGGAAGAACCAGAGAGACATTCTGTAATGATCAATAAACCAATTGTTTGGCATCAAATGATTTTGTTGTCTCACGGCTGGGTGTGTCTGCCACACTCCTTCTCTGCCATCTGTCCCACACCTCTCCCGCAGCACTCCACCCTCACCATTCCCTACATCCTTTGCTCCCGCCAGATTTACAAACTCGCTCTCTGTTCCTTGTTGTCAAATGCAGTACTGAGAAAAAAGTCTTAGGCATTCTATCTATATATGTGTGCCTTAGGATTTGTCCAGCACTGTAAATACATGAGAAAGCTTATATACATAGATTGAATGTAAGTCCACAAAGTGCCGCTAGTTAGTCCACGGATGCTGCCCGACCTGCTGAGTTCCTCCAGCGTGCTGTGAGTACTGCTAGTTATGGGAGTGTCTGTATCTAAGGTAACTGAGAGGAAATGATGAAGTATTGGTGATGGGAATTGTGATGGGTTGGGTGAGTGGGTGGAGGTGTTGATCAGCCTTACTGCTTGGGGAAAGGATCTCTGAGCTATGACAATACACTTGACTTTTGACTTGAATTTGAAAACATATCTCAGGGGTAAGGTGCTCAGTCATGACTCTAATCTCACCAACATTCTGGACAACTGTAACAGCACTTCTCCCAGTTGTAGACTCCAACTCCCTTGCAAAAAAGGTTCTTGTACAATTTGCCTTCCCACCAACTTGCTGATTCTGCCTGCTAACATATTATGATTCATCCACTAGAACACATAGGTACTTCACTCTTCTTTTAATCTCTCTCCATTTGGATAACCATATTCCCTTTGCAACCACTTATCAAAGTGCATGACCCCGTACTTTCCCAGGATAAACTCTATTTGCCGAGCTTTCTCCCACTCACACAACCTATCCATGTCCCACTACAGATCACAAATATCATCATCGCAGCAGGCCCTCCTGATATTTTAGTGTCGCGTTGCAGTCAGAGTCTCCTCCAGGTTATTAATAAGGATGTCAAATAATTAAGCTATATGTGCCTACGCCTATCTCTATATTTTCGTTGCAGGCAGGACTGACATTTAGAAATGACAGATCAGCAGTCAGAGTGAGTGTGTGTGTATATATATACGCGCGTGCGTTTATGTATGCATGTGTGAGAGATCTAGAGGGTGTACTATATGTGTATGGATTGAAAGAGATTCAAAGTACATTTATTATCAAAGTACGTATATAGTATACAACCCTGCAATTCATCTTCCTCACTGACAGCCACGAAACAAAAAGGAACCATGGAACCAACCCATTCAAAGGAAAACATCAACCTCCCCCCCCATGTTAAAAAAAACAAAACAAATTGTGCAAATGACAACAAGAAAGAATGAATGAAAACACAGAATATAATTGTAGCCTCTATCTCAATATCTGACGGGTTGTGCTCCTCAGGTCCTGTCTGCACTGCAGCTCCTGATCTTCAGTCACCTGGTGTGCTGGGGTGCAGGACACTCTGGTTGAATGACCTGGTCAAGCTGGCCAGTTATGGGTCCAGGTGGCAGGCAGTTGAGAGTTCTGCTTGATCTTAGGGGCTGCTCCCCTTTTGGGGTTATATCTGTGCCTGTGTGTCCCTGGGGGAGGAACATGTGGTGTCCATAGATACAATGGGGGATTTCCAAGACCCGTGGGTACCACATAAGTCACCCGGACCAGAGGAACTGCACCCTAGGGTTCTGAAAGAGGTAGTGGTAGAGATTGTGGAGGCATTAGTAATAATCTTCCAAGAATCATTGGCATAGTTCTGGAGGACTGGAAAATTGAAATGTCATTCCACTGTTTAAAAAAGCAGAAAGGAAATTATAGACTGGTTAGCCAGACCTCAGTAGTTGGGAAGATGTTGGAGTCAATTGTTAAGGATGAGGCTTGGTGTCACAGGACAAGATAGGACAAAGTCAGCATGGTTTCCTTAAGGAAAAATTTTGCCTGAATTCTTTGAGGAGATTACGTGTAGCATAGATTAAGGGGGGGATGCAGTGGATGTTGTATATTTGGATTTTCAGAAGGCCTTTGACAAAACATAGAAACATAGAAAACCTACAGCACAATACAGGCCCTTTGGCCCACAAAGCTGTGCCAAGCATGTCCTTAACTTAGAATTACCTAGGCTTACCCATAGCCCTCTATTTTTCTAGAGCTCCATCCAGGGGTCTCTTAAAAGACCCTATCGTTTCCGCCTCCACCACCACCTCCGGCAGCCCATTCCATGCACTCACCAGTCTCTGAGTAAAAAAACTTACCCCTGACATCTTCTCTGCACCTACTTCCAAGCACCTTAAAAATATGCCCTCTCATGGTAGCCATTTCAGCCCTGGGAAAAAGCCTCTGACTATCCACACGATCAATGCCTCTCATTACCTTGTACACCTCTATCAGGTCACCTCTCATCCTCCGACGCTCCAGGTGGAAAAGGCTAAGTTCACTCAACCTATTCTCATAAGGCATGCTCCCCAATCCAGGCAACATCCTTGTAAATCTCCTCTGCACCCTTTCTATGGTTTCCACATCCTTCCTGTAGTGAGGTGACCAAAACTGAGCACAGTACTCCAAGAGGGGTCTGACCAGGGTCCTATGTAGCTGCAACATTACCTCTTGGCTCTTAAACTCAATCCCACAACTGATGAAGGCCAATGCACCTATGCCTTCTTAACCACAGAGTCAAACTTCGTAGCAGCTTTGAGCATCCTGTGGACTCGGACCCTAAGATCCCTCTGATCCTCCACACTGCCAAGAGTCTTACCATTAATGCTATATTCCGCCATCATATTTGACCTACCAAACTGAACCACCTCACACTTACCTGGGTGCCACACATAAGGCTGCTTAACAAGTTAAGAGCCCATGGTATTACAGGAAAGTTACTAGCATGGTTAGAGCATTAGCTGATTGTTAGGAGGCATAGACAATGGATTTACCTTTGTTATACTGTAACATAATTATCAACCTTTAATTCTAACTAGAAAATAGTTACAAACAAATAATTTAAAGCATAGACCCAACAAAGTCAAATAAATGCCTTAAGGGCAACACATTACTTTTTTCCATAGATGCTGCCTGGCCTGCTGAGTTCCTCCAGCATTTTGTGGGTGTTGCTCGGATTTCCAGCGTCTGCAGATTTTCTCTTGTTCAGGCATATTCACTTTAGCTCAGTTCAGTACAGTTCTAACCCCATGTCCAAAAATCTTCTACTTAATGCTCTGCCTATTAAAGGCAAGCATACCAAATGCCTTCTTCACCAGCTTCCAAAAATCATGCGCAAATTAATTTGAGCAACACACCTCTCTCCCTTTAAGTTGACCCACTTCTATTTTGATTGTGCTCTGCAGAAGGGTTCGATAACACCAAGGATTGTCTCCCATGGTTGGGGAGTCTAAAACCAGAGAACAGAGCCTCAGAATGGAGGAGCGTCCTTTTAGAAAGGAGATGTGGAGGAATTTCTTCAACCAGAGGGTGGTGAATCTGTGGAGTTCGTTCCCACAGGTGGCTGTGGAGGCCAAGTCATTGGGTATATTTAAGGCAGATTCTTGATTAGTCAGGGCTGCAGCAAGTATGTGACAGTTCCTCATCATGTGCTGGTTCAACAGATGAAAGCCAGTCAGGTTTACTCACATGGACACAGCTAAATGAGACAGTGCTCCCTTGGGTCCAAGGTGCAAGGGATATGGGGAGATAGGGGCTGAGAAGACAAATATATCAGCCGTGATGAAATGGCGGAGCAGATCCGATGGGCCAAAGTGGACTAATTCTGCTCCAATTTCTTATGATCTTGATAGAGAAAGGTTTTAGGAATATATCAGCAGTATAAAACTTTACCAGTAGACTAAATGTGTCCACTGATAATTCACACTTTCAGATTCTGTGGAGGACAGTGCTAGACACACTGAAGTCATCTTGTAATTTATGCAGTGACTTGCTCCTTGGGTTTAATTTGTCACATAGCATAGGTCCTGAGGAAAGGTTAGTCATTTAAGTAGATTTCCTCTCCATTTGAGCCCTATAGTACCTTAGGATAGGAATTTCAATCAATTTTTGTATGCATTCTTGCTACAGGCATCTGACTATATTTCACCAGGGAAGAAGATACCTCCAAACTAACGGTGAGGAACGAGATAGCTGAGAAACTGGATGTGTTAAAAGTTGATGGCACGATGGGATGAACAAAGTTGTCTGAAGTTAAATCAGACAACCAGGATTGGATGGGAAACATCTTAAGAATTTCAAGTTGAAGTTTAATTGTCATTCAACCTTTCAAGTTCATGTTTAATTGTTATTCAACCATACACATTTATACAGCTAAATGAAACAATGATCCCTGGGGACAAGGTGCAAATTACCAGTCAGACACAGCACAGAGTGCATATGGTTATGATAGCACATACGGCCACAGACTAATATTAGCACAAGTCCCTGAGTGAAATGGCCTGAAGATTGATGTAGATGGGCTGTTGTCCATGTTCCTGCAAGAACATGTATGCAGCAGTTCCTCATCTCGTGCTCGTTCAGCAGATGAAGATATACCAGCTTGACTCACATATATAGCTAAATGAAAGAGTGTTCCTTTCAAACACACACACTACCTACAGTCACACAAAGCCCATATAGTAACATAGAAACATAGAAAATAGGTGCAGGAGTAGGCCATTCGGCCCTTCGAGCATGCACCGCCATTCAGTATGATCATGGCTGATCATCCAACTCAGAACCCTGTACCAGCCTTCCCTCCATACCCCCTGATCCCTTTAGCCACAAGGGCCATATCTAACTCCCTCTGAAATATAGCCAATGAACTGGCCTCAACTGTTTCCTGTGGCAGAGAATTCCACAGGTTCACCACTCTCTGTGTGAAGAAGTTTTTCCTAACCTCGGTCCTAAAAGGCTTCCCCTTTAACCTCAAACTGTGACCCCTCATTCTGGACGAACTATTACATACAGTCACAAAATAATAATTGGTCAAGTCCCCGAGTGTCATGGCCTGAAGATTGATAGTGCATGAGATGTTGTCCTGGAGCCGTGGTTCTGTAAGAACGAGCATGCAGCAGTTCCTCATCTCGCTATGGGTCAGCCGCAGATGAAGGCAATTGAGCTTGTCTTCCCGGGAGTGAACACTGGAGAGCAGCACCAATGGGAGAGGAGGCTGTCACGCCTCGTTCTCTCCCGCACTGCGTCTGGTGCCTCCCACATGTCACACTTCAGTATGAAGGTATGGTCTGTGCAACAATCAGAGGCCATGCATCTCCTCTGCCAGCTATCTCGCCCGTGGACAAATGAAGTGGACTTACAATATCTTGCATTACAAAATACACAACAGGGTCTTGCGATCTCAAGAAAAATGTTTAAGACAAACATTTGCACCATTTGTTGGACCTAGAGAGGCTGCTGCAGCTTAGCACGTCAGGGTCTTACCGAAAATATTGAGGTGGGAAGAAATTGTAGGGGCATTGATGATAATCTTTGAATGCCTTCTGGATACGGCCAGACAGCAGAGAACTGAACTCCGGTGGTGGGAAAGATTGTGCAGAATAAGATTTGTTACACTTCAGTTCAAGCCCAAGTTCGATCACTCATACCAACAATAAGAGAAAGACAACTCAGATTCCTAGGACACATCATGCGGAAAGATGAACTGGAAAAACTCATACTCTCTGGAAAGATTGAGGGGAGCAAACCTAGAGGAAGACCTCGGCTTATGTACATCAAAAGCCTAGCCAGGTGGCTACACATCGAGGAAATAGAAGTCATCCAAAGAACGAGCGATAAATCTATATGGAAAACCATAGTCACCAACGTCCGCATCGGATATGGTACCTAGACAGACAGACGGACACTTCAATTTACAACGTTCGCACTTCGACTTGGCTCTTTTAGTAATCAGCACGCCTAAGCTCCCTGTGCCCCTACACTGCTTTTAGAATACTAATCTTTCCTCTTGTTTCTCATCATTCTTTCTATCAAAATGCATCTCTTCAAATTTCTCTGCATTACACTTCACTGGCTGTGTGCCTGTGTTCATATCTATCACCGCCTTTCTTATGGTTTATACTGTTTTGTGTCATCTGCAAAGTTAGAAATGATGGCTTGCATCTTCAAGTCTAAGTCATTAATATGGATCAACAAAGCAAAGACTCCAGCACCAGCTCCCTGAAAAAGTCACTATTTATCTCCCTGTGGTCCATGAACAAATATTTAGAATATCCTTATTTTGTCTGTTACCTCGCTGACAATTAACAGGGATGTGTGCTTAGCTCCTGCTCTTCTCTCTCCACACCCATGACTGTGTGGCTAGGCGCAGCTCAAATGCCATCTATAAATTTGCTGGCAAAATGATTATTGTTGGCAGAATTTCAGATGGTGAAGATTAGATTAGATTATAAAGACACTCAGTCCTCTTTTATTGTCATTTAGTAATGCATGCATTAAGAAATGATACAATATTCCTCCGGTGTGATATCACAAAAACACAGGACAGACCAACACTGAAAAACTAACAAAACCACATAATTATAACATATAGTTACAACAGTGCAACAATATCATAACTTGATGAAGAACAGTCCATGGCACATGGTAAAAAAGTTCAAACGTTTCTCGAAAGTCCAACATCTCACGCAGACGGGAGAAGGAAGAAAACTCTCCCTGCCATGCCCGACCACAGTCTGACTCTGAGTCGTCCGAAAACTTCGAGCTCTGATCAGCCCTCTGACACCGAGTACCGAGCACCATCTCTATCCGAACGCTCCGACCTCAGCCTCGGTCGCCAGCAGCAGGCAAAGCCGAGGATTTTGGGGCCTTCCCTCCGGAGATTCTCGATCGCACAGTAACAGCAGCTGTGAACCAGGCATTCCAGAAATTTCTCCAGATGTTCCTCTGCTTCTCACATCTGTCTTCATCAAATCAGAATTGTCCACGGCCCCTATTTAACAGATATGATATAATTTCACCGGAGAGCTGCGCGCGCTGCGTCGCGCTGCCATCTTCTCCTCCCACCGAGGGAGTACAGGAGCAAGATATATCAGCTAGTTGAGTGATGTCGCAGCAACAGACTCACACTTGACGTCCGTAAGACCAAAGAACCAATTGTGGACTTCATAAAGGGTAAGATGAGAGAACACAAACCAGTCCTCAGAGGGATCAGAAGTGGAAGGAGTGAGCAATTTCTAGATCAATATCGACGAGGAACTAACTTATTGTAATTCACATTTTTTCTCTATTATTATGTACTGCTGCCACAAAAACAACAAATTTCATGACATATGCTGATGATATTAAACCTGATTCTGATTCTTTTTCAACTTCACAACCATGGTAACAATGGCCCTCTTGTGCTTCAACTTTGCTGATGCCTGTTATGGGGTGACATATCAAAAGCCATATACACCACATTGACTCGGTTCCTTTCATGAATTCTGTTCATTAGCTCACCAAAAATTCCCTTAAGTTGGCTGAATACAATTTGCTCTTAACATCTCCCTGGTGATCAATCTATTTTTGTTTGATCAGCACTGCAGTGCATCGAGTAGAGTTGCTGCCACACAGACCCAGTGACCAGGCTTTTAGCTTGATTTCCAGTGCATCCTTTCTGGAGTTTGCATTGTTTCTCTGTGACTATATCGGTTTCCTCCGAGTGTCCTGTCTGGACCCATCATTGTGTAGTACGGGAGCTGCAAAGTGTCGGATTTACAGAGGATAGTAAAAGACTTTGAGATCACTGGAGTCGCCCCTTATTTGCGACATTTACCAGAAGCATTGTAGACAAAGGGCCCAAAGCATTGTTGAGGATCCCCACCACCTATCCCACAATCTCCTTGACTCGCTAACGTCAGGAAGGAAGTACAGGAGCATCAGACTGGGTAATAGCTCCTTTCCTCAGATGTGAGACTAATGAATACCCTGACACCACTAAAGTCTCGTCACTAGGTCAGCGGGCTGTTTACTGTTTACCTTTACTGCATACTCTACCTACATACATTTTAAATTATAACTTGCTCCTTCTCCCTTATAAGACCATAAGATATAGGGGCAGAAGTAGGCCATTTGGCCCATTGAATCTGCTTAGCCATTCAATCATGGGCTGATCCAATTCTTCCAGTCATCCCCCCTCCCCTGCCTTCTTCCCGTACCCTTTGATGCTCTGGCTAATCAAGAACTTATCTATCTCTGCCTTAAATACACCTACTTGGCCTCCATTGCCACTCGTGGTAACAAATTCCACAGATTTACCACCTCTGACTAAACTAATTTCTCTGCATCTCTGCTGTAAATGGACATCCTTCAATCCTGAAGTTGTGCCCTCTTTTCCTAGACTCCCCTACCATGGGAAATAACTTTGCCATATCTAATCTGTTCAGGCCTTTTAACATTTGGAATGTTTCTATGAGATCCCCCCTCATTTTCCTGAACTCCAGGGAATACAATCCCAAGAGTTGCCAGACGTTCCTCATACAGTAACCCTTTCATTCCTGGAATCATCCTCATGAATCTTCTCTGAACCCTCTCCAATGTCAGTGTATCCTTTCTAAAATAAGGAGCCCAAAACTGCACACAATACTCCAAGTGTGGTCTCACAAGTGCCCTATAGAGCCTCAACATCATATTCCTGCTCTTATATTCTGTACCTCTAGAAATGAATGCCAAAATTGCATTTGCCTCCTTCATCACTGACTCAACCTGGACGTTAACCGTTAGGGTATCCTGCACAAGGACTCCCAAGTCCCTTTGCATCTCTGAATTTTTGGATTCCTTCACCATCTAAATAATAGTCTGCCCGTTTATTTCTTCCACCAAAGTGCATACACTTTCCATTTTCATTTTTAAAATCTTTTTATTGATACATAATCTCCTACAGCTTTAAAATGGTACAAGATTACAGCAAATTGATATATATATATATATATATACAATTAATAAAGCTGAGAAAAAAAACTTATCAAAAAAGAATAATATGATAATGAAAAATAATATTTTTTATAAAGAAAAGAAGGAAAAAGAGAACCCCAACTACTAAAAGAAAAAAAAACCTGGTAACTGCAAGAGAAAGAGAAGGAAAAAAGAACTAAAAAGAGAGAGAAAAAAACCATTAGGAACCAACTCCCGGAGCAATATGACTTACAATCATCTATATATATAAAGAAAAAAAAATCATCAACTGCCAATTCACATTTATATAAAATAAGATTGGAAGGAAACCATATAAATTAATTCAAATTGAATGATAATATTTGGCAAAAGAGTCCCATCTTCTCTCAAAATCGAATGGAGGATCAAAAGTTCTACTTCTAATTTTTTCCAAGCTAAGAGATAACATTACTTGAGAAAACAATTGAATTAATGAAGGGCCAGAGGTATCTTTCCATTTTCAATAAAATATCCCTTCTTGCCAACAATGTGACAAATGCAATTACATGTTGGTCTGAAGATGAAATACCCTGAATATGATGCAGAACTATTCCAAATAAGGCAGTCAATGTATTAGGTTGTAAATTAATTTTCAGAGCTTTAGAAATTGTAGAAAATAAAGATTTCCAAAAAGATTTTAATGAAGAGCATGACCAGAACATATGTGACAAAATGGCTACTTCAGTTTTACACCTATCACAATAGTTGTCTATGTTAGGAAATATTTTAGATAGTCTCTCCTTTGTTAAATAAGGTGAACAATTTTAAATTGAATTAAACAGTGATTGGCACATATCGAAGAAGAATTAATCATTTTCAAAACTCACAACCAATCTTCATTAACAAAAGTCATATTAAGTTCTCTCTCCCAATCTTGTTTAATCTTTAGTGAGAGGTTATCTTTTTGTAGTAAAAATAAATTACTACTTTCCAACATTGTATTTTATTATAGAGGCTTATAAAATTATGAGGTTTACAGATAAAGTGAATTGTTTGTCTTTTTCCCAGGGCAAGGAAGCCCAAAACTAGAGGGCATAGGGTTTGACGTGAGAGGGGAAAGTTTTGAAAGGGAAATGTGGGCCAATTTTTTCACTCAAGAGGGTGGTGTGGATGTGGCACAGGAAGTGGTACAGGTGGGTACAATTACAACATTAAATAAAAAAAATATAGGAAAGGGGTTCCCAACCTTTTTTATGCCATGGACCTATGCCATTAAGCAAGGGACTCTCCATGATTCCCAGGTTGGGAATCCTTGGTTTATAGGGATATGGACCAAACATGGGAAATGTGACAGGCTGAGATGGGAATCTTGGTCAGCTTGGACCATTTGGGCTGAAGGGCCTGCTTCTCTTACCCTATGCTTTGGCTTCCACCCACATCTCTGAGATGTGTGGGTTGGTAGGTTGACTGGTCACTGTAAGATGCCCTACCAATTAGTGTAAGTGGGTGCTCGATGTTTAGGGTTGACCCGGTGGGTCGAAGAGTCTGAGCACATCTTCAACTGCAGTGCATTTTGTAGATGGCACCTGGCGGAGGGAACCCTTGTTTAGGGTGTTGGTAGGGTACCAGTGGCGTGGGCTAATTTCTCCTGCTAACCTTGAGCTTCTTTGAGTTGTGTTGCTGGAGGTTCACTTATCCTTGCCTTTCCTTTGCAACTGATTATCTGGTGGCGGGCACGATGCGCCTATAGGGGCGGGGTGTAGAGGTTTTGCAGAACCTGCTCTCTCCTTGGCATTATGGGAGCTGCCAAGAAAAGGGTCATCAGGACCGTCACAGAGGCTCCTGAGCCGGCCTCCAGATGGCTGTGGATCAAGAGGTGTGATCCGTGGATTAATGCTGCTGAGACACAAGCCAGGGGCCTGATCAACCCTGGCCTGGTCATCTGGGCGAGAGCGTTTGATGTTGGGAGACCTGAAATACCCTGTGAGCCCGGGCTACGTCACTGATAATGTGTCCCAGCACATCCTAGGGTGCATCTTAGCAGCATTTGGTCCTTTAGCATTGACGTTAGCAAAGAGACATTGCAAAGGATCAGATATAAACACACCAACAGTTACAGGACTATATCCATGAAGTATTCCTTATTTCCTAAATCTTTTTGGAATATTGAAGGATTTTACAGAGATATTGCCAGCACGTGAGGGACAGATTTATAGGAAGTGGTTGGACAGACTGGATCTTTATTCCCTGAAGATTATAGGAATAGAATTAGGCCATTTGGCCCATTCGGTCTGCTCTGCCATTCCATCAAGGCCGACCCATGTTCCCCTCCCAGCTCCAATCCCTTGCTTTCAATATTCGATAGGTTTCAATGGGGTCTCCCCTCATTCTTCTGAATTCCAGTGAGTACAGTCCCAGAGCCATCAAACACTCCTCATATGAGAAGCCTTTCAATCCTGGAATCATTTTCGTGAACCTCCTTTGAACCCTCTCCAATGTCAGCACATTCTTTCTTCGATAAGGGGGCCAAAACAGCTCACAATACTCCAAGTGAGGCCTCACCAGTGCCTTATAAAGCCTCAACATTACATTATAGTAATACACACAAAATGCTGGCTAGGTAATATCTATGGAAAAGAGTAAACAGTCGACGTTTTGGGCTGAGACCTTTCATCAGGCTTCTCAATATTACATCCTTGCTTTTATATTGTAGACCTCTTCAAATTAATGATAACATCACCTTTGCCTTCCTCACCACCAACTCAACCTTTAGAGATGTCTAAAATCATGAAGGGGTGCAGATCAGGTGAATGCTCTCAGTCCTTCTCCCAATATTGGGGAAAATAGCTTTAGAGTTCATAGATGTAAGGTGGGATAGAAAAGATCGAATAGGTTTTGTTTTTTTACACACAAGGTGATATCTTTGTGGAATGAGCTTCTAGGGAAAGTGGTTGAGGTAGTCGGAATAATGACTTTTAGAAGACAGATACATAAATTGGAAATGTTTAGAGCATTATGGTGCATCTTGGTTAGGTTGAACCAGTTGGGCCGAATGGCCTGTTCCCATACTATATTGTTCTGTGACCGTCAGGTCCATTTCCCCACCCCGCACTCCAGGTGTGAGGATCCTACAGAACCCAGCAACTGTCTGACCCCCTGCGCAGACGAGAGATTAAAAACCGTGGCCAGGTTGGGAAACCGAATGAAATTTGGGTGATTCCAAGCAGCCCCGCAGACGGTCACCAAACAATAAAGAACTGTGGAACCAACCCGTTCAAAGAAAAACATCAAATATGATAGCCCCCCCCCTCCCCTCCCACGTGCAAACAAAATTGTGCATGATGATGATAATGATGTTGACTCAGACCTGAGAGGCCAGCGTCGGGCATTTTCATGCCTTACAAGGTGCAGTTCAAAAGGCTGTGTGGGGCACCACCCCTCAAATAGCAACAAAAAGAAGTGAAAATGCAGAATATAAAATACAAAATCTAAGACAAATTTTAGTACAGTTCAGTGTACTTTCTTTAATACTGGAGTATTAAGACCAGTCTTCTCGAACTGTTTCACAGTAACCCTTTCATCCCGAAAACCAACCCAGTCAACCTTCCCAGCACGAGCACTGAGGAAAGTCCATTCCTCCTTAGTAAGGAGACCAAAGTCACTTCTCCGGTGGAAGCCTCACCAATTTCCTGTGCATAAAGAAGCTAGAAATTTTTGTCAGTGTTGGAAAATATTAAACCATAATGGTTCCCTTGTTTATTTAGTGCTTTAAAAAAATTTTTCTGTGGCAGATAAGCACATGGTCTCGAAGTAGAATCCTTTGGAGGCCCCAGATAAATCCAGAGGAATTATGAAAAGGGGAGGGGGATGTTGCTTGTTGCTATGGACACAGCTACAAGATGTACGAGGTGTCAGACCACTCTAGATAGAGTTAAGCTGTTGGAGTTAGGGACTTTGTGAGATTAATCTGAATGCATTAGCCACAGTCCATACTCGTGATTAGAAAGGAAATCCCAAGGAAACTAACACTGGACAATAAAGATTTTGCTCCTGAATACTTTTGGGTGTACCTTACGGATTTTGGGTTGCTGATCATGAAAATCACAATGAAATTTCCCTAGAACACAGCAATTTTAAAAAAATCGCCTATATTTGTCAAGTTGGAATAACTGTTGCAAAGATTAAAGAAGGCATTTTTGTGGGACCACGAATCAATGACAGGCAATTCAAAGAACTTCTAGTGGGATAGAAGAAAATCGCATGGAAGGCATTCAAGGATGTTATTGAAAATTTTCTTGGCTACTACAGAGCACCAAACTATGTGCAGCTGGTTGACAACATGCTTCAAGCACACAAAACCATGAAGTGCAACATGTCACTAAAGATTCATTTTCCGCATTCCAATTTAGACTTCCTTCCTGCAAATCTTGGTGACGGGTTTCACCACGACATTGCGGTCATGGAGAAACGGTATCAGGGCAACTGGAATCCATCAATGCTGGTTGATTATTGTTGGACACCGAGTACAAACGAAAATCATCAAAAAAACATTCTGGCTTAGTGTAACTATTGTAAGGTATCAGCACTGCAATGAAATTAAAGGCATTATATTCAATAAAAGTTAGTTTCTTGTTTCTCCAATTTCCTACATGATACATGTAGTCTGAAATTATATTGGTGTTCAACTTCAAGCAGTTGATCATAAACCAAAAAAAAATCTGAGGAAGCAATACTTTTGAGAAAAATTGTCGTGCAACGTAATCAGGTGCCTTGAAGGGTCTGAATGCTGTTCAGTGTCACTTGCTCTTTCAATGACATCCTGTGTTAGAGGTAGTAATGTTAGGCTTGCCCCCATCTCCCAAAGATGTGTGGATTTGTTTGGCCGCTGTATCTTGCCCTCTCCCAATGTCTAGGGGAGGGTTAGAATGTGGTGGGGGGTGAGTTAGAAACATAGAAACATAGAAAACCTACAGCACAATACAGGCCCTTCGGCCACAAAGCTGTGCCGAACTTGTCCCTACCTTAGAAATTACCTAGGCTTACCCATAGCCCTTTATTTTTCTGAGCTCCATGTACCTATCTAGGAGTCTCTTTAAAAGACCCTATCGTTTCTGCCTCCACCACCGCCGCCGGTAGCCCATTCCATGCACTCACCACTCTCTGTATGAAAAACTTACCCCCTGACAGCTCCTCTGCACCTACTTCCAAGCACCTTAAAAATATGCCCTCTCGTGCTAGCCATTTCAGCCCTGGGAAAAAGCCTCTGACTATCCACATGATCAATGCCTCTCATTATCTTGTACACCTCTATCAGGTCTCCTCTCATCCTCCGTCACTCCAAGGAGAAAAGGCTGAGTTCACTCAACCTATTTCCATAAGGCATGCTCCCCAATCCAGGCAACGTCCTGGTAAATCTCTTCTGCACCGTTTCTATGGTTTGCACGTCCTTCCTGTAGTGAGGCAACCAGAAATGAGGACAGTATTCTAAGTGGCATCTGACCAGGGTCCTATATAGCTGCAACATTACCTCTTGGCTTTTAAACTCAGTTGACGGAAATGTGGGAGAATCGGTTACAAGGAGCGATTAATGAGGGAATGATATTGATTTGTGATGGCAGGCTGAAGTTGTTTCCTTTTATGTAAGGAGATATGGTGATTCGGGAGAGACCTCCAATGCACACATTTCTTCTGTGATGGCGGAGTGTGGCGTCCCAGCTGCAGCAGCCTCGGTTAAATCCTGACCTCCTGTGCTTTCTGTGTGGAGTTTTCATGTGACCATGGGAGATCCCCCAGACATTACAAAGATGAGGGATGATTGGCCGCTGTAAATCACTCCTAGTGTGTAGGTGAGTGGCTGAACCTGCAAAGAGTTGTTGGGAATGTGGGGGAGGATAAAATACTAAAATAGAATGAATGTTAACTGGAGGCTAACGATCAATGCTACCTCGGTGGGCTACAGGACCTGATATTCATTAATCTGTACAATAGAGCATTTAGAATTACAAACATGACTAATTTGCAGTTGATGGAAATCTAAAACAGCATACACACGAAATGCTGGAGAACTCAGCAGGTCAGGTAGCATCTATGGAAATGAATGAACAGTAGATGTTTCGGGCTGAGACCCCTCATCAGGACTGAGAGGGAAGGGGGAACACGCCCGAATAAAAAGGTGGGGGAAGGGGAAGGAGCCTAGCTGGAAGGTGGTTGGTGAAGCCATGTGGGTGAGAAAGGTCAAGGGTTGAAGAGGAAGGAATCTGACAGGAGAGGAGAGTGGATCATAGGAGAAAGGGAAGGAAGAGGGGACCCAGGGGGAGGTGATAGGCAGGTGAGAAGAAGTGGAAGGTCAGAGTGGTAAATAGAGGATGGGGGGGGGGGGTGTGTGTTTATCCAGAAGGAGAAATCGATATTCAAGTTGAAAGCAACCCAGATGGAGTATAAGGTGTTGCTCCTCCACCCTGAGGGTGGCCTCATCTTGACACAAGAGGAGGCCATGGACCAATATGTCAGAATGGGAATGGGAATTAAAACTGACCACCGGGGAGTCCCACTTGTCATGGATGGTCCAGAGGTGCTCGATGAAGTGGTTGCCCAATTCATGATGGGTCTCACCAATTTAGAGGAGGGCGTTTCAGGAGCATTTGACGCAATAGGCGACCCCAGCAGATTCTCGGGTGAAACGTTGCCACACCTGGAAGGACTGTTTGGGGGCCTGAATGGAGGTGAGGGAGGAGGTGTATTGGCAGGTGTAGCACTTCGGCCAATTGGCGGGATATTAGTGGGGAGGGACGAATGGACAAGGGGATCGTGGAGGGTGCAATCCATGGAAAGCAGAAAGTGTGTGGGGGTGTAAAGATATGTTTAGTGGTCGTATTCCTTTGGAGATGGCAGAAGTTGTGGAGAGTAGTGTGCTGGATATAGATGGAGAATTGATTGTGATCCATTTAAAAACACTCACATGGCTGCGAAATCCAAATTTGAGAACTTGAATAGAACTTGAAATGGAAAGCAAAAACTCTGGCACTGGATGCTGGAAACTTTAAGGAATGCACACAGAGTGCCGAAGGATCTCGGCAGGTCAGGTGGTGTCTATGGAGGGAAATAAACAGTTGACATTTTGGGCCAGGACCCTTCATCAGAACTGTTCTTGATTGTGATTACGCTCTGGTACTGCCTTTCTTGGAAAATGACTGGTTCTCAAATGTCCCAGGGAAGGAAATCTGCCAATCTGCCTTGTGGGCTGGGGTCACACACAGTCCAGGCCGATGTGTGGTTGACCCTGAACTGCCTCATTTCAGGGACAGTTGGGGTGGGCAATAAATGCCATTATATCCTGCTGCTGTGTGGGCACGTGGCCAAGTGGTTAAGGAATTGGACTAGCGACCTGAAGGTCGTGAGTTCGAGCCCCAGCCGAGGGAA
Source organism: Mobula birostris (assembly GCF_030028105.1). Lineage (NCBI taxonomy): Eukaryota > Metazoa > Chordata > Chondrichthyes > Myliobatiformes > Myliobatidae > Mobula > Mobula birostris. Next base: position 12,732,997 of record NC_092379.1, read on the forward strand.
CGTGTTGTGTCCTTGAGCAAGGCACTTAATCACACATTGCTCTGCGACGACACTGGTGCCAAGCCGTATGGGTCCTAGTGCCCTTCCCTTGGACAACATCAGTGTCATGGAGAGGGGAGACTTGCAGCATGGGCAACTGCTGGTCTTCCATACAACCTTGCCCAGGCCTGCGCCCTGGAGAGTGAAGACTTTCCAGGCGCAGATCTCGCAAGACTAATGGATGCCCCCTCTCATCCTTCTGCTGTAGTCAAGAAAATTGAGACAAAAGTCTTGGGGTGGTGCAGGTGTGTAGCAGTGAGTGTAATGCTGTTGGAGACCACAAACATATACATAGTGGCCACTTTATTTAGGTAGAGGAGGTACCTAATAAAATGGCCACTGATTGTATTACTGGACTGTATGCCAAGACATCACAAACCAGTTAGTAGGAGCTTAAAAACGCAAACATGAGGAATTCTGCAGATGCTGGAAATTCAAGCAATACACATCAAAGTTGCTGGTGAACGCAGCAGGCCAGGCAGCATCTCTAGGAAGAGGTACAGTTGACGTTTCAGGCCGAGACCCTTCGTTAGTCCTGACGAGGGGTCTGGGCCTGAAACGTCGACTGTACCTCTTCCTAGAGATGCTGCCTGGCCTGCTGCGTTCACCAGCAACTTTGATGTGTGTTGCTTTAGTAGGAGCTTGAGGACTTGTATGGCCAGCTTCTTTCCAACTGTGATAAGACTGCTGAACGGATCCTGACCTGGATCTGGGCCGTACCCTCCAAATATCCGGACCTGCCTCTCGGTTTTTTTTTTGCACTACCTTACTTTCCCTTTTCTATTTTCTATCTATGATTTATAATTTAAAATTTTAATATTTACTATCGATTTGTAATCCAGGGAGTGCGAAGCACAGAATCAAATATCACTGTGATGATTGTATGCTCTAGTATCAATTGTTTGGCGACAATAAAGTAAAGTGAAGTGTCACTGTAAGTACCTGTTAGGCTCAGTAATGTGTTTCAGGATAGGCAATGTAGTGCCTTTGTCTTGTTTTCGAGTTTAATAGCACCAGCATATGTCGTGAAATTTGTTAACTTTGTGGCAGCAGAACGATGATAAGTATAGAAAAAAACTGAATTAGAGTAATTATATAAATATATCTTAATTAGTTCAGCTAAAATAAATAGTGCAAAAACAGAAATTTTAAAAAAGTAGTGAGGTAGTGTTCATGGGTTCAACGTCCATTCAGAAATCAAATGGCGGAGGGGAAGAAGCTGCCCCTGAATCGTTGAGTGTGTTGCCTGAGGTTCCTGTACCTCCTTCCTGATGGTAACAATGAGAACACAGCATGACCTGGGTGGTGAATGTCCTTGATGACGGATGCCACCTTCCCGAGGCTCTACTCTTTGAAGATGTCTGTCTACTGCAGAGGTACATCGTACTTCCAGCCATAGCATTGTGTTGACCGTGAATTGCCCTCTGAAATGGACCAGCCAATTAGATCATAGGTCATAAGATGTTAAGGATCATTCATCATCATCCTCATTATGTGCCCTGTCGTGTGACGTGGGCGATCACGATCTCAAATTTCTCTACACAAGTGCTTATCCATTGCCTTCTTCTGGGCAGTGTCTTTACAAGGCGGGTGACCCCAACCATTATCAATACTCTTTAGAGATGGTCTACCTGTCGTCAGCAGCTGCATAATCCAGGCTTGTGATATGCATCAGCTGCCCATCCACCATTTGTTCCCCTGGCTTCATGTGACCCTGATCAGGCGTGCGGTGAGGGGGGCGGGTGGACTAAACAGATGCTACACCTTGCCCAAGATTGACCCGCAGGCTAGTGGAAGGAAGGAGCGCCTTACACTTCCTTTGGTCGGGATGTATCTCCACCCATTAAAGATGGGTGTGTCAGAACCTCCAGTTGAACCCTGTCTTTTTGTGTGTTTCTCCCTAGCTGTCAGTCTGTGGTTTTGTATTGCCATGTGCTCCTGTCCCCGCTCCTGCTCTACTCCGGCCCCTGTATTACTGTGTACTCCGTCTCTCGTCTGTTTCCCATTATTACCTGTATTGCTGCCACCTGTGTCTCATTGTACTCCACCTATCATCTGCCTCTCTGTTTATTGCTCAGTGTACTTCAGTCCTCTGTTTTCACCCATTTGTTGCCAGATTGTGCCAGTGAGTTTTCCTGAGCCTTTCCAGTATTCGTATCTGTACTCTCTGTCTGTCTGAATATCGACTCTGCCTGTTTCCCGATTCTGGTTTTTGGATTTCTCTGGGTGTTTTGATCTCTGCCTGAACTTTGATGCTGACTTTGTTTGTACCTTGGGAGTTGTTACTCAATTAATATCACTGTGTGCACAGTACTGGGTCTGCGATTGGATCCCTGTTCCATCACCCTGACAGGGTGATAAATACTGCTCTCACTCTCATCCTGTATGTGTCTAGGGTTCCTAAATCCTGTGGAGAAAACAGTATTGTCAACGTGGAGAGCAAGATTGTAAATCTAGCAGGAGCAAAGGATGTTTCTCAGGTGCTTCCTGCTCCCTCCCATCTCCCTTCCCCTTTTCCCAACCATGATTCCCCTCTCCCTGTCCCCTTCCCACTCTCAGTCCACAATAGAGACCCATATTAGAATCAGGTTTATCATCACCTACATATGCTATGAAATTTGTGTTTTTTTTTGTGGCTGAAATACAGTGCAATAATCATAGTCATACTTTATTGATCCCGGGGGAAATTGGTTTTCGCTACAGTTGCACCATAAATAATTAAATAGTAATAAAACTGTAAATAATTAAATAGTAATATGTAAATTCTGCCAGGAAATAAGTCCAGGACCAGCCTATTGGCTCAGGGTGTCTGACCCTCCAAGGCAAGAGTTGTAAGGTTTGATGGCCACAGGCAGGAATGACTTCCTATGACGCTCTGTGTTGCATCTCGGTGGAATGAGTCTCTGGCTGAATGTACTCCTGTGCCCACCCAGTACATTATGTAGTGGATGGGAGACATTGTCCAAGATGGCATGCAACTTGGACAGCATCCTCTTTTCAGACACCACCGTCAGAGAGTCCAGTTCCATCCCCACAACACTGTGTACATAAAATTACTACAGTGCTGTGCAAAAGTCTTAGGCACCCTAGCTATATGTATATATGTGCCCAAGACATTTGCACATTTTTGTAGTTGAGAATTTGATCACCTCTACCTTACTAAAAATATGGATATTTCTTCCCATCCCTTCATTGTGAATGATCTAACTATCTGCAAATTTAGCCAGCACATGACTTCAGCTGAAACATTGTCATGAAATGAATATCATCATCTGACTCTGGCCCTTGAATAAGTTAACGTGGGGAATGTGTACAGGTGGAATCCAGGGAATGAGGTAATGTGGGAGAAAGATTTTGAGTAGTTGCAAAAAATCGTAGTGTTAGTTACTGAATGGAAGTTTCAGAAACGTAGGTTCAAGAGATTTGTGTCGAGTTGGAGGAAATGGACCAATTTCAGTTTTTTGGTCTAAGATGACCACCACCTTAGAAGTTTCTGAATATTTACATTAAGTAGCACTTTATTAGCTATACCTGCTCATTAATGCAAATATCTAATCAGCCAATCATGTGGTAGCAACTCAATGAATGAAAGCATGCAAACATGGTCAAGAGGTTCTGTTGTTGTTCACACCAAACATCAGAATGGGGAAGAAATGTGATCCAGGTGACTTTGACTGTGGAATGATTATTGGTGCCAGACGGGGTGGTTTGAGTATCTCAGAAACCGCTGATCTGGGATTATCGTGTTACCATCTCCGCTCTCAGGAAGTAACACAAAGGAGTCAAAAGATATTCATTGTATCAAAGTTATGGTAAAGGGACAAAAGTTGACGTGTGGTGTGGTAGTACTGGCTGCAGGGTGGGAGAGACAGAATGGGAGCGGCCTTGTTTTTAAGCAGCCCCCAGCAGGTGCCGGCAATAGAAGGGTAATTGCAGGTGTCCCAGGGAATTGCAACACAGGTTAAAGAGGAAGCACAGGCCAGGAAATATACAGGATATAATATACCCACCCTTAGAACGTTTGCTCTGGGGCAACCTAAAACTACCCCAACAGCAGGGGTAGGATGTAGAGGAGCAAGAGGGATCTTTTGATTAGACTTACCAACAACCTGACACACCTGGTGTGACCTACAGTGCCATGCTACATCAGGCTTCACACCAAGCCAGGAGAAATGCCTAAACACGTGGTCAATAGTTTTCCTAGTTCCCAAATGACCTGGGTGATGGGGGTCCTGAATAATGGATGGCACCTTTCTGAGGCACTGCTCCTCGAAGATTTGTTGGGTACTACGGAGGCTAGTACCCATGATGGAGCCGACTGAGTTCACGCTCTTGTACCGAGTAAAGTGGCCATTGAGTGTATGTCAGAAAGCTTAATTTCTCATATTTCATTTACTCCAAAATCTTCCCAATGGTGTTCGGTGTTTCTGTTAGACACAATACAGTCAAGACACAATGAAAGCATGGACGTGAATGATTTCTTGAGTGCCCTTAAGTCATGTCAACATATGACTGATAATATTTCCAATGAGCTCCAGTAGATGTGAAATCAATAGGAAGCTGAAGGAATGCACTCCAAAGCCTGTGGATATAAACTTGAAGGAAGCTGGTTGGGGATCTCGGAAGTCAGGCACAGGATATTGCTTCGGGAGTTCCACAGGGCAGTGTCCTACAGCCAGCTGTCTTCATCTGCTTTAATTGTCAACTTTCTCCCTTCACCAGAAGTGGGGATTATTACCTTACTGCCTGTTACACCACTGGCACTTAGGGTAGCAATGAAGATCCTCCAACTCCCTGTCCTTGGCCACAAAGGTGTAGAAGGATTCTTCATTGCTGCTTCTGTAACAATTTTTATTTGACCCATCAGGGAGCTGAACCCCCAAAGCTGGAGGACCAGTGGACCACTCATAGTCTGGCCACTACCCTTTGACCTGTTTGGCAGGCATGATCATACCAAGAGCCAAGGCACAAGGCCCTGGCTCCAGCCAACCTAGCTTTCTGGGTCATTGAGGCACGCAAGACTCCAAACCCGATGGCGAAGTCTTCTTGGAGGATAAGTGGGGATGCTTGCTGATATTTCCAGTATTTCATTTAATTCCATATATACAGGCATCCGTTAGTCTCGTGAGACCATGGATTTGCGCCTTGGAAGGTTTCCAGGGTGCAGGCCTGGGCAAGGTTGTATGGAAGACCAGCAGTCGCCCATGCTGCAAGTCTCCCCTCTCCACGACACCGATGTTGTCCAAGGGAAGGGCACTAGGGCCAATACAGCTTGGCACCGGTATTGTCGCAGAGCAATGTGTGGTTTGCTCAAGGACACAACACGCTGCCTCAGCTGAGGCTCGATCTAGCGACCTTCAGATCACTAGACCGACGCCTTAACCACTCGGCCACGCGCCAACACATGATCCATAGATAAGGGAAAAAAATCGATGACCTTGTAGATCAGGTCCTTGGGCAGCATCCAGGACAGAGTGATGTCAAAGAATGTGCATGCTGAACAAGTACCAGCCAGTGGCCGTCTCCAAGAAGAGCTCAAGCACCTATGCTTGAGACACAGCTGTTTGACATCCCCGTGGTGGTCACTTTAGACCCGAAACTAACGGGGACCTCTCGTATGGGGGCTGCACATTAATGTAGCGGTTAGCGTGATGCTATTACAGCACCAGTGACCCAGGTTCAGTTCCCGCCTCTGCCTGTGAGTAGCTTGTACGTTCTCCCCGTGACTGCGTGGGTTTCCTCCGGGTGCTCCGGTTTCCTCCGACTGTTTAAAGACGTACTGGTTCAGTAGGCTAATTGATCACATGGGTGGAATTGGGCAGCATGGGCCCATGGACCAGAAGGGCCTGTTACCGTGTGGTATCGCGAACTAAAGTGATAAAAAGATAAAGACTGTGGCAATGCCGTTATGTCCAATGTTGGTTATCCTGCAAAAAGTGCCTCACTTTTTAAATCGCCAACACTTTTTCACCATCTTCAAGCCTAATACTTGGAGAATAATATAAAATGCTCAACAACCCTGGGACAGTGCTCAACATTCAAGAAGGCTTGAGGCCCATGTGTACTATCACAACTGACTCTACAGCACAGGTTCCCAACATTTTTAATGCCATTAACCGAGAGGTCTGTGAACCCCAGGTTAGGAAGCCTGCTTCACGGTGTTGATAAACCTGTCCAAACCCATAACCTGCCACTTGTAAGGACAAGGGTTACTGGTTTGTGGGAATACTTCTCTACGTCAACCATCCTGACTTGCAAATATGTCGCGTTCCTTCTTTACCTTTGGGCCTAAATCCTGGACCTTCACTGTGGGAGCACTTTCTCCACGCGTACTGCAGTGGTTCAAAATGCTGATCCTTGATCAGAGGCAGACAGAGACTGTTGCTTTTCTCAGGCCGTTAGTGGAAAATTCCCTCACGTTATCTACAGAGTGCCTCTGCGTGAGGTTTTGCACCTACTTTTAATGGAGCCTTGGTTTTAGGCCGTATTTGGATGATGACACAAGATCTGAAAGCCACTAAACAACAAATTTCACATCTTGTAAGAGAGTGATCATAAATCTGATTCTGATTCTCGTTGTGCATAAAGTGATAACAAGGATTAGTATTTGAACACAGGTTGTTTGTGCTGGCTGGTTGTTCCACTGGAACTTCCATGGTCTGCTTTAGAATCAGATCAGGTTTAATATCACTGGCATATGTTGTGAAATTTGTTGGTATGTGACAGTGGTATATTGCAATATATAATAATAAAAACTGTGAATTACAGTAAGAAGTATATAATTAAATAAGCAGGTCCAAAATAGAAATAAAAAAGTAGTGAGGTTGTTTTCATGGGTTCAATGTCTATTCAGAAATCTGATGGCAGAGGGGAAGAAGCTGTTACTGAATCATTGAGTGTGTGCCTTCAGGCTCCTGTACCTCCTCCCTGATGGTAGCAATGAGAAGAGGGCGTGTCCTGGGTGATGGGGGTCCTTAATGATGGACGCCACCTTTTTGAGGCATCAATCCTTGAAGATGTCCTGGATACTCTGGAGTCCAGTGCCCATGATGGAGCTGGCTGAGTTTATAGCTTTCTACAGCCTATTTCGATACTGTGCAGTGTCCATACAGACAGTAATGTAGCTAGTTAGAATGCTTTCCACAGTACATCTGTAGAAATTTGCGAGTGTCTTTGGTGACATAACAAATTTCCTCAAACTCCTGATGAAATATAGCCACCATCCTCCTGCTGAGCGGTCTTGGACGAAAATGTTGACTGTTTACTCTTTTCCATAGATGCTGCCTGGCCTGCTGAGCTCCCCCAGTGTTTTTTGTGTGTGTTGCATGGATTTCCAGCATCTACAGATATTCTCTTGATCGTGCCTTCTTTGTAACTGCATTGATATATTGGGCCCAGGATAGATCTTCAGAGAGGTTGACACCCAGAAGTTTGAAATTGCTCACTCTTTCCACTTCTGATCTGCCTTTGAGGACCAAGAGCTGGAACGCAAGGAATGCCACTTCTATCCAACGAACAAGGGAGGGCTCACTTAGTTTGATAAAAGTAACATTGAACTCGTATAAAGTATGTAAAACATGGCTCTTTACAAAAATATTATCAAATAAACTTTGATGCCAGCAATGTAGAGCGATCAGGGTGGAAGATAAGATAAGGCAGTTGAAGAGACGAGGAGCATCTTGGGAAGTGAAGGCTTCAGTGCTGGAATCCCTTAGCTGGAGTCAAGGCGGCCAACAATGGAATGATTAAATTTGGGCAGATGACTGAGTTTACAGTAATCAGGACATCTTCAAGGAGCAATACCTCAAAAGGTGGCATCCATCTCTAAGGACAACCCTCCCCCCCCGCCCCCATCATACAGAGCATGCCCTCTTCTCATTGATACCACCGCCTGAAGGTACACACTGAATGGATCAGTCATAGTCATAGTCATACTTTATTGATCCCAGGGGAAATTGGTTTTCATTACAGTTGCACCATAAATAATAAATAGTAATAGAACCATAAATAGTTAAATAGTAATATGTAAATTATGCCAGTAAATTATGAAATAAGTCCAGGACCAGCCTATCGGCACAGGATGTCTGACCCTCCAAGGGAGGAGTTGTAAAGTTTGATGGCCACTGGCAGGAATGACCTCCTATGACGCTCTGTGTTGCACCTCGGTGGAATGAGTCTCTGGCTGAATGTACTCCTGTGCCCACTCAGTACATTATGTAGTGGTTGGGAGACATTGACCAAGATGGCATGCAACTTAGACAGCATCCTCTTTTCAGACACCACCGTGAGAGAGTCCAGTTCTATCCCCACAACATCACTGGCCTTACGAATGAGTTTGTTGATTCTGTTGGTGTCTGCTACCCTCAGCCTGCTGCCCCAGCACACAACAGCAAACACGATAGCACTGGCCACCTTCTTCCCCTCTGGAACAGCTTCTTCCTCTCTGCCATCTGATTTCTGAATGGGCATCGAGCCCATGAGAACTAAAGACCAAACTCAGAGGTTAAAGGAGTTGCAACATTTTGGGGGGGGTGGTGGTGTCACAGGATCGATGCAAGGTCAACAGAAGGAGCCAGGAAAAAAAGATGGGAATTTTAAAACCCAGATTCGGATGTATTTACTTATAAGGCCCTCCATTAATTGGGGTCACTTCCCAGATGCCTACATGATATGCAAGTTGGGGCAGTACGATATGGAGAGCTAGCTGTTGCCCACTTCTCCACACAGCTGATGGATCCAAAGGAGCTGCAGACACTGATACAGTTTGGCACTGGTGGAAAAGCAGGAGCCACCAGTCAGCGTTGAACTCAGCGCGGGAACTCCAGTTCTGGAATTTTCCTCAAGAATTCACTCCCGAAGCCTTCCCTCTGAGTGGCTGTAGCCACAGGGCAGTGGAGGTTTGAGACCAGTTCTCCCAGATGAGCTGATAGGTCCCATCTGCCCGACGCAACTGGTTTCTAAGACGCCAGTAACTTGCCTTTGCCCCTTCTCCTGTCAGTAGAAACGTTTCTGCCGGGCTTAGTGGCTGAGCCACAGGTGGAGACCAGGAGCTGGACTTGGTTGTCAGAGGCTATTTGAGATGCAGGCCACTGGGAGCTTGTCCCCACCACCACCCCTGGCTATAACAACCCTAAGGAACCACAGGTAAATTAAAACATGTAGTGAAATTGTCGCCTGCGTTAAACAACACACAGCCGTGCTGGGGGCAGCTAGCCTTTCGGTGTCAGCTTAGCATGTAGGTGTGGTTTTGAGCAGAAGGACAATGGGTTAAAATGACCTTGAGTGATTAGCATTACAATTTTTTTGGATGAGCTTAAATTTATTTGGAGTGTGATAGAGGAAGGGTACAAGGAGGGCACTGGTATAGTCCAATCCAGACACATTTCTATGGATTGTTAGAGGATTATCCTTAATTTTGTGCCTCATTAGGAGTGAAAGGTTCCTCCAATTAATTTGATTTGGGTGTGAGAAATACAATTACTGCTGATTAGAGTTCTTATGCATTCACTGGCCAGCGTTCTCCTCATTTATTCCAGTCACTCTTCGAGCAGGCGGTATAGAGAATCTAATTCAGCTGACTCCAAGTGGTTTTATTTAACCATGAATTTGCTGCTAAATCATTTAATGCTGTTTGCAACCAGTTCACTGAGAACTTTCAACCCTTCCCTCCTCTCCTCTCAAAGGTCAAAACAGGTCCAAGTTAAAAGGAAATTTATTATCAAAGTGCATATATGTTACCATATACAGTACTGTGCAAAAATCTTAGTCACATATATATATAGCTAGGGTGCCTAAGACTTTTGCACAGTACTGTAGTAATTTTATGTATTGCAGTGTACTGCAGCCGCAAACAAAAAACAAATTTCACGGCATATGTGAGTGATAATAAACCTGATTCTGATATGGTTCTCTATTGTGGACCGAGAGTGGGAAGAGGGGAATCATGGTTAGGGAAAGGGGAAGGGAGAGGGGAGGGAGCAGGAAGCACCAGAGAGACATTCTGTGATGATCAATAAACTGGTGGTTTAGAATCAAATGGCCTTGCCTGGGGTCTCAGGGATGCGCGTGTCTGCCCCCACGCCACCCCCCACTCTGCCCCGGCACTCTTCTTAACCACCTGTCCCACACCACTCCCACGGCAGTCCACCCTTACCATTCCCAACATCCTGTTCTCCTGCCAGATTTACAAACTCGCTCTCTGCTCCACATCGACAAATGCAATATTGTGCAACCCTGAGATTAATTTACTGGCGGGCATTCACAGTAGATAAGAGAAACACATCAGGATGAATGAAAGACCTCCTGCAACAGGATGAACACAAATGTGCAAAGGACATCAAGCTGTGCAAATACAAAAATAAATAATAATAATAAATAAACAATAAATATCGAGAACATGAGATGAAGAGTCCCTAAAGTGAGTCCATTGGTTGTGGGAACAATTCAACGCTGGGGCGAGTGATGTTAAAACATAGAAAACCTTCAGCACAATACAGGCCCTTCGGCCCACAAAGCGGCGCCAGACACGTACTTACTTTAGAAATTACCTGGGGCTACCCATAGCTCTCTATTTTTCTAAGCTCCACGTACCTACCGAGGAGTGTCCTGAAAGACCTTATCGTATCCGCCTCCACCACCGTTGCAGGCAGCCATTCCACGCACTCACCACTCTATGCATAAAAAAACTTACCCCTGATATCTCCTCTGTACCTGCTTCCAAGCACCTTAAAACTGTGCCCTCTTGTGTTAGCCATTTCAGCCCTGGGAAAAAGCCTCTGACTATCCACACAATCAATTTCTCTCATTATCTTATCGCCTTCGGTTCAAGATCTTGATGGTTGAGGGGTAATAACTGTTTCTGAACCTGGTGGTGTGAGTCCTGAAGTGCCTGTACCTTATTTCTGATGGCGACAGTGAGAAGAGAGCGTGACCTGGATAGTGTCAGGTCCTGGTTTGTGAATATTGCTTTCCTGTGACAGCACTCCTGTCTTCCTTCAGACAACCGATAAACCACAAATTCCAGCTCCCAGTTCTCTAAAACTTTTACTGTTGACAATACTTTATGATATATTTTAAGTTTCCAGGAAGATATGTTAATATAGTATTACAGAATACAGAAATACAGAATATTGTATTAATATTATTAATGGTAAAACTCTTGGCAGTGTGGAGGATCAGAGGGATCTTGGGGTCTGACTCCACAGGACACTCAAAGCTGCTGCGCAGGTTGACTCTGTGATTAAGAAAGCATATGGTGCATTGGCCTTCATCAATCGTGGGACTGAGTTTAAGAGCCGAGAGGTAATGTTGCAGCTATATAGGACCCTGGTCAGACCCCTCTTAAAGTATGGTGCTCAGTTCTGGTCACCTCACTACAGGAAGGAAGTGGAAACCATAGAAATGGTGCAGAGGAGATTTATAAGGATGTTGCCTGGATTGGGGAGCATGCCTTATGAGAATAGGTTGAGTGAACTCAGGTTTTTTTCCTTGGAGTGACGGAGGATGAGAGGTGACCTGGTAGAAGTGTACAAGATAATGAGAGGCATTGATATATCGATAGTCAGAGGCTTTTCCCCAGGGCTGAAATGGCTAACACGAGAGGGCGCAGTTTTAAGGTGCTTGGAAGTAGGTACAGAGGAGATGTCAGGGGTAAGATTTTTACGCAGAGTGGTGAGTGTGTGGAATGGGCTGCCAGCGACGGTGGAGGAGGCGGATACGATAGGGTCTTTTAAGAGACTCCTAGACAAGTACATGGAGCTCAGAAAAATAGAGTGCTATGGGTAACCCTCGGTAATTTCTAAGGTAAGGACATGTTCGGCACAACTTTGTGGGCCGAAGGGCCTGTATTGTTCTATGTTCTATGTAAAGGATAGCAGATCCTTGAGGGACATATTCCCTGCGTGGCTCTCTGATCATGGAAAGAGTTTTCCTGCAACCTTTCTTTACTTCTCGGGTTGGGCAGTTTTTAAAGGACAGAAAGGTGGACTTTGCACATATCGTGTCCTGACTATTGCTGGAAAGGTCAGTGTTTATGATCCATTCCTAATTGCCCTTGAACATGTCTGACCATTTCATATTCAATCACATTGCTGGGTGTAGGGAAACACTGAGCGAGAAAGGAAAATATCATTGAATTTATACAGCACCTTTGTCTATTCCAGGGATTCCCAATCTTTTTTATGCCCTGGACCAATGCTATTAAGCAAAGGGTCTGTGGACTCCAGGTTAGGAACCCCTGATCTATACCGACTATCTTACTTCGCTTACTGCCTGTTACGCCATTGGCGATTAAGGCAGCAATGAAGGTCCTCCATCATTTACAGTGTTTATCATGTCATTAGCTTCCGCTCAGTTTTCACTACTGTCAGCCATCCCATCCTGGGTGGAGACTCAGGAATACCGTTGCACCCAGATGCAGAAGGATTCTCCATTGCTGTTTCTGTAACTGTTTTTTTTGACCCGTCAAGGTTGTCATCCCTGAACCTGGAGGACCGGTGGACTAGTTTTAGTCTGGCCTCTACCCTTTGGCCTGTTTGGTATGGGTGACCCTACAAAGAGCCAAAGCATAAGGCCCTGACCCCAGCCAACATGGCTCTCTGGGTCATCGAGGCATGCGAGCCTCCAAACCACGGCAAGGTTGTGGTCCTCCATGTACACCAATCTTAGAAATCTCAGCACAGTAACAGACTCTTCTGGTCCAGTGAATCCACACCATCCCAATTGCACCCTTAAGGCTGATTAACCTACTAACCTAGGAGAGGTGATTGATACGTTCGTGGCCTAAGGTAAAGGAGTGAATTTTAGAAAACCTAGCACATTTATTTTTCCTACATTTACACACTTAGTCCAGCGGTCATGAAGCATACAGATCCCTTCTTTGTAGAAGTCAGCGTCTTGGACCTCCAGAAGTGGTCCACAGCAGGGATGATTGATAAGTTCGTGGCCTAAGATAGATAAGGCATCTGTTAGTCTTGCAAGACCATGGATCTGCGCCTGGAAACTCTTCACTCTCCAGGGCGCAGGCCTGGGCAAGGTTGTATGGAAGGCCAGCAGTTGCCCATGCTGCAAGTCTCCCCTCTCCATGACACCAATGTTGTCCAAGGGAAGGGCATTAGGACCCATACAGCTTTGCACCAGTGTCGTCGCAGAGCAATGTGTGATTAAATGCCTTGCTCAAGGACACAAAGGACACAACACGTTCCCTCGGCTGGGGCTCGAACTCACGACCTTCAGGTAGCTAGTCCAATGCTTTAATCACTTGGCCATGTGCCACACAACCTAAGGTAGAAGGAGATGAGTTATTAACTTCAAACTTTCTGCATAATCACTCAAAGAGTTGAACTGCACGTGCATGTAATGAGAGCTGTAGAACTCATCTCCTACTTATCAATCACCCCTGCTGTGGACCACTTCTACAAAGAAGGGATCCATATGCTCCAGGACCTCTGGACTAAGTGTGTACATGTAGGAGGGAACTATGTTGAAAAATATATGTGTTATGTTTTCAAAGATTGACTCCATCTACCTTAGGCCACGAACTTATCAATCACTCCTCGTATCTGTCTTTGGAATGTGCAAGGGAACCGGAGCACCTGCAGGAAGCCGATGGAGCCACGGGGAGAATATACAAACTCCTTATAGACAGCGGCAGAATTGAACCCAGATCACTGGTGCTTTAATAGTGTTAGGCTAAGTGCTACGCCACCACGCCGTCCATGTTCAGGTTGTTTGTCCATCATGAAACGATGAGCACCACTCTAGTCACTGCCCTCTGGGCTGGTCTGTGGGTACGCAGATGGCTGGAGCGACCACTCTGCACTCGGAAAGTTCTTTGGCACTGTGGACATAAGATACCAGCCGCACTCCGTTGGGGGTCTTCGGCGCGGGCTTTCCTGGCCAGCCAATATCTCTCTGCTGCAAACGTCCTTTCTGTCTTTGTCACTGCACCCTCATGGAGGGAGGAGTGCTTCTCAACCTGATATGTTCCCATGTGCCTGGGTTGATGCCAAAGACTTTTAGTGAAATTATCAGGGTGTCTGTATCATGTTTCCTTTGGCCTTCAGGGGAATGCTTTCCTTTCTGTAGTTCACTGCAAAGCAGTCTGTTAGGCAGCCGATGGGCTGGCATACGTGCTAGGTCAGTGGTCCCCAACTTTTTTTGCACCGCGGACTGGTGTAATATTGACAATATTCTTGCGGACCGGCCGACCGGGGGGGGGGGGATGTTCAAGTAGGGTTAAACTCACCTCGACATGTCTTTTACAGTTAGGGTTGCCAACTTTCTCACTCCCAAATAAGGGTCAAAAGTAGCAGTCAAATCCCGTGACACTTGTGTTTACCCCAGGAAAGACTACCATGACCATGAAGCCTTGCGTGGGCACCTGTGTACGCATGCGTGAGTGACATGCGCGTAAGTGATTTGCGCATGTGCGCACGTGCCGATTTTCGCTAAGTAAGCACTTATAAGTAAGCACTATAGATCCCTTCTGTGACTTGTTCACAGTCACAAGATACAGCTGCCCATATAATCCTACACAATTAATATTTTATTCTCCCCAAATTCCACAACCACATCTACACATTAGGTTGAATACAGTGTCTAATTCACATACAGCCTGAATGTCTTTGGGTTCTGGGAGAAAACCAGAGCATCCAGGGGAACCCATACAAATCAGAGCGAGAATTCATACTCCACACAGACAGTACAAAAAGCCAGGACTGAACCTGGGTCACTGGAGCTTGTAATGGAGACAGCAATTCTATCTTTTATAACTAACAAAAAAGTACACTGCCTTTTTTCCCCAAAGTGGCAACATCTGCCATTTCTCTGCCCTTTCACTTCACCTCTCTATATAGCCCGGAGACTACTGAGAGAATAAAATTCACTCATCTGTGTTTTTTTTTTAAATGGCAACTCCATAATTGTAAATAGTGACCCCTAGTTCAAGGCTGTCCCACAAGATAGAACATCCTCTTCACATTCAAAGTGCCAGGACACCTCAGAATCTTGTACTTTATTTAAGTAATCTCTCTCTTCCAAACACCAGGTATGACAAGCCTAGCCCCATTCCATGAAATAGTCTAATAAACCTCTGCTCGACTTCTTCCATATAGACAGCGGCTATATTTCATTAGGAGTTTGAGGAGATTTGGTATGTTGCCAAAGACACTCGCAAATTTCAACAGATGTACCGTGGAGAGCATTCTAACTGGCTGCGTCACCATCTGGTATGGGAGTAGAGGTGTGGGCTACTGCACAGGATCGAAATAAGCTGCAGAAAGTTGTAAACTCAGTCAGCTCCATCTTGGGCACTAGCCTCCGTCGTATCCAGGACTTCTTCAACGGGAGATGCCCCAAAAGGGTGGCATCCATCATTAAAGACCCCCATCACCCAGGACCTGCCCTCTTCTCATCGCTACCATCAGGAAGGAGGTACAAGAGCCTGAAGGCACACACTCAGCGATTCAGGTACAACTTCTTCCCCTTCAGGTTGCTGAATGGACATTGATCTCATGAGCACTACCTCATGACTTTTTTATTTCTTTTTTTTTGCACTTCTTATTTAAATTAAGTATTTAATATTCTTTAGAATTACTTGCCGGTATTCACAGTTTTTTTTCTCTCTATTATTATGTTTTGCTCCACAAAGTTAACAAATTTCACGACATATATGCTGGTGATATTCAGCCTGATTCTGATTTGATTCCAGCGATTTAATCTTTTCTAAAATAAGGAGACCAGTTTTGTACACAGTATTTCACATGCAACCTCATCAATGCTGCATAAAACTGAAACAACCCACCTCCTCTCTTTTGTATTCAGTAAAAAATACATTTTGTTGGCACCTGCTGTAGCTGCATGCTAGCCTTTTGTATCTCATGTATGTCTGGCGGGGTGGAGATACGTCTCTACCAAAGGAGAAAAGCACTCCTTCCCTCTGCTAACCTGCGGGTCACCCTTGGGCAAGGTGTAGCACCTGCTTAGCCCCCCCAGTCAGTGTCATGTGAAGCCATGGGAGTCATGGGTGGATAGTCGTATGAGCAGCCGGTGCAGATCACAAGTCCTGGCTATGTGGCCACAGACACTAGGCAGACAATCTCTGAAGAGTATTGATAATGTGTGTGTGAGGGGTGGGGGGAGGTCATCCATCTTGTGAAGGTACTGCCCAGAAGAAGACAATGGCAAACCACTTCTGTAGAAACATTTGCCAAGAAGAATCATGGTTATGGGACCATGATCGCCCATGTCATACGACACAACTCGACATGTAATGATGATAATGCACTTTAAGACCCAGATCTTCCTGCACCTTGGAGCTGCACAGTCTCTCATTATTCGAACAGTATGCCATCCTACTTTACTTGCCAAAATAGGCAATTGCACATTTTACCATACTGCATTTGTGAGATCTTTGCCCATTTACATAAGATCTACATCCCTTCGTTGCCTCCCCATGTCCTCTTCACAACTTATTTTCCTACTTACCTTCAGCAGAATTGACAACTGCATCTTCAGCTTCTTCATCCAAGTCTTTATGTATAAGGAGTTCCCAATCTTTTTTATGTCATGCCATTAAGCAAGGGGCCCATGGACCCTACATTGGGAACCCTTGTTATATACAGTACTGTGCAAAAGTCTTACACACCCTAGATTTTTTATATGGTTTCAGATGGTGTGGCCTCCACAGAGCCCTGATCTCAACACCATCGAGGCTGTCTGGGATTAACTGGAGAGAAAGAAGCAAGTAAGACAGCCAGAGCCTGCTGAGCAACTGTGACAAGTTCTCTAAAATGCCTGGAACAACCTACCAGCTGATTTTCTTATAAAACTGCATGGCCGTGTAATTAAGAGAATTGATGTCGTTTTAAGGGCAAAAGGGTGGTCACACCAAATATTGACTTGATTTAGTTTTTTACTGTTTACTGCTCTTTATAGTAATTTTTTTTTGATATTTGAAAACTTTTCATTATTTTGGAAGTGTCTTTGTTTTACAGATTTTTTTTACAGGTACTAAGACTCTTCCACAGGACTGTAAATTGTTGGATTTTTTTTTTTGTGGCCACCCACTTGTTGTGTCCCTGGGGATGATGCTTTAGGCTCTATCATCCAAACTACTACTTGTGAGCAGCTGGGGCCCAGAACCCATCCCCGTGACATCCTTTGTTCTCAGCTCTCTGTTTTCCACCCATCTGTCGGACTCAGTACATTAATGCAAAATCTGCACTGTCACTTTGTTTTAATTATTATTGAATTCCTTTGAAAGTTCAAACACATTAAATTAATTGACTCTCCCTTACTTATTCTGTCACCAAAAAAGCTTAAGTCTTTTCAAAATGATTTCTCGATCATTACATGTTAGCATACAGCAGCACAGTACAGGCCCTTCAGTGCACAATCTTGTGCTGACATTTTAACTAACCCTAATGTTCAACCTAGTCTTTCCCTCCCCACATAGTCATCCAGTTTTTTCTTTCACAAATATGCGCAGCCAAGCGTTTCGTAAATGTCCGTAATATGTCTGCCTGTATCACCATCCCTGGCCAAGCGTTCCACACACTCACCACTCCCCGTGTAAAAGCCTATCCTTAACATACTTTATACTTTATTGTCGCCAGACAATTGATACTAGAATGTACAATCATCACAGTGATATTTGATTCTGCACTTCCCGCTCCCTGGAGTACAAATCGATAGTAAATATTAAAAATTTAAATTGTAAATCATAAGTAGAAAATAGAAAACTGGCAAGTAAGGTAGTGCAAAAAAACTGAGAGGCAGGTCCGGGTATTTGGAGGGTATGGCCCAGATCCGTACAGCAGTCTTATCACAGTTGGAAAAAAGCTGTTCCCAAATCTGGCCGTACGAGTCTTCAAGCTCCTGAGCCTTCTCCCGGAGGGAAGAGGGACGAAAAGTGTGTTGGCTGGGTGGGTCGTGTCCTTGATTATCCTGGCAGCACTGCTCCGACAGCGTGCGGTGTAAAGTGAGTC
Organism: Mobula birostris; assembly: GCF_030028105.1. NCBI lineage: Eukaryota > Metazoa > Chordata > Chondrichthyes > Myliobatiformes > Myliobatidae > Mobula > Mobula birostris. The sequence continues at coordinate 12,751,023 of NC_092379.1, forward strand.
CAAGGATGGAAGATTGGTTTGTGTGATGTGCTGGGCCGTGTTCACGATCTTCTGCAGCTTCTTCCAGTCTTGGACAGGACAACTTCCATACCAGGTTGTGATGCACCTATACTTTCCTCTAAGCACCTTAATTATTATTTCACCTTCATTTTATCCATTTCTGCCCTCTCTGCCCAACCTTGTAATTATCCTTCAGGTGCCCTGTCACCGCTTCCTTAGATTCCAGCATTTCTTTTATCAACAATTTCATATTAACTGGTCTATAATTCCCCGTTCACTCTCTCACTCATTTCTTCAGCAGTGAGAAGACATTTGTTACTTTCCAATTTGTGTGAACTGGTGGAAATGTGTATAATTGAGGACAACCCTTTCTTATTACTATCAACAATGAGGTGTTACAGGAGCCTGAAGAAGTCCACTCAGCATTTTGGAACAGCATCTTTCACTCAGCCGTCAAATTTCTGAATGGTCCATGAGCACTAGTGTATTTTTTAATATACAGTATTTCTGATTTTTAAATCTACACATTTAAAAAAAATCTTTTCAATATATGTAATTGATTTACTTGTTTATTTATTTTTATTTATTTACTGTCTTATTTTATTTTATTTATTATTATTATTATCTTTTTCTCTCTCTGTTAGATTATGTATTGCATTGAACTGCTGCTGCTAAGTTAACAAATTTCACGTCACATGCCAGTGATAATAAACCTGATTCTGATTTTCACTATTTGGCTCTTTTTTTGGCACTACAGTGGATTCCGGTTAATCGGGCCACCGGTTAATTGGGGTGGCCGTTCATTTGGGACAACTTTTAAATCACAAAAACTAGTTGAGAAAATAGCTGGGATTCCCTTTGTTTATTTGGGGCACTATGCCACTTAATTGGGGCAGGAGACTATTGCCAAACGGTTTCTCAAAAAGCGTCAGTAATGTATAGTTGCTGGGCCATTAGGCACAACACTGTGTTTAGAGTGATCAGTTTTTAAATAGCATCTGTTGTGTGTGTTTGTGTTCAAAAGGCAGTGAACTTTGCTACTGATCGTTGATGAAAAATAAGCAGTAAGACAATACAGAACTGTTTTGCTCACTGTGGTTTCAAGCATTCAGGCTTGGAAATGCCAGAAATGGCCAGGAGTGGAAATGAAATGATTTCACTACTTCAACAAGTTAGGAACTATGAGGAATTTGAAGGTATTAGTAATCATCCTGAATGTTACAATGATAATGAGGATTTGGAGGATGCGATCTTCTAAAGCATTGTATGAAAGCAGTCCATTATCTGCACGAGACAGTCAGTGCACATTTAGTACATTTATATTCAATCAAAAGAACATGGCAGATGAATTCATCTGTCAATAATGATTGGGACTAATCACAGTTTTTTGCACTGTAGAGGCATTGGTAGCATTTCTGTGTTTCATTTAAATAGATAAATTATCACTCATTTAAATGGTAGTTTGTCTTTTTTATACCTTTTAAATATTTCCATGAAACTTTGGCTAACTTGGGCCAAAATGTACTGGTCCCGATGTGTTCCTATAAACCAGAATCTGCTGTATTTATATTTGTATATTATATATTTATTATAACTTATAGTAATTATATATATATATATAAAAAATAGTTAAATTAAATAAGTAGTTCAAAAATAGAAATAAAAAAGCAGGAGTTCAATGTCCATTGAAGAATCAGATGACAGAGGGGAAGAAGCTGTTCTTGAATCATTAAGTGTGTGCCTGCAGGCTTCTGTACCTCTTTCCTGATGGTAGCAAGGAGAACAAGGTATGTTTTGAGTGATATGGGTCCTTAATGATGGATGCCACGTTTTTGAGGCATTGCTACTTGATGATGTCCTGGATATCACAAAGTCTAGTGCTCATGATGGAGCTGAGGAAGTTTACAACTCTCTGCAGCTTACTTCAATCTTGTGCAGAAGCACCCCGCCCCCCCCCATATCATATGGTGATACAGCCAGTTAGAATGCTCTCTACGGTACATACATAGAAATTTTTGAGTGTTTCTGGTGACGTATCAAATCTCCTCAAACTCCTAGTGAAATATGGCCACGGTTGTCCCTTCTTTCTGGGTGCATCAGTAGGCTGGGTCCACGTTAGATCCTCAGAGGTATTGGCACCGAGGAATTTGAAATTGCTCACTCTTTCCACTTCTGATCCCTCTATGAGACTGGTGTGTGTTCCCTTGTCTTACCTTTTCTGACGTCCACAACCAGTCCTTCAGTCTTATTAACGTTGAGGGCGAGGTTATTGCTGCGACACCACTCAACTAGCTGATACATCTCACTCCTGTATGCCCTCTTGTCACCCATCTGAAATTCTGCCAACTAAGGATTTATTGTCATCAAAATTTTAGATGGCATTTGAGCTGTGCCTAGCCACACAGTCATGGGTGTAGAGAGAGTAGAGCAGTGGGCTAAGCACACATCTCCGAGGTGCGCCATTGTTGATTGTCAGTGAGGTGGATATGTTGTTTTCGATCTGTACAGACTGTGGTCTACTGGTTGGGAAGTCAAGGATCCGGTTGCAGAGCGAGGTACAGAGGCCCAGGTTCTGGAACTTTTCAATCAGAACTGTAGGAATGATTGTGCTAAATGTTAGTCAATAAACAGCAACCTGATATAGGTATTTGTTGGTCAGGCGAGCCGATAAGATCGTGTCTGATAGGCAAATTGCAGTGGGTCTGGGTACTTGCTGAGACAGGAGTTAATTCGAACCATAGCCAAACTCTCAAAGCACTTAATCACCACAGAACTCTCCCTGTTCTTCTTGAGCACTGGTATAATTGTTGCCCTTTTGAAGCAGGTGGGAACTTCCGACTGTAGCAATGAAAGATCGAAAGTGTCTTTGACCTCCCCTTCCAGTCTTTCTGATTCTGATTCTTAGCTGCTTTCCTTTAAAACGTTGGGATACAGCTTAACATGCCCTGGAGAACTCATCATCTTCCAGTCCCATTAATTTCAACAACACTAAGTTCTTTGTTTAATAATACCAATTTCTTCAGACCTGTTGTTTACTTCTATTTCCGAGAGATATTCTGTACATTCTTTCATGGAGATAGGCAAGAGAGTGTGGTTTAATTTGCTTTTATTCCCCAGTAGAATTTCTGCAGACGTTGGGGGTTTTACAGTGAATACATCTCCATGAAGTTCAAACCGTGTCTCCTGTTGTCATTTCAGCTCCAATTGCCCATTCTGCCTCATGTTCACACTGACGATGGCTTCACTTTAAGATGGCTGAACAAAACAGTGAAGCCACAGTCAGTAAATAAGCAACTCCATTGTCCCACCTAACCGTCTTGTAATCTCTTTAGAAAATTCTGTAAGTTCAGTCAAGCGTGATAATTTCTTTTTAAATCAATGTTGCTTCTTTCTATTTTCACTATCTAGATACGTGGTAATTTCATCCTTAATTAACGGCTCCCAAATTGTCCCAGGCCATCGAAGCTGAACTAATCAGTCTGTAATTACCTGATTAGAACTATCTTTCTCTTTAACAATGCATATTAAATTGTCCACTCTCCAGCACACTGTGGAGTTTAGAATTATAATTCCTGGGGTCTCTGCAGCTTCCTTGCTCATTGGCCTTACCGCATATTCCAGTGGCTGCCCCTTCCTCCCCGCTCACCTGCAATACTTTGATCTTAAAGCCACGAGGTAGCTGTCTCCAATATGAAGGACTTTGGAGGCATGTTGCCCTAGACTCTGCAGGAGGGGAAGGTGGTCAGAGAGAGAAGTGCCCCCACAATCACACAAGGTGGCCTCCACTGGGAAAAGAATGTTGTGAAAATGAATGCATTTTTCAGAATTCATTCTCCCCTTTGGTTGTATTTCTTGTGAGAATATAGGTTCAGCTGGTAAGGTGAGCATTAATTAGTCCTGAGTACATCTGCTCCAACCCCAGTTCCTTGACCTTGTCAGTCAGGAGCTGCCGTTGGGTGCAGGTCCCACAGATGTAATCATCAGGGAGACCATTAAATACCCTGTACTTCCATATCTTACAGGAAGAGCATTTCACTGCCTTAACTACCATCCTGCCCAACACCTCTTAACTTCTCAAACTTAAGTACTAGCCTGCACCTGTTCTCGCCTGACCACTCCAACACTGGCCCACTCCAACAGTGGACACCCTGCTTACAACTTGCTTCTTTTTATTGGCTCAAGAGAGTGGCAGTTTGCCAAAAAGTTCCAAAGGGCCCTAGGTTTTTTTTTGAACCTCTCACTGCCTCACCAACAAATGACTGCTCATGATGTTTGCAGCCTCATTCCCCCACCACCCCGCTACTGACCCCCCCACTGACTTCTGGGAACATCTACTGGTATATTTCTGTGAATGACTCCAACCCTCTAACTCCTGGCTGGCATGGGAATGTGTGCTGACCCTTTGTGGGCTGCCCCCAGCCCAACCTCATGCGTGTTGGTTGTTAAGGCAAGCAATGCATTTCACTGTCTGTTTCCAGGTACTTGTGATAAATCAATCTGAATCTAAGCCAATAAGTCGGAGAGTGTTACATGAGAGTGAGACAGGCCCTTCAGACTACTCCGCCTATACTGACATCAAGCTCTCATTTACACAAAATCTGAAGTTATCTCATTTTATTCCCCCCTTCCCCAACAACATTCCCATCAGCTCCTCCCAGATTCTACCACTCACTCACACACAGCAGAAGCAATCTATAGTGGCCAATTTACCCACTGACCTTCATGTTTTGGCATGTGGGAGAAAACTGGAGATACCCAAAGGATCTCCGAGAAAACATACGAACTATGATCAACAGAGTTCCATTGGTAATTAACCTTCCCCTTAAAGGTCCAAAGTTCATTGCTCAAAGTTCAAAGTAAATTTATTCTCAAGTTCTGTAGATGTCACCATATAACCATATAACAATTACAGCACGGAAACAGGCCATCTCGGCCCTTCTAGTCCGTGCCGAACTCTTACTCTCACCCAGGCCCACTGACCTGCACTCAGCCCATAACCCTCCATTCCTTTCCTGTCCGTATATCTATCCAATTTAACTTTAAACGACAACATCGAACCTGCCTCAACCACTTCTGCTGGAAGCTCGTTCCACACAGCTACCACTCTCTGAGTAAAGAAGTTCCCCCTCATGTTACCCCTAAACTTTTGCCCTTTAACTCTCAACTCATGTCCTCTTGTTTGAATCTCCCCCATTCTCAATGGAAAAAGCTTATCCATGTCAACTCTATCAATCCCCCTCATAATTTTAAACACCTCTATCAAGTCCCCCCTCAACCTTCTACGCTCCAAAGAATAAAGATCCAACTTGTTCAACCTTTCTCTGTAACTTAGGAGATGAAACCCAGGCAACATTTTAGTAAATCTCCTCTGTCCTCTCCCAATTTTATTGACATCTTTCCTATAATTCGGTGACCAGAACATATGCTACCTTGAGATTCATCTTCTTGCAGGCATTCACACTAGGTACAACCAAGTGCAATAGGATCGTCGAAAAGCTACACAGAGAGGCTGACAAACAAGCAATGTGCAATAGAAGTTCATGAGGAAAGAGATCGTGGCTGGGTTGTGTAGCGGTTAGTACATTGCTTAACTGCAGCGGCGACCCAGGTTCAATTCCCACCGCAGTTTGTAAGGAGTTAGTATGTTCTGTACTGTAAGGAGTCTGCAGAGTTATCTTTGTACATGATGATGTGGGTTGCCTCTGGGTGCTCTGGTTTCCTCCCACTTTCCAAAGACATACAGGTTAGATTAGATTATGAGAACACTCAGTCCTCTTTTATTGTCATTTAGAAATGCATGCACGCATTAAGAAATGACACAATGTTTCTCCAGAGTGATATCACAGAAAACAGGACAAACCAAAGACTAATACTGACAGAACCACATAATTATAATATATAGTTACAGCAGTGCAAAGCAATACTATAATTTGATGAAGAACAAACCATGGACACGGTAAAAAAAAAGTCTCAAAAGTCCCCGAGTCGATCGACTCCCGAGTCCCCGATAGCAGGCAGCAAAAGGGAGAAACTCCCTGCCATAAACCTCCAGGCACCGTCACTTGCTGATGCCTTGGAAGCAGCCGACCACAGCCGACACTGAGTCCGTCCGTCCGAAAACTTCGAGCCTCCGACCAGCCCTTCTGATACAGCCTCCTGAGCGCCTTCGACCTGTCCCCAGCCGCTGAAACACGCAAAGCCGAGGACTCAGGGCCTTCTGCTCCGGAGATTCCGGTTACCACACAGTAGCAGTGGCAGCGAAACGAGCATTTCAGAAGTTTTCCAGATGTTCCTCCGTACTCTCATGTTTGTCTCCATCAAATCAGAATTGTGCACGGTCCCCTACTTGACAGATTACAGATATCATTCACCGGAGAGGCCACGCACACTGCTGTTGTGTCGCCATCTTCTACTAAATATTTAGTAGACTATTTGGTCTCATGGGTCTGATTGGGTGTTGCGGGCTCGTTGGACTGGAAGGGCTTGTTACTGTACTGCATTTCTAAATAAAACAAATAATAATTATTGTTAATAGATAAATAAATAATACTGAAAACGTGAATTCTAGAGTTCTTGAAGTGAGTCCATAGAATACGGAATCAGTTCAGAGTTGAGGTGGGTGAAGGTATCCACGCTGGTTCAGGAGGCTTATGGTTGTAGGGTAATAACTGTTCCTGAACCAGCTGGTGTGGGGCCAAAGGCTGCTCTTCCCAGTGGCAACAACGAGAAGAGAGCATGGTGGGGAGTCCTTAATACTGGATTTTCCTGTTCTTTGTCTTGAGTACTCCATGTGGTTTCGGGTATGACACTCTCACTCACTCCAGGTGCTGTTGCATGAACAAAGTCATTGTCTGGTCTTTCAACTAACTGTGGCTCACGGCTCTTAGGAACCCATTGTTCAAAGCTGCATTTTAAATTTAATCTACAGTCCATATTCAGATCTGAAGATAGGCGGCTGAAATTAGTTGTTGAAGTTAATATTTTGCTATAAGTCCAGAATATGCTCTAACACCGGGAAAACACATATCACCTGAGATGCTCTCAGGATTTCAGAATGACTATCTTACACCCCGGGTAAGTTTGAGGTAAAAGAGATAATTTTCCTCTGGTACTGGGAACACTGCCAAAATTCCATTTTGGGAGATTCTAAGCTACAGAATGACAGCACAAAACCCAACAAGTGACTCTTTCACTTAAAAATTAATTCCGTAATTTATCTCTCAGTCTTAATCTCTAACAACACATTTTGCATTGGAATAAAAAGCGGCTTACAGCACAGATGGCCTGTGCTTTGTGTACGTGCCACTGCAGGGTCCAGAACTTGCTGGTGCCCACACAGTGGGGCGCAATACCAGTTTCCCTTGGAGCTTGTCTCTGAGTAGGCAGGCTACCCGAGGGGCCTTTTCTGCCCCGGGCAAAGGGAAAAGTAGGAATATTTCCTTGTTTCAGTGAACAGAAAGGGCTTGAAATGGCAAGCAGGTTGCTGTGGTGAAATTGTGGATGGCGTGTGGCATGTTTGAGCCAACCCTTCGTGTACAAACATAATACTTTCTTCTTAATCGCTGCTTGTGTTAAATTTAGAATGTTGCACTGCTGAAGCTTTTTTTATGCTGTGTTGAGTAATTACGGAGTGACGTTTCCCCCTTTAATTGCAATTCAATGGTTCAATAGTTCCATTTATTATCAGAGAATATATACAGTATACAACCTGAAACTCTTACTCTCTGCAGACATCCTCAGAACAGGGGAAAAACCCCAAAGAATGAATGACTGAGGACCCCAAAGCCTTCTGCCCCCCCTCCCCACAGGCATCACCAACCACCCCCCCCGAAAAATTGAATGACAAAAAAAATGAGAACCCCAAAGCCCCCGACCCCCTCCCATGCCACAAGTAGCATTAACCGTCTCCCTCCTCCACATATTCCAGCAGAGAGCATCAGCCCCTTCCCCCTCCCCCATCACCCCCCACCATCCAGCATGCAAGCAGCAGAAAAGCCCCCAGAGAGAGGCCATGGTCTGTAGCCCATCAAAAACTACTGTTCGCCCCAACAGTTTGACATGTCCCAGGCTCTCTCTCACCAGCAAGGGAGAGAGAGAGTTGTCACTCCTTCCACAGCGAGAGGGGGACAAATTCACAGTAGATCTACTTCTTCAGCTCTCCAATATCACGTCAATTTTTAGCAAATTTCGCTCTTCAACAAGCCCCTGACAGCCAGCCAGGCCCCTTTAAAGAAAGATTTGCTATTCAGAAACAAAGTCCCTGCACAGTCGTTGATACCAGGGAAATCTGCTCGGTTCAGACGTTGAGGCTTTGATGTTCTATAACGCCATGCGGTCCCCTGTATTCATTTCTCTCAATACCAGAAATAATTTCTCCTTAGTGTATCTGCCAAACACGAATCCCTCCTACCTGGACAATGTCGGTCCATCTTCCTCACATTCATGCGCCTCTCCAAACATCTCTTAAAAGCCTCTAATGTACTTGACTCGGCCACCACCCCAGGCAATGCATTTCAGGCACCCGCTACTCTCTGTGTAAAAAAATCTGCCATTCACATCTCCTTTGAAATTACCCCCCTCTCACTTTAAATGCATGCCCTCTGGTATTAGACATTTCAACTCTGGGAAAAAGATACTGTTTTTCTACTCTATCTTTGCCTCCCATAATCTTATGTAGACACACACACATACACACACGCGCACACACACACACACACACACACACACACACACACACACACACACACACACACACATACACACACACACACACACACATACATATATACATACATATATATACAAACAAACATATAGCTAAGGTGCCAAAGACTTTTGTACAGTACTGTATTTGTCAATGTGGAGCAGAGAGTGAGTTACATAGAAACAGAAAGCCTACAGCACAATACAGGCCCTTCGGCCCACAATGCTATGCTGAACATGTACTTACTTTAGAAACTACCTAGGGTTACCCATAGCCCTCTATTTTTCTAAGCTCCATGTACCTATCCAGGAGCCTGTTAACAGACCCTATTGTATCGGAGTTTGTAAATCTGGCGGGAGTGAAGGATGAAGGCGGAATGCCACGGGAGGAGTGCGGGACAGGTGGAAGAGAAGGAGTGCCAGGGGTGGGGGGCGGGGGTGTGGCACGGGGTGCAGACACACCCAGACCTGAGACACCAGGCAAGATAACTTGATTGCAAACAATTGGTTTATTGATCATTAAAGAGTGTTTGCCAAATGCTTCCCTCTCCCTTCCCCTTTTCCCTATTTATGATTCCCCTCTCCCTGCTCCCTTCCCACTCTCAGTCCACAGCAGAGACCCATATCAGAATCAGGTTTATCATCACGCACATATGTCATGATTTTGTGTTTGCGGCAGCAGTACAGTGCAATACATAAAATTACTACAGTACTGTACAAAAAGCTATATATATGTGCCTAACACATTTGCACAGTAATGCAACCTCCTTTAGATTCTGTACCCCAGCTGATGAATGCTAGTATCACATATGGTTTCTCCACCACTTTATAAACCTCAAGGATGCTTGGTCTTCAACAGCAAGGCCCCTCTGATCTTCGGTGTTCCTCAGGCTCAAATATTTGTGCTTGGAACAACGCTATAATGGGGTATGAAGCTATGGAATATTTGGCAAGCTCCACCGGTGTACTGATGAGGTGCTGATTAACCAATGAGTTGAAGATGGAATGGGACAGACATAAACTTGTACTGAAAGTAGAGCCTTTTCAAAGAGCAAAGTTCAAAGGACATTTATTATCAAATTATGTATGCTCTGTGCAACCATCTTCTTATAGGCAGCCGCAAAAAGCAAAGAAACCTGACACAACCCATCAAATGTGCGAAACAATTAAAAAGTAAATAAATAACACCCAGAACTAAAGTTCACGAAAGTGAGAAACAGTAACCATAACAACTTCTCCCTGTTAAAGATGGGTAGCTGCTCCGGTAACATACAATATGGAGGAGAGTTCATAGAAATGATGTGAATCAAACCAGTCCTGCTGAAGGCTCTCAGCCTGAAATGTCGACTGTACTCTTTTCCATAGATGCTGCCTGGCCTGCTGAGTTCCTCCAGCATTTTGTGGGTGTTGCTCGGATTTCCACGTTTGTGATTGAATAAAACCAGTCTTAAACAGATATATTCTCCTGACTGGTCCTAATATCGTTACTGTCTACATGATACTCAAATCAGTATGCAAGCCAGGGCCGTACAACATGGGGAGCAAGCTGTTGCCCATGCAGCAGGCTCCCTCTCTCCACACAGCTGATGAATCCAAAGGAACGGCAGAGACCAAAGCAGTTTGGCACCAGCGGTGTCTCAACGTAGGACTACTGTAGGGACTCCAGCTGCAGATTTTTCCCTGAAGGTTTACTCCCGAGGTCTTCTCCACTTCTGGGTATAGCCACAAGGCAGCGGAGGTTGGAGATCAGAACTCCTAAGTAGGCTGCCAACCGTGGCTGACAGCCTCGTCCGCCCGAAACAAAAATTTTTAAGGTGCCAGCATCCTGCCTTTACCAGGGATCGCTCCCTATGTGACTCCCTTGTCCATTCGTTCCCCCCCCCACATCCCTCCCCAACGATCTCCCTCCCAGCACTTATCCTTGTAAGTGGAACAAGTGCTACACATGTCCTTACACTTCCCCCCTCAGCACCATTCAGGGCCCCAGACAGTCCTTCCAGGTGAGGCAACACTTCAACTGTGAGTCGACTGGGGTGATATACTGCATCCGGTGCTCCCGATGCGGCCTTCTATATATTGGCGAGACCCGACGCAGACTGGGAGACCGTTTCGCTGAGCACCTACGCTCTGTCCGCCAGAGAAAGCAGGATCTCCCAGTGGCCACACATTTTAATTCCACATCCCATTCCCATTCTGATATGTCTATCCACGGCCTCCTCTACTGTAAAGATGAAGCCACACTCAGGTTGGAGGAACAACACCTTATATTCCGTCTGGGTAGCCTCCAACCTGATGGCATGAATATTGACTTCTCAAACTTCCACTGATGCCCCACCTCCCCTTTGTACCCCATCCGTTATTGCCCATCCTCTGGGCTTCGCCCTTCCCCCTTTCTTTCTCCCTAGGCCTCCCGTCCCATGATCCTCTCATATCCCTTTTGCCAATCACCTGTCCAGCTCTTGGCTCCATCCTCCCGCCTCCTGTCTTCTCCTATCATTTCGGATCTCCCCCTCCCCTTCCCACTTTCAAATCTCTCACTAGCTCTTCTTTCAGTTAGTCCTGACGAAGGGTCTCGGCCCGAACTGTCGACTGCACCTCTTCCTAGAGATGCTGCACAGCATCTGCAGATTTCCTCGTGTTTACCCCTTCTCCTGTCAGTAGGAACGGTTCTGCTAGGCTTAGTAGCTAAGCCACAGGTGAAGGCCAGGAGATGGTCTTGGTTGTCAGAGGCTATTTGAGATGTGCGGCATTAGGGAACATTTAATAGGTCGTAGGAGCTCATTCACAATACTACCCCTGGCTATGACAACCTTTAGAGACCTTATATTGTTACTACATGCAGCCAAATGCTAAAGGGACTAATTATGTCAATCAGTGTTTCACAATTCAATGACAGCAGAGAGTGGGATAGCCTCTAGTAATGGAGGCCTTTATGAATTATTCTTCCAAAGTCTTCTGTAACTCCTGACTTTTGATGCAGTAATCTCAGCATGTTTTACTCATTTAATCCATCCTAATATTTAGCACAGGAAGAGGCCTTTCAACCCATTGAGTCTATGCCAGCCCCCCAACAGTTTCATTCCCCTGCTTATTTTCCTGCATCCCTGCAACAAAGTCCAAGTAAATTTATTATCAAATTATCTACAGTGCTGTGCAGAAGTCTTAGGCACATATATACCACTAGGGTGCCTAAGAGGTTTGCATATTACCGTAGTATTTTATGTATTGTGCTGTACTGCTGTCGCAAAAAAAAACCAAATTGCATGACATATGTGAGTGATGATAAACCTGATTCTGCTACGGGTCTCTATTGTGGACTGAGAGTGGGAAGGGGGCAGGGAGAGGGCAATCGTAGTTGGGAAAAGGGTAAGGGAGAGGGAACACCAGAGAGACATTCTGTTATGATCAATAAACCAATTGTTTTGAATCAAACGACCTTGCACCCATGCCAACCCCGCCCCTGGCAATCCCTCTCTGCCACCTGTCCCACACGCCTCACATGGCACTCCATTCCCAACATCCTTTGCTCCTGCCAGATTTACAAACTCGCCCTCTGCTCCACATCGACAAATACAGTACTGTGCAAAAGTCTTAGGCACCCTAGCTACTTATATGTGCTTAAAACTTTTGCCCAGTATTGTATGTGTCACCCTAACCTTGAGATTCATTTTCTTGCAGGCATTTACAGGAAAATAAAAGATATATAATAGAATTTATGAAAAACTATTCATAAAGACTGACAAACAATGAATATGCAAGAGAACTGGAATCAGAATCAGGTTTAATCTCACTGGCATACGTTGTGAAATATGTTACCTTTGTGGCAACAGTACAATGCCGTACATAATAAAGAGAAAAAACTGTGACTTACAGTAAATTTGTTTATTAAATAGTTAAGTAAGTAGTGCAAAAACAGAAATTGAATCAGAATCAGAATCCTTTATTATGGCCAAGTATGTGGACACATACAGGGAATTTGATGCCGGTTTCCCTGAGCTCTCGCTGTACAGAATCAAAAAGCAAACAAAACAATAGTACAAATAATCGTGAACTATATACAATGAGGTATACCTGTGTATGTACAAGTGGACTTGGTTTATAATAGACTAAAATTCAAGTGTTCATAAGACTGATGGCATACGGAAAGAAACTGTTCTTGTGCCTATTTGTCCTGGCATACAGTGATCTAAAGTGCCTACCAGAAGGAAGGTGTTGGAACAGGTGATGTCCAGGGTGTGATGGGTCTACAATGATGCTGCTTGCTCGCTTCCTGACTCCAAATGCATATAAGTCCTGGATCGAGGGCAGCTTCACACCAATAATCCTTTCCGCCGCCCCGATGGTTCTTTGGAGTCTATTCTTATCTTGTTTGGTAGCTGATCCAAACCAGACAGTGATGGACGAACAGATTGCAGACTGGATTATTCCTGAATCAAATTGAATCAGCAGCTCCTGAGGCAGGTTGTACTTCCTGAGTTGACGTAGGAAATACAACCTCTGCTGAGCCTTTTTGATAATAAAGTAGTAATAAATTAAAATAAAAGTAGTGAGGTGGGGTTCATGGGTTCAATGTCCATTTAGAAATTGGATGACAGAGGGGAAGAAGCTGTTCCTGAATTGTTGAGTGGGTGCCTTCAGGCTCCTGCACCTCCTACCCAATGGTAGTAGCAAGAAGACAGAATGTAAGTAGTTGTCCCCAATTAAGGGTCCATGGAGCTCAGGTTGGGAACGCCTGATGGGGAGGGGTGGAGTGGTCCTCGATGATGGATGCTGCTTTCTCGTGGCACTACTCTGTGTATATGAACTCAGTAGTGGGGAGGGTTTTGCCTGTGATGGACTCGGTCTGTGTCCACCACCTCTTGTCATCTTTTCTATTCCTAGTCATTCGTGTTTCTATAATCTACCATTTGTTTTTGTTTTACACGAAGGCATAATTCACAGTAAACAGCCTGCCTAGGGGACTTTATATCGGTCAGATTAAAAGTGGGGGAGAGGGCTGAACTCAGGCACCTCTGAGGTGGAGTTTCTCTGGTCAATCAGCTACAGTAGAAGCTGAGTAGCAATTGGAGTGTTTTGATGCTAGCAAGTATACACAATGGACTGAACAGCCTCTTCGCGGGCAGTTTTATAATTTATTTGCACACCTGGACCATTTAATTTTGTATCAGAATCAGGTTTGATATCATCGGCAATGTCATGAAACGTCTTAGTGGCAGCAGTACAATGCAATACGTGATAATAGGGAGAAAAAATAAATTAATGAATTACGGTAAGTATGTTGATGGCATCCGTTCATCTCGCGAGACCATGGATCTGCGCCTGGAAAGTCCTTGCTTCAGTCTCTCCAGGGCGCAGGCCTGGGCAAGGTTGTATGGAAGACTGGCAGTTGCCCAAGCAGCAAGTCTCCCCTCTCCGCGACACCGATGTTGTCCACGGGAAGGGCACTAGGGCTGATACAGCTTGGCACCAGTGACGTTGCAGGAGTTGCCAGAACGAGGTTGAAGGCAACGTTGGACTGCCTTAAGGACTCCAGCTCCGGATTTGTCCTCAGGGTTTACTCCCCGAAGCCTTTCCCATGAGTGGGTATGGCCGCAAGGCAGCAGAGGTTTGAAATCAGTGTTTCCCTCTCTTAGATGGACTGCCTTCCCAGGCTGACGAGCTCCATCTACTTGAAGGTAAGTATATATATGTATATTAAATAGTTAAATTAAAAATAGTGCAAAAATAGAAATTAAGAAGTAGTGAGGTAGTGAATTGAACTGAATAAATAGATACATTAAATAAGTAGTGTAAAAATAGAAATAAGAAGTAATGGGGTGGTGTTCATGGGTTCAATGTCCATACAGAAATCAGATGGCGGGGGGAAGAAGCTGTTCTTGAATTGATGACTGTGTACCTTCAGGCTTCTGTACCTCCTTCCTGATGGTGGCAATGAGGAGAGGGAATGTCCTGGCTGATAGGGCTCCTTAATGATGGATGCCAGCTTTCTGAGGCACCGCTCCTTGAAGATGTCTGGATACCAGAGATGTCTTAGTCCGTGAGGGACATGCGGGCTGGGACCACGTGGTCGGAATGCAGTGTGGGGGCAATCTCTCTCTTACTGAGCCGCAGAAGTGTTATCCATGGGGACCAGGGACATGGACTTCTTGCGGATTACAAAAAGCATAGATACATCGAGGGCATCACGCGCAAAGTACTGGAGGAACTCCGCAGGCCAGGCAGCATCTATGGAAAAATGCACAGTTGACGTTTCGGGCTGAAACCCTTCGGGCCAGCTGAGTTTCTCCAGCATTTTGTGTGTGTTACTTGGATTTCCAGCAATTAATATATATTAATAAGCACGATAAGATATTTAAATATTAAAAAGGGAAGTGATATTACTTAAACTATTTCAACTCAGTATGTTGAAACAAACAGTGATTGGCTTTGAAATTACAAGGTACAGCTGTGTAAACAAAGACTGCTCTGTATTAGCAGAAAGTACAGCGGGGAGCCACTTGACACTGGTATTCTGGAAACTGATAACTGTATTTATACAGACAGTGATTGTTTCGTCATTGTACGCATGTTTAAAGTTGACTTTCAGAATCAGAATCAGGCTTAATATCATCGGCATTTGTCATGAAATTCGTTGAATTTGCAGCAGCAACACATAATTCTGGAGAGAAAACTATGAGTTACAGTAAGTATATATACTAAATAGTTAAATTAAATAAGTCCTGAAAACAATAGAAATAAAAAAGTCAAACACGAGGAATTCTGCAGATGCTGGAAATTCAAACAACACACGTCAAAGTTGCTGGTAAACGCAGCAGGCCAGGCAGCATCTCTAGGAAGAAGTACAGTCGACGTTTCGGGCCGAGACCCTTCGTCAGGAGAAATAAAAAAGTAGTGAGGTAGTGTTTGTGGGTTCAATGTCCATTCAGGAATCAGATAGCAGAGGGGAAGAAGCTGTTTCTGAATCGTTGAGTGTGTGCCTTCAGGCTCCTGTACCTCCTCTAGTGGCAGCAATGAGAAGAGGACATGTCCTGGATGCATGCTGGACCCCACTTTCTTAAGACATCGCTCCTTGAAGATGTCCTGGATACTACGGAGGCTAGTGCCCATGATGGAGCTAACTGAGTTTACAATGCTCTGCAGCATTTTTTGATCCTGTGCAGTAGTTCCCTTGCCCCCTCCCATACCAGACTGTGATGCAGCCAGTCTGAATGCTGTCCACGGTACACTTGTAGAAGTGTTCGAGTATTTCAGGTGACAAACCAAATCTCCTCAAACTCCTAATGAAATATAGCCTTTAGTTGTTGTGCCTTTATAACTGCATCAAGATGGGTCGGCAGACCTTGTGGGTATTTGGAACGACTGATAACCAGGACTAAGTAAGTGAGACCAGGAATAATTTCTTTGGAGGTGAAAGCTGTTGTCCTGCTGATACCTATTTCATGCTTGCTTTAATACTAGAATTCCCAACAGTGGCCTTTAAAATAGTTTGGAAAGTATTTAAGTTTCCAGAAACTCAAGTTGAAAGTTCCAAGTAAATTTATTATCAAAGTATGTATACAATATATCACTGTGTACAATCCTGAAATTCATTTTCCTGCAGGCATACTCAATAAATCCAATAATCGTAATAGAATCAATGAAACACTGCGCCCAACAAGGCAGACAATGAATGTGCAAGAGACAAAATGAAAGAGATAAAAGAATAATCGTCGTCGTCGTGGCTATCCCTCGAGGTCTTCGTTCTGTTGATCTACTCTTGGGCTCTCAATTGGCTTATGAGTCCAACCTTGGCTTTGAAAGTTCTTCCGCATTCAGGACAGGTAGTTCTAGATGACAGGTTGGGCTTTGGTTGTTGCTGCCTCTCTTTTCATTTTCTTCTAATTCTGCACATCTGTTGGCTTCGAAAGTTGCTGTTCCTTCTTGGATGATGGCTTGCCAGAGTTTCCTGTCCTTGGCATTGGTTTCCCAACTGTTGATGTCAATGAAACACTGAGCCCAACAAGGCGGACAATGAATGTGCAAAAGACAAAATGAAAGAGATAAAGGAATAATAATAATAAGTAAATAAGCCATAAATATTGAGAACTTGAGAGGAACAGTCTTTGATATAGAGTCCGATCATGATATTGAGTCGATAGGTTGTGGGAGCAGTTCAGTGATGGGGCAAGTGAAGTTATCCCCTCTGGTTCAAGACTCTGATGGTTTAGGGGTGATAACTGTTGCTGAACCTGGTGGTGCAGGAGAAGAGAGCATGACTTGGGTGGAGGGGTTCCCTGATGATGGATGCTGCTTTCCTGCATTAGCGCTCCATGTAGATGTGATCAATGGTGGATTATTTTCATAATCTAACTTCCCTTTTATATTGTTCGTTTAGTGGTACTTTGCTGCTTTTTAAAGTTTTCCCAGTCTTCCAGTTTCCCACTACCCTTGGCGACTTTGTTTGCATGAGCTTTTAGTCTGATGCCTTCTTTTATTTCCTTAGTTATCCAAGGCTGGATCTCCTCACCCTTACTGTCCGTGCTTTTAACTGAGATATACTTTAGTTGAGCACCATGAAAAATCTCTTTGAAAGTCTTCCACTGTTCCTTAACTGTCCCACCATATAGCCTGTGTTCCCAGTCTACACTAGCCAAATCCTCCCTCATCCCACTGTAGTCTCCATTGTTTAGGCATAATACACTGGTATTAGATCGAACTATTGCATCCTCCATTTGTATGAGAAATTCAATCATACTGTGACCACTCTTTCCAAGAAGATCCCTAACTGCAACGTCACTGATTTTACCTGTCTCATTGCACAGGACCAGATCTAGGATAGAACGTTCCCTTGTAGGTTCAGTAACATGCTGTTCAAGAAAGCCATCACTGATGCATTCTGTGAAGTCCTCCTCAAGACTACCTTGTCCAACTTGATTCACTGAATATATGTGCAAGTTGAAGTCCCCCATGATAACTGCTGTTTCATTCTTACATGCCTCAGTGCTCCATGTAGATGTGCTCAATGGAGGCTTTACCTGTCATGAACTGGGTCGTTAAAGTGATTGGAGTAAATCAGTGGATTTCACAGCAAGGAGCCAAATCATTCAAGTGATGCCAAGATGAGTTGAGTTTATTGTGATGGGCACAAGTACTCTGAGGTACGGATATAATGAAAATCCTTCCTGCAGGAGTATCACAGGCATGTGAATTTAGACAACAGTATATGGAACATAGATTATAGAGTCATACAGCATGGAAACAGGCTACTTGACCCACCTGGTCCACGATGGTAAAGGTGGCCATCTACGCTAGTCTCATCTGCCACTATTTAACTGATCACCTTACGAACATTTCCTATCGCTGTATCTGTTCAACTATCTTTTAAAAGTTTTACTGAACCTGCCAGAACCACTTTCTCTTCCCCAAATTTCATGACGCATGTGAGTGATGATAAACTTGATTTTTTCTTTGGCGTGTGCCTGCGTGCGTGCGAGTCTGTGCGTGTGCGTGTGCGTGCATGGGCGTCTATGTGTGTGCGGCTGTGTGTCCGTGCGTGCGTCCGTGATGATGTCCTTTTCAAGGCGCGGAGCGAGAGAAAGACCGTGTGGCGCGCCACTCCTCACACAGACAGTTTGCAGTATTTTTCCCTTTATTTTATGAGGTCGAGTTGCGATCTCAACACTCAACCTGGCACAGATGGAAAGCGTACTTGGTAGCGGAACCTCCGCTCCCAGGTCCAGTGCCGATGTCATTGCGCCACCAGCCGGCCCAATAAACCTGATTCTGATACGGGTCTCTATTGTGGACTGAGTCCGGTAAAGGGGGAAGGAAGAGGGAATCGTGGTTGGGAAAAGGCAGAGGCAGAAGGGAGGGAGCAGGAAGTGCCAGAGAGACCTTGCTTGATGTCTCAGGGCTGGGTGCGTCTGTACCCCCTGCTCCTGGCACCTATCCCACACCCCTTCTGCGGTGATCCACCATCACCATTCCCAACATCCTTTGCTCCTGTCAGACTTACAACTCGCTCTCCGCTCCACGTTGCCAAATACAGCACTGTGCAAAATCCTTAGGCGCCCTAGTGATATATATATGTGCTTGAGACATTTGCACAGTACTGTAGGAGCAGAATTAGTCCATTCAGCCTTCGAGTCTGTTCTGCCATTCAATTGCGGCTGATTTATTTTCCCTCCCAACTCCATACCCACATTTCCCTGTCTTCCCCCAGTAATGTTTGATGTCCCTGACTAATGAGCCATCTATCAATCTCTTCAATGGGCTGAAGGATCCATTCCTGTGCTGTATCCCTGTGTGACTCCAGGGAGCAGTAAAAACTGTAAACACTGAATGGTATCATAGCAGATCGTCCAGTGAAATAGCAGAATTCTGCAGACATGCAGTATAGCAGAGACATTTTTATTAGATTATGAGAACACTCAGTCCTCTCTTATTGTCCTTTAGAAATGCATGCATTAAGAAATGATACAATATTCCTCCAGAGTGATATCACACAAAAACAGGGCAAACCAAAGACTAAAACTGACAGAACCACATAATTATAACATATAGTTACAGCAGTGCAAAGCAATACCGTAATTTGATAAAAAAACAGACCATGGGCACGGTAAAAAAAAGTCTCAAGTCCCGATCGACTCCCGATAGCAGGCGGCAAAAGGGAGAAACTCCCTGCCATAAACCTCCAGGCACTGACAACTGCCGATGCCTTGGAAGCAGCCGACCACAGCCGACACTGAGTCCGTCCATCCGAAAACTTCGAGCCTCCGACCAGCCCCTCCGATACAGCCTTCCGAGCGCCGTCCTCTGCCGAGCGCCTTCGACCTAACCCTGGCCGCTGAAACAAGCAAAGCCGAGGATTCGGGACCTTCTGCTCCGGAGATTCCGAACCACACAGTAGCAGCGGCAGCGAAGTTTCAGAAGTTTTTCCAGATGTTCCTCCGTACTCTCACGTCCGTCTCCATCAAATTGGAATTGTGCACGGTCCCCTACTTGACAGATTACAGATATCATTCACCGGAGAGGCCGCGCGCGCTGCATCGCACCGCCATCTTCTTCTCCTCCTCCTCCTCCAATAATCCAATTGGACATAATCCAAAAATGGAAATTCTCTGTTCTCAACTTTGCAAATTTTTCCTTTTAAAACTTTTATCCAATCCCCCGCTGAAGGCTTGTTTCCACTGCCTTTTTCTGGAAGTAAGTTTCCGACCGCGACAACTTGCCGCACAGAGATAGATCACCTTGCCTCTCCCGTGGTGCTTTCGCCAATTATCTGAGGTCTGAGTCCACTGTTAACTGACCCACCTGCCGGGGGAAGTGGAAGTTAATGGGCCTCCTGAGTGGATAACAAGCTGAACTTAATCTCTGAAGAGAACACAAAGGTCTTGAAAGAAGAAGCTCACGCTCCTGTTGTGAAGTTCGAACATTGGATTGGAAATGTTAGTTGGAGCCCATAAGAAGATAAGACGGGACTGAAATGGGGACATCCACTAACTGTGAACATCTTCCACTTTCCCAGCTGATGTCCTTGTGCCTGGAGTCTCCTGGATCTAAATCTTGAATGTATTCGCCTATGAAGGATTTGCGGTCCTTCGCTGCAGAGAATTCCCGAGATTCGCAGCCTTCTGAGCTCACTCCTCAGTGCCTGTGTCCCAGCATGAGAGAAGTTTTAAGAACTTTGAACAGCTGGGCAACAGCTGGAGGAATATCTGGCCCAGTAGTCAAAGGGCAGATCAGTCTTAATGGAACTGCTGATGCTGCGGAGAGAAGGAAATCACAAGTCAGTAAAGCCTGATTTGTTTCCCATTAACCCAAATCAATTGGTATTTTGGAAACCAAAGAGAAACATGGAATAGGATAGCACACAAACAGATCCTTCTGCCGCAATGTCTGTGCTGAACACAATGCGGGATTAGGGTGGCATGGTAGCGTAGTGGTTAGCCCAATGGTTTACAGTACCAGTGACCCGGGTTCAATTCCTGTCACTGCCTGCAAGGAGTTCCTATGTTCTTCCCACGACCACATAGGTTTCCTCCAGGTGCTCTGGTTTCCTCTCACAGTCCAAAGACCTATCGTTTGGTAGCTTAATTGGTCATTGTAATTTGTCCCATGATTAGGCTAGGATTAAATCGGGGGTAGCTGGGCAGCGCGGCTGGAAGGACTGGAAAGGCCTATTCCATGCTGAATCTCGATAAAATATAGCTGCATCACTGCCTCGTTTGGGAATTGCACCGTCTCGGTTCGCAAGACCCTGCAGCGGATAGTGAGGTCAGCTGAGAAGATCATCGAGGTCTCTCTTCCCGCCATTACAGACATTTCCACCACACACTGCACCCGCAAAGTCAACAGCATTGTGAAGGACCCCTCATGCACCCCTCAGACAAACTCTTCTCCATCCTGCCATCTGGCAAAAGGTACCGAAGCATTCGGGCTCTCATGACCAGACTGTGCAACAGTTTCTTCCCCCAAGCCGTCAGACTCCTCAATACTCAGAGTCTAGACTGACATCTACATCATTTATTATTATATTGTAATTTGTCCTCTACTGTGCCTATTGTCTTGCTTATTACTTATTGTACTGCCCTGCACTGTTTTGTGCACTTTATGTAGTCCTGTGTAGGTCTGTAGTCTGGTGTAGTTTTTATGTTGTTTTACGCAGTCTAGTGCAGCCTTGCGTTGTCTCACTTAGTCTAGTGTAGTTTTGTGTTGTTTCATGTAGCACCAGGGTCCTGGAAGAACTTTGTTTCGTTTTTACTATGTACTGTACCAGCAGCTTATGGTCGAAATGACAATACACTTGACTTGACTTGAAAATAAGAAATAAAATTCTCCTTCCTCAACATAATCCATATCCCTCCATTCTTGGAATATTCAAGTATCTGTCCAAGAGCCTCTTTAGCTCCTCTGCGTCCAACAGTACCCTGGCAGCCCGTTCCAGACACCTGGAACTGCCCTGCGCATCTCCTTTAAACTTGCTCCCTCTCACCTTAAATGCACACACTAATCTAATCTAATCTAATAATCTAATCTAGTATTTGACATAGGGAAATGTCATGACCTCTCAGACAGTAAATCACACACACACTATGTGGTTCACTTTCCATATGTCTGGAAGGCATTCAGGGACCCTCCCAGCTGCAGAAGCTGTCACTGCTCTTTGTGGGAGAAATTCAAAAAGACAGCTGTTCAAAGGGAATCCCATTCCACCTTTTTGGCATTTGGCAGTGGCCAATAAATGTGGACGCACAATGTAGTGACTGCCTGTTAAGCCGCTGGCACTTACAGCATCAGTGAAGGTTCTCCTACTCTTTTGGTCCTGGGCCATCTTCTCTATCGCTGTTCAGGATCCTCACTTTTGTCTCCACAGTAAGGTGCCAAGTTGCGTTTAGTCTCCCGCGTTCCCTCTGCCCTTTAGGCCAGCTTCAGAAGTGCTGTCTTGATGATGGAGTTGGCCTCTCTTCTCATTACCTGTCCAATCCACCTCTAACATTACCTCAGTGATGATTGCGGCCACGTCCTCTTGGTGGCACAGAAGGATTAAGGCGTGGTTGGAGATCTTTCTCGGCCAGAAAATGCGGAGTATCTTCTGGAGGCTCGTGGTGTGAAATGAGAACAGCTTTGCAAGGTCGTTCTCTGGTCTCTACCACCTCGTCATAGGGTTTGGAGGCTTGCGTGCCTCA
Source organism: Mobula birostris (assembly GCF_030028105.1). NCBI lineage: Eukaryota > Metazoa > Chordata > Chondrichthyes > Myliobatiformes > Myliobatidae > Mobula > Mobula birostris. The sequence goes on from NC_092379.1 coordinate 12,773,393, forward strand.
ATGACCTGGTAGAGCTATGTTGACTGGAGTCAGGGCCTTGTCTTTGATTCTTGGTAGAGTCATCCATGTCAAACAGATCCAAGGGTAGAGGTCAGACTAAGAGAGGTCCACCGGTCCTCCAGGTGAGCGTTCCCAGACCCAAAAAATAACCTACCAAATCATACCAAATAACACATAAAACTCTAAAATAACACTAACACAGACATCCCACCCTGCAAAAACTGATTTCAGGGAGGTAGCACCATCAATTTGTGGGAGACTTCCGGGAGAGGTGGGATGTCTGCAATAGAGTAGCTCCTTAGCAGCCAGCCAGCTAGTTTAAATAACGTTAGCTATACTAATGAACGAATGACACCTGTTAAACTCACCTCAACATGTCTTTTACAGTCTTAACCCACCATGGGCAATAGAAAAGTCACTGTTGCAAACAGTGCAGCAAGAAACACTGTCATTATTTTTGATCCCTATTAGGCAGGGGTACACTTTAGTGTAGTCTGGGGTGACGTACGTTTTATATTTTCTTTTTTTTTGGAACACTCTGCCATGGCGCGCTCTCGCTCTCACTCTCTCTCGCTCGCGCGCTCTTGCTTACTTTCTCTCTCGTGCTCTCGCTTGCTCTCTTGCTCTCTCTCTCGCTCACGTGCTCTCTCACTCTCTCACATGCTTTCTCTTGCTCGCTTGCTCTTAAAAAAATTGATTTCCGTGATATTGTATATAATTTGCGGGCATCAGGGAGCCACTATTCATATGCGGGAGACTCCCGGAACTTCCGGGAGAGGTGGGACGTCTGCTAACATATAGTAAAAGCAGATTCGGGAAGATTAAGCCAAAACTGTTTTGTAGATAAAAATCAGCACGTACACGCATATGCACACAGGTGCCCGCGCAAGGCTTCATGGTCATGGTAGTCTTTCTTGGGGTAAACACAAGTGTCCGGTATTTGACTGCTACTTTTGTCCCTTATTTGGGAGTGAGAAAGTTGGCGACCCTAGTGGGGATACTGAGAGACCACCTTCCCTCAGATCCATAGCCGAGAGCACGAGCAAGATCCCTGCTCCGTTTTTGTGCACGATATTAGCTGGTCAATGGACGATGTAATAAATAATTTTATTCATTATCCAGAATATTAAATGGAAGTCAATATGAAACTGTAGGTGGCTGGAAGTCTGAAATAAGTGCTGGACAGACTCAGCAGGTCTTCCACCCTGACACCTGTTAAACTCACCTCAACATGTCTTTTACAGTCTTGACCCACCATGGGCAATAGAAAAGTCACTGTTGCAAACAGTGCAGCGAGCAACACTGTCATTATTTTTGACCCCTATTAGGCAGGGGTACACTTTAGTGTAGTCTGGGGTGACGGACATTTTATATTTTTTTGGAACACTCTGCCATGGCGCGCTGCCGCTCTCTCTCTGGCTCTCGCATGCTTGCTCTCACGCTCTCTTTCTTTCGCTCGTGCGCTCTCGCTTGCTTTCTCTCGCTCGCTCGCTCTCAAAAAAATTGATTTCCGTGATATTCTATACAATTTGCAGGCATCAGGGAGCCAGTATTCATATGCAGGAGACTCCCGGAACTTCCGGGAGAGGTAGGATGTCTGATATATGTAAATATATATAGATAGAGAGAGAGAGAGAGAGAAAGAGATGAAAAATGGAGAGAATGAGAGGCAGGGAGGGAGAGAGGGAGGGAGACGAGAAAGGGAGGGAGACAGAGAAACTGAGAGAGGGAGAGATAGAGAGAGAAAGAGAGGTAGAGAGATGAGAGAGGGAGACAGAGAGAGGGAGAGATACAGAGAGAGAGAGGAAGAGAGGGGAGTAAGAGAGAAAGTCAGAGAGAAAGTCAGAGAAAGAGGGAGTGGAAGGAGGCAGAGAGGCAGAGAGTGAGAGAGATAGATGAATAGATAGATAGAGGGATGTGTATATGCTTGTGGGTGTAGCTGTGTTTGTGTGTTATATGTCTGAGTTGCTATGTATGTGTAGGTGTGTATTTGTGTGCATGTACTGTAAATTTGTTCATGTGGGTGTGTGTACTGCTGGTACAGAACATAGTAAAAATGAGACAACGTTTTCCAGGAGCATGGTGCTGCATGAAACAATACAAAAACTACACTGAAAAAACACAAAAACCACACTAGACTACAGACCTATCCAGGGCTGCATAAAGTGCACAAAACAGTGCAGAAAACAGTGCAGGCACTACAATAAATAATAATAAATAATGAACAAGACAGTAGGCACAGTAGAGGGTACAGTAGGTTGGTGTCAAGCCAGGCTCTGGGTATCGAGGAGTCTGATGGCTTGGGGGAAGAAACTGTTATGTAGTCTGGTCGTGAGAGCTCGAGTGCTTTGGTGCCTTTTTCCAGATGGCAGGAGGGAGAAGAGTTTGTATGAGGGGTGCGTGGGGTTCTTCATAATGCTGTTTGCTTTACGGATGCAGCGTGTGGTGTAAATGTCTGTGATGGTGGGAAGAGAGACCCTGATGATCTTCTCAGCTGACCTCACTAATGTATATTGCGAGGGTGCCTAAAACTTTTGCACAGTACTGTATTTGTCAATGTGGCGCAGAGAGCGAGTTTGTAAATGTGGTGGGAGCAAAGGATGTTGGGAATGGCGAGGGTGGAGCACCGCGGGAGGGGTGTGGGACAGGTGGCAGAGAAGGAGAGCCAGGGTCGGGGACGGCGCAGGTGCAGACACACCCAGCCCCAAGACACCAGGCAAGGTCAATTGATTCCAAACAATTGGTTTATTGACTATTACAGAATGTCTCTCTGGTGCTTCCCACTCCCTCCCCTCTTCCTTCCGCTTTTCCCAACTATAATTCTCCCCCCCCCCGCCCCCTTCCCACTCTCAGTCCACAATAGAGACCCATATCAGAGTCAGGTTTGTACTCATATAATACACATATATGCACAGTACTATATTCAAGGGAAAAACAAGAGAATGTAAAACGTAGTTTTGCAGTTACAGAGAAAATATATTGCAGGCAGACAATAGGGTGCAAACCTGTGCTGAAGTGGACTGTGAGGTCAAGAGTCTATTATATCATACAACAGGTCTGTTCAAGTGCATGTATGGGTGTGTGTGTGTGTGCGTGTATGTACATACTAAATCTTGCTTTTGTGTGAAGGTGTTGAGCACCAGAGAGAAAGAGAGAGAGGCAAATGATAAATAAGAGCTGAAATAGTCCATATGATGCTTCAAGACTACTTTCCCATTCAACACAATCACGTTAGATCTTGTATCTCAGTACCAGATGCTTGGAGTATTCTGTTCAGCTCTGGTCAACTTACAACAGAAAGGATGGGCGTTAGTAAACTGAGAAAGAGTGAAGAATAAAGCTATTTCTTATATGCTGGTGGCACCACTGTCATTGTCCAAATCAAAGGTTGAAAATCTGGCCGAGTGGTGCCACAACAACGACCTCAGGAGTTTGCGAAGATTCGGCATGTCATTTAAAACCTTGACGGACTTCTATAGTTGTGTGGTGGAGAGTATATTGACCAGGTATGGAAACAGCAATGCCCTTGAATGTAAGATCCTACAAAAAATTGTCGCTACAGCTCAGACCTCCCCACACTGAGCACGTCTACGTGGTGCTCTGTTGCAGGAAAGCAGCATCCATCATGAAGGCCATGCCCTCTTCTCGATGCTGCCATCAGGAAGGTGGTACAGGAACCTCAGGACCCTCACCACCAGGTTCAGGAACAGTCATTGCCCCTCAACCATCAGGATCCTGAACCAGAGGGGAATAACTTCACTCAGCTTCATTTGGCTCATCGGTGAAATGTTCCCACAACCTGTGGGCTCACTTTCAAGGACTCGTCTCCTCATGTTCTCGATATTTATTGCTTATTTATTCATTATTATTATTACTTCCTTTCTTTTTGTCTTTGCACAGTTTCTTGTCTTTAGCACATTGGCTGTCCGTCCTGTTGGGTGTAGTCTTTCACTGATTCTGTTGTGCTTCTTGGATTTACTGTGTTATGCTGCAAGAAACTGAATCTCAGGGCTTGATATGATGACATATATGTACTTTGACAATAAATTTACCTTGAATTGAAAAGATTTATCAGGATATTGCCAGGACTTAAGGGATTGATGGAGACATTGGACAAATTAGGATTTATTTCCTTGGAGTGTAGGAAATTGAAGGGTGATCTCATTGAGGTGTTATAAAGCCATGAGGAACATGGACAAGGTGAAGGCACTGAGTCTTTTTCCCAGGGTTGGCAGAGACGTGATGGATGTTGAATGTTGTAGAACACAGATTCACAGGCCCTGACTCCAAACACAGACCATGACTGTGAACACAGGCTGTGAACTGCAGACTATGACTCCGAACGCAGACAATGACTCCAAACACAGACCGTGACTACAAACCTGGGCTGTGACTCCAAACGCAGACCATGACTCCAAACATGGGCTGTGAGGCCAAACGCAAGCTGTGAGTCCAAACGCAAGCCGTGAGTCCAAACACAAGCCGTGAATCCAAATGCAGGTTGGGACTGCAAACACAGACTGTGAGTGCAAATACAGGCTGTAACTGCAAACACAGGCAATGACTCCAAACAGCTTTCGGGAGACCTAATACAGTAGAATTGTATAAAATTACGACAGACATTAATGCAACACACATCAAAGTTGCTGGTGAATGCAGCAGGCCAGGCAGCATCTGTAGGAAGAGGTGCAGTTGACGTTTCAGGCCGAGACCCTTCGTCAGGACTAACTGAAGGAAGAGTGAGTAAGGGATTTGAAAGTTGGAGGGGGAGGGGGAGATCCAAAATGATAGGAGAAGACAGGAGGGGGAGGGATGGAGCCAAGAGCTGGACAGGTGATTGGCAAAAGGGGATATGAGAGGATCATGGGACAGGATGTCCGGGAAGAAAGACGGTGGGGGGGGGACCCAGAGGATGGGCAAGGGGTATAGTTAGAGGGACAGAGGGAGAAAAAGGAGAGTGAGAGAAAGAATGTGTGCATAAAAATAAGTGACAGATGGGGTACGAGGGGGAGGTGGGGCCTAGCGGAAGTTAGAGAAATCGATGTTCATGCCATCAGGTTGGAGGCTACCCAGACGGAATGTAAGGTGTCGTTCCTCCAACCTGAGTGTGGCTTCATCTTTACAGTAGAGGAGGCCGTGGATAGACATGTCAGAATGGGAATGGGATGTGGAATTAAAATGTGTGGCCACTGGGAGATCCTGCTTTCTCTGGCGGACAAAGCGTAGATGTTCAGCAAAGCGGTCTCCCAGTCTGCGTCGGGTCTCGCCAATATATAAAAGGCCACATCGGGAGCACCGGACGCAGTATATCACCCCAGTCGACTCACAGGTGAAGTGTCGCCTCACCTGGAAGGACTGTTTGGGGCCCTGAATGGTGGTAAGGGAGGAAGTGTAAGGGCATGTGTAGCACTTGTTCCGCTTACACGGATAAGTGCCGGGAGGGAGATCAGTGGGGAGGGATGGGGGGGACGAATGGACAAGGGAGTTGTGTAGGGAGCGATCCCTGCGGAATGCAGAGAGAGGGGGGGAGGGAAAGATGTGCTTAGTGGTGGGATCCCGTTGGAGGTGGCGGAAGTTACGGAGAATAATATGTTGGACCGGCTGGTGGGGTGGTAGGTGAGGACCAGGGGAACCCTATTCCTAGTGGGGTGGCGGGAGGATGGAGTGAGAGCAGATGTACGTGAAATGGGGGAGATGCGTTTAAGAGCAGAGTTGATAGTGGAGGAAGGGAAGCCCCTTTCTTTAAAAAATGAAGACATCTCCCTCGTCCTAGAATGAAAAGCCTCATCCTGAGAGCAGATGCGGCGGAGACGGAGGAATTGCGAGAAGGGGATGGTGTTTTTGCAAGAGACAGGATGAGAAGAGGAATAGTCCAGATAGCTGTGAGAGTCAGTAGGCTTATAGTAGACATCAGTGGATAAGCTGTCTCCAGAGACAGAGACAGAAAGATCTAGAAAGGGGAGGGAGGTGTCGGAAATGGACCAGGTAAACTTGAGGGCAGGGTGAAAGTTGGAGGCAAAGTTAATAAAGTCAACGAGTTCTGCATGCGTGCAGGAAGCAGCGCCAATGCAGTCGTCGATGTAGCGAAGGAAAAGTGGAGGACAGATACCAGAATAGGCACGGAACATAGATTGTTCCACAAACGCAACAAAAAGGCAGGCATAGCTAGGACCCATACGGGTGCCCATAGCTACACCTTTAGTTTGGAGGAAGTGGGAGGAGCCAAAGGAGAAATTATTAAGAGTAAGGACTAATTCCGCTAGATGGAGCAGAGTGGTGGTAGAGGGGAACTGATTAGGTCTGGAATCCAAAAAGGAGCGTAGAGCTTTGAGACCTTCCTGATGGGGGATGGAAGTATATAAGGACTGGACATCCATGGTGAAAATAAAGCGGTGAGGGCCAGGGAACTTAAAATCATCGAAAAGTTTAAGAGCGTGAGAAGTGTCACGAACATAGGTCGGAAGGGATTGAACAAGGGGTGATAAAACAGTGTCGAGGTATGTAGAAACGAGTTCAGTGGGGCAGGAGCAAGCTGAGACAATAGGTCGGCCAGGACAGGCAGGTTTGTGGATCTTGGGTGGGAGGTAGAAACGGGAAGTGCGGGGTGTGGGAACTATAAGGTTGGTAGCAGTGGATGGGGATCCCCTGAGTGGATAAAGTCGGTGATGGTGTGGGAGACAATGGCCTGGTGCTCCTTAGTGGGGTCACGATCAAGGGGTAAATAAGAGGAGGTATCCGCGAGTTGTCGCTGTGCCTCGGCAAGGTAGAGGTCAGTACGCCAGACTACAACAGCACCCCCCTTATCGGCGGGTTTAATAATAAGGTTAGGATTAGTGCGGAGGGAGTGGAGAGCAGAGCGTTCGGAAGGAGTGAGGTTGGAATGGGGACAAGGTGCGGTGAAGTTGAGACGGTTGATGTCCCGTCGGCAGTTAGTGATAAAGAGATCCAGAGCAGGCAGAAGACCAGAGCGGGGTGTCCATGAAGAAGAGGAGGGTTGAAGACGGGAGAAGGGGTCATCGGTGGGGGTGTAAGAGTCCTTGCCGAAGAAGTAGGCTCGGAGACGGAGACGGCGGAAGAAAATCAGACATTAATGCCTTTTTTTTCCCAGGGAAGAAGAGTCAATACTAAAGGACGTAGCTTAAAGGTGAGAAGAGGTAAGTGTAAAGGAAATGTATGAGGCAAGTTTTATGTACAGAGAGTGGGGGGTGCCTGATGAGGGGTGAAAGCAGCCACACTAGAGGCACATAGATAGGCTCATGATATTTGGGGGATGGAGTGATTTAAATCACATGCAGGCACATGGGATAGTCTTAGTTTGGCATGAAGATCATCTTGTTCTACAAGGAAACCCAAGGGGCTACAGGTGGTGGATGGGCTGTTCAGATCCCTGGACGGTGGTGACAGAGGAGGTGTAGGGACCACTGCTGGTGCAGGGGGATGTGTCAGGATATGCCAGGCGATAGGTGGGTAGGAAGGGATCTGCAGACCAGCAAGTCACGAGGAGACTAGTTCCTGCAGAAATGGTGGGGAGCGGAAGATGTGACTGCTGGTGGGATCCCATTGGAGGTGTCAGAAGTGGTGAAGGATGACGTACTGGATGTAGAGGCTGCTGGGGTGAAAGGAGAGGACTGGGGAGGTGGGTGGGGGTGAGAGAAGACATGCAAGAAATGGAGGAGATTTGTGTAAGGGGTACATCAACTAAGGCAGACGAAAAACCATGTTGCCTGAGAAAGCAGGACATTTCAGAAGCCTAAAGAGTGGAAGGCCTCATCTTGTGAACAGGGGCAGTGGAGAAGCTGAGAGAAGGAGATGGTGTCCATAGCTGGGACATGAAGGAAAATCCTAATGAATTCTACAGATATGTTAAGAGCACAAAGATTAGAAGGGGCGAAATTGGTCCTCTAGAGGATCAGAATGGTAATCTACGAATGAAGCAAGAAGAGTTGCAGCAGATCTATATCCCAACAACGTCTCAGTGACTAAACCCCACACTGTCTCTGTGACTAAACCTCACACTGTCTCAGTGACTAACCCCACACTGTCTCAGTGAATAACCCCACACTGTCTCAGTGACTAATCCCACACTGTCTCTGTAACTAACCCTACACTGTCTCAGTGACTAACCCCAACACTGTCTATGTGGCTCTCCCCCACACTGTATCTGTGACTATCCCACACACCGTCTCTGTGTCTAACCCCACACTGTCTCAGTGACTAACCCCACATTGTCTCTGATGAGTAACGCCACACTGTCTCTGTGACTAACCCAACATTGTCTCTGTGACTAACCTCACACTCTCTGTGACTCTCCCCAGACTGTCTCTGTTGACTAACACAACACCGTCTCTGAAGACAAACCCCAACACTGTATTTGTATCTAAAGTAACACTGTCTCTGTGACTAGCCCCACACTGTCTCTGTGACTAACCCCACACTGTCTCTGTGACTAACCCCACACTGTCTCTGCGTCTATCTTCACACTGTCTCTGTGACTAAGCCCCACACAGTCTCTGTGACTAACTCCCACACTGTCTCAGTGACTAACCCCACAGTGTTTCAGTGACTAACCCCACACTGTCTCTGTGACTAACCCCAGAACGGTCTCTGTGACTCACCCCACACTGTCTCTGTGACTAATCCCACACTGTCTCTGTGACTATCCCACATTGTCACTGTGATTAACCCCACACTGTCTCAGTGACTAACCCCACTCTGTCTCAGTGATTAAACCACACTTTCTCAGTGACGAACCCCTAAACTGTCTCTGTGACTAACACCAACACTGTGTCTATGACTTAACGCACACTGTTTATCTGAATAACCCCACACTGTCTCTGTGACTAACCCCACAATGTCTCTGTGACTAATCCCACATTGTCTCTGTGACTAACCCCACACTGTCTCTGTGACTAATCCCACACTGTCTCTGTGACAAACCCCACACTGTCTCTGTGACTAGCCCCACACTGTCTCAGTGACTAACCCACACTTTCTCAGTGACGAACCCTGACACTGTCTCTGTGATTGACCCCACACTGTTCCTGTGACAAACCCCCACACTGTTTCTGTGAGAAACCCCACACAGTCTCTGTGACTCCCCAGACAATCTCTGTGACTCTCCCCAGACTGTCTCTGTGACTAAACCCAACACCGTCTCTGTGACTCTCCCCCACACTGTATCTGTGACTCTCCCCCACACTATCTGTGACTATCCCACACACCGTCTCTGTGTCTAACCCCACACTGTCTCAGTGACTCACCCCACACTGTCTCTGCAACTAACCCCCACACTGTCTCTGTGACTATCCCACATTGTCTTTGTGACTCTCCCCCACACTGTCTCTGTAAATCTCCCCACTCTGTCTCAGTGATTAACCCAAACTTTCTCAGTAACGAACCCCCACACTGTCTCAGTGACTCACCCCACACTGACTCTGTGACTAACCCAACACTGTCTCTGTGATTAATTGCACATTGTCTCTGTGTCTATCCCCACACTGTCTCTGTAACTAAGCCCCACACTATCTCAGTGACTAACCCCACAGTGCTTCAGTGTCTAACCCCACACTGTCTCTGTGACTTTTCCCACACTCTGTCTCTGTGACTTTTCCCACACTGTCTCTGTGACTAAACCCACACTGTCTCTGTAACTAACCCCCACACTGTCTGTGTGACTAACCCCCACTGTCTCTGTGACTCTCCCCACATTGTCTCTGTGACTAGCCCCAGATTGTCTATGTGACTCTCCCCACACTGTCTCAGTGAGTACCCCACACTGTCTCTGAGACTAATCCCACACTGTCTCTGTGACTAACCCCCCACTGTCTCAGTGACTCTCCCCACACTGTCTCTGTGACTAACCCCACATTGTCTTTGTGACTCTCCCCACACTGTCTCAGTGATAACCCCACACTATCTCTGTGACTAACCCCACATTGTCTCTGGGACTAACCCCAGATTGTCTATGTAACTCTCCCCACACAATCTCAGTGACTAACCCCACACTGTCTCTGTGACTAACCCCACACTGTCTCTGCAACTAACCCCCACACTGTCTCTGTGACTAACCCACACTGTCTCAGAGACTGACCCCACACCGTTTCTGTGACAAAACCCACACAGTTTCTGTGACTCTCCCCATACTATCTCTGTGAATAACCGCAACACTGTCTCTGTGACTCCTCCCCACACTGTGTCTGTGACTATCCCACACACTGTCTCTGTGTCTGTCCCCACACTGTCTCCGTGACTAACCCAACAATGTCTCCGTGACTAAATCACACACTGTTTCCGTGACTAACCCAACAATGTCTCCGTGACTAACCCAACAATGTCTCCGTGACTAACCCACACACTGTCTCCGTGACTAACCCAACAATGTCTCCGTGACTAACCCACACACTGTCTCCGTGGATAACACCCACACTGTCTCCGTGACTAACACTCACACTGTCTTGGAGACTAACCCCATGCTGTCTCTGTGTCTAACCCCACACTGTCTCTGTGACTAAGCCCCACACTATCTCAGTGACTAACCCCACAGTGTTTCAGTGACTAACCCCACACTATCTCTGCAACTAACTCCAACACTGTCTTTCTGACTATCCCACATTGTCTTTGTGACGCTCCCCCACATTGTCTCTGATGACTAACCCAACAACGTCTCCGTGACTAACACCCACACTGTCTTGGAGACTAACCCCACACTGTCTCTGTGTCTAACCCCACACTGTCTCTGTGTCTAACCCCAGACTGTCTCTGCAACTAACCCACACTGTCTCAGAGACTGACCCCACACTGTCTCTGCAACTAACCCCCACACTGTCTATGTGACTATCCCACATTGTCCTTGTGACTAACCCCACATTGTCTCTGTAAATCTCCCCACTCTGTCTCAGTGACTAACCCACACTTTCTCAGTGACGAACCCTCACACTGTCTCTATGACTAACCCCACACTGTCTCAGAGACTGACCCCACACTGTTTCTGTGACAAACCCCACACAGTCTCTGTGACACTCCCCAGACACTCTCTGTGACTCTTCCCACACTGTCTCTGTGACTATCCCACACACTGTCTCTGTGTCTAACCCGACACTGTCTCAGTGACTAACCCCACATTGTCTCTGATGACTAACCCAACAACGTCTCCGTGACTAACACCCACACTGGCTTGGAGACTAACCCCACACTGTCTCTGTGTCTAACCCCACACTGTCTCTGCAACTAACCCACACTGTCTCAGAGACTGACCCCACACTGTCTCTGCAACTAACCCCCACACTGTCTCAGAGACTGACCCCACACTGTTTCTGTGACAAACCCCACACAGTCTCTGTGACACTCCCCAGACACTCTCTGTGACTCTTCCCACACTGTCTCTGTGACTATCCCACACACTGTCTCTGTGTCTAACCCGACACTGTCTCAGTGACTAACCCCACATTGTCTCTGATGACTAACCCAACAACGTCTCCGTGACTAACACCCACACTGGCTTGGAGACTAACCCCACACTGTCTCTGTGTCTAACCCCACACTGTCTCTGCAACTAACCCACACTGTCTCAGAGACTGACCCCACACTGTCTCTGCAACTAACCCCCACACTGTCTCTGTGACTATCCCACATTGTCCTTGTGACTAACCCCACACTGTCTCTGTAAATCTCTCCACTCTGTCTCAGTGACTAACCCACACTTTCTCAGTGACGAACCCTCACACTGTCTCTATGACTAACCCCACACTGTCTCAGAGACTGACCCCACACTGTTTTTGTGACAAACCCCACACAGTCTCTGTGACACTCCCCAGACACTCTCTGTGACTCTTCCCACACTGTCTCTGTGACTATCCCACACACTGTCTCTGTGTCTAACCCGACACTGTCTCAGTGACTAACCCCACATTGTCTCTGATGACTAACCCAACAACATCTCCGTGACTAACACCCACACTGTCTCTGTGTCTAACCCCACACTGTCTCTGTGACTATCCCACATTGTCCTTGTGACTAACCCACATTGTCTCTGTAAATCTCCCCACTCTGTCTCAGTGACTAACCCACACTTTCTCAGTGACGAACCCTCACACTGTCTCTATGACTAACCCCACACTGTCTCAGAGACTGACCCCACACTGTTTCTGTGACAAACCCCACACAGTCTCTGTGACACTCCCCAGACACTCTCTGTGACTCTTCCCACACTGTCTCTGTGACTATCCCACACACTGTCTCTGTGTCTAACCCGACACTGTCTCAGTGACTAACCCCACATTGTCTCTGATGACTAACCCAACAACATCTCCGTGACTAACACCCACACTGTCTCTGTGTCTAACCCCACACTGTCTCTGTGACTAACCCAACACTGTCTCTATGATAAACCCCACAGTGTCTCTGTGATAACCCCCACACTGTCTCTGTGACTAACCCCACACTGTCTCTGTGACTAACCGCAGATTGTTTATGTGATGTTCCCCACAATCTCAGTGACTAATCCCACACTGTCTCTGTGACTAACCCCACACTGTCTCTGCAACTAACCCCCACACTGTCTCTGTGACTATCTCACACTGTCTCAGTGACTAATCCCACACTGTCTCTGTAAATCTCCCCACTCTGTCTCAGACCTAACCCACAATTTCTCAGTGACGAATCCCCACACTGTCTCTGTGACTAACCCCACATTGTCTCTGTGACTCTCCCCACACTGTCTCAGTGACTAACCCTGCTCTGTCTCTGTGACTAACCCCACATTGTCTCTGGGACTAACCCCAGATTGGCTATGTGACTCTCCCCACACTGTCTCTGTGACTAACCCCACACTGTCTCTGCAACTAACCCCCACACTGTCTCTGTGACTATCCCACACTGTCTCAGTGAAAATCCCACACTGCCTCTGTAAATCTCCCCACTCTGTCTCAGACCAAACCCACAATTTCTCAGTGATGAATCCCCACACTGTCTCTGTGACTAAACCCACACTGTCTCGGTGACTCACCCCACACTGCCTCTGTGACTAATCCCACACTATCTCCGTGACTAACCACACATTGTCTCTGTGACTAACCCCACACTGTCTCAGTGACACTCCCCCACACTGTCTCTGTGACTAACTCCACACGGTCTCAGTGACTAATCCCACACTGTCTCTATGACTCTCGCCAGACTGTCTCTGTGACTAACCCCAATGCTGTTTCTGTGACTAATCCCACACTGACTCTGTGACTATCCCCCACACTGTCTGTATACCTAACCCCACACTGTCTCAGAGAATGACCCCACACAGTCTCTATGACACTCCCCAGACTCTCTGTGACTCTCCCCACACTGTCTCTGTGACACTCCCCCACACTGTATCTGTGACTATCCCACACACCGTCTCTGTGTCTAACCCCACACTGTCTCAGTGACTAACCCCACATTGTCTCTGATGAGTAACGCCACACTGTCTCTGTGACTAACCCCACACTGTCTCAGTGACTAACCCCACATTGTCTCTGATGAGTAACGCCACACTGTCTCTGTGACTAACCCAACATTGTCTCAGTGACTAAACCGAACACTGTCTCCGTGACTAACCCACACACTGTCTCAGTGACTAACCCACACACTGTCTCAGTGACTAACCCACACAATGTCTCGGAGACTAACACCCACACTGTCTTGGAGACTAACCCCACACTGTCTCTGTATCAAACCCCACACTGTCTTTGTGACTCTCCCCAGACTGTCTATGTTGACTAACCCAACACTGTCTCTGTGACTAACCCAGCACTGTCTCAGGGATTAACCCCACTCTGTCTCAGTGACGAACCCACACTTTCTCAGTGACGAACCCACACACTGTCTCTGTGACTAACACCCACACTGTGTCTACAACTAACCCCACACTGTCTCTGTGACTCTCCCCACACTGTCTCTGTGACACTCCCCCACACTGTACCTGTGACTATCCCACACACCGTCTCTGTGTCTAACACCACACTGTCTCAGTGACTAACCCCAAATTGTCTCTGATGTCTAACCCAACACTGTCTCTGTGACTAACCCAACAATGTCTCAGTGACTAAACCCAACACTGTCTCCATTACTAACACCCACACAGTCTCGGAGACTAACCCCACGCTGTTTCTGTGCCTAACCCTACACTTCTCTGTGACTCTCCCCACACTGTCTCTGTGACACTCCGCAGACTGTCTCTGTGACTAACCCCAACACTGTCTCTGTGACTAATCCCACACTGACTCTGTGACTATCCCCACCACTGTCTCTATACCTAACCCCACACTGTCTCAGAGTCTGACCCCACACAGTCTCTATGACACTCCCCAGAATCTCTGTGACTCTCCCCAAACTGTCTCTGTGACACTCCCCAGACTGTCTCCGTGACTAACCCCAACACTGTCTCTGTGACTCTCCCCCACACTGTATCTGTGACTATCCCACACACGGTCTCCGTGTCTAACCCCACAGTCTCAGTGACTAACCCCACTTTGTCTCTGATGACTAACCCCATAGTGTATCTGTGTCCAATGTCACACTGTCTCTGTGATTAAACCAACACTGTCTCTTTGTCTAACCTCACACTGTCTCTGTGACTAACTCCCCACGGTCTCAGTGACTAATCCCACACTGTCTCTATGACTCTCGCCAGACTGTCTCTGTGATTAAACCCGAACACTGTCTCTGTGACTAATCTCACACTGACTCTGTGACTATCCCCCATACTGTCTGTATACCTAACCCCACACTGTCTCAGAGACTGACCCGCACAGTCACTATGACACTCCCCAGTCTCTCTGTGACTCTCCCCACACTGTCTCTGTGACTCTCCCCCACACTGTATCTGTGACTATCCCACACACTGTCTCTGTGTCTAACACCACACTGTCTCAGTGACTAACCCCACATTGTCTCTGATGAGTAACGCCACACTGTCTCTGTGACTAACCCAACATTGTCTCAGTGACTAAACCCAACACTGTCTCTGTGACTAAACCCAACACTGTCTCCGTGACTAACCCACACAATGTCTCGGAGACTAACACCCACACTGTCTTGGAGACTAACCCCACACTGTCTCTGTGACTCTCCCCAGACTGTCTCTGTTGACTAACCCAACACTGTCTCTGTGACTAACCCAACACTGTCTCAGTGATTAACCCCACTCTGTTTCAGTGACTAATCCACACTTTCTCAGTGACGAACCCGCACACTGTCTCTGTGACTAACACCCACACTGTCTCTGTGACTAATCCCACACTGTCTCTGTGACTCTCCCCACACTGTCTCTGTGACACTCCCCCACACTGTATCTGTGACTATCCCACACACCGTCTCTGTGTCTAACCCCACACTGTCTCAGTGACTAACCCCAAATTGTCTCTGATGTCTAACCCAACACTGTCTCTGTGACTAACCCAACAATGTCTCAGTGACTAAACCCAACACTGTCTCCATGACTAACACCCACACAGTCTCGGAGACTAACCCCACACTGTCTCTGTGACACTCCGCAGACTGTCTCTGTGACTAACCCCAACACTGTCTCTGTGACTAATCCCACACTGACTCTGTGACTATCCCCAGCACTGTCTCTATACCTAACCCCACACTGTCTCAGAGTCTGACCCCACACAGTCTCTATGACACTCCCCAGACTGTCTCCGTGACTAACCCCAACACTGTCTCTGTGACTCTCCCCCACACTGTATCTGTGACTATCCCACACACCGTCTCCGTGTCTAACCCCACAGTCTCAGTGACTAACCCCACTTTGTCTCTGATGACTAACCCCATAGTTTATCTGTGTCCAATGTCACACTGTCTCTGTGATTAAACCAACACTGTCTCTTTGTCTAACCCCACACTGTCTCAGTGACACTCCCCCACACTGTCTCTGTGACTCTCCCCAGACTGTCTCTGTAGACTAACGCAACACTGTCTCTGTGACTAACCCCAGATTGTCTCCTTGACTCTCTCCACACTGTCTCTGTAACTAAGCCCCACACTATCTCAGTGACTAACCCCACAGTGTTTCAGTGTCTAACCCCACACTGTCTTTGTGACTAATCCCACACTGACTCTGTGACTATACCCCACACTGTCTCTATACCTAACCCCACACTGTCTCAGAGACTGACCCCACAGAGTCTCTATGACACTCCCCAGACTGTCTCCATGACTAACTCCAACACTGTCTCTGTGACTCTCCCCCACACTGTATCTGTGACTACCCACACACCGTCTCTGTGTCTAACCCCACACTTTCTCTGTGACTAACCCAACATTGTGTTTGTGACTAACATAACAATGTCTCAGTGACTAAACCCAACACTGTCTCCGTGAATAACACCCACACTGTCTTGGAGACTAACACCCACACTGTCTCTGTGATTAACTGCACATTGTCTCTGTGTCTATCCCCAGACTGTCTCTGTTGACTAACCCAATACTGTTTCTCTGATTAACCCAACACTGTCTCTGTGATTAACCCCACACTATCTCTGATGACTAACCCCACACTGTATCTGTGTCCAAAGTTACACTGTCTCTGTGACTAAACCAACACTGTCTCTTTGTCTAACCCCACACTGTCTCAGTGACTCTCCCCCACACTGTCTTTGTGACTAACCCACCCACTCTCAGTGACTAACCCCACATTGTGTCTGATGACTAACTCCACACTGTCTCTGCAACTAACCCCCATACTGTCTCTGTAAATCTCCCCACTCTGTCTCAGTGACTAACCCACACTTTCTCAGTGACGAACCCCCACACTGTCTCTGTGACTAATCCCACAATGTCTCTATGACTCTCCCCAGACTGTCTCTGTGACTAACCCCAACACTGTCTCTGTGACTAATCCCACACTGACTCTGTGACTATCCCCCACACTGTCTCTATACCTAACCCCACACTGTCTCAGAGTCTGACACCACACGGTCTCTATGACACTCCCCAGACTCTTTGTGACTCTCCCCACACTGTCTCTGTGACACTCCCCAGACTGTCTCCGTGACTAACCCCAACACTGTCTCTGTGACTCTCCCCCACACTGTATATGTGACTATCCCACACACTGTCTCTATGTCTAACACCACACTGTCTCAGTGACCAACCCCACATTGTCTCTGATGACTAACCCAACACTATCTCTGTGACTAAACCAACATTGTCTCTGTGACTAACCCAACAATGTCTCAGTGACAAAACCCAACACTGTCTCCGTGACTTACCCCAGAAAGATCTCTGTGACTAACCCCACACTGTCTCAGTGGCTAACCCACACACTGTCTCCGAGACTAACCCACACACTGTCTTGGGGACTAACCCCACACTGTCTCTGTGTGAAACCCCACACTGTCTCTGTGACTCTCCCCAGACTGTCTCTGTTGACTAAACCAACACTGTTTCTTTGTCTAACCCCACACTGTCTCAGTGACTCTCCCCCAGACTGTCTCTGTGACTAACCCAAACTGTCTCTGTGACTAACCACACACTGTCTCAGTGACTCTCCCCCACACTGTATCTGTGACTCTCCCCCACACTGTCTCTGTGACTATCCCCCACACTGTCTCTAATGACTAAACCCCACACTGTCTCAGTGACTCACTCCACATTGTCTCTGTGACTAACACTACATTGTCTCTGTGAGTAACCCGTCATGGTCTCTGTGACCAACCCCACACTGTCTCTGTGTCTAACCTCCACACTGTCTCTGTGATTAACCCCACACTGTCTCAGTGACTCTCCCCACACTGTCTCTGTGACTAACCCCACACTGTCTCTGTGACTAACCGCAGATTGTTTATGTGATGTTCCCCACACTCTCAGTGACTAATCCCACACTGTCTCTGTGACTAACCCCACACTGTCTCTGCAACTAACCCCCACACTGTCTCTGTGACTATCTCACACTGTCTCAGTGACTAATCCCACACTGTCTCTGTAAATCTCCCCACTCTGTCTCAGACCTAACCCACAATTTCTCAGTGACGAATCCCCACACTGTCTCTGTGACTAACCCCACATTGTCTCTGTGACTCTCCCCACACTGTCTCAGTGACTAACCCTGCTCTGTCTCTGTGACTAACCCCACATTGTCTCTGGGACTAACCCCAGATTGTCTATGTGACTCTCCCCACACTGTCTCTGTGACTAACCCCACACTGTCTCTGCAACTAACCCCCACACTGTCTCTGCAACTAACCCCCACACTGTCTCTGTGACTATCCCACACTGTCTCAGTGACTAATCCCACACTGTCTCTGCAACTAACCCCCACACTGTCTCTGTGACTATCCCACACTGTCTCAGTGACTAATCCCACACTGTCTCTGTAAATCTCCCCACTCTGTCTCAGACCTAACCCACAATTTCTCCGTGATGAATCCCCACACTGTCTCTGTGACTAACCCCACACTGTCTCGATGACTCACCCCACACTGTCTCTGTGAATAATCCCACACTGTCTCCGTGACTAACCACACATTGTCTCTGTGACTAACCCCACACTGTCTCAGTGACACTCCCCCACACTGTCTCTGTGACTAACTCCACACGGTCTCAGTGACGAATCCCACACTGTCTCTATGACTCTCGCCAGACTGTATCTGTGACTAACCCCAACACTGTCTCTGTGACTAAACCCACACTAACTCTGTGACTATCTCCCACACTGTCTCTATACCTAACCCAAACTGTCTCAGAGACTGACCCCACACAGTCTCTATGACACTCCCCAGACTCTCTGTGGCTCTCCCCACACTGTTTCTGTGACACTCCCCAGACTGTCTCTGTGACTAACCCCAACACTGTCTCTGTGACTCTCCCCCACACTGTATCTGTGACTATCCCACACACCCTCTCTGTGTCTAACCTCACACTGCCTCTGTGACTAACCCAACATTGTGTTTGTGACTAACCCAACACTGTCTCTTTGTCTAACCCCACACTGTCTCAGTGACTCTCCCCCACACTGTCTCTCTGACTAAACCACCCACTCTCAGTGACTAACCCCACATTGTGTCTGATGACTAACCCCACACTGTCTCTGCAACTAACCCCCATACTGTCTCTGTAAATCTCCCCACTGTCTCAGTGACTAACCCCCACACTGTCTCTGTGACTAATCCCACAATGTCTCTATGACTCTCCCCAGACTGTCTCTGTGACTAACCCCAACACTGTCTCAGTGACTAACCCCACATTGTCTCTGATGACTAACTCAACACTGTCTCTGTGACTAAACCAACATTGTCTCTGTGACTAACCCAACAATGTCTCAGTGACTAAACCCAACACTGTCTCCGTGACTTACCCCAGAAAGATCTCTGTGACTAACCCCACACTGTCTCAGTGGCTAACCCACACACTGTCTCCGTGACTAACCCACACACTGTCTTGGAGACTAACCCCACACTGTCTCTGTGTGAAACCCCACACTGTCTCTGTGACTCTCCCCAGACTGTCTCTGTTGACTAACCCAATACTGTCTCTCTGACTAAACCACCACTGTCTCTTTGTCTAACCCCACACTGTCTCAGTGACTCTCCCCCAGACTGTCTCTGTGACTAACCCAAACTGTCTCTGTGACTAACCACACACTGTCTCAGTGACTCTCCCCCACACTGTATCTGTGACTCTCCCCCACACTGTCTCAGTGACTCTCCCCCAGACTGTCTCTGTGACTAACCCAAACTGTCTCTGTGATTAACCCCACACTGTCTCAGTGACTCTCCCCACACTGTCTCTGTGACTAACCCCACACTGTCTCTGTGACTAACCGCAGATTGTTTATGTGACATTCCCCACACTCTCAGTGACTAATCCCACACTGTCTCTGTGACTAATCCCACACTGTCTCTGTGACTAACACAACATTGTCTCTGTGACTCTCCCCACACTGTCTCAGTGACTAACCCCACTCTGTCTCTGTGACTAACTCCACATTGTCTCTGGGACTAACCCCAGATTGTCTATGTGACTCTCCCCACACTGTCTCTGTGACTAACCCCACACTGTCTCTGCAACTAACCCCCACACTGTCTCTGTGACTATCCCACACTGTCTCAGTGAAAATCCCACACTGCCTCTGTAAATCTCCCCACTCTGTCTCAGACCAAACCCACAATTTCTCAGTGATGAATCCCCACACTGTCTCTGTGACTAAACCCACACTGTCTCGGTGACTCACCCCACACTGCCTCTGTGACTAATCCCACACTATCTCCGTGACTAACCACACATTGTCTCTGTGAATAACCCCACACTGTCTCAGTGACACTCCCCCACACTGTCTCTGTGACTAACTCCACACGGTCTCAGTGACTAATCCCACACTGTCTCTATGACTCTCGCCAGACTGTCTCTGTGACTAACATCAACACAGTCTCTGTGACTAATCCCACACTAACTCTGTGACTATACCCCACACTGTCTCTATACCTGACCCCACACAGTCTCTATGACACTCTCCAGACTGTCTCCGTGACACTCCCCAGACTGTCTCCGTGACTAACCCCAACACTGTCTCTGTGACTCTCCCCCACTCTGTATCTGTGACTATCCCACACACCGTATCTGTGTCTAACCCCACACTGTCTCTGTGACTAACCCAACATTGTGTTTGTGACTAACCCAACAATGTCTCAGTGACTAAACCCAACACTGCCTCTGTGAATAACACCCACACTGTCTTGGAGACTAACACCCATACTGTCTCGGTGTCAAATCCAACACTGTCTCTGTGATTAACTGCACATTGTCTCTGTGTCTATCCCCAGACTGTCTCTGTTAACTAACCCAATACTGTCTCTCTGACTAACCCAACACTGTCTCTGTGACTAACCCCACACTGTCTCTGATGACTAACCCCATACTGTATCTGTGTCCAATGTCACACTGTCTCTGTGACTAAACCAACACTGTCTCTTTGTCTAACCCCACACTGTCTCAGTGACTCTCCCCCACACTGTCTCTGTGACTAACCCACCCACTCTCAGTGACTAACCCCACATTGTGTCTGATGACTAACTCCACACTGTCTCTGCAACTAACCCCCATACTGTCTCTGTAAATCTCCCCACTCTGTCTCAGTGACTAACCCACACTTTCTCAGTGACGAATCCCCACACTGTCTCTGTGACTAACCCCACATTGTCTCTGTGACTCTCCCCACACTGTCTCAGTGACTAACCCTGCTCTGTCTCTGTGACTAACCCCACATTGTCTCTGGGACTAACCCCAGATTGTCTATGTGACTCTCCCCACAATGTCTCTGTGACTAACCCCACACTGTCTCTGCAACTAACCCCCACACTGTCTCTGCAACTAACCCCCACACTGTCTCTGTGACTATCCCACACTGTCTCAGTGACTAATCCCACACTGTCTCTGTGACTAATCCCACACTGTCTCTGTGACTAACACAACATTGTCTCTGTGACTCTCCCCACACTGTCTCAGTGACTAACCCCACTCTGTCTCTGTGACTAACTCCACATTGTCTCTGGGACTAACCCCAGATTGTCTATGTGACTCTCCCCACACTGTCTCTGTGACTAACCCCACACTGTCTCTGCAACTAACCCCCACACTGTCTCTGTGACTATCCCACACTGTCTCAGTGAAAATCCCACACTGCCTCTGTAAATCTCCCCACTCTGTCTCAGACCAAACCCACAATTTCTCAGTGATGAATCTCCACACTGTCTCTGTGACTAAACCCACACTGTCTCGGTGACTCACCCCACACTGCCTCTGTGACTAATCCCACACTATCTCTGTGACTAACCACACATTGTCTCTGTGAATAACCCCACACTGTCTCAGTGACACTCCCCCACACTGTCTCTGTGACTAACTCCACACGGTCTCAGTGACTAATCCCACACTGTCTCTATGACTCTCGCCAGACTGTCTCTGTGACTAACATCAACACAGTCTCTGTGACTAATCCCACACTAACTCTGTGACTATACCCCACACTGTCTCTATACCTGACCCCACACAGTCTCTATGACACTCTCCAGACTGTCTCCGTGACACTCCCCAGACTGTCTCCGTGACTAACCCCAACACTGTCTCTGTGACTCTCCCCCACTCTGTATCTGTGACTATCCCACACACCGTATCTGTGTCTAACCCCACACTGTCTCTGTGACTAACCCAACATTGTGTTTGTGACTAACCCAACAATGTCTCAGTGACTAAACCCAACACTGCCTCTGTGAATAACACCCACACTGTCTTGGAGACTAACACCCATACTGTCTCGGTGTCAAATCCAACACTGTCTCTGTGATTAACTGCACATTGTCTCTGTGTCTATCCCCAGACTGTCTCTGTTAACTTTCCTAATACTGTCTCTCTGACTAACCCAACACTGTCTCTGTGACTAACCCCACACTGTCTCTGATGACTAACCCCATACTGTATCTGTGTCCAATGTCACACTGTCTCTGTGACTAAACCAACACTGTCTCTTTGTCTAACCCCACACTGTCTCAGTGACTCTCCCCCACACCGTCTCTGTGACTAACCCACCCACTCTCAGTGACTAACCCCACATTGTGTCTGATGACTAACTCCACACTGTCTCTGCAACTAACCCCCATCCTGTCTCTGTAAATCTCCCCACTCTGTCTCAGTGACTAACCCACACTTTCTCAGTGACGAATCCCCACACTGTCTCTGTGACTAACCCCACATTGTCTCTGTGACTCTCCCCACACTGTCTCAGTGACTAACCCTGCTCTGTCTCTGTGACTAACCCCACATTGTCTCTGGGACTAACCCCAGATTGTCTACGTGACTCTCCCCACAATGTCTCTGTGACTAACCCCACACTGTCTCTGCAACTAACCCCCACACTGTCTCTGCAACTAACCCCCACACTGTCTCAGTGAAAATCCCACACTGCCTCTGTAAATCTCCCCACTCTGTCTCAAACCAAACCCACAATTTCTCAGTGATGAATCCCCACACTGTCTCTGTGACTAAACCCACACTGTCTCGGTGACTCACCCCACACTGCCTCTGTGACTAATCCCACACTATCTCCGTGACTAACCACACATTGTCTCTGTGAATAACCCCACACTGTCTCAGTGACACTCCCCCACACTGTCTCTGTGACTAACTCCACACGGTCTCAGTGACTAATCCCACACTGTCTCTATGACTCTCGCCAGACTGTCTCTGTGACTAACATCAACACAGTCTCTGTGACTAATCCCACACTAACTCTGTGACTATACCCCACACTGTGTCTATACCTGACCCCACACAGTCTCTATGACACTCTCCAGACTGTCTCCGTGACACTCCCCAGACTGTCTCCGTGACTAACCCCAACACTGTCTCTGTGACTCTCCCCCACTCTGTATCTGTGACTATCCCACACACCGTATCTGTGTCTAACCCCACACTGTCTCTGTGACTAACCCAACATTGTGTTTGTGACTAACCCAACAATGTTTCAGTGACTAAACCCAACACTGCCTCTGTGAATAACACCCACACTGTCTTGGAGACTAACACCCATACTGTCTCGGTGTCAAATCCAACACTGTCTCTGTGATTAACTGCACATTGTCTCTGTGTCTATCCCCAGACTGTCTCTGTTAACTAACCCAATACTGTCTCTCTGACTAACCCAACACTGTCTCTGTGACTAACCCCACACTGTCTCTGATGACTAACCCCATACTGTATCTGTGTCCAATGTCACACTGTCTCTGTGACTAAACCAACACTGTCTCTTTGTCTAACCCCACACTGTCTCAGTGACTCACTCCACACTGACTCGGTGACTCACCCCACACTGTCTCAGTGACTCTCCCCACACTGTCTCTGTGACTAACTCAACATTGTCTCTGTGACTTACCCAACAATGTCTCAGTGACTAAACCCAACACTGTCTCTGTGACTAAACCACACACTGTGTCCGTGACTAACCTACACACTGTCTCCGTGACTAACCCACACATTGTCTTGGAGACTAACCACACACTGTCTCTGTGACTCTCACCAGACTGTCTCTGTTGACTAACCCGACACTGTCTCTGTGACTAACCCAACACTGTCTCTGTGATTAACTGTACATTGCCTCTGTGACTCTCCCCACACTGTCTCAGTGACTCACCCCACACTGTCTCTGTGACTAACCCCACATTGTCTCTGCAACTAACACCCACACTGTCTCTGTGACTATCCCAGACTGTCTCAGTGACTAATCCCACACTGTCTCTGTAAATCTCCCCACTCTGTCTCAGTGACTAACCCACACTTTCTCAGTGATGTATCCCCACAGTGTCTCTGTGACTAACACCACATTGTGTCTGTGACTCTCCCCACACTGTCTCAGTGACTAACCCCACACTGTCTCAGTGACTAACCCCACTCTGTCTCTGTGACTAACCCCACATTGTCTCTGGGACTAACCCCAGATTGTCTATGTGACTCTCCCCACACTGTCTCAGTGAATCACTCCACACTGTCTCGGTGACTCACCCCACACTGTCTCAGTGACTCTCCCCACACTGTCTCTGTGACTAACTCAACATTGTCTCTGTGACTTACCCAACAATGTCTCAGTGACTAAACCCAACACTGTCTCTGTGACTAAACCACACACTGTCTCCGTGACTAACCTACACACTGTCTCCGTGACTAACCCACACATTGTCTTGGAGACTAACCCCACACTGTCTCTGTGACTCTCACCAGACTGTCTCTGTTTACTAACCCGACACTGTCTCTGTGACTAACCCAACACTGTCTCTGTGATTAACTGTACATTGCCTCTGTGACTCTCCCCACACTGTCTCAGTGACTCACCCCACACTGTCTCTGTAAATCTCCCCACTCTGTCTCGGTAACTTACCCACACTTCCTCAGTGACGAACCCCCACACTGTCTCTGTGACTAACCCCACATTTTCTCTGTGACTAACCCCAGATTGTTTATGTGACGCTCCCCACACTGTCTCAGTGACTAATCCCACACTGTCTCTTAAAAATCTCCCAACTCTGTCTCAGTGACTAACCCACACTTCCTCAGTGACGAATCCCCACACTGTCTCTGTGACTAACCCCACATTGTCTCTGTGACTCTCCCCACACTGTCTCAGTAACTAACCCCACACTGCCTCTGTGACTAACCCCACATTGTCTCTGGGACTAACCCCACACTGTCTCAGTGACTCTCCCTACACTGTCTCAGCGACTCACCCCACACTGTCTCCGTGACTAACCCCCACACTGTCTCTGTAAATCTCCCCATTCTGTCTCAGTGACTAACCCACAGTCTCTGTTACTAACCCCACACTGTCTCTGTGATTAACCTCACATTGTCTTGTGTCTAACCCCACACTGTCTCAGTGTCTAACTCCACACTGTCTCTGTCACTAAGCCCCACACTATCTCAGTGACTAACCCCACAGTGTTTCAGTGACTAACCCCACACTGTCTCTGTGACTATCCCACACACGGTCTCTGTGACTAACCCCACACTGTCTCTGTAACTAACCAGCACACTGTCTGAGTGACTAACCCCCACACTGTCTCTGTGACTAACCCCACACTGTCTCAGCGACTCACCCCACACTGTCTCCGTGACTAACCCCCACACCGTCTCTGTAAATCTCCCCATTCTGTCTCAGTGACTATCCCACACACTGTCTCTGTGACTAACCCCACACTCACTCAGTGACTAACCCCACACTGTCTCTGTGACTAACCCCACACTCACTCAGTGACTAACCCCACACTGTCTCTGTGACTAACCCCACATTGTCTCTGTGACTAAACCCAGATTGTTTCTGTGATGTTCCCCACACTGTCTCAGTGACTAATCCCACACCGTCTCTGTAAATCTCCCCACTCTGTCTCAATGACTAACCCACACTTTCTCAGTGACGAACCCCCACACTGTCTCTGTGACTAATCCCACACTGATTCTGTAACTAACCCCACACTGTCTCAGTGACTGACCTCACACTTTCTCTGTGACTAACCCCACACTGTCTCTGTGACTAATCCCACACTGATTCTGTAACTAACCCCACACTGTCTCAGTGACTGACCTCACACTTTCTCTGTAACTAACCCCACACTGTATCTCTGTACAATGTCACACTGACTCTGTGACTAACCCCACACTGTCTCTTTGTCTAACCCCACACTGTCTCAGTGACTCCTCCCCACACTGTCTCTGTTACTAAGCCCCACACACACTGTCTCTGTGACTTACCCCACAGTGTGTCTGTGACTAACCCCCCACTGTCTCTGTGACTCTCCCCACACTGTCTCTGTGACTCTCCCCACACTGTCTCTGTGACTAACAGCACATTGTCTCTGTGACTAATCGCAACTGTCTCTGTGACAAACCTCACACTATCTCAGTGCCTAACCCCCACACGAACTCAGTGTCTAACTCCACACTATATCTGTGTCTAACCCCCCCTTGTCTCTGTGAGTAACCCGTCACGGTCTGAGTGACTAACCCCACACTGTCTCATTGACTAATGCCCACATTGTACCAGTGACGAACCCAACATGGTCTCAATGACTAACCCCACACTGTCTCTGTGACTATCCCACATTGTCTCAGTGACTAATCCCACACTGTCTCTGTAAATCTCCCCACTCTGTCTCAGACCTAACCCACAATTTCTCAGTGATGAATTCCCACACTGCCTCTGTGACTAACCCCACACTGTCTCTGTGACAAACCCCACACTGTCTTGGTGACTCACCCCACACTGTCTCTGTGACTAATCCCACACTGTCTCCATGACTAACCACACATTGTCTCTGTGACTAACCCCACACTGTCTCAGTGAATCTCCCCCACACTGTCTCTGTGACTAACTCAACATTGTCTCTGTGACTAACCCACACACTGTCTCCGTGAGTAACCAACACACTGTCTCCGTGACTAACCCACACATTGTCTTGGAGACTAACCCCACACAGTCTCTGTGTCAAACCCCACACTGTATCTGTGAGTCTCCCCACACTGTCTCAGTGACTAACCCCACTCTGTCTCTGTGACTAACCCCACATTGTCTCTGGGACTAACCCCAGATTGTCTATGTGACTCTCCCCACACTGTCTCTGTGACTATCCCACACTGTCTCAGTGACTAATCCCACACTGTCTCTGTAAATCTCCCCACTCTGTCTCAGACCTAACCCACAATTTCTCAGTGACGAATCCCCACACTGTCTCTGTGTCAAACCCCACGGTGTCTCTGTGACTAACCCCAGACTGTCTCTGTGACTCTCCCCCACACTGTCTCTGTGACTAACCCCACATTGTCTCTGTGACTCTCCCCACATTGTCTTTGTGTCCAACCCACAATGTCTCAGTGACTAACCCCACACTGCCTCTGTGACTCTCCCCGGACTCTCTCTGAGACTAACTCCACACTATCTCTCTGACTAACCCTACACTGTCTCAGTGACTCTCTCATACACTGTCTCTGTGACTAAACCCAAACTGTGTCTGTGACTAACCCCACACTGTCTCTGTGTCTGACACCACACTGTCTCTGTGACTCTCCCCACATTGTCTTGGTGTCTATTCCACAATGTCTCAGTGACTAACCCCACACTGCCTCTGTGACTCTCCCCAGAATGTCTCTGAGACTAACTCCACACTGTCTCTCTGACTAACCCTACACTGTCTCAGTGACTCTCTCATACACTGTCTCTGTGACTAAAGCCAAACTGTGTCTGTGACTAACCGCACACTGTCTCTGTGTCTAACCCCACACTGTCTCTGTGACTCTCCCCACATTGTCTTGGTGTCTAACCAACAATGTCTCAGTGACTAACCCCACACTGCCTCTGTGACTCTCCCCAGACTGTCTCTGAGACTAACTCCACACTATTTCTCTGACTAACCCCACACTGTCTCAGTGACTAACCCCACACTGTCTCTGTGACTAACCCCTGCACTGTCTCTGTGACTAACCCCACTCTGTCTCTGTGACTAACACCCACACTGTCTCTGTGACTAACACCCACACTGTCTCTGTGAATATCCCCACACTGTCTCTGTTTTTAACCCCACAATGTTTCTGTGACTCTAACCCCACACTGTCTCTGTGACGCATCCCACTTTGTCTCTGGGACGAACCCCTACACTGTCACTGTGACTAACCCCCACACTGTCTCTGTGTCTAATCCCACACTGTCTCTGTGACAACCCCTGCACTGGCTCTGTGACGCTCCCCACATTGTCTCAGTGACTAACCCCACACTGTCTCAGTGACTAACCCCACTCTGTCTCTGTGACTAACCCCACATTGTCTCTGGGACTAACCCCAGATTGTCTATGTGACTCTCCCCACACTGTCTCAGTGACTCACTCCACACTGTCTCGGTGACTCACCCCACACTGCCTCTGTGACTAATCCCACACTGTCTCTGTGACGAACCCCACACGGTCTTGGTGACTAACGCCTGCACTGTCTCTGTGACTATCCCCACACTGTCTCTGTGACTAATCCCACACTGTCTCTGTGACTAATCCCACACTGTCTCCGTGACTAACCACACATTGTCTCTGTGACTAACCCCAGACTGTCTCTGTGACTCTCCCCCACACTGTCTCTGTGACTAACCCCACATTGTCTCTGTGACTCTCCCCACATTGTCTTTGTGTCCAACCCACAATGTCTCAGTGACTAACCCCACACTGCCTCTGTGACTCTCCCCGGACTCTCTCTGAGACTAACTCCACACTATCTCTCTGACTAACCCTACACTGTCTCAGTGACTCTCTCATACACTGTCTCTGTGACTAAACCCAAACTGTGTCTGTGACTAACCCCACACTGTCTCTGTGTCTGACACCACACTGTCTCTGTGACTCTCCCCACATTGTCTTGGTGTCTATTCCACAATGTCTCAGTGACTAACCCCACACTGCCTCTGTGACTCTCCCCAGAATGTCTCTGAGACTAACTCCACACTGTCTCTCTGACTAACCCTACACTGTCTCAGTGACTCTCTCATACACTGTCTCTGTGACTAAAGCCAAACTGTGTCTGTGACTAACCGCACACTGTCTCTGTGTCTAACCCCACACTGTCTCTGTGACTCTCCCCACATTGTCTTGGTGTCTAACCAACAATGTCTCAGTGACTAACCCCACACTGCCTCTGTAACTCTCCCCAGACTGTCTCTGAGACTAACTCCACACTATTTCTCTGACTAACCCCACACTGTCTCAGTGACTCTCTCGTACACTGTCTCTGTGACTAAATCCAAACTGTGTCTGTGACTAACCCCACACTGTCTCTGTGACTAACCCCTGCACTGTCTCTGTGACTAACCCCACTCTGTCTCTGTGGCTAACCCCACACTGTCTCTGTGTCTAACCCGACACTGTCTCTGTGACTATCCTCACATTGTCTCTGTGACTATCCCCACACTGTCTCAGTGACTAACACCACTCTGTCTCTGTGACTAACCCCACTCTGTCTCTGTGACTAACCCCACACTGTCTCTGTGACTCTCCCCACATTGTCTTGGTGTCTAACCAACAATGTCTCAGTGACTAACCCCACACTGCCTCTGTAACTCTCCCCAGACTGTCTCTGAGACTAACTCCACACTATTTCTCTGACTAACCCCACACTGTCTCAGTGACTCTCTCGTCCACTGTCTCTGTGACTAAATCCAAACTGTGTCTGTGACTAACCCCACACTGTCTCTGTGACTAACCCCTGCACTGTCTCTGTGACTAACCCCACTCTGTCTCTGTGGCTAACCCCACACTGTCTCTGTGTCTAACCCGACACTGTCTCTGTGACTATCCTCACATTGTCTCTGTGACTATCCCCACACTGTCTCAGTGACTAACACCACTCTGTCTCTGTGACTAACCCCACTCTGTCTCTGTGACTAACCCCACACTGTCTCTGTGACTAACCCCTGAACTGTCTCTGTGACTAACCCCACTCTGTCTCTGTGACTAACACCCACACTGTCTCTGTGACTAACACCCACACTGTCTCTGTGAATATCCCCACACTGTCTCTGTTTTTAACCCCACAATGTTTCTGTGACTCTAACCCCACACTGTCTCTGTGACGCATCCCACTTTGTCTCTGGGACGAACCCCTACACTGTCACTGTGACTAACCCCCACACTGTCTCTGTGTCTAATCCCACACTGTCTCTGTGACAACCCCTGCACTGGCTCTGTGACTATCCCCACATTGTCTCTGTGACTAACCCGACACTGTCTCAGTGACCAACCCCACACTGTCTCTGTGACTAACCCCTGCACTGTCTCTGTGACTAACCCCACTCTGTCTCTGTGACTAACCCCACACTGTCTCTGTGACTAACGCCACTCTATCTCTGTGACGAACCCCACACTGTCTCGGTGACTAACGCCTGCACTGTCTCTGTGACTATCCCCACACTGTCTCTGTGACTAATCCCACACTGTCTCCGTGACTATCCACACATTGTCTCTGTGACTGACCCCACACTGTCTCTGTGACTAATCCCACACTGTCTCCGTGACTAACCACACATTGTCTCTGTGACTGACCCCACACTGTCTCTGTGACTAACTCAACATTGTCTCTGTGACTTGCCCAACAATGTCTCAGTGACTAAACCCAACACTGTGTCCGTGACTAACCCACACATTGTCTTGGAGACTAACCCCACACTGTCTCTGTGTCAAACCCCACACTGTCTCTGTGACTCTCCCCAGACTGTCTCTGTTGACTAATCCGACACTGTCTCCGTGACTAACCCAACACTGTCTCTGTGATTAACTGCGCATTGTCTCTGTGACTCTCCCCACACTGTCTCAGTGATTCACCCCACACTATCTCCGTGACTAACGCCCACACTGTCTCGGTAAATCTCCCCACTCTGTCTCAGTGACTAACCCAAACTGTCTCTGTGACTAACCCCCACATTGTCTCTGTGACTATCCGAAATTGTTTCTGTGACTAACCCCAGATTGTTTATGTGACGCTCCCCACACTTTCTCAATGACTAACCCACACTTCCTCAGTGACGAATCCCCACACTGTCTC
This sequence comes from Mobula birostris, assembly GCF_030028105.1. Classification (NCBI taxonomy): domain Eukaryota; kingdom Metazoa; phylum Chordata; class Chondrichthyes; order Myliobatiformes; family Myliobatidae; genus Mobula; species Mobula birostris. The sequence continues at coordinate 12,804,476 of NC_092379.1, forward strand.
AGTGACTAACCCCGCACTGTCTCTGTGACTAACCCCACATTGTCTCTGGGACTAACCCCAGATTGTTTATGTGACGTTCCCCACACTGTCTCAGTGACTAATCCCACACTGTCTCTGTGACTAACCCCACACTGTCTCTGCAACTAACCCCCAAACTGTCTCTGTGACTATCCCACACTGTTTCAGTGACTAATCCCACACTGTCTCTGTAAATCGCCCCACTCTGTCTCAGTGACTAACCCACACTTTCTCAGTGATGTATCCCCACACTGTCTCTGTGACTAACCCCACATTGTCTCTGTGACTCTCCTCACACTGTCTCAGTGACTAACCCCACACTGTCTCAGTGACTAACCCTACTCTGTCTCTGTGACTAACCCCACATTGTCTCTGGGACTAACCCCAGATTGTGTATGTGACTCTCCCCACACTGTCTCAGTGACTCACTCCACACTGTCTCAGTGACTAACTCCACACTGCCTCTGTGACTAATCCCACACTGTCTCTGTGACTATCCCCACACTGTCTCTGTGACTAATCCCACACTGTCTCTGTGACTATCCCCACACTGTCTCTGTGACTAATCCCACACTGTCTCTGTGACTATCCCACACATTGTCTCTGTGACTAAGCCCAGACTGTCTCAGTGACTAAACCCAACACTGTCTCTGTGACTAACCCACACACTGTCTCCGTGACTAACCCACACATTGTCTTGGAGACTAACCCCACGCTGTCTCTGTGTCAAACCCCACACTGTCTCTGTGACTCTCCCCAGACTGTCTCTGTTGACTAACCTGACACTGTCTCTGTGACTAACCCAACACTGTCTCTGTGATTAACTGCGTATTGTCTCTGTGACTCTCCCCACACTGTCTCAGTGATTCACCCCACACTGTCTCCGTGACTAACCCCCACACTGTGTCTGTAAATCTCCCCACTCTGTCTCAGTGACTAATCCACACTGTCTCTATGACTAACCCAAACTGGCTCTGTGACTAACACCACAGTGTCTCTGTGAGTAACCCCACATTGTCTCTGTGACTAACCCCAGATTGTTTATGTAATGTTCCCCACACTGTCTCAGGGACTAATCCCACACTGTCTCTGTGACTAATCCCACACTGTCTCTGTGACTCACCCCACACTGTCTCTGTGACTAACCCCACACTGTCTCAGTGACTAACCCCCACATTGTCTCTGTGACTATCCCAAATTGTTTCTGTGACTAACCCCAGATTGTTTATGTGACGCTCCCCATACTGTCTCAATGACTAACCCACACTTCCTCAGTGACGAATCCCCACACTGTCTCAGTGACTAACCCCGCACTGTCTCTGTGACTAACCCCACATTGTCTCTGGGACTAACCCCAGATTGTTTATGTGACGTTCCCCACACTGTCTCAGTGACTAATCCCACACTGTCTCTGTGACTAACCCCACACTGTCTCTGCAACTAACCCCCAAACTGTCTCTGTGACTATCCCACACTGTTTCAGTGACTAATCCCACACTGTCTCTGTAAATTGCCCCACTCTGTCTGTGACTAACCCACACTTTCTCAGTGATGTATCCCCACACTGTCTCTGTGACTAACCCCACATTGTCTCTGTGACTCTCCTCACACTGTCTCAGTGACTAACCCCACACTGTCTCAGTGACTAACCCCACACTGTCTCAGTGACTAACCCTACTCTGTCTCTGTGACTAACCCCACATTGTCTCTCGGACTAACCCCAGATTGTGTATGTGACTCTCCCCACACTGTCTCTGTGACTCACTCCACACTGTCTCAGTGACTAACCCCACACTGCCTCTGTGACTAATCCCACACTGTCTCTGTGACGAACCCCACACGGTCTCGGTGACTAACGCCTGCACTGTCTCTGTGACTATCCCCACACTGTCTCTGTGACTAATCCCACACTGTCTCTGTGACTATCCCACACATTGTCTCTGTGACTAAGCACAGACTGTCTCAGTGACTAAACCCAACACTGTCTCTGTGACTAACCCACACACTGTCTCCGTGACTAACCCACACATTGTCTTGGAGACTAACCCCACGCTGTCTCTGTGTCAAACCCCACACTGTCTCTGTGACTCTCCCCAGACTGTCTCTGTTGACTAACCTGACACTGTCTCTGTGACTAACCCAACACTGTCTCTGTGATTAACTGCGTATTGTCTCTGTGACTCTCCCCACACTGTCTCAGTGATTCACCCCACACTGTCTCCGTGACTAACCCCCACACTGTCTCTGTAAATCTCCCCACTCTGTCTCAGTGACTAATCCACACTGTCTCTGTGACTAACCCAAACTGGCTCTGTGACTAACACCACAGTGTCTCTGTGACTAACCCCACAGTGTCTCTGTGACTAACCCAAACTGTCTCAGTAACTAACCCCACACTGTCTCTGTGAGTAACCCCACATTGTCTCTGTGACTAACCCCAGATTGTTTATGTAATGTTCCCCACACTGTCTCAGGGACTAATCCCACACTGTCTCTGTGACTAATCCCACACTGTCTCAGTGACTAACCCCCACATTGTCTCTGTGACTATCCCAAATTGTTTCTGTGACTAACCCCAGATTGTTTATGTGACGCTCCCCACACTGTCTCAGTGACTAATCCCACACTGTCTCTGTGACTAACCCCACACTGTCTCTGCAACTAACCCCCAAACTGTCTCTGTGACTATCCCACACTGTTTCAGTGACTAATCCCACACTGTCTCTGTAAATCGCCCCACTCTGTCTCAGTGACTAACCCACACTTTCTCAGTGATGTATCCCCACACTGTCTCTGTGACTAACCCCACATTGTCTCCGTGACTCTCCCCACACTGTCTCAGTGACTAACCCCACACTGTCCCAGTGACTAACCCCACTCTGTCTCTGTGACTAACCCCACATTGTCTCTGGGACTAACCCCAGATTTTCTATGTGACTCTCCCCACACTGTCTCAGTGACTCACTCCACACTGTCTCGGTGACTCACCCCACACTGTCTCTGTGACTAACCCCACACTGTCTCAGTGACTAACCCCCACATTGTCTCTGTGACTATCCCAAATTGTTTCTGTGACTAACCCCAGATTGTTTATGTGACGCTCCCCATACTGTCTCAATGACTAACCCACACTTCCTCAGTGACGAATCCCCACACTGTCTCAGTGACTAACCCCGCACTGTCTCTGTGACTAACCCCACATTGTCTCTGGGACTAACCCCAGATTGTTTATGTGACGTTCCCCACACTGTCTCAGTGACTAATCCCACACTGTCTCTGTGACTAACCCCACACTGTCTCTGCAACTAACCCCCAAACTGTCTCTGTGACTATCCCACACTGTTTCAGTGACTAATCCCACACTGTCTCTGTAAATCGCCCCACTCTGTCTCAGTGACTAACCCACACTTTCTCAGTGATGTATCCCCACACTGTCTCTGTGACTAACCCCACATTGTCTCTGTGACTCTCCTCACACTGTCTCAGTGACTAACCCCACACTGTCTCAGTGACTAACCCCACACTGTCTCAGTGACTAACCCTACTCTGTCTCTGTGACTAACCCCACATTGTCTCTGGGACTAACCCCAGATTGTGTATGTGACTCTCCCCACACTGTCTCTGTGACTCACTCCACACTGTCTCAGTGACTAACCCCACACTGCCTCTGTGACTAATCCCACACTGTCTCTGTGACGAACCCCACACGGTCTCGGTGACTAACGCCTGCACTGTCTCTGTGACTATCCCCACACTGTCTCTGTGACTAATCCCACACTGTCTCTGTGACTATCCCACACATTGTCTCTGTGACTAAGCCCAGACTGTCTCAGTGACTAAACCCAACACTGTCTCTGTGACTAACCCACACACTGTCTCCGTGACTAACCCACACATTGTCTTGGAGACTAACCCCACGCTGTCTCTGTGTCAAACCCCACACTGTCTCTGTGACTCTCCCCAGACTGTCTCTGTTGACTAACCTGACACTGTCTCTGTGACTAACCCAACACTGTCTCTGTGATTAACTGCGTATTGTCTCTGTGACTCTCCCCACACTGTCTCAGTGATTCACCCCACACTGTCTCCGTGACTAACCCCCACACTGTCTCTGTAAATCTCCCCACTCTGTCTCAGTGACTAATCCACACTGTCTCTGTGACTAACCCAAACTGGCTCTGTGACTAACACCACAGTGTCTCTGTGACTAACCCCACAGTGTCTCTGTGACTAACCCAAACTGTCTCAGTAACTAACCCCACACTGTCTCTGTGAGTAACCCCACATTGTCTCTGTGACTAACCCCAGATTGTTTATGTAATGTTCCCCACACTGTCTCAGGGACTAATCCCACACTGTCTCTGTGACTAATCCCACACTGTCTCTGTGACTAACCCCACACTGTCTCAGTGACTAACCCCCACATTGTCTCTGTGACTATCCCAAATTGTTTCTGTGACTAACCCCATATTGTTTATGTGATGTTCCCCACACTGTCTCAATGACTAACCCACACTTCCTCAGTGACGAATCCCCACACTGTCTCAGTGACTAACCCCACACTGTCTCTGTGACTAACCCCACATTGTCTCTGGGACTAACACCAGATTGTTTATGTGACGTTCCCCACACTGTCTCAGTGACTAATCCCACACTGTCTCTGTGACTAACCCCACACTGTCTCTGCAACTAACCCCCAAACTGTCTCTGTGACTATGCCACACTGTTTCAGTGACTAATCCCACACTGTCTCTGTAAATCGCCCCACTCTGTCTCAGTGACTAACCCACACTTTCTCAGTGATGTATCCCCACACTGTCTCTGTGACTAACCCCACATTGTCTCTGTGACTCTCCCCACACTGTCTCAGTGACTAACCCCACACTGTCCCAGTGACTAACCCCACTCTGTCTCTGTGACTAACCCCACATTGTCTCTGGGACTAACCCCAGATTGTCTATGTGACTCTCCCCACACTGTCTCAGTGACTCACTCCACACTGTCTCGGTGACTCACCCCACACTGCCTCTGTGACTAATCCCACACTGTCTCCGTGACTAACCACACATTGTCTCTGTGACTAACCCCACACTGTCTCAATGACTCTCCCCCACACTGTCTCTGTGACTAACTCAGCATTGTCTCTGTGACTTACCCAACAATGTCTCAGTGACTAAACCCAACACTGTCTCTGTGACTATCCCACACACGGTCTCCTTGACTAACTCAACATTGTCTCTGTGACTTACCCAACAATGTCTCAGTGACTAAACCCAACACTGTCTCTGTGACTATCCCACACACGGTCTCCTTGACTAACTCAACATTGTCTCTGTGACTTACCCAACAATGTCTCAGTGACTAAACCCAACACTGTCTCTGTGACTATCCCACACACGGTCTCTGTGACTAACCCCACATTGTCTTGTGTCTAACCCCACACTGTCTCAGTGTCTAACCCCACACTGTCTCAGTGTCTAACTCCACACTGTCTCAGTGTCTAACCCCACACTGTCTCTGTCACTAAGCCCCACACTATCTCAGTGACTAACCCCACAGTGTTTCAGTGAGTAACCCCACACTGTCTCTGTAACTAACCCGCACACTGTCTGAGACTAACCCCCACACTGTCTCTGTGACTAACCCCACACTGTCTGAGACTAACCCCCACATTGTCTCTGTGACTCTCCCCACACTGTCTCAGTGACTAACCCCACACTGTCTCTGTGACTAACCCCACTCTGTCTCTGTGACTAACCCCACATTGTCTCTGGGACTAACCCCAGATTGCCTATGTGACTCTCCCCACACTGTCTCAGTGACTCACCCCACACTGTCTCTGTGACTAATCCCACAGTGTCTCTGTTACTAACCCCACACTGTCTCTGTGATTAACCCCACATTGTCTTCTGTCTAACCCCACACTGTCTCAGTGACTAACCCCCACACTGTCTCTGTGACGAACCCCACACGGTCTCGGTGACTAACGCCTGCACTGTCTCCGTGACTACCCCCACACTGTCTCTGTGACTAATCCCACACTGTCTCTGTGACTATCCCACACATTGTCTCTGTGACTAAGCCCAGACTGTCTCAGTGACTAAACCCAACACTGTCTCTGTGACTAACCCACACACTGTCTCCGTGACTAACCCACACATTGTCTTGGAGACTAACCCCACGCTGTCTCTGTGTCAAACCCCACACTGTCTCTGTGACTCTCCCCAGACTGTCTCTGTTGACTAACCTGACACTGTCTCTGTGACTAACCCAACACTGTCTCTGTGATTAACTGCGTATTGTCTCTGTGACTCTCCCCACACTGTCTCAGTGATTCACCCCACACTGTCTCCGTGACTAACCCCCACACTGTCTCTGTAAATCTCCCCACTCTGTCTCAGTGACTAATCCACACTGTCTCTGTGACTAACCCAAACTGGCTCTGTGACTAACACCACAGTGTCTCTGTGACTAACCCCACAGTGTCTCTGTGACTAACCCAAACTGTCTCAGTAACTAACCCCACACTGTCTCTGTGAGTAACCCCACATTGTCTCTGTGACTAACCCCAGATTGTTTATGTAATGTTCCCCACACTCTCAGGGACTAATCCCACACTGTCTCTGTGACTAATCCCACACTGTCTCTGTGACTCACCCCACACTGTCTCTGTGACTAACCCCACACTGTCTCAGTGACTAACCCCCACATTGTCTCTGTGACTATCCCAAATTGTTTCTGTGACTAACCCCAGATTGTTTATGTGACGCTCCCCATACTGTCTCAATGACTAACCCACACTTCCTCAGTGACGAATCCCCACACTGTCTCAGTCACTAACCCCGCACTGTCTCTGTGACTAACCCCACATTGTCTCTGGGACTAACCCCAGATTGTTTATGTGACGTTCCCCACACTGTCTCAGTGACTAATCCCACACTGTCTCTGTGACTAACCCCACACTGTCTCTGCAACTAACCCCCAAACTGTCTCTGTGACTATCCCACACTGTTTCAGTGACTAATCCCACACTGTCTCTGTAAATCGCCCCACTCTGTCTCAGTGACTAACCCACACTTTCTCAGTGATGTATCCCCACCATGTCTCTGTGACTAACCCCACATTGTCTCTGTGACTCTCCTCACACTGTCTCAGTGACTAACCCCACACTGTCTCAGTGACTAACCCTACTCTGTCTCTGTGACTAACCCCACATTGTCTCTGGGACTAACCCCAGATTGTGTATGTGACTCTCCCCACACTGTCTCAGTGACTCACTCCACACTGTCTCAGTGACTAACCCCACACTGCCTCTGTGACTAATCCCACACTGTCTCTGTAACGAACCCCACACGGTCTCGGTGACTAACGCCTGCACTGTCTCTGTGACTATCCCCACACTGTCTCTGTGACTAATCCCACACTGTCTCTGTGACTATCCCACACATTGTCTCTGTGACTAAGCACAGACTGTCTCAGTGACTAAACCCAACACTGTCTCTGTGACTAACCCACACACTGTCTCCGTGACTAACCCACACATTGTCTTGGAGACTAACCCCACGCTGTCTCTGTGTCAAACCCCACACTGTCTCTGTGACTCTCCCCAGACTGTCTCTGTTGACTAACCTGACACTGTCTCTGTGACTAACCCAACACTGTCTCTGTGATTAACTGCGTATTGTCTCTGTGACTCTCCCCACACTGTCTCAGTGATTCACCCCACACTGTCTCCGTGACTAACCCCCACACTGTCTCTGTAAATCTCCCCACTCTGTCTCAGTGACTAATCCACACTGTCTCTGTGACTAACCCAAACTGGCTCTGTGACTAACACCACAGTGTCTCTGTGACTAACCCCACAGTGTCTCTGTGACTAACCCAAACTGTCTCAGTAACTAACCCCACACTGTCTCTGTGAGTAACCCCACATTGTCTCTGTGACTAACCCCAGATTGTTTATGTAATGTTCCCCACACTGTCTCAGGGACTAATCCCACACTGTCTCTGTGACTAATCCCACACTGTCTCTGTGACTAACCCCACACTGTCTCAGTGACTAACCCCCACATTGTCTCTGTGACTATCCCAAATTGTTTCTGTGACTAACCCCATATTGTTTATGTGATGTTCCCCACACTGTCTCAATGACTAACCCACACTTCCTCAGTGACGAATCCCCACACTGTCTCAGTGACTAACCCCACACTGTCTCTGTGACTAACCCCACATTGTCTCTGGGACTAACACCAGATTGTTTATGTGACGTTCCCCACACTGTCTCAGTGACTAATCCCACACTGTCTCTGTGACTAACCCCACACTGTCTCTGCAACTAACCCCCAAACTGTCTCTGTGACTATGCCACACTGTTTCAGTGACTAATCCCACACTGTCTCTGTAAATCGCCCCACTCTGTCTCAGTGACTAACCCACACTTTCTCAGTGATGTATCCCCACACTGTCTCTGTGACTAACCCCACATTGTCTCTGTGACTCTCCCCACACTGTCTCAGTGACTAACCCCACACTGTCCCAGTGACTAACCCCACTCTGTCTCTGTGACTAACCCCACATTGTCTCTGGGACTAACCCCAGATTGTCTATGTGACTCTCCCCACACTGTCTCAGTGACTCACTCCACACTGTCTCGGTGACTCACCCCACACTGCCTCTGTGACTAATCCCACACTGTCTCCGTGACTAACCACACATTGTCTCTGTGACTAACCCCACACTGTCTCAATGACTCTCCCCCACACTGTCTCTGTGACTAACTCAGCATTGTCTCTGTGACTTACCCAACAATGTCTCAGTGACTAAACCCAACACTGTCTCTGTGACTATCCCACACACGGTCTCCTTGACTAACTCAACATTGTCTCTGTGACTTACCCAACAATGTCTCAGTGACTAAACCCAACACTGTCTCTGTGACTATCCCACACACGGTCTCTGTGACTAACCCCACATTGTCTTGTGTCTAACCCCACACTGTCTCAGTGTCTAACCCCACACTGTCTCAGTGTCTAACTCCACACTGTCTCAGTGTCTAACCCCACACTGTCTCTGTCACTAAGCCCCACACTATCTCAGTGACTAACCCCACAGTGTTTCAGTGAGTAACCCCACACTGTCTCTGTAACTAACCCGCACACTGTCTGAGACTAACCCCCACACTGTCTCTGTGACTAACCCCACACTGTCTGAGACTAACCCCCACATTGTCTCTGTGACTCTCCCCACACTGTCTCAGTGACTAACCCCACACTGTCTCTGTGACTAACCCCACTCTGTCTCTGTGACTAACCCCACATTGTCTCTGGGACTAACCCCAGATTGCCTATGTGACTCTCCCCACACTGTCTCAGTGACTCACCCCACACTGTCTCTGTGACTAATCCCACAGTGTCTCTGTTACTAACCCCACACTGTCTCTGTGATTAACCCCACATTGTCTTCTGTCTAACCCCACACTGTCTCAGTGACTAACCCCCACACCGTCTCTGTGATGAACCCCTGCACTGTCTCTGTGACGAACCTCTGCACTGTCTCTGTGACTAACCCAACACTGTCTCTGTGATTAACTGCGTATTGTCTCTGTGACTCTCCCCACACTGTCTCAGTGATTCACCCCACACTGTCTCCGTGACTAACCCCCACACTGTCTCTGTAAATCTCCCCACTCTGTCTCAGTGACTAATCCACACTGTCTCTGTGACTAACCCAAACTGGCTCTGTGACTAACACCACAGTGTCTCTGTGACTAACCCCACAGTGTCTCTGTGACTAACCCAAACTGTCTCAGTAACTAACCTCACACTGTCTCTGTGAGTAACCCCACATTGTCTCTGTGACTAACCCCACATTGTTTATGTAATGTTCCCCACACTGTCTCAGGGACTAATCCCACACTGTCTCTGTGACTAATCCCACACTGTCTCTGTGACTAACCCCACACTGTCTCTGTGACTAACCCCACACTGTCTCAGTGACTAACCCCCACATTGTCTCTGTGACTATCCCAAATTGTTTCTGTGACTAACCCCAGATTGTTTATGTGACGCTCCCCACACTGTCTCAATGACTAACCCACACTTCCTCAGTGACGAATCCCCACACTGTCTCAGTGACTAACCCCGCACTGTCTCTGTGACTAACCCCACATTGTCTCTGGGACTAACCCCAGATTGTTTATGTGACGTTCCCCACACTGTCTCAGTGACTAATCCCACACTGTCTCTGTGACTAACCCCACACTGTCTCTGCAACTAACCCCCAAACTGTCTCTGTGACTATCCCACACTGTTTCAGTGACTAATCCCACACTATCTCTGTAAATCGCCCCACTCTGTCTCAGTGACTAACCCACACTTTCTCAGTGATGTATCCCCACACTGTCTCAGTGACTAACCCCACACTGTCTCAGTGACTAACCCTACTCTGTCTCTGTGACTAACCCCACATTGTCTCTGGGACTAACCCCAGATTGTGTATGTGACTCTCCCCACACTGTCTCTGTGACTCACTCCACACTGTCTCAGTGACTAACCCCACACTGCCTCTGTGACTAATCCCACACTGTCTCTGTGACGAACCCCACACGGTCTCGGTGACTAACGCCTGCACTGTCTCTGTGACTATCCCCACACTGTCTCTGTGACTAATCCCACACTGTCTCTGTGACTATCCCACACATTGTCTCTGTGACTAACCCCAGACTGTCTCAGTGACTAAACCCAACACTGTCTCTGTGACTAACCCACACACTGTCTCCGTGACTAACCCACACATTGTCTTGGAGACTAACCCCACGCTGTCTCTGTGTCAAACCCCACACTGTCTCAGTGACTCACTCCACACTGTCTCGGTGACTCATCCCACACTGCCTCTGTGACTAATCCCACACTGTCTCCGTGACTAACCACACATTGTCTCTGTGACTAACCCCACACTGTCTCAATGACTCTCCCCCACACTGTCTCTGTGACTAACTCAGCATTGTCTCTGTGACTTACCCAACAATGTCTCAGTGACTAAACCCAACACTGTCTCTGTGACTATCCCACACACGGTCTCTGTGACTAACTCAACATTGTCTCTGTGACTTACCCAACAATGTCTCAGTGACTAAACCCAACACTGTCTCTGTGACTATCCCACACACGGTCTCTGTGACTAACCCCACATTGTCTTGTGTCTAACCCCACACTGTCTCAGTGTCTAACCCCACACTGTCTCAGTGTCTAACTCCACACTGTCTCTGTCACTAAGCCCCACACTATCTCAGTGACTAACCCCACAGTGTTTCAGTGAGTAACCCCACACTGTCTCTGTAACTAACCCGCACACTGTCTGAGACTAACCCCCACACTGTCTCTGTGACTAACCCCACACTGTCTGAGACTAACCCCCACATTGTCTCTGTGACTCTCCCCACACTGTCTCAGTGACTAACCCCACACTGTCTCTGTGACTAACCCCACTCTGTCTCTGTGACTAACCCCACATTGTCTCTGGGACTAACCCCAGATTGCCTATGTGACTCTCCCCACACTGTCTCAGTGACTCACCCCACACTGTCTCTGTGACTAATCCCACAGTGTCTCTGTTACTAACCCCACACTGTCTCTGTGATTAACCCCACATTGTCTTCTGTCTAACCCCACACTGTCTCAGTGACTAACCCCCACACCGTCTCTGTGATGAACCCCTGCACTGTCTCTGTGACGAACCTCTGCACTGTCTCTGTGACTAACCCCACACTGTCTCTGTGACTAACCCCACACTGTCTCAGTGACTAATGCCCACATTGTATCAGTGACGAACCGCACACGGTGTCTGTGACTCTCCCCACACTGTTTCTGTGTCTAACCCCACCCTGTCTCTGTGACTCACCCCACACTGTCTCTGTGTCTAACCCCACACTGTCTCTGTGACTCACCCCACACTGTCTCTGTGTCTAACCCCACACTGTCTCTGTGACTCACCCCACACTGTCTCTGTGTCTAACCCCACACTGTCTCTGTGACTCACCCCACACTGTCTCTGTGTCTAACCCCACACTGTCTCTGTGACTAACTCCTCATGGTCTTTGTGACTAACCCCACACTGTCTCTGTGACTAACCTCAAACTGTCTCTGTAAATATCCCCCAAACTGTCTCTGTGACAAAATCCACACTGTCTCTGCGACTATCACCCAGAATGTCACTGACGACTAACCCCACACTGCCTCTGTGACTCTCCCCAGACTGTCTCTGAGACTAACTCCACACTATGTCTCTGACTAACCCCACACTGTCTCAGTGACTCTCTCATACACTGTCTCTGTGACTAAACCCAAACTGTGTCTGTGACTAACCCCACACTGTCTCTGTGTCTAACCCCACACTGTCTCTGTGACTCTCCCCACATTGTCTTGGTGTCTAACCCACAATGTCTCAGTGACTAACCCCTGCACTGTCTCTGTGACTATCCCCACACTGTCTCTGTGACTATCCCCACACTGTCTATGTGACTAACCCCTGCACTGTCTCTGTGACTAACCCCACTCTGTCTCTGTGACTAACCCCACACTGTCTCTGTGACTAACCCCTGCACTGTCTCTGTGACTAACCCCGCACGGTCTCGCTGACTAACCCCGCACGGTCTCTCTGACTAACCCCCACACTGTCTCTGTGACTAACCCCACATGGTCTCGGTGACTAACCCCTGCACTGTCTCTGTGATTAACCCCTGCACTCTCTGTGACTAACCCCTGCACTGTCTCTGTGACTATCCCCACACTGTCTATGTGACTAACCCCTGCACTGTCTCTGTGACTATCCCCACGTTGTCTCTGTGACTAACCCGACACTGTCTCTGTGACTAACCCCACAGTTTCTCTGTGACTAACCCCCGCACTGTCTCTGTGACTATCCCCACACTGTCTCTGTGACTAACCCCTTAACAGTCTCTGTGACTATCCCCACATTGTCTCTGTGACTAACCCGACACTGTCTCTGTGACTAACCCCACAGTTTCTCTGTGACTAACCCCTGCACTGTCTCTGTGACTATCCCCACACTGTCTCTGTGACTAACCCCTGCACTGTCTCTGTGACTAACCCCACACTGTCTCTGTGACTAACCCCCACACTGTCTCTGTGACAACCCCTGCACTATCTCAGTGACTAACCCCGCACTGTCTCAGTGACTAACCCCACGTTGTCTCTGTGACTAACCCCACATTCTCTCAGTGACTTACCCTCACACTGTGTCAATGACTAAGCCCACACTGTCTCTGTGACTAACCCCGCACTGTCTCAGTGACTAACCCCCACACTGTCTCTGTGACTAACCCCCACACAGTCTCTGTGACTCTCCCCCACACTGTCTCAGTGTCTAACCCCACACTGTCTGTATGGGTAACCCGTCACGGTTTCTGTGATTAACCCCACACTGTCTCAGTGACCAATGTCCACATTGTATCAGTGACGAACCCGACACGGTTTCTCTGACTAATCCCACACTGTCTCTGTGACTAACCCCACACTGTCTCTGTGACTAACCCTCACACTGTGTCAATGACTAACCCCACACTGTCTCGGTGACTAACCCCCACACTGTCTCTGTGACTAACCCCACACTGTCTCGGTGACTAATCCCCACACAGTCTCTGTGACTAACCCCCACACAGTCTCTGTGACTAACCCCCACACTGTCTCTGTGATTCTCCCCACACTATCTCAGTGTCTAACCCCACACTGTCTCTATGGGTAACCCGTCACGGTCTTTGTGATTAACCTCTCACTGTCTCAGTGACCAATGTCCACATTGTATCAGTGACGAACCCCACACGGTCTCTCTGACTAATCCCACACTGTCTCTGTGTCTAACTCCACACTGTCTCTGTGATAACCCTACATTAAATCTGTGTCTACCCCCACACTATCTCTGTGACTAACCCCACACTGTCTCTTTGTCTAACCCCACAGTGTCTCTGTGACTAACCCCACACTGCTTTTTTTTAAATATATGAAGAGTAAAAGAGTGACAAGGGTAAATATGGGACCGAATGAAAATGATGCTGGAGAAATTATAATGGATAACAAAGAGGAGGAACTGAATGAGTATTTTGCATCAGTCTTCATAGTGGAAGACATCAGTAATATACCTGATAGCCAGAGGTATCAGGAAATAGAATTAGGTACAGTCAAGATTACTATAGAGAAAGTGCTTGGGAAGCTTAGTGGACTAAGAATAGATAAGTCTCCCGGTCTGGGTGAAGTGCACCCAAGGGTTCTGAAGGAGGTGGATTTGGAGATTGTGGAAGCCTTGGAAATGATCTTCCAGGAATCAATAGATTCTGGCATGGTTCCGGAGGACTGGAAGGTCGCAAATGTAGTTCCGCTATTTAAGAAAGGAAGGAGGCAGCAAAAAGAAAATTACAGACCTATTAGTCTGATATCGGTAGTTGGAAAGATATTGGAGTCAATCCTCAAGGACGAGGCTATGAAATACCTCGAGGTGCATGACAAGATAGGCTGAAGCCAGCATGGTTTCATGAAGGGAAGATCCTGCCTCACCAACCTATTGGAATTTTTTGAGGTAATCTCAAATAAGATTGATAAGGGAGAGGCTGTGGATGTTGTGTATTTGGATTTTCAAAAGGCCTTCGATAAGGTGCCGCATATGAGGCTGCTTAATAAGATGAGAGCCTATGGAATTATAGGAAAGATATTGAAATGGGTGGAGCATTGGCTGATAGGCAGAAAGCAAAGGATGGGAATAAAGGGATCCTATTCTGATTGGTTGCCGGTTACAAGTGGTGTTCCACAGGGGTCGGTGTTGGGGCCGCTTCTTTTTACGATGTACATCGATGATTTGGATTATGGATTAAAAGGTTTTGTGGCTAAGTTTGCAGATGACACCAAGATAGGTGGAGGAGCAGGAAATGTTGAAGAAATGGAAAGGTTACAGAGAGACTTAGTTAGTTTAGGAGGTGGGGATTAGTTTAGATGGGGTGAAAATTCAAAAATCGGAAGTGCAAAGGGACTAGGTGGTCCTCGTGCAGGATACCCTAAAGGTTAACCACCAAGTTAGATCGGCGGTAAGGAAAGAGAATGCTATGTTGGCATTCATTTCAAGAGGAATAGTGTATAAGAGTAAGGAGGTGTTGATGAGGCTCTATGGGGCATTAGTGAGACCTCATTTGGAATACTGTGTGCAGTTTTGAGCCCCCTATCTTAGAAAGGATGTACTGATGTTGGAGAGAGTTCAGAGAAGATTTACGAGGATGATTCCTGGAATGTAGGGGCTAACGTATGAGGAGCGTTTGTCGGCTCTTGGATTGTATTCATTAGAGTATAGAAGAATGAGAGGGGATCTCATAGAAACGTTTCGAATGTTGAAAGGGTTGGACAGAGTAGATGTGGAAAGGTTGTTTCCCTTGGTGGGTGAGTCCAGGACAAGAGGCCATAGTCTTAGAATTAGAGAGTACCCAGTTAAAACAGAGATGAGGAGAAATTTTTTTAGCCAGAGTGTCGTGCGTTTGTGGAATTCATTGCCACATACAGCTGTGGAGGCCCGATCACTGAGGGTGTTTAAGGAGGAGATTGACAGGTATCTAATTAGTCAGGGTATCAAGGGATATGGGGAAAAAAACGGAAATTGGAACTAGATGGGTGAATGGTTTAGCTCACGGGGGAGCTGCGGAGCAGACTTGATGGGCCGAATGACCTACTTCTGCTCCTTTGTCTTGTGGTCTTTGTGAATATCCCCCACATTGTCTCTGTGACTAACCCACACTATCTCTGTGAGTAACCCAATATTGTCTCTGTGTCTAACCCCACACTGTCTCAGTGACTAACCCCCACAATGTCTCTGTGACTAACCCCACAGTGTCTCAGTGAGTAACCCCACACTGTCTCTGTGACTAACCCCACACTGTCTCTGTGATTAACCCCAAACTGTCTCTGTGACCAATGCCACAGTGTCTCTGTGATTAACCCCACATTGT
The DNA here is from genome assembly GCF_030028105.1 of Mobula birostris. NCBI lineage: Eukaryota > Metazoa > Chordata > Chondrichthyes > Myliobatiformes > Myliobatidae > Mobula > Mobula birostris. The sequence continues at coordinate 12,820,494 of NC_092379.1, forward strand.
CTCTGTGACTAACCCCCCACTGTCTCTGTGACTAACCACCACACTGTCTCTGTGACTAACCCCAGACTGTCTCTGTGTCTAACCCCATGCTGTCTCTGTGACTAACCCCACAGTGTCTCAGTGACTAAGTTCACACTGTGTCTGTGACTACCCCCAACACTGTCTCTGTGACTAACCCCACACTGTCTGGTCACTAACCCCCACAATGTCTCTGTGACTATCCCACATTGTCTTTGTGACTCTCCCCCACTCCCTCTCTATGACTAACCACTAGATTGTCCCTGTGTCTAACCCCACACTGTCTCTGTGACTAACCACCTGACTGTCTCAGTGACTAACCCCAGATTGTCTCTGTGACTAACCGCACACTGTTAGAGTGACTAATCCTCACACTGTCTCTGTGCCTGACCCCACACTGTCTCTGTGACTCTCCCCAGACTGTCTCTGTGACTAACTCCACACTGTCTCTGTGACTAACTGCGGCATCTTTATTTATTGGGGACGTGGACACGGATTCTATAGATTTGAGGTATTGCAGCTGTGAAGCCAAGGAGCCTATATAGATTTCAGAGGAGGAGGTATTTGTTGTATGGAGGTAAATTTGGGTGGATAAATCCCCAGGGCCTGACATGGTGTTCCCTCAGATGTTCTGGGAGGTATGTACAGAAATTACAGGGGCCCTAGCAGAGATACTTAAATCACTGTTTGTGACAGATAAGGTATCAAAGGATTGGGGGATCGCCAATTTTGTTCTACTGTTTAAAATATCCCGTGAAATAATGGGTCGGTGTGTCTGACAGCTGTGATGGGAAAGTTATTGGAAGGTTATCTAATAGCCCGGATATACGAGTATTTGGATGGAGATGGATTGATTAAGGGTATCAGTATGGCTTTGTGCATGGTAGGTCATGTCTAACCAATCTTATAGAGTGTTTTGAGTAAGTTATCAGGAAAGTTAATGAGGTCAAGGCAGTAGATAGTGTCTACACGGTCTACAAGGCACTTGACAAGGTCCTGCATGGGAGGCGGAACCATTTCCACTGACAGGAGAAGGTTCAAAGGTGGGTTACTGGTGCCTTAAAACCAGTCGCTCCCGGCAGATGGGGCTCGTCAGCTGTGGTTGGCAGCTCATTTCGGAGAAGGAAAACTCTGATCTCAAACCTTTGCTGCCTTGCGGCTGTACCCACTCATGGGGAAGGAGTCGGGAGTAAACTCCGAGGGAGAAATCCGGAGCTGGGTTCCCTAAGGCAGTCCTGCATCGAGTTCAATGATGACTGTATCGGTCTCTGCCATTCCTTTGGATTCATCGGCTGGCTGGAGAGAGGGAGTCTATTACATGGGCAACAGCTTGCTCTCCATATTGTACTGCGCTGGCTTGCTTGTCACGTAGGCAGCTGGGGTGTAACATCCGTGGTTGACCTGGACCAACAGAGGGCCTCAAGAGCAATAGAGCCAAATATGGGCACATGGGACCAGCTTGGTAGACAGAGGTGGTCGGCAAGGATGACTTGGGTTGAAGGGCCTGTTTCTTCTGTCATTCCTCAGGTAAATTCCCTTTCAAAAGACAGTTCTGGCAATAATGCAGCTCTCCCGCACGGCCACACCTGCGCAGGTGCTTGGTGGTTTTGAGCTTGATTCTGATGTCAATGTAGAGCTTCTACATCAGAAGTGGAACAGTGCTAGTGAGCCGCCCAAATACTCAGGCATTGCCTCCCTCAGCAGCTCTGCAACAAGTGTAATGACAGCTCTGGACTAAAAGCATAAATCAATGCTGAAATACTTCACCAAGAGTCAGTTTCAAACGTTAAATGGAGTTTTTTTTCACTACCTCGTTCTAACCTCTGGGAGAATACTCCTTTCAAACCTGTATACTCTGTAGTCAAGAGCAGATTCAGAATTCCTGCTTAACAGTGAAGCAAGGTATTAGTGACAGAAGTTTGATCTCAGAGGCTTCTGCTGCCTCAGCAACTCCTGTCAAATAGTTTTGATTAGTCAGGGCAGGAAGGGTTATGGGGAGAAGGCAGGAGATTGGGGCTGAGAGGAAAATGGATCAGCCATGATGAAATAGGGGGGCAGACTTACTGAAGAATGAGAGGAGATCGTATAGAAACATATAAAATTGTGAAAGGGATAGATAAGATACAGGCAGGAAAGTTGTTTCCATTGGACTAGAACTAGCGGACATAGCCTCAAAATTTGGGGGAGTAGATTTAGGACGGAGATCAGGAGGAACTGCTTTTCCCAGAGGGAGGTGAATCTGAGGAATTCTCTGCCCAATGAAGCAGTGGAAGCTACCTCAGTAATATATTTAAGACAAGGTTGGATAGATGTTTTCATAGTAAGGGAAATAAGAGTTATGGGGAAAAGGCAGGTGGGTGGAGATGAGTCCATGGCCAGATCAGTCATCATTGTATTGAATGATGGAGCAGGCTCGATGGGCCGGATGGCCTACTCCTGCTCCTATCTCTTACGTTCTTATGACTCGATGGGCCAAATGGCCTAATTCAGCTCCTAACAAACAGAAGAAAATCTGCAGGTGCTGGAAATCCAAAGCAACACACACGAAGTGCTACAGGAACTCAGCAGGCCAGGCAGCATCTATGGAAAAAGAGTTAAATTGACATTTTGGTCCAAGGCCCATCGCCAGGACTGAAAGAAGGGCCCTGAAGAAGAGTCTTGGCCTGAAATGTTGACTGTTTACTCTTTTCCATAGATGCTGCCTGACCTGCTGAGTTCCTCCAGCATCTTGTGTGTGTTAATTCTGCTCCTATATCTTATGGCCTTATGTTCCTTCTTCTACTCTGGCTTATACCTCAAGGAGGAGCCCTTATCCAGGGCAGTGTTGCATCTCTTGACTGCTGGTGTGGTTTTATAGCACTTAAAATGTAACGCTTTCTCTGACCTATATAAAGGAATAATCTAGTGGAAGAACTTGTCAGGTCCGGCAGCATCTGCGGAGGCAGAAGGGTCATTAATATTTCTGGTCAAGAGCCTCAGAGTTTTGTGGGAGGATAGCCAGTGTAAAGAGGTGAGAGGGAAGAGGCTATCATGAGCGACCATAATTTTAAGGCAATTGGAGGAAAGTATCGAAGAGGTGTCGGAGGTAAATTTTTTTACACAGTGTGCGTGGAACACGCTGCCGGGAGTGATGGTAGAGGCAGACACATTAGAGATTCTTAAGAGGCGCTTAGATAGACTCATGAATGTGAGGAAAATGGAAGGATATGGACATTATGTAGGCAGAAGAGATTAGTTGAGTTGGCTACTTGATTACCGATTTAATTGGTTGGGCACAATATTGAGGGCTGAAGGGTCGGTTCCTGTGCGTTTAAAAGACTCTTAGATAGGCAAGCATCTCAAAGATAAGTGGAGGACTATGTGGGGAAAAAAAGGTTAGACTGATCTTAGAGTAGGTTAAAAGGTCAGCACAACATTGTGGGGTAAAGGGCCAGTATTGTGCTGTAATGTTCTATGTCCTACAGTACTGTGCAAAATTCTTAGGCACACACATATATCACCGTGACAGCACAACAGCAAGACTTTCCAGGCCCAGATCCATGGTCTCGTGAGACTAATATATATAGGGCTATATATATATATATAGCCTAAGACCTTTGCACGGTACTGTAGTGATTTTATGTATTGCACTGTACTGATCACACAAAAAAAAACAAATTTCATGACATTTGTGAGTGGTGATAAATCTGATTCTGAAATGGGTCTCTATTGTGGACTGAAATGGGAAGATGGGAAAGGAGAGGGGAATCATGGTTGGGAAAAAGGGGAAGGGAGAGGAGAAGGAGTGGGAAGCACCAGAGAGGCATTCTGTAATGATTAATAGACATAAAAACATAGAAAACCTACAGCACAACACAGGCCCTTTGGCCCACAAAGCTGTGCCGAACATGTCCTTACCTTAGAAATTACCTAGGGTTACCCATAGCCCTCTATTTTTCTAAGCTCCATGTACCTATCCAGGAATCTCTTAAAAGACCTCATCGCATCCGCCTCCACCACCGTCGCCGGCAGCCCATTGCACGCACTCACCATTCTCTGCATAAAAAACTTACCTGACATCTCCTCTGTACTTCTAAGCACCTTAAGACTGTTCCCACTCATGCTAGCCATTTTAGCCCTGAGAAAAAGCCTTTGACTATCCACACAATCAATGCCTCTCATCATCTTATACACCTCTATCAGGTCACCTCCCACCCTCCGTCGCTCCAAGGAGAAAAGGCCGAGTTCACTCAGCTTATTCTCATAAGGCATGCTCCCCAATCCAGGCAACATCCTCTGCACCCTTTCTATGATTTCCATATTCTTCCTGTGGTGAGATGGCCAGAACTGAGCACTGTACTCCAAGTGGGGTCTGACCAGTGTCCTATCTAGCTGCATCATAACCTCTCGGCCCCTAAACTCAATCCCACGATCGATGAAGGCCAATGCACCGTATGCCTTCTTAACCACAGAGTCAACCTGTGCAGCACTCCTTCCCTCAGTCTCCCAAACTGCACTCCTTCCCTCAGTCTCCCAAACTGCACTCCTTCCCTCAGTCTCCCAACCTGCACTCCTTCCCTCAGTCTCCCAAACTGCACTCCTTCCCGCCCACCTGTCCCACACCCCTCCACGGCGCTCCACCCTCGTCATTCCAAACATCTTTTCTTCCCGTCAGATTTATGATCTCACTCTCCGCTCCACATTGACAACTACAGTACTGTGCAAAACTCTTGGACACCCCAGCTCTATACATATGTGCCGAAGATTTTTGCCTAGTTCTGTAGACCGGGTATATTTCTGGTGGTGAGAGAATGAAAGGTGATACCGCTCAGAAGGACATGTTGTTCGTGGTGATGAATCTCTGAAAGCTTACATGCAGGTGCAGCAAGCTACTAGGAAGGAAATAATATGTTGTAGTTTCTTTCCCTCTAAGGCAAGTATTTCCTTCCTTTGGGAGCTTGGGCTCGTACAAATGAAACGAATGCTGTGTCCCTGCAGCATTTTCTGTTTATTACCGATGATATAGTTACCTCTATTACAAGAGGATTGGTGTATAGGATTACTACGTCCAATCTACTCGGAAATGACTCTATGACTTACAAACTCACTTTCAAGGACTCTTTTACAATCATGTTCTCAGTATTATTTTCATTTGTATATTGTACTGCACCAGTCCCCACCCTTACTTGCACCGCAGACTGGTATAATATTGACAATATTTTTGTGCACCGGCCGACGGGGGTGGGGGTGTTCAAATAGGGTTGCCAACTTTCTCACTCCCAAATAAGGGACATAAGTAGCAGTCAAATACGGGACACTTGTGTTTACCCCAGGAAAGACTATCATGACCATGAAGCCTTGCGCGGGCACCTGTGTGCGCGTGCCTGACGTGAGCATACATGACGTGCACATGCGTGTACGTGCTGATTTTTTTTCTACAAATCGGTTTTGGCTTAATCTTCTGATTCTGTTAAGTGAAACTACACTGTACATGCATTATTTCTACTTTATATAGGCTGTGTATTTTTCATATGTTGGCGCGTGGCCAAGTGGTTAAAGTGTCGGTCTAGTGATCTCAAGGTTGCTAGTTCGATCCTCAGCTGAGGCAGCGTGTTGTGTCCTTGAGCAAGGCACTTAACCACACATTGTTCTGCTACGACACCAGTGCCAAACTGTATGGGTCCTAATGCCCTTCCCTTGGACAACATTGGTGGTGTGGAGAGGGGAGACTTGAAGCATGGGCAACTGCTGGTCTTCCATACAACCTTGCCCAGGCCTGTGCCCTGGAAACCTTCCAAGGCGCAAATCCATGGTCTCACGAGACTAACGGATGCCTATTTATCATATCATTCCTGCTTTTACTATATGTCAGTGTTGTTTTAGGGTTTTATGTGTTATTTGGTATAATTTGGTAGGTTATTTCAAGTTAAACAGTGCGTGACAGGGAATGAGGAAAGGTGCAGCTAACTCATATCGTTTCATATCGCCAAATCATATCGTTTCGTCGTGGCCCGGTAGCACATGCTTTGTGGCCCGGTACCGGTCCACGGCCCAGTGGTTGGGGACCACTGATGTACTGCTGCCTGTGTCAACAGAGGCCTACTGTCTAATTGTGAGTCGATGTCATGGTCATCTTTCTTGTGATCGCAAGACCCTTTTGGATATTGTTAACCCTTTATGCAGTTTGACGTGCTGATTTATTGGCTGAGAGCAGGGGCTGTGTGAACTTGGTCGTAGCAAGGACTGGGCCTCAAGTCATGGGGCCGCCAGGAGAGAAGGGTCCACGCCGGTGTGCTAACCTCGGTGCGGGGGGGGGGAGGTGGGAGGATTGGGGATGGCGTGGCGCAGGATTCAGATTCAGGCTGGGGTCGGGGGTTGCCCCCATGTGTGCGCTTGGCTGAAGGCAAGCTCTTTTGTGGTCAACTGCAGATTTTGGCGGCACTTAATGGACTCAGGGGCCTCAAGCTGCGGGGTTGCCTGCTTCACAGCCACCGGGAGAGAGGTGTCCGAGCCTGTGCGCTCTACCGGGCTGGAGTTGGGGCAGCCCCCACAGTGTGTGCTCAGCTGAAGACAAACTCTTTTGTGGTCAACTAAAGATTTCAATAGACTGAAGGGTCTGGGAGATATGTATATTTTATGTGGTTGTATTTTTATTGATATCTTATACGAGCTTGTTATCTTGTATATCGGGGCCTGAAGTTGTGATGTCACCTGGATTGTGGGGGGGGGGGGGGGTGGTGTCGGGGTCGGTGCTCTCCACCGGGGGCGCTGTGGTCGACTGACCGGCTGGGTGTCGAAGCTGGGGGCTGGGGGAGGGTGTGGGCATCGGGGAAGGTGGGGCATAGCGTCCTGGATGGAGGAGACTGGATTGATGGTGTAAATTTTGGATTCTTTTAACGCGTGATTGTGGTTCTAATTGTGTTTGCTATCTGTGTGTGCTTTGTGCTGTGTGTGACTGTTGGTACTGTGTTTTGCATCTTGATCCCAGAGTAACACTGTTTCGCTTGGCCGTATTCATCTATGGTTGAATGACAGTTCAACTTGGATTGAATTGAATTTGTCTTTTTTTGCACATTTTGGTGTTAGTCCATCTTTGTTTATGTATAGTTTTTGCATAAAATTCTGTGGCATTTCCTTTTTCTTGTGAATACTTGCAAGAAAATGAATCTCAAGGTAATATATGGTAACAAGAGACAAATAAGTCCTGCCAAAGGGTTTCGGCGTGAAATGTCGAATTTTCCTAGATGCTGCCTGGCCTGCTGCTTCCTCAAGCATTTTGTGTGTGTTGCTCTTAATATATGGTAACATATCCATTTTCTGATAATAAATTTACTTTGAACTTTGAACTATCGGTGATATAGCACCTGGTATATTATGTACAAGGCCAAGCTCCCATTTTTTTTTGGTTTTCATCGTCATCATGACGTACCTTACCGTATAATATGGTGATCATGGTCCTTTCCATGACCATGGTTGTTCTTGGCAAATTGTTTTTGCAGAAGTAGTTTGCCATTTCCTTCTTTTGGGCAGTGTCTTTAAAAGATGGGTGACCCCCAGCCGTTATCAATACTCTTCAGAGATGTTCGCCTGGCGTCAGTGGTCGCACAACCAGGACTTGTGATCTGCACTGTCTGCTCATACAACCACCCCCGCCCCCAACTGCTCCCATGGCTTCACGTGACCCCGATCAGGAGGACTGGACAGGTGCTACACTTTGCCCGAGAGTGGCCGGTAGGCTAGCAGAAGGAAGAAGGGCCTTACAACTCCTTTGGTAGAGACGTATCACTCCTACCACCACCCACACCTACTTTGATAATAGCCCATTGTGCTTCCATCGTAGCCTTGCCTTCTGTGTGGAGGACACATGCAAGACAAGGGGCAGAGTGATGTGTGTTGTTGTGCCGGGGGCGAGCTGATGGTTTCTGTTGCCGTCCCTACCTGGTTTTGAAACAAAGGTCACCAATACCAATGGGGGTTGAGTCACTGTGTATCTCTGGCTTGACGTCAAACATGCAGGGAGGCTTTGTAAGCTGCGACAGGTTAATTGCTGAGAGCTAGCACAGCAACAGTCTCCCGGGAAGAACTCTGTGGGACTAGTACAGAAGGTGGGAATGATACTTTATTCTTAGGAGGGAAATGGTCACAGGATCTGGCAATAGCAACCATGCAATCAGAATATATAAAGTACAGAGGATCCAGTTAATCGGGCCATCGGTTAATTGGGACAGCCGCTTATTTGGGATCACTCTTAAAGAGCAAAAGCTAATCAAGAAAACAGTCAAGATTCCCTTTATTTATTTGGGACACTCTGCCACTTAATTGGGGTGGGGGGACTTACCAAACAGTTTCTGACTAGCATCAGTCCCATGCACTTGGTGCTTGTTAGACACTATGCCATGCTTAGAGTGAACAGCTTTTAAATAGCGCCAGATGCGTGTACTTGTGTTCAAAAATCAGCAATCTTTGTCGGAGATAGTTGGTGAAAATTAAGCAGGAAGGCAACTCAGAACTATTTAGCTCACAGTAGTTTCGAGCATTTTGGCTTGGAGATGCCAGAAATGGCTGGGAGTGAAAATGGAACAATTTCACTCCTTCAACAAGTTAGGAACTATAAAGAATTTGAATGTGTCAACAATCATCTTGAATGCTATGATGAAAATGAAGATTTGAAGGATGCAATTGTCAAAAATTGTATGAGGGTCGTCTATTATCTGCACCAGGTGCCTGCTCTGATATTCATTTACAGTCAAACAAAAGAACACGACAGTGTACATTGGATTCATCAATAACTATTAGGAACTAATGCACAGTCTTATAGTGTCATAGATATTCCCTTCCATCTCATGTTTGCTAAGCATGCTTTCTAAATAGCAGCTGCCATTTAAAAGGTCACAAACTGTTGTAAGTAAACTTTCAACTATATTGCTTTGTTTAACTTTTGGTCATAAATGGAAGTCAGTCTTCAGTTCTTAAAATGTAAATAGAAAGCAGTTTGAAGTTTAAAAAACACTATTATAGAACAGCTCTGTAAATAGGCTCTGTATTTTGAAGATACTCTGTCTGTAAAGGACCGCTGCACCTGCTTTATTATTGCTCAAGAGTCAAGTATAAGACAATGGGTTGATTAATTTGGGTTGCTTCAAACAGACAAGCTGACCCTTAAATTGCTTAGTTCAAGGTAGATTGCAGGTCCAGATGGATAATATTATTTAGCGTATCAATAACTGGTATGTTTATAGTTCAGAGGTTTATGTATTCATAAGTTAGCTTTACAGCATTAATAGTAGCTAGCTAAAATCCATGTATCCGAAAATGCTTTTAAACCATTTGCATTAAAAGGATATCTAGGGAAATATCACATGCTTGTGAAGTCACTCAAGTGGCTGGAAAGGGTATAAACGTAGAGAGCAACTCAGACTTATTAAGAATGGAGTACAGACACCAAGAAGCCATGAAAGAAACAAGGGGTGTTGCGAATCCATTCTTAAAGCTTCAGTTTCTGTATTAGATGATTTGTTGTCTGTGTCCTTTGGTATGCCCTTTTAATTTATAGCAGTTCCTGTGTTCTGGAAGTCCTTGAGCCTTTATTTTTGATAACTATTTTGTGTTTGTGATTTGGAAATGGTTTGTGTTTTAGAAATAGTTTTTGATTTGGAAATAAGGTAGAAATCCCCTGTGAGCTTTAAATATGTTTTAAGACTGTGTGGATTTAAACGTGGATCGCTGTAAATAAATATACTGTATTTTAAACAACTTTGTTAACTGGAAGTACCTTCTCCTTGGTAGGGAGAGGGGGCCCACCACTGGGTGTTGGCAGCTAAACTCACTTTGGAGAATAAACAGGAAGTGAACTAGTATTTGAAGATTGGGTAGCTACAGTATAATCTCCCTTCAGTGAGACTATGCGTGGCCATTTACATCCGATAGGGATTAAAGTCTTCATTTGAGATAAGAATTTTGGAATCAGTAAACCCAATACTATCACAATAGGCCTGTAGTAGTAACGGTAGTGTTCTAATTTGTTCTGTATTTCAGTTAAATACATAATTTGATACTCAGTTAAATGGTATCAAAGTATGTATTTGACTTTCCATACTGTTTTAACTATTTCCATTGAATTTCAGCTAATTGGGGCAGCCATTTAATGAGTCCCAATGAACTCCAATCCTATGTAGTTATTCGCATGTGCCTGGCTTCAATAAGGTCGCAGCTTTCAACCTTTCTACGCTGATCCATGATGTGTTCCAAACATGAGAAAATCTGCCAGGTACTGTAAATCCAGAGCAGCACACACAAAATGCTGGAGGAGCTCAGCAGGTCAGGTGGCATCTACGGAAAAGAGTAAACAGTCAACGTTTCTGGCCGAGACCCTTCATCATGATTGGAAAGGAAGAGCAGAAGTCAAAATAAGAAGGTGGGGGAGGGAAGGAACAAGTACAAGATGGTGGCTGATGGGTGAAACCAGGGCAGGCAAGCAGTTAAGGGTATCCCCCTCAGTCCTTCACCGTTCCCCATTCTTGTTTCCCTCTCACACCTTCTCTTCTTACCTGCCCATCACCTCCCTCTGGTGCACCTCCCCCTTCCCTTTCTTCCGTGGTCTTCTGTCCTCTCCGATCAGATTCCTGAATCACTGAGTGTGTGCCTTCAGGCTTCTGTACCTCCTTCCTGATGGTAACAGTGAGAAAATGGCATGCCTTGGGTGCTGGAGATCCTTAATAATGGACTCTGTCTTTCTGAGACACCGCTTCTTGAAGATGACCTGGGTACTTTGTAAGCTCGTACCCAAGATGGAGCCAACAAAATTTACAACCTTCTGCAGCTTCTTTCGGTCCTGTGCAGTAGCCCCTCTATACCAGACAGTGATGCAGCCTGTCAGAATGCTCTCCACTGTATGTCTATAGAAATGGTTTTGAGTGCTTTTGTTGACACACCAAATCTCTTCAAACTCCTAATGAAGTATAGTCGCTGTCTTGCCTTCTTTAAAACTGCATCAATATGTTGGGACCAGGTTAGATCCTCAGAGATCTTGACATCCAGGAACTTGAAATTGCTCACTCTTTTCATTTCTGATCCCTCTATGAGGATTGGTATGTGTTCCTTTGTCTTACCCTTCCTGAAGTTCACAATCAGCTCTCTCGTCTTACTGACGTTGGGTGCAAGGTTGTGGCTGTGACAGCACTCCACCAGTTAGTATATCTCTCTCCTGTATGCCCTCTGATCTTCATCTGAGATTATACCAACAATGGTTGTATCATCAGCAAATTTATAGGTGGTATTTGAGCTCTGCCTAGCCACATAGTCATGTGTGTAGAGAGAGTAGAGCGGTGGGCTAAGCACACACCCCTGATGTGCGCCAGTGCTGATTGTCAGCAAGGAGGAGATATTATCACCAATGCACACAGATTGTGATCTTCTGGTTAGGAAGTCGAGGATCCAATTGAGGAGGGAGGTGCAGAGGTCCGGGTTCTGTAACTTCTCAATCAGAGTTGTGGGAATGACAGCGGTAAATGCTGAGCTAGAGTTGATGAACAGCAGCCTGACGTAGGCGTTTGTGTTCACCAAGTTTGGGGAGGACAAAGCAGATCTTCACAATGTTGCATCACCATAGTGCCCTTATGTAGGAGAAAAACTGTCAGGTGAGGAGGGATGGTTGTGCTGATCCTCTGACCCTGATATGAGTTTGACAAGTAGAGGCTGGAGAGGACCATAGAGGAGACCATTCAGCCCAAGTACACCATCACAGCAGCATGAAGGAACTGTCTGTTAGTTCCACTCCCCTGATCTTTTCCCTCGCCTTGTAACTTTTCCTTTTCCTTAAGTAGAAAACAGGCTTTTGAAAATTATTACTGAAGCTGTTTCCAGCATCCTTGCAATAAAAGTACTGCCTTGAAAAGAATTTAAAAAAAAACTTTAAATATAGGACATAGAACATTACAGCACAGGTACAGGCCCTCTGGCCAACAATGTTGTCCTGAACCAGCTGAAAAGCAAACCAAAAACACCCAAATACTAATTCCTTCCTACCTACATAATGTCCATATCCCTCCATCTTCCTCAGATTCATGCACCTATCTAAACGTCCCTTAAAAGCCTCTAATGTATTTGCCTCTACCACCACACCAGGCAGCACATTCCAGACATCCACCACTCTCTGAGTACAAAGCTTAACTCTCACATCCCCTTTGAACCTATCCCCTCTCACCTTCAATGCATGCCCTCTGGTATTAGACATTTTAACTCTGGGAAACAGATATTCCCTGTCTGCTCTATCTATAGCTGGCCAGTGGTGTAGAGGCATCTGCACTGGGCTTCGAGGCAAGTGGAGCAACACATACAAAATGCTGGAGGAACTCAGCAGGCCAGGCAGCATCTACAGAAAAGAGTAAACAGTCGATGCTTCGGGTCGAGACCCTTCATCAGGGAGATTCTCAGGAGACTCTCCTTCAGTGAAACCATCTCTCACTGATCCCCCCCCCCCCACTGTGATAATCTTCCCTTCAAGGTGAGTGGTCGGGGTTTGAATATAGCTACCTCTTTCCGCACTCCATCCGTGCTGGGTTGAGCATCAAACTAATAACCTCGGCCTTGTAAAAAAACAGACAAATACTAAAGAAATGGCAAGGTTGCTACACAGACAGGAACAACAATGCCTCTGCCTATCCCTCTCATAATCTGATAAACCTCGATCAGATCTCCTGTCAGCTTCTGATGCTCCAGAGAAAACAACCCAAGTTTAACCAGCCTCTCGTGATAGAACATGCTCTCTGAATCTGGCAGCATCCTGGTAAATATCTTCTGCACCCTCTGCAAAGCCTCAACGTCGTTCCTGTAGTGAGGCCACCAGAACTGCATACGATACTCCAGATGCGGCCTAAACATAGTTTTTATAAAGTTGCAACATAACCTCTTGACTTTTTAACTCAGTGCCTCAACAAATAAAATCAAGCATTCCATAAGCATCCTTAACCACCCTAATGACCTAATGCTTTATTTTCTGGTTAACCCTGATATTTGTGGAAAGAATGTGTCAGTATCAACAGAAGAGATTCAAAGACGTCTTAAAAGCCAACATGAAGAAATGTAACATTGACATCAACAATTGGGAAACCAATGCCAAGGACAGGAAACTCTGGCAAGCCATCATCCGAGAAGGAACAGCAGCTTTCGAAGCCAACAGATGTGCAGAATTAGAAGAAAATGAAAAGAGAGGCAGCAACAACCAAAGCCCGATCTGCCATCTGGAACTACCTGTCCTGAATGCGGAAGAACTTTCAAAGACAAGATTGGACTCATAAGCCAATTGAGAGCCGATAAATAGATAAACAGAACGAAGACCATCATCCTCGACCTCGAGGGATAGCCATGAAGACAATCTTCTCAATGAGATGTCTCACAATTTAAAATGTCTTCCCCTTCTTTACTCCAGGACTGCTGGCAGGCCAGTTGTAGAGATCTTGGTATTAGTAAACTCATACAATAATTATTGTGCAAATCCATTTAAGCTGGTGTCTTTTACATCAAGTTTTGCATAGAAACAGCCCCACTTATCTGTTTTGCTTTCCATTGTTTAAGCATTGGGTAATGTTTTGATGGTTATGCAGCAGCTCCCCGCGTGGGGAATTACCTTTACATTTTGAGTCAGGAGAACGCTTCCTTGCTTAGGGCAGTGATGCTTGGATCATCGGTCTGTCATTCAAAGTGTCTTCGGGGTTTTAGAGGAAATGAAGTGAAGCGCAGAAAGGAATTTATTATAAGGCTCCTTCTAAGTCATTTGTCAGTTGGGACAGGAGATGTTCAAAGTCAGTTTTGTTTTAGCTGATGCCAGAATTGTTTTGGGTGTTTTTCTGGTTCCTTAAGGTTGTTATACTGTAGGTGGTGAGGGGTGGGGTGGGTGGACAAGGTAGTGGGGATAAGCTCCCGCTGCTTATTAAATGCTCCCAATGGCGTGTGTCTCAAATAACCCCTGACTACCAAGTCTATCTCTCCTGGCCTTCACGTGTGGCTTAGCTACTAAGTTCAGAGGAACCGTTTCTACTGACAGGAGAAGGGACAAAGGTGGGTTACTGGTACCTTAAAACCAGTCGCTTCGGGCAGATGGGGCTCGTCAGCCGCGGTTGGCAGCTCACCTGGGAGAAGCAAAGCTCTGATCTCGAACCTCTGCTGCCTTGAGGCTGTACCCACTCATGGGGGAGGCTTTGGGAGTGAACCCCAAGGGGAAAATCTGGAGCTGGAGTCCCTGAGGCAGGCCTACGCTGAGCTGAATGCTGACCGGCAACTCCTGCGATGCTGCTGATGCCAAACTGTATCGGTCTCTGCCGTTAAGGTGGGTTCATCAGATACGTGGAGAGGGGGAGCTCGCTACATGGGTAACAGCTCACTCTCCATATCATATTGCCCTGGTTTGCGTACCTAGACAGCCAGGACACGATATCCATGGTTGACTCTGACTGCCGGAGGCTTCAGAAATGTTGTTGGTGTGGGGATTATTGCACAGCTCATTATCTTTATCACTCCGCCATTAAAATGTATACAGCATACTACCTGAAATTTAAACTCTTCACAGTCATCCACGAAACAAGGACCCCATAGAATGAATGATAGAACATCGAAGATCCCTCCTTTCACACAAGCAGCAGCAAAAACATTGACCCCCCCCCCACCCACACCAGCAGAAGCACTGACCCACTCCTACCCAACCCCCCCAATTCCCCACCATGCAAGCAACAGCAGAAGCCTGAGAAGGTTCTTGATCCAGAGTCTACAAACCAGCACTTTGGTACCTCAGACAGGGTCTCTCTCTCCAGCGGGGGAGAGGGAGGTCGCTCCTGCAGCAAAGAGGACAGAGACCAGCAGCTCGCTGTTCCCATGATGCAACCTTCTGCGTCACTTCTCCAAGCCACCGCCCGGCATGAGGGCCAACAGTCTCTCCCCGTCCATCGAAAGGGAGGGGAATCGCTCGAGTACAGGGGCTTTCCTCCAACAGCAGCCGGCGACTAGCAGACACAGACACATCGCCTGCTCTCTCGGTGTTTCAGTCTCCCACAAGGCATCAGTCGGCAAAACCGCCGAGGAACCGGGTTATTCGCGACATCTGTTTATACGTTCCGCTACTTAAGCCCAATACCTTCAGTTCCCCTTGGAAATCATCCAACCAATAAGCAGATAACACCTCTAACTTTAAGATAATGCTTAAAACAGTAGGGGAGGAGAAGATTGCGGTGCAACGCAGCGCGCGCGGCTGCTCCGAAATATCGGTATTTGTTAAGTAGGTACTGTGCACAATCCTGATTTGATGGAGACGGACGTGAGAAGCACGGAGGAACATCTGGAGAAACCTCTGAAATGCCTGCTTCGCTGCCGCTGCTATTGTGCGATCGAGAATCTCCGGAGAGAAGGCCCCAAATCCTCGGCTTTGCCTATTGCCTGTTGCCAGGGCCAGGGTCGAAGCGCTCAGTAGAGATGGTGCTCGGTGTTGCAGGGCTGGTCGGAGGCTCGAAGTTTTCGGATGGACTCAAGAGTTGGCTGTGGTCGGGTGCTTCCAGGGTGCTGCATCGGCAAGTTTGCGGCGCTGGATGTTCATGGCTGGGAGAGTTTCTCCCCTCTATCATCTGCGTGAAATGATGGGACTTTCGAGAGACTTTGAGACTTTTTTTTAACCGTGCCCATGGTCTGTTCTTTATCAAATTACGGTATTGCTTTGCACTGTTGTAACTATATGTTATAATTATGTGGTTTTTGTCAGTTTTTTTAGTCTTGGTTTGTCTTGTGTTTCTGTGATATCGTATTGGAGGAACATCGTATCATTTCTTAATGCATGCATTACTAAATGACAGTAAAAGAGGACTGCATGTACTCATAATCTAAAAAAAATCTAAAAAAAATACCACCTCTTTGGTTCTGACATTTCCTGATATGGCTCACTAGAATATGGCATAGATAGAGGTAATTTGGCCCATCAATTCTGTTCCAGCACTGAGCAGAGCAATATTGTCAGTTCTTTTCCTCTTGGTTCACAGCCCTTCAAGTTATTCTTTATCAAGTGTCTGTCCAATTTCCTCCTGAAGGCTCAGACTGATTCCCGTTCCTGTGTGTCAGTCCCTCTGGGCCGAACGTATCGATGCAGCTACAAAGAAGGCACGACAGCGGCTGTATTTCATTAGGAGTTTGAGGAGATTTGGTTTGTCACCAAAGACACTCGCAGATTTCTACAGATGTACTGTGGACAGCATTCCATCTAGGTGCACCACTGCCTAGTATGGTGGGGGGGCACTACACAGGATTGAAATAAACTGCAAAAAGTTGTAAACTCAGTCAGCCCCATCATGGGTACTAGCCTCCCCAGCATCCAGGACACTTACAAGGAGCAATGCCTCAAAAAAGCAGCATCCATCTTTAAGGACCCCCATCACCCAGGACATGTCCTGTTCTCGTTGCTGCCATCAAGGAGGAGGTACAGGAGCCTGAAGACACACACTCAGCGACTCAGGAACAGCTTCTTCCCCTCTGCCATCTGTTTTCTGAATGGACATTGAACCCATGAACACTACCTCATGACTTTTTTTTGCACTATTAATTTAACTTTTAAAATTTATTCATATTTAATTTACCATAATTCCCAGCTTTATTATTATGTATTGCATTGTACAATAAATTTCATGACAAAAGCCAGTGATATTAAAAACACAGACACAAGGAAATCTGCAGATGCTGGAAATTCAAGCAACACACACAGAAAATGCTGGTGAACGCAGCAGGCCAGGCAGCATCTATAGGAAGAGGTACAGTCGACGTTTCGGGCCGGGACTCTTCCTATAGATGCTGCCTGGCCTGCTGCGTTCCACCAGCATTTTTTGTGTGTGTTGCCAGTGATATTAAACCTGTTTCTGATTCTGATTCAATACAGACTCATATCAGAATCAGGTTTATCATCACTTAAATGTGTCACGAAATTTGTGTTTTTTTGTAGCGGTATAGTGCAATACAGTTTAAGACCAGAGAGCATAGTCTCAGAATAGAGGGGTGTTCTTTTAGAATGGAGTTGAGAAGCCAGAGAGTGGTGAATCGTGAAATTCTTTGCCCCCAGAAGCTGCAGAGGTCAAGTCTTAATGTATATTTAAGGCAGAGGTTGACAGGCAGGAGAAAACCTGCAGATGTTGGAAATCTGAGCTCCACATACAAAGTGCTGGAGGAACTCAGCAGACCAGGTAGCACCCAGGAAAAGGGTACAGTTGACATTTCCTCATTGCAGTCGAGGTTGATAGATTTTTGACTGGTCAAGGCATGAAGGGATACGGGGAGAAACCAGGAAATTGGGGCCGAGAGGCAAAATGGATCAGCCATGATAAAATGGTGGAGCAAACCCAATGGCCAGATGGCCTAATTCTGCTCATATATCTTATGGTCTTAATGCATAAGATTACTGCAGTACTGCGTAAAAGTCAGAGGCACCCTGGCTGTATTTATGCGCCTTGGACTTCTGCACAGAACTGTTGGTGGTATACTATTAAAGTGAGGTGTAGCGCCAGCTACCTAGAGGGTGTACATGAATCTTAGATGAAGACAGGACATTGATAAAACTGTTAAAAACACAAGGGCTCCCCAGCTTTCCAAGCAGAGGTACGAAGTGTGAAACCAGGCTAAACTGTTATAATCACTGGCAAAGTTTCAGCTTCGAATACTGTGTCCAATTCCAGGCAGTGCACTTCAGGAAGGATATCATCACAACAACAGCTTGTATTTATGTAACGTCTTTAATGTGGTACAACATCCCAAGGCACTTTACTGGCATGCTGTCAAGCAGCGTTCTGATACTGAGTCATTTTATGGCAGGTGATGGAGAAATTGTTTTATGCAGAGGGTTGACATGGAATATCCGGAGGGGACCATGGTGGGGACTGAATCAGATCTAATAGAATCCACATACACTCCATGGCCACTTTATTAGGTACCCCATGTGCACCCGCTGGTTAATGTAAATATATAATTGGCCTGTCCTGTGGCAGCACCTCAATGCATAAGAGCATGCAGGCATGGTCAAGAGGTTCAGACCAAACATCAGAATGGGGAAGAAATGTGATCTAAGTGACTTTGACTTTGGCTGTTGGTGCCAGAGGGGGATTTATTTACCTAGTTATTTAGAGCAGGGGTTCTCAAGCTTGTTTACCATTAACTGAGGGGTCCGTGAACACGAGGTTGGGAACCTCTGATTTAGAGATACAGCTCAGCCCTTCGAGCCCTGCAGCCCCAGGAACCCCCAACAACAACACCCCCACCCCCTGGTTTCACCCCTAACCTAATCACGGGAAAAGTTACAATGACCGATTAAACCGACTAACCGTTACGTCTTTAGATTGTCAGAGGAAACCGGAGCGCCCGGGGAAATCCCACACATTCCACGGGGAGGTCGTGCAACCTCCTTACAGAGGGTGCCTGATTTGAACTCTGAACTCCGATGTCCCCAAGCTGTATTAGAATGGTGCTAACTGAGTGGTTTGAGTACCCAAGAAACTGCTGATCTCCTGGGATTTTCACACACAACCGTCTCGAGCAAGGTTCCCACCTTTTTGTCCACAGAGCCCTTGCTTAGTGGTATTGTTCCATGACATAAAAAAGGGTGGGAACCCCTGATCTAGAGTTTATTTACTTACTTACTTGTTTGTTTACTGAGATATAGGCCCTACCAGGCCTTTGAGCTGAGGCCCATGGGGCTCATAGCAGTGCGTCAGCAAATGCATCAACCCAATCAGCATAGAGTTCTTGTCTGGGTTCATGGCATTCTCTATGATTTATGGCATATCCTGAATTAAGCACAAACATTCTTGTATGATAGGACCCAGTTGACTTAACTCACTGCTCTGATACACATTAATAATATCTTGGCACAGAATCGAAATCAGAATCAGAATCAGGTTTATTATCACTGGCGTGTGACGTGAAATTTGTTAACCTAGCTGAAGCAGTTCAATGCAATACATAGTCTAGCAGAGAGAGAGAAAAAAATAAATAAAATAAAACGTAATAAATAAACAAGTAAATCAATTATGTATATTGAATAGATCTTTAAAAACTGTGCAAAAACAGAAATACTGTTTTAAAAAAAAGTGAGGTACTGTCCAAAACTTCAATGCCCATTTAGAAATTGGATGGCAGAGGGGAAGAAGCTGTTCCTGAATCGCTGAGTGTGCGCCTTCAGGCTTCTGTATCTCCTACCTGATGGTAACAGTGAGAAAAGGGCATGTCCTGGGTGCTGGAGGTCTTTAATAATGGACGCTGCCTTTCTGAGACACGGGTCCTTGAAGATGTCCTGGGTACTTTGTAGGCTAGCGCCCAAGATGGAACTAACTAGATTTACAACCTTCTGCAGCTTCTTTCAGTCCTGTGCAGTAGCCCCTCCATACCAGACAGTGATGCAGCCTGTCAGAATGCTCTCCACGGTACAACTATAGAAGTTTTTGAGTGTATTTGTTGACATGCCAAATCTCTTCAAACTCCTAATAAAGTATAGCTGCTATCTTGCCTTCTTTATAACCACATCGGTATGTTGGGACCAGGTTAGATCCTCAGAGATCCTGACACCCAGGAACTTGAAGCTGCTCACTCTCTCCAGTTCTGATCCCTCTATGAGGATTGGTATGTGCTCCTTCATCTTACCCTTCCTGAAGTCCACAATCAGCTCTTTCGTCTCACTGACATTGAGTGCCAGGTTGTTGCTGCGACATCACTCCACTAGTTGCTATATCTCACGCCTGTACGCCCTCTCGTCACCACCTGAGATTCTACCAACAATGGTTGTATCATCAGGAAATTTGTCGATGGTATTTGATCAGAATATAGAATCCAGAATGTAGCTTCTCTCTGAAAACAGTCCTGGTGATGATAGGACCAGTGGCTGAATTATGGCTGCATCACTGCCTGGTGTGGGGACTGTACCTCCCTCAATCGCAGGACTCTGCAGAGAGTGGTGCGGACAGCCCAGCGCATCTGTAGATGTGTAAATGTCCACTATTCAGGACATTTACAGTGACATGTGCGTAAGAGGGCCTGAAGGACCATTAGGGACCCGAGTCACCGCAACCACAAACTTCCAGCTGCTACCATCAGGAAAACGGTACCACAGCATTAAAGCCAGGACCAACAGGCTCCGGGACAGCTTCTTCCACCAGGCCTTCAGACCGATTAATTCATGCTGACACAATTGTATTTCTAAGCTATGTTGACTGTTCTGTTGTTTGTTGTTCAGTCATTAAGCGAATCTGCCTCCTTATGGCCTCATGGACCATAGTGTACGTAGGGTTTTCACGGTAAGCTACGGAAGTAGATTGCCAGGCCTTTCTTCCGCACAGATCCTGTTGCTGCCCAGGTTGGGACTCGGCTGGGTTTGAACTCACGACCATCTGCCTTGAAGTCCAGTGCTGATGCCACTACACCACCACCTATTGTACACACTATTTATTACAAATTACCATAAATTGCACATTGCACATTCAGACGGAGACGTAATGTAAAGATTTTTACTCCTCATGTATGTGAAAGATGTGAGAAATAAAATCAATTCACTTCAAAGAAGTTGGCAGGCCCTCAGTTTGACATGCTTCTGTATTCAATAGTCTGTGGAAACAGGTAACGTGCATGGCATTTCTAATGTCTGAGAGGAGAAATCACGCAGTCTATTCTTGAGATAGATGGCCCATGTAATTCCTGTATTGGTAAACACACTGGAGGGTGAAATTTGGTTTTGGTGGAAGTATCACATTGGCTTCCTGGCAAGTAAAATTCTGTGGTTTCTTACAATACCGTGCAAAAGTCTTAGGCAGATATATATAGCTAGGGTGCCTAAGACGTTTGCATGGTAGCGTATTTATCAACGTGGAGCAGAGGGCGAGTCTGTAAATCTGGCAGGAGCAAAGGATGTTGGGAATGGCGAGGGTTGAGCACCACGGGAGGGGTGTGGGACAGGTGGCGGAGAAGGAGCGCCAGGGGTGGGGGGCAGCATGGGTGCAGACACGGAGATCCCAGGTAACGCCATTTGATTCCAAACAATTGGTTCATTGATCATTGCAGAATGTCTCTCTGGTGCTTCCAGCTCCTTCCCCTCTCCCTTCCCCTTTTCCCAACCATGATTCTCCTCTCCCTGCCCTCTTCCCACTCTCAGTCCACAATAGAGACCCAGATCAGAATCAGGTTTATCATCACTCAAATACGTCATAAAATGTTTTTTCTTGTGACAGCAGTACAGTGCAATACATAAAATTACTACAGTACCGTGCAAAAGTCTTAGGCACCCTAGTTTTCTTAAAATATATATATCTCTGTCTGTGTTATTTCCATTTACTAATTAAAGAAAGACCATTCAGCCCATCAGTACCATGCTGTGTTAATGCTCCATGTCTGTCTCCTCCCACCCTTGCTCAACTCACCTCAACAAACAAATGCTGCTTTTTACTCTATACTGGAGGTTATTCAGCTTCCCCTTAAATGAACGTGATTTATGTACGTTAGCCCGTCGCCATGGCAGAACTCCAAATCCTGATCACTGCGATCGTGGCCAGCCTTTCTGAAACAGTTGAGGATTGCTCCTCTCTGAACAGCTGGCAGCTGCGGTGCAAAACCCTTCCAATTGACGTATCACAACGACTTGGAAATTGATCAAAGTCAAAGTAAATTTATCAAAATATGCACTTGTCACCATATACTATAATGAGATTTCATTTTCTTGCAGGCATTTACAGGAAAATAAAGAAGTAAGACCATTAGACCTTGAGGCATAAGTGCAGAATTAGGACATTAGGCCCATCGAGTCCACTCTTTACTTTATACTTTATTGTCACCAAACAATTGGTACTAGAACGTACAATCATCACAGCGATATTTGATTCTGCGCTTCCTGCTCCCTGAATTACAAATTGATAGTAAATATTAAAAATTTAAATTATAAATCATAAATAGAAAATAGAAAAATGGAAAATAAGGTAGTGCAAAAAAACCGAGAGGCAGGTCCGGATTTTTGGAGGGTACGTCCCAGATCCGGGTCAGGATCCGTTCAGCAGTCTTATCACAGTTGGAAAGAAGCTGTTCCCAAATCTGGCCATACGAGTCTTCAAGCTCCTGAGCCTTCTCCTGGAGGGAAGAGGGATGAAAAGTGTGTTGGCTGGGTGGGTCGTGTCCTTGATTATCTTGGCAGCACTGCTCCGACAGCGTGCGGTGTAAAGTGAGTCCTGGACGGAAGATTGGCACTCTACCATTTTATCATGGCTGATCCATTTTTTCTCTCAGCCCCAGTCTCCTACCTTCTCCCCATATCACTTCATGCCTTGATTAATCAAGAATCTATCCAACTCTGTCTTAAATATGCCCAATGACTTGGCCTCCACAGCAACGAATTCCACAGACTCTCCCCTCTCTTCCTCATCTTCGTTCTAAAAGGACGCCCCTCTATTCTGAGGCTGTGTTATCTGGTCCTAAGACTCCCCCACCACAGGAAACATTCTCTCACATTCACTCTATTGAGGCCTTTCAATATTTGAGAGCTTTCAATGAGACTTCCCCCCACCCCCACCATTCATCTGAATTTCAATGAGTACTGGCCCAGAGCCCTCAATCAGTCCACATATGGTAACTCTTTCAATCCCGGAATCATTCTCATGAACCTCCTCTGGACCTTCTCCAATGTCAACACATCTTTCCTTTGATAAAGTGCCCAAAACTGCTCAGAATACTCCAAGTGAGGCCTCACCAGTGCCTTATAAAGCCTCACCATTACATCCTTGCATTTATATTCTAGATACTTACTTTACTTCACTTTATTGTCACCAAACAATTGATACTAGAGTGTACAATCATCACAGCGATATTTGATTCTGCGCTTCGCGCTCCATGGAGTGCAAATCGATAGTAAATATTACAAATTTAAATTATAAATCATAAATAGAAAAGGGAAAGTATGGTAGTGCAAAAAAAAACCGAGAGGCAGGACTGGATATTTGGAGGGTACGGCCCAGATCCGGGTCAGGATCCGTTCAGCAGTCTTATCACCGTTCGAAAGAAGCTGTTCCCAAATCTGGCCGTACGAGTCTTCAAGCTCCTGAGCCTTCTCCCGGAGGGAAGAGGGACGAATAGTGTGTTGGCTGGGTGGGTTGTGTCCTTGATTATCCTGGCAGCACTGCTCCGACAGCTTGCGGTGGAACGTGAGTCCAAGGACGGAAGATTGGTTTGTGTGATGTGCTGCGCCGTGTTCACGATCTTCTGCAGCTTCTTCCGGTCTTGGATAGGACAACTTCCATACCAGGTTGTGATGCACCTTAGAAGAATGCTTTCTACGGTGCATCTATAAAAATTAGTGAGATACAAAGTGATTTATGGAAAAACTATACAGAAGAAAAAATTTTATTATTTGTTAATTTATTTGTGGTAATTTTACTTTATGTGCTGCGTGTGAGTTCTATGTACTGCGCTTTGCATCTTGGTCTGGTTGTTTCATTTGTCGGTATAATTATATACGATTAAATGGCATCAATTTGAACTTGAACATGACTGTAAAACAACAAATGTGCAGAAGGAGACAAACTGAGCTAATTTAAAAAAATAATGCTGAGTACATGAGTGCTAAAGAGTCCTTGAAAGTGAGTTTGTAGGCTGTGGCAACACACATCAAAGTTGCTGGTGAGCGCAGCAGGCCAGGCAGCATCTCTAGGAAGAGGTACAGTCGACGAGGGGTCTCAGTCTCTTCCTAGAGATGCTGCCTGGCCTGCTGCGTTCACCAGCAACTTTGATGTGTGTTGCTTGAATTTCCAGCATCTGCAGAATTCCTCGTGTTTTGTAGGTTGTGGAATCAGTTCAAGCTCCACACACCTTTCCTGCAGTGCTGCTGCGTCTCGAGCTCCCTCAGTGGGAAGTGCTCACCAGAAAGACTTCAGCTCACCAGCAACTTCCCGAGGGAAAATTTCGATGGGCAGTGAAAGCCTTCCTGCTCTTTCAAGGAAGCAACTAACTACTTTAAAGGAACTGCAAACAAAAGTGACTTGAGCTTCACGTTGGCTAAATATTAATGTAATCATTTTATGTGATTTAATAAAATATTGTACAGGCACTATCTTTTATTTCCAGCAAAAGGTAAATTTTACAGAAATGTCTCAAATCATTTTGAACATGTCCAAATATTGGACACTGTAATCACTTAATTGCTGCACTTGCAGAGAAGATTGCTTTGGGAGTGTGGGTCCGGGGTGTGTGTATGTGTGTGTGTGTGTGTGTGTACATGCATTTATGTATGCATGTATCTGTATGTGTGTGTTGCTTTCTTCTGCGCACCAAACGAATGAACCCAACGTAAATGAAGTCGTCACCTCTGGAACGCAGGTCACGGGTTATCTCATTCTCTGCAGGGAACCAGCTGAGGTGCACAGCCCTAAGGACATCTCAGCCGAATGATGCACCCTACCCCACCGGTGCAGGGAAGAAGTTACTCTCCACAGTCACAGGGTCAGGCAGCATGGAAGCAGGTTCTTTGGGCCAACAAGTCCACCGTACAAACCAAGATTTCCATCTGTCAGTCCGGATTGCCCGGTTTGGCCCATATCTCTCAAAACCTTTCCTTTCCACCTGCTCTTCCAAGTAGCTTTTAAATGTTGTTAATGTATCCACCTCAACTACTTCCCCTGGCAGCTCTTTCCATATACAATATGTCTCTCCATTACAGCACTTACTTTCTCTTACTTAGTGAAGTCTCCCACTTTCCTCTCATCATCCCCCGCCACACTCTTCCCATTAACACTGTCTGTTACCACAAACCAAACAGTCCGCTAGTCATTAAGAATGAAAGGTGGTGCTGAATCAGCGTGTAGAAGGGAGGGTGAAGATCTGGCTGAGTGATGCCACAACATCCACCTCTCACTCAATGCCGTCAAGACCAAGGAGTTGATGGTAGACTTCAGGAGGAGGAAACCAGAGGTCCATGAACCAGTCCTCATCAGAGGATCGGAGATTAAATTCCTAGGTGTTATTATTTCAGAGGACCTTTCCTGGGCCTGCACTATTACGAAGAAAGCACAGCAGCTCCTTTACTTCCTTAGGAGTTTGTGGAGATTTGGCGTAGCATCTAAAACTTTACATTATGAGGACACTCAGTCTTCGTTTGTTGTCATTTAGAAATGCACGCATTAAAAAATGATACAATGTTCCTTCAGAATGATATCGCAAGAAAGCACAGGATAAACCAAGACTAAAACTGAAAAACCACATAATTATAACATATATTTACAACAGTGCAAAGCAATACCATAATTTGATAAAGAGCAGACCATGGGCACGGTAAAAAAAGTCTCAAAGTCCCGATAGACTCATCATCTCATGCAGGTGGCAGAAGGGAGGAACTCTCCCTGCCATGAACCTCCAAGCGCCACCAACTTGCCGATGCAGCACCATTGGAAGCACCGGACCGCAGCGGACTCTGAGTCCGTCCAAAAACTTCGAGCCTCCGACCAGCCCCTCCGACACAGCCTCTCCGAGCACCATCCTCTGCCGAGCGCTTTGACCCCGCCCTGGCCACCGAGCAACAAGCAAAGCCGAAGACTCGGGGCCTGCTCCTCTGGAGATTCTGGACCACACAGTAGCAGCAGCAGAAGTTTCACCAGATGTTCCTCCATGCTCTCACGTCCATCTCCATCAAATCAGGTTTGGACATGGCACCCTACTTGACAAATAACAGACATCACCACTGGAGTGGCCGCTGCGATCTGTGTTGTGCCGCCATCTTCCCACGTTGTTTCTTTGATAAATTTCTACAGATGTATAGTGGGGAATATATTGACTACATGCCTCACCGCGTGGTATGGAACCACCAATGCCTTTAAAAGGAAAATTCTACAAAAAGTTGTAGATAATGCCCAGTACATCACAGTAAAGCCCTCCCAGCTATTGAGCACCTCAACGTGAAACCCTGTCGCAGGAAAGTAGCAACCTACCCATCCAGTGCTTCATAGTTTGACATGTTGTCCATTCAGAGATGCTCTTCTTCATAGCATTGTTGTAACGTCTGGTTATTTGATGTATTGTCGCCTTCCTGTCAGCCTGAAGCAATCTGGCCATTCTCTCCTGACCTCTGTCATTAACAAACTGTTTCCGCCCACAGAACTGCCACTCACAGGATATTTTTTTGTTTCTTGCACCATTCTCTGTAAACTCTAGAGACTGTTGTGTGTGAAAATCCCAGGACATCAGCAGTTCCTGAGATACTTAAACCACCCCTTCTCTCACCAGCAATCAAAGTCACTTAGATCACATTTTTTCCACATTCTGATGTTTGGTCTGGACAGCAACTGAACCTCTTGGCCATGCTTGCATGCTTCTATACATGGAGTTTCTGCCATATGATTGGCGGATTAGATATTTGTATTAACAAGCAGGTGTATAGGTGTACCTAATAAAGTAGCCAGTGAGGGCATATGCACTTTGTTAATAAATTGACCTTGAATAAATCCCATTTATCTGCACTTGGTTCATAGATTTCTATGCTTTGCCTCAATTTAAGTCCATGATTGGATTCTTCTCAAATGTTGAAGTTGTCCCCAATATGCCCAAGATGATCCTTTCTTCATGGCCGCCTGTGGGAGTTGTATTCTGTATACATAATTGATAAAAATGTACGTTGAATCTTTTGAATCCTCGAAGAGCAATGCATTCCGGATTCCATCCATCCTCAGGGTGACGATGTTTTCCTCACATTCGCTCCAAACCTCTTTCTCCTTACTCTGAACCTGTGCCTTCTAGTTTGAGATACTGCTGCTGTGTGGAGAGAACTTATTCTACAGCTGGAAGCCTTTCCTCGTGCTGCTCCTCACGGTCTTTGTTTGTGGATTTAGGTCACAGGGTGGCGAAGCTTTTTGGGAGTGTGTGCCCAAATTACTAATAATCTTCTAAAACTTTCTCTTGCATGTCATGGGGGTAATATTGAGCAGACATGACCATTGATTGATGAATTAGTAGCAACGATTATGGACGACAAAGATTTTGCTTCCTCAATACTTTTGTGTGTATGTTATGGATTTTGAGCTGCTGCTCATGAAGACCATCATGAAGTTTCCTTATCGCACACCATAAGAAAGTCGCCTATATTTGTTATTTCAATTCATAATTCTAGTCAGGATAATTGACGGCAAGATTAAGGAAGGCATTTTTGTTGGTCCACAAAATCAATCAGGTCATCTGTGCCAGGTAACTTGAAGAACTTTGAGTGGGACCAGAGAAAATTGCATGGAAGGCATGTGCAGGTGATGCACGTTTGCATTACAGAAAATTGTGATCTGGATTCTTTTCTGGGTAACTTCTCAGGCTGATTGTCAGATGCACAAATACACGTATGCATTACTTACTTATTGCCCATTGCTGGTGTTCAGGGAAGCAATGAAGATCCTCCATCTCTGACGGTGTTCAGGGCTTCCTTCATCGTGTCAATGGCTTCCTTCATCGTGTCAATAGCTTCCTCTCAGTTTTCACTACTGTCAGTCATGCAAGTCCCGGGTGGAGACTCAGGAAAACCATCACACTCAGATTTAGAAGGATTCTGTATTGCTGTTTCTGTAACAGTTTTGTTTTACAAGTCAGGGTTGTTAGCATTGAACTGAACTCCTGAATCTGGGGGACTGGTGGACCACTCTTAGTCTGACCTCTACCCTCTTAGTCATACCTGTTTGGCATGGGTGACCCTACCAAGAGGCAAAGCACAAGGCCCTGACTCCAGCCGACAGAGGTCTCCAGGTCACGGAGGCATGCCGGCCTCCAATCCCTACGACAAGGTTGTGGTCCTCTTGGAGGTTTGCTAATAAGTTGATTGTTGTACAACAGGATTATTGTCAGCTGAATTTGGTACCTTTGACCAGCGCTACTTCCTATAACTGATACGTACAAGATATCCTGCAGATGCTGGAAATCTTTATCAACAGACACAAAATGCCGGAGGAACTCAGCAGGACAGGCAGCATCTGTGGAGGGGAATAAGCAGTCGATGTCTTGAGCCGGGACCTGATGAAGGGTTTCATACTGAAATGTCGACTGGTTATTCAGTTCCATAGATGCTGCCCGACCTGCTGAGTCCTCCTGCATTGTGTGTGTGTGTGTGTGTGTGTGTGTGTGTCTGATTTCTGCTTTTGCAGTTCCCAGCCCAATAACTTGACAAGGGATAACAATTTTACTCACGGACAGTGTTGACCAGTCAGAGAGTGTGATACAAACAGGAGAAAATCTGCAAGGTGCTGGAAATCCAAAGCACCGCACGCAAGATGCTGGAGGAACTCAGCAGGCCAGGCAGCATCTATGGAAAAGAGTAAACGTTTTGGGCTGAGACCCTTCATCAGGCCTGGAAAGAAGGGGGAGAAGGTGGGGGGGCGGGGAGGGAGATGTACAGAAGGGGAGAAGGCGGATGTGACGTAGATTGGGAGACTGCTTCGTCAACCACCTTTGCTCCGGCCGCCACAAAAAAGCCGGATTTCCCAGGGGCCAACCACTTCAACTTTACCTCCCATTCCCATTCTGACACGGCCTCCTCTGCTGGCAGGGTGAGGCCACACAGTCAAGTTGGAGGAGCAACACCTTATATTCTGCCTGGGTAGCCTCCAACCTGATGGCATGAACATTACTTTCTCGAACTTCTGTTTGTGGACACCCTGCCCCTCCTCTACTTCACCATTCTCCATTCTTGTTTCCTTCTCACACCTTCTCTTCTTACCTGCCCCTCACCTCCCGCTGGTGCTCCTCCCCCTTCCCTTTCTTCCGTGGTCTTCTGTCCCCTCCTATCATTCCCCCTTCTCCAGCCCTTCATCTCTTTCACCAATCAACTTCCCAGCTCTGTACTTCACCCCGATACAATGAGTGCAGTGGAATTTTGCTGAAGGGAAGACGGCAACATTTATTAAACGATATCAGTTAGAGGCTTGTAACACCCTCCACCCAGCCTCAACCAACCCTTGAGGACATCACTCGACCAGTTGTACTTAGTAATTAAATCCTCTGAGCGCTAAAACAGCATGTGGGCTGCAGGATTATGCACATTATTTGCATAATGGGACATCTCCACAAGTGCTTATTTGTCCATATTTGCTGCTGAGTAATTAGTGTGTCATTTATTTTGTAATGGATCTGGTTAACTCTTCACATCCTACAACAAAGCAGATTTATAGGCAAAGTACATATGCGTCACCATTTAAAACCCTGAGACTTGTTTTCCTGTGGGCATACTCAGC